>NC_065882.2:50744592-51491471 GCF_932274485.2 Patella vulgata | reverse complement strand
CACACTTATTGGGACTCAGTAACTATCCTTCTAATTGAGCTAGAATGTTCAAACTTGGTGAGAGTGATGAAACTTGATGTATAGTTTCATTACATCAATACCTTGACTAAGATCGATAAGGAGTATTTTCTGCTCAGGGTAAGCAGACCGATGAGCAATTTGATTGGTCGAGACTTTGGAACACAATAACTCTCCTCCTAATTGAAGTAGAATGTTTAAACTTGGTGTAGGTGTTCATTAGGTCAATACCTTGATGGAGATCGATGATAAACATTGTATGTTTACGGTAAGCAGAGATAAGCAATCTGATTGGTTGATGCTTTGGGGCACGATAACCTTGGTTATAATTAAGTGAGAGTGATGAAACTCTGAGCATAGATTCATTATATCATTACCTTGACTAAGTTTGATGATGAGAATTTTCTGCTTATGCTTAGGTGAAGGAGTGATAAGCAATTTGATTGGTCAAGATTTTGGAACATAACAACTCTGCTTTTAATTGAGGTAGAATGTTTAAACTTGATGTTCATGTAGATGTTCATTACTGAGTTCAATGATTAACATTTCGAGCTAAAGCTAACCAGAGCTAACCAATTTCATTGTTCAATGCTTTGAGACAAGATAACTTTGATTCTATCTGATAGAGAGTGATGAAACTTAGAGGATAGTTGATAATCAGTTTGATTTTTTGATACTTTTGAAAAAAATAAATGTGCGATTATTAATGTGTCATCTATTATTTATTTTGGGGTTTCGGCGGGGGACATCAGCCTCACTGTTGGCTTGTATTTTGCTTGGATTGGAATCTGAGGTAGAATAACTTCATGGTATGACAATACATTTCAGCAATCTGTTGAATTTGTAATAAAACTGTGTAAATTTTATTACAGATTTAGACAAAAATAATCTTGTTTTAATCTAGAATTTAGGCACTTGTTTACAGTATCAATGTTACACCAAGAATAACCCCTTATTAACATAATGATTTAATATTCTTCAAATTCATATGGATAAGCTAATTCCTGTAGGGCTGCAACAGTTTTTAATTTGACTATGAATTTGTTTTCTATAGTTATGAAGTACAGAAAGATGAGGATGATGATGATGATGAGGAAGATGAAGAAGAAGAAGAGGTAATTTAATATATTCTTTATCAAAATAATACAGCATTATAGTTGCAGTGTTTGAAGGAAAGTTTAGTATAATCTTGTCCTCCTTGTGGTTTCAATACACAAAATAGTGTGATCTGATTTGTATTAGAATTAAAATCGGTTGAACAATCTTTATATAATTAGATAATTTATTACTTTAAGTAAGTTTAATTACCAGCAATTAACAAATATTTCTTCTGCAATGCTTGTTTTTATTTTTAGAGTGAACCAGAAGAAGAACATAAAACACCAAACATTGTAACGTAAGTATAATAATCATATTTACATAACAACATGTCCTAATTGTAGGCCAGGTTCAAATTAACATACAGTGCACTCTGTCACATCTGACCTCTGATCACTCCGGCACTCTGTTACATCCGACACCATTTTCATGTCCCGATTTATTTCCTTATTACTTCAGCCAAAGAATCTCTGGGTATGACATCAATCAGCCATCCCATCATACGATTTCCATTAAATCGACACCGTATAATCCAGCCTTCAATCGGTGGGTGAGAAGCAAACACTTACCGATCAATTATCCGTGAGATTAAAACTGGATGGGTGTGAAGCCACAAAAGATTAACAAGCAATCACCAATCAATTATCTGTGAGATTAAAACTCGCTACTGTGGTTCTTTGTTGATTACTTTGATAATTTTAATCTCTTGTACGACAGTTGTGACAAATACTCAAGAATATCCACGAATTTTCCCCCCAATTCACAGTCGTAAAAGTATTCCTAGCACCTGTTGGAAACATTCGTTGCGCATGCCGATTGAACCTGAATAACCTATAAGTTTGTTCACCTTACAGATCTCTTCGAACCGTGTGACGATGCTCGATTCGATTCACAATCCGGAACGTCCCAAATTGACAGAGTTTGTTCACCCTACGGATCTCTTCGAACCGTGTGACGATGCTCGATTCAATTCACTATCCGGAACGTTCCAAATTGACAGAATTGCAATCGAGTGACGCGGAATTCAGTCCTGTCACAGTTCTGTCAGTCCGACGAGGTGTGAGTAGATTTGTGACGTAATTAAGCATGACAAACAGGTTTCTGCTGCATGGTTGGATGAGATATTTATATATCCAGTAGACGCATGCGTTGTAGCACGAAGTACCCATTTTCACTCTATTGTCAATATTTTTGGGATTGGGAGAATTCAATTCCGGAACATTCAATCGAGTACGCCCATTATCAATGAACACGTGATAGCAAAGACAAGAGTGCGATCAACTGAAGACGGCGAAGAAGATAAATTAACAACAGACTTGACCTATTCAAAATTCCTACGCATGTTAAATGAAATAAAAAGTAATGTAATAAAATTTTGAATATACAGAAAGGTTTGTCATTTTCAAAGGGAATAACATTCAGGTGATTGAAGTTCTATTTTCGAAGCTACATTATAATAATACTTCCGGTTTTCAAAGTTACAATTTTTCCGGTTTTGAGAAAACTGGGTATTCCGACACTCTGCGTAATCCGACATATTGTAACGATCCCGTACGATGTCGGATGTGACAGAGTGCACTGTACTATAAAATGAGAAATGCCTTTAAGAACCCTTGCAGAAGCACACATCCAAAAGCATTTTAATTTCTTTATTTATAACATGTTAGATATCAATTAAATGGTTATTATTATTTAAAGATTTTATTTTGATATTTGATTATAGACCAGCAAGAGATGATGATGAATATACTGTGGACAGTGAATCTCTCAATTATTATGGTATAGCCCATACTATACGTGAAAAAATTACACAGCAAGCTTCTATAATGGTTTACGGTAAACTTAAAGAGTATCAGGTAAAAAAATAATTCAGTTCTAATCCTGAAAACAGTATCTCAATCAAAATTTCCTTATTCATTTATTTTGAATTTCCCCTGTTAAAGTTTTATATCCCTTGTGTTACACCATTCCTGAACACAAGGTTAAAAGAGCATCTCAGAAAGACAGATATGTAAGCACTGTCTTTGACTTTATTGATAATTTTGAAATATTTTTGACTTTCTTCAGGTTCAAGGTTTAGAGTGGTGTGTATCTTTGTATAATAATAATTTAAATGGTATTTTGGCTGATGAGATGGGTCTTGGTAAAACTATTCAGACTATAGGTCTTATTACGTACATGATTGAAAAAAAACGTGTCAACGGACCTTTCCTGATTATTGTACCATTATCGTAAGTTGATTACTTTTTACTAATGTATAAACCTAACAAAAGAATTATACAGAATCTAGCAATAGAAATTTATCCAAAAGTTATAATGATATTCCATAGTCGATGTGGTACTCAGTGCTCTGCTTTTTGGCATAACTGATTGTTACTACCCATGGTCCAACACAGTTTAAAAGGTGCATCACAGAACTGCACTCTTTGATTTTTAATATTTGTCAAGAAAAGGAATATGATAGCATGTTTTGTTTTATTTTAGAACGTTATCTAATTGGCTTATGGAATTTGATCGATGGGCTCCATCGGTGGTGAAAATAGCTTATAAAGGCTGTCCACAAACAAGAAGACTGTTAGCACCACAATTAAAGTCAGGAAAATTTAATGTTCTCTTGACCACTTATGAATACATCATTAAAGATAAATCAGTTTTGTCCAAGGTTAGTAGTTTTGATACCTGATACATATAAATCCACAGTACCTGGGAACCATGGTGGCTCATTGAGTATAGCCCTGACTGAATCCTGGTATTGGCCAAGAATGTTCCACTTTATTTTCCAGCCTGATTTACCCTTGTTAGTGGTTCAGGACAAAGATGTTCTATTCGTTTGGATGAGACAAAAATAATGAGATCCTCCTGTGTACTATGTGTCATGTATGTCAAAGAACCGAACCCTTTACAGAATTCGATAACGAGTCAATAGAAATACTGCCATCTGGGCAAAATGTACCCTTATAGAATACTGAATGGCTCATTAGTCCATTTGGTGAAGAAAAATAGGACATTAAGCCACATTTCACTCTAAGTGAAACTGTTATTGACCTTGAATTCTTTGAAAAGACATTTCAAAAATGATGGAGAGTAGTAATAAAGGATTAAAAGTACAAATTTCTTTTATTAATAAAATGCTTTTGTCAATATATTTCTAAAGATTTATTAATTTGTTTTAATTTAGTTCCGTTGGAAATATATGATCATAGATGAAGGTCATAGAATGAAGAATCATCATTGTAAATTAACATGTGTATTAAATACATATTATGAAGCTCCACATAGACTGCTATTAACAGGAACACCTTTACAGGTAAGTTATTCTCTGTATAAAATAGATAAATAAACAGCAGCATCTGTAATAAAGCTTCCAATTCCAAATGGCATTTTCACAAAAAATATCAGTAGATCAAGTGATTAAATAATTTCTCAATTACTAATTAATAAGCATAATGAAAACTACAAAGTAATCATATTTGATTTTAATTTACTCATTGTTTCATTTTACAGAACAAACTACCAGAATTATGGGCATTGTTAAATTTCCTGCTACCCTCTATATTTAAATCAGTAGGAACATTTGAACAGTGGTTTAATGCACCTTTTGCCTCTACTTTAGAAAAGGTAAGATGGATTATCTATTTTCAATACAGCTGGGTTCTTTATAAATGGTTAATTAATGTTATTAGTACAGTACTCAGATATTATTGATGGCCAAAGTTAGAAAATTGTATTTAAGATAATTGTTTTGTTAATTGTTGCTCATACTATATTTAGGTTGAACTAAATCAAGAAGAAACTCTTTTGATTATTCGACGTCTTCATAAAGTACTACGTCCATTTTTATTGAGAAGATTGAAAAAAGAAGTAGAATCACAGTTGCCAGACAAGGTATTGAAATTATTGTCATCAGCCTTTCAAATAAAACAATGGAAGATTAAAACGAGTTTGTTCAGTCCATTAACCTGTTTGTCACACTATTTGTTACACAATAAATCTGCTTCTAATATTGTACTAGAATGTCCAAACCTGGTGTAGTTGTTCATTGGGTGAATGTCTGTATGAGTTTGATGAGCATTTTCTACACAGAAACTTGGTGTACAGTTCCATTATATCAATATCTTGACTGATATAAGTGATAAAGGGATTGAGGCAGGGGACACCAGCCCCACTGTTGGCTTGATTTATTTGATGTTAGTCGTAAGATTTCTATTCCTTGACTTTGGGATATGTATTGATGCAGTTGGAATTTGTACAGGAATATTCTGCAATTTGTTCCCTGCTTTGTATAGAAAATATAATTAACCAAATCAGCACCAAAAATTACACTGAAAATACAGTGTTTTCTTGGTTCTAATACAAAGGTTGATATATGTGTCAACTTTCTACATAAATACTGATTATCGTATATATTTTGCTCTTATTTTAGGTGGAATATGTGATAAAATGTGAGATGTCCGCTCTTCAAAGAACACTGTATAAACACATGCAACATAAAGGTGTTCTTTTAACAGATGGCTCGGAGAAAGATAAAAAGGTACTGGTTCTATTATAATTGATTCCGTTTATGAAAGAATTTTATGATCGGACAGTATGGACATTATCCACCTTTGTTATCACAATGCTGCAGTCCTTTTATGACTTAATATAGAATATTAAAACATTTTTTCAAGTTATGTTCAATGCTATGGAGGAGAGTTGAGCATTTTCTGCTTGAGCAAAGCAAAGATAAGCAGTTTAATTGATGAAACGTACAAGTAATTAATGAGTGTAATTTATCTATTGTATGATAAAAGGTGGTGAACATCAGTCTCACTGTTGGTTTGTTTCTTAAACTGGGACCATCATTGTTATTAAATGCGAAAGTATACACTATTTGTTTATTACAGGGTAAAGGTGGTACTAAAACACTCATGAATACCATCATGCAGTTGAGAAAGATCTGTAATCATCCTTTTATATTTCAACATATTGAAGAAGCATTAGCTGAACATTATGGTATTCAGGGAGGCATTATAAATGGGTAGGTTTCATTGATATATACTATTCAAAAAAAGTAGGGGATATTTGATTTTTAAGTGTTATTAAAGTCACCTAATGAAACTGACGAAGAAACAAATGACAAAATGAAATGAAGTTCACATTCATCGATTTATTCCAAATGATCGTTAGACTAAGTAAGGCACAGACTGACCATTATAAGGGTAAAATGATACCCGGGGTCAAACAGCAAAGTTACCACAGCATCACAACCAAGTCAGTAACGGGTAAATCCTCCTCTGTTTGCCAAACAAGCATTGATCCGACGTGGCATACTCCTAATGAGACGTCTAAGGTCATTTTGGTCCAGATTGTCCCATTCCTGTTGCAACGCAGCAGCAAGTTCTTGGACATTGGCAGGACGTTGTTGACGTTGACGTAACCTCTGTCCAAGCATGTCCCAGACATGCTCGATGGGGGAGAGGTCGGGACTCAGTGCTGGCCAAGGTAATGTGGTGATGTTCTGTTGTTGGAGGTAACCTGTAACGATCCTGGCCCTGTGACATCTTGCGTTGTCATCCTGGAAGATGAAACGGCGGCCATGACATCGTGCGAATGGCACAACATGGACTGCCAAGATGTTGTCCCGGTAGTACTGGCCTGTAACACGCCCTGCAACAACATGTAAAGCCGTTCTTCCAGCAACAGTGATGCCTCCCCACACCATAACAGAACCACCCCCAAATCGATCATGTCTGATGACGTTAACGTCTTGGAAGCGCTCGTTTCGACGACGCCACACCCTCCTACGTCTGTGCAAAAAATCAACAATGAACCTTGACTCATCTGAAAACATCACATTGCTCCAGCGTCGATTATCCCAGTGTTGACGATCCCTACACCAACGACGTCTTGCCTGAATGTGATGATCTCTCAAACAAGGGATCACGCGAGGACGTCGGGCGCGAAGGTGACCCCTATGCAGTCGATTCCGAATCGTCTGGCCACTCACTCTCACACCAGTGTCTGTTTGAAGACGAGCGCTGATCTGATTTGCTGTGATGACACGATTTCTCAAGGCCAAGGTACGGATAAATCTATCCTGGGCTTGAGTTGTCGCCCTTGGTCGACCTGAGCGTGGTCTGTCCTGTACAGATTGTGTATCACGGTATCTGGACCATAGCCTGCTTATGACAAACTGAGAAACATTCATCGTTCGCGCCACAACCGCCTGTGTTGTGCCGATCTGTAGCATGCCAAGGGCACGTAACCTTTCATTTTGGGTAAGCCGACGCATATCAAAATTTGTTTTCTGGTCACTAAAACAATTAAACTGATGTTTCCACCCTGGAATTCAATGCCACAATGACTGTAACATTCAAAGTCAGAGTCGTGCAAATCTTGGGTTGGACCCCCATGATGATTCCAAGCATCACCTGCATTCCATGCGGTAGCTATTGGTGCGTTTGGGCGTCACATGCAACTGGAAATGTTTCTTCTGTTAGGTTCTATAGTGACTTTTTTCGTAGTCATTTGCATATTTTAGTATTATGCCCCCAAAATCAAATATCCCCTACTTTTTTTGAATAGTATAGTTTGGTAAAGCTTGTTGGCACATGTTTAGAAAATATGTTACTAAAGACATCACATTAACTGTCTCAAATTTAAAAAAAAAATGCAACTCTATTTAACTTATGTGATCGTATCTTTATAGTTCTCAGTATTGTTTTTGACTTACGAATTTATTGTCTACATTTTTAGACCAGAAATTTACCGAGCTTCAGGAAAGTTTGAACTACTAGACAGAGTTTTACCCAAGTTACGATCAGAGGATCACAGAGTGTTAATCTTTTGTCAGATGACAGCATTGATGAGTATTTTAGAAGATTTCTTTGTTAGCCGAGGTAAGTCTTTCATTTGAATGTTTTACTTTGAAATACTGTGAATTGTTAAGAAAGCACAATTGCAGGTGGCATTTATAACCTGATATGATATGGATGATTAATTTAACTGCATAGAATACTTCATATTCTCAATTATATAATATCATAGTAAATTTTTGCTGATAAAAATTAAAGACATTGAACAATAAAGAAGACAGTCATTCAGTGAACATATTACCAGATGCAGGCACTAAATGCATGTATTGTTTAATCTTTGATTTGATGGGCAGTTGAGCTACATATTCTGTTATATCAGTAGAGTGCAAGCCTTTCTGCTACCTCATATGTGAATTTTTGGACCAGGAACTGGTCACGAAGCTACTGTCCTTTGGTGATAACGCTCTTCAAAAGACTGCCAATTCAAGTATGATTGACATGGAATTTGGCAATCTTATTCCTTGGATTGATTAATTGACACTTGATTTTTGATATGATGTCACAGTTTCAAGATGGGTAGATGCTGTCATACCCAGTTCCTGGTCCATATAGTACTATTACACTTATTCTTATGTTGTGGTGCATTCATTTAGAGCAAATAAAAAGGAATGTAAATGTTGTTTTATTTGAATATATTTCAGGTTTCCGTTATCTGAGATTAGATGGTATGACAAAAAGTGATGATCGGGGCCATCTGTTGGAATTATTTAATGCTCCTAATTCTCCCTACTTCATCTTTTTACTGAGTACAAGAGCAGGTGGTTTAGGTTTAAATCTCCAATCAGCAGACACTGTGGTTATATTTGATTCTGATTGGAACCCGCATCAGGTAAACTTCTCTCTATAATACCTCTTTTAGTGATTGAGATATATAATAATTCCATTGTTCTTTACAAATATGATGAGCTCCTAGTAAAGTGAATGCACTAGTTTTATACTTTTCAATGGATTGATTTGGAATATATAATACCTGGGAGAAATTAACCTATACTTTGATTATATATAGACTTAATATAATACCTGGGAGTAATTAACCTATACATTGATTATATATAGACTTAATAAATGTATAAGTTGAACACAATCTAATGTTTTATATTTTGTCATTGATGTCTAGGATTTACAAGCTCAAGATCGAGCTCATCGTATTGGACAAGAGAAAGAAGTACGAGTGTTACGTTTAATGACTGTTAATAGTGTTGAAGAGAGAATCTTAGCTAAAGCTCGATATAAGTTAAATGTAGACGAGAAGGTTATTCAAGCTGGTATGTTTGATCAAAAATCTACTGGTATGGAAAGAAGACATTTCCTTGCTACTTTACTTACACAAGACGAAGAAAATGAAGAGGTAATAATATTAAATACAATGCGTATTGGTATATTTAATTTTTATATCAACATTGAAATTGTTCTACTGGTATCAAATATGTCATCCTTAGTCTAGTTCTGTATTACACAAACCACAATATGTGTCTTAAAATTACAGTTCTTTTTATAAAACAAGGTTGATTTTCATGTGTCATCAGGATCACATACTTGTGTAAATTGTATAAGGTGTAGTCAATAGATCTCAATTTGAAATTTTCTAAACTGATGACCGAGCATCCCACTAATGTCATATTGATTATAACATTGCTATATGTATACAGGAAGAAGACGAGGTACCAGATGATGAAACTGTCAATCAAATGATAGCTAGATCAGAAGAAGAGTTTGAAATATATCAGGTAATGATCTACTTTTGCTTACATTTTAAAAGAACCAGACAAATTTAGCCTAGCTGATCATTTAGTTCGGAGCAGAACAGTAGGACGTTAAACCCCATTTCATTTCCTAGCTGATCATTTAAACTACACAAACCATCAGGAAAATTAGGCACATGTAGCTTTCATAGATGCTAGTTATATATTATTGTATATGTAGACCAGTAGTTATATATGTTTGTATACCAGTAGTTATATATTATTGTATATTGTTGTAGAAAATGGATATAGATAGAAGAAGAAATGAAGTTAGAGATGGTAAACGAAAACCAAGATTAATAGAAGAAGATGAATTACCATCATGGATGATTAAAGATGAACAAGAGGTATGTAGAATATATATTAAAATATCTTCACTGATTATTTCTAAAGTTGTTTTAAACTGACATTTTAAGATAATCTTCAAATTCATTTCTCGGTCAAAATTTATTAAAATGTTTTGTTGTGCAATAAATGAAAGAGTGTTTTGGGGGTTTTATTTGCAAATGATTTATTATTTAAAAATAGTTACTGGTTTCTGTTTTAAAGATAGAAAAGCATTTATGATTGATCCAAACTCAGTTTTATTTGTATAAGAAAATTGGTAAAAAAAAAAGATATTAAAAATATTTTTTGATATTTTATTGTAGGTTGACAGACTGACGTTTGAAGAAGAAGAAGATAAATTGTTTGGTCGTGGTTCTAGATCTAGAAAGGAAGTAGATTATTCTGATGCTCTTACAGAAAAACAATGGATGAGAGTAAGTAATATATTCTTTTATAAAAATGGTTAGGAAAGGAAATCCCATACATAACGTAGTAAAGGCATCAATAATGTGATTGTAGAAAAGTATTTAAGAATTGAAGTCAGTCACTAAATTAACTTTGTTCTTTCAAAATATAAATTGTAAAGAACCTGAAAAATATATTGTTAAATATTTATGATTTAGATATAAACCAATTATGAAGTTGTTATTTTTTGGCACACTATAAAAGAATATATTCACCAATGACCTCCAATGTCTGTAACTCAATACCAAAGTTTCTGATGTATCTTTTGAAGCTATTTTTTACCCTGAAAAGTTCTTTGTAATTTGAACATGATGGTGTTTTAGGCTATAGAAGATGGTAATTTAGAAGAAATTGAAGAACTCCCACCTAAGCCTCGTAAACCGAGAAAGAGAAAGGGTGATTCTCCAGTACAAGATGCAAATACACCCAAAAAACGGCGTGGTCGACCTCCTGTTGAAAAGATGGCTCCAAATCCACCTAAGCTTACTAAATTAATGAAAAAAATACTTGATGTGGTTACCAAGTATAAAGACAAGTGAGTTGAAACAAACTTTTTTTTACACTTGTAGACTAAGAATACTGTATTGACATCATCCCAGGAAAGTTTGAATTAGATCACTTCCATGGAAAATTGTTCTTCATGTGCACATAGCCATAGAAATATAGAATTACCTGATAAGGGGGATACTTGATTTTATGTTCCGGTATTTTCTTGATCCCATAAAAAGGTTTCAATTGTGTAAACAAACGACCTATGGGCAGCAAGGCATGCAAAAACTAAATATGATGATATCTTGACCAATAAATTCGTCTATGTTCCATTACATTCTACTCTCACCACCTCTGTCGTCGGGACTGGCAGAATTGTGCAAGAATTATTTGCAATTCCATTAAGATAGAATGTTATACTGACAACTGAGAAGCAGCAATATAAGTATTAAACATGCATTATGCAAGAGCAAAATCTGCTTATTACAAGTCTTTCTTTAGGCCTGAAATGTTATCTAAATTATCAATTAGACATTAATTAACTTATCCAGACCATAATAAACTCTCGACGTCAAGGCTAGCCTTCGATGTTGGCTGGATTAGATTCCTATATGCCGCTTAACGGCCATTGATAATTAAATCAAAACAGTGGATAATCGAGACTATGCTGTTTATATTAATGATTTTAGTAATGATGACCGAGACTATGCGAAAATTTAACCCGCTTCGTTCTCGGCTCATAGTGGATCAATTTGACTGAAATATTCAGCAAATTACCTTTACACTATCTAGTTTTTAACTATTATAGCGAGAACTGCCATCTCTTTATCTTATCTCCCATAATGTATCTTTAAGTTAACAAAATGTAAATTTGTATGAAAGAGTTCTATTTAAGAATATTTCTTTGAAGTATACAATGTTAATCTGTTTCAGTGATGGTAGAGTATTAAGTGATATGTTTTTAACTCTTCCACCGAAGAAAGAACTTCCAGAATATTATGAAATTATTTGTAAACCGGTGGACTTCAAGAAAATTAAGGTAGATATCAATTGATTAGTAACTAAGCTTCTACATACATTTCGATAATTTTTTATGGAAAATTGAACAGGTTCAAGTTTCTTGATAATCATTTGAACAAAATTTAATTAAAAGTAGTTTTGAATATAAAATGAACTATAATTTATACGGTAAATATATTGTGTATGTAATTTGATTTTAGGCTAGAATAAAGGATCATAAATATAGATCCGTAGATGACTTAGAGGATGATGTCATGTTATTATGTCAGAATGCTCAAAGTTTTAATGTAGAGGGATCAATGGTATGTATTTTTGTCCAATTTTGATGAAACTTAAAATGTATGTTAATAACCCGACGGGTTAGTTCCTGTCGATATTGGCACATATCGGACCGTTACTTCCTGGATTGGCCTCTGATTGTACGAAACAAAATTTTTTTTAGCTTGTTCTCTGGCCATCTCTTGCAAAATTTGGACATATTTTGCACGGCAAGCATTTGATACTGTTGTGATCAGTGCAACACACTACTGATTTGCTATAATTTCACGACTTTAGTAACAAATAATGAATCAAAATTTGTGACAATCATAAGCAGTAAAGATAAGAATGTGAATGTCCTACCATGATTTTGATTTACAGAGATTTGAAGAATGATGTAGTGATGTAATTAAATCTGTATTATTTCTCCACAGATTTATGAAGACTCTATAGTACTACAGTCTGTGTTTACTAATGCTAGAGAGCGACTAGAGAAAGAGTTTAATATAGAGTCTAGTGATGAAAGTGGATCAGAAGAAGAGGATGGAGAGGAGGAAGAAGAAAAACCAGTTAAAAAATCTAAAAAAGGTGAAAGTTCTAAGAAGAAAAGTGCTCCTGAACCAGAGGTAGATATAATTTCATACATTTCACCAGAATCTAAATATTACTGTTATTCAGAATTGTTAACAATAGAATTTTTATGCCGTTAATAGTTAATAGATCTGTAGAAATTTCACATGGCTATTTATAACCTAATAATGTAATATACTCTAGATTATGCCTGTGGTCCATGTCTACCCTGTAATCACTTGAGAACTTGTCGTTTGAGCGTGAACATTCAAGTTGGGAAGTTAAACTTTTAATGGAACAAATTTTGACTGCATGACACCCTATCAGTGCTTTGTTTTACAAGTCCATTGATTCATGAATTTATTAATAGTATTATGTAGAGCAATGTCTGGATTATGCATGTTTAATGTTCTGGCATTAGAAACTATCAGAATTAAATTGTATTATTCAGATATCTTTTAAACTTTTAACAATGGATTTTGCTAATTATAAATAACTGTTATTTTAGGAGAAAGGAAGTGGTCGTAAAAGATTAACTAGAACAGCAAAAGTTAAGCCAGTTATATCTGATGATGATTCTGATGAAAGTGTGAGTAATATTTAATCTAGATTAATCAGTATCTGTTGATTGGCATAATTAGATGTCTAGTGTAATTTCATAGTCGCTGGCTTCCACACAAAAAAGGGAAAAAAATGGTTGGTCTGAACATCGGTCCGGCGTCCACTATTATTGCCCTTAATCACCCTTATGTCCGATAATTACTGTCCGAGAGTTATAGCCCTTGACTTCTTTGAATATTCTTGTTTACACTCTACAGACCAAAGTTATCATCCGATTGACTTTAAATTTATACATAGTGTTTATGGTCCGGAGACGACGAACCTGATAATTGTTGCTAGAGTTATGGCCCTTGATGTTGTGGATGCTCTTAAGAACAGAATTATCATCCAATTAATTTTAGCTTAATGCACAGTGTTAAAGGTCATGATACCACAAAATCTATTGTTTTTCAACAATTTCCGATAACTTGAACAGCTAAATTCATGATATTTAATGTTTTGTATACTTATTGTTAGCATGTGGCAGAACTAGAAGCCAAACAAATTGTAATGATTTCTGATAATTACTTAATGGGTAGTTACTCTTAATCATTACAGACAAAAGGACAAATATGCAACACCTCTTGTTGACTGTACTGACGACTTAACTGCTGTGGCCGTGTTTTGTTGTATGGCAACCTATCTTTAAAATTATAATCTGCTTAATCTAAATAACACCTTTAGCCCTTAATACTTATCAAAAACTAGAAAATGAAAATAGTTTGGCCTTCTTTCATGTTATTGATTAAATGAACAATTATTTTTTTAATGCAAAATGTAGTGTCATCACTATTATGGATACATGTATTTTTTTTTATTATTTCAGAGTTAATATAAAAGGTGCTGGACTCCGTTATTTGAGTAATGTATGATAACTTGTGTAAATAGTATTTGTGTATTGTAGATCATATTATAGTGTAAAGTATTCTAATCAAATTCTTTGTTATGTTTTTCATTTTATCATCAATGAATATAGGTGTTGTTTATTATAGTATCAATTATATTGCATATATCATACTGCAATTTAGATAAAATTCTTGTTTAAATGAACCATTTTCAATACATCATGCACATAGAATTTCATTTTAATAACAGATTTTATAGACAGGATTCAAAACTAAATTGACTATTTCACAAGGAATAAAATGTATTTTCATACATCTATATATTTCAAGCTTTTGTCATAATATAACATATATTCATGAATTCAGTCATGTTCATTGTTATTGCTAATGTTCAGTTTGGTGTTATTAATGTCACTATGAAGTCCATGCTTAATAATAAACAACAAAATAATTACATTCTTTGTCATTTTATTTGGTCTCAATCTGATTAAAATACAGATCTATTTTTCATTTCGTATTTTTATACTTTCGATGGCCTACACTACATGAAGATCTGACCGGTTGTAGTGGAACTTTTGACCCTGTAATATCAGACATTTGATTAACCAATCAGCGTTGATGTTTCTAGTGGGTTACCCACAGTTCTGTGCACCTCACGGCAAAAATTTGCTGTAACAGACCGTTTTATTGGCTAATCCCTCACATCATCCAGAACACGGGTTATATAACAACTCTTCCAGATGCTAGTGTAGTAAAGACAAGTGAAACGAAATTTTGAACTATAAAAGACGAAAAGAAATAGGATCTGTGTTTTAATCAGATTGATTTTGTCTATGCCAACAATTAATGTGGATTTAAATTTTGGTCACCCTTGCTTGTTGGGGATCCATCTATTGTTCAAATATGGGAGCCACGGTGGCTAAGTGGGTAATGCGTAGTGCCGCTGTCCAGGCAAAATTTCCCTCACAGCACACTGTATGGCGTATGCCCGTCTTCATTAGCCCAGTCGGAGCAGAACAGTAGGATATTAAACCCATTTCATTTATTGTTCAAATGTCTTGTGATGCTGTCATTTAGACTCAATATTATAATATCCCTTTCAATAAAAACAGAGTAGTCTTCACAAGAAATATAATAATACAATCAACAATTATCCCTCTGAATGAGCTTACAAAATATTTCTCAAAAAAGGTAACATTGTGCTGTGTTTTTTATCCACGTCAGAGTAGTCTCGTCGCACTAATTCTTCAATCCAGTGGAATCTTTGATTGAAGAGAAGTAGGTTAGCAGATTGTAAACCGGGATGGTATGTCATCGAGTTAAATGTTATGATATTGATCCCCTAAGCTTGTGGGTTTTCTCTGAGTTCCCAATACCCAAAAGGAAAGTTTTTGTCGGTCCCAAAATGATCTAGTTTGTGATGAGTAGATATTAAACCCTCTTTCTCTCACCTTTGTAGGTGCCAATATATAAATAGTGAGAATTAATGCCTTTTTATACGCCCACATTGAAATGTGGTCGTATATTGTCGTCGCCCCCGTCCGTCCGGCGTCCACAATTGCTTGTGGACGCTCTAGAGGCTAAAGTTAATATCTGATTGACTTTAAATTTATACACAGTGTTTAAGGTCTTGAGACGAAGAAGCCTCTTGATTTTCAGCGATTTCCGATAATTACTGCCAGAGTTATGGCCCTTGATCACTTCAAAAAATCTTGTGGACGCTCTAAAGGCCAAAGTTAATATCCGATTGACTTTAAATTTATACACATTGTTTAAGGTCATGAGACGAAGAAATCTATTGATTTTCAACGATTTCCGATTATTACTGCCAGAGTTATGGCCCTTGATCACTTCAAAAAATCTTGTGGATGCTCTGGAGGCTAAAGATAACATCCGATTGACATTAAATTAATACACAGTGTTTAAGGTCATAAGATGATGAAGCCTATTGGTTTTGAGCAATTTCTGATAATTACTGCCAGAGTTATGGCCCTTGATCACTTCAAAAAATCTTGTGGATGCTCTAGAAGCGAAAGTTAATATTCGATTGACTTTAAATTTATTCACAGTGTTTAAGGTCATGAGACGAAGAAGCCTATTGATTTTCAGCGATTTCCAATATTTGCTGCCAGAGTTATGGCCCTTGATCACTTTGAAAAATCTTGTGGATGCTCTAGAGGCCAAAGTTAATATCCGATTGACTTTCAATTTATACACAGTGTTTAAGGTCATGAGACGAAGAAGCCTATTGATTTTCAGCGATTTCCGATAATTACTGCCAGAGTTATGGCCCTTGATCACTTCAAAGAATCTTGTGGATGCTCTAGAGGCTAAAGTTAATATCCGATTGAGTTTAAATTTATACACAGTGTTTGAGGTCATGAGACGAAGATTCCTATTGATTTTCAACGATTTCCGATAATTACTGCCAAAGTTATGGCCCTTGATCACTTTGCAAAATCTTGTGATGCTCTAAAGGCTAAAGTGATAATCCGATTGACTTCAGATTGATACACAGAGTTTAAGATCTTGAGACGAACAAGTATATTGATTTTCAATGAATTTTTATGACTTAAACAGTTAAATCCATGATATTAAAAGCTTTGCATACAAAAAGTTAGCATGGGGCAGAACTTTATAAAAACCAAACAAATTCTAATAGTTTTCTGATAATTACTTCGTGAGTTGTTGCTCTTAATCAGATTTTAGTGTATTATAAATGTTTCATTACCGAAAAAAGTAAAAATATGCGACAACCCTTGTTGACTGCCCGGACGATTTAGTTGCTGTGGGCGTATGTTTCGTTGCCTGGCAACCTATCTTTACAACTGATTAAACTACCAATGTAATTTCAAAATACCAGGAAAAACTCGATAGTTAGATATCATGAACTATTCTTATCACAAATGTTTCGATTTGTTTTCTATTGTACAAACGAAGACGAGTAAGTATTGAGGAATATTATGGACGCAAAGTTGGATGACTTCTGGTGACCAAATTCTGGACTATGTCAACCACGACAAAAAATGTCTAATGTGCAAAATTTTGAAATAGCATCTCTGGTATAGCTCTATTCAGGAAAATAATTTTGCCAATTACCTAACACACAGACCACCATATATTTTAAGAAATGTGTAATGGTCTCCACCAATACAGGTATATATTGCGTTAAACATGCTGATCTGTGAAATGTGTACCTGTAACATGCGTCGTAATATATAGCAATTAAAGGCTTAATGCATAATTTAGCGCTATAGGAATCCCTTGCAAACTACAAAATTGTGAAAGTTTAGTCTCATAATATAATTTCAGTCAAAAAATTGTTATGATAAATTGAAATTTCATTTTTTTATACGCCCACATTGTAATGTGGTCGTATATTGTTGTCGCCCCCGTCCTTCGGTCCGTCCATCGGTCCGGCTAAAGTTAATATCCGATTGACTGTAAATTTATACACAGTGTGTATTTTCAGCGATTTTCGATAATTACTGCCAGAGTTATGGCCCTTGATCACTTCAAAAAATCTTGTGGACGCTCTAGAGGTCAAAGTTAATATCCAATTGACTTTAAATTTATACACAGTGTTTAAGGTCATGAGACGAAGAAGCCTATTGATTTTCAACGATTTTCGATAATTACTGCCAGAATTGTGGCCCGTGATCACGTCAAATAATCTTGAGGACGCTCTAGAGGTCAAAGTTAATATCCGATTGACTTTAAATTTATACACAGTGTTTAAGGTCATGAGACGAAGAAGCCTATTGATTTTCAGCGATTTCTGATAATTACTGCCAGAGTTATGGCCCTTGATCACTTTGAAAAATCGTGTGGACGCTCTAGAGGCTAAAGTTAATATCTGATGGACTTTAAATTTATACACAGTGTTTGAGGCCGTGAGATGAAGAATCATATTGATTTTCAATGGTTTCGGATAAGTTATGGCCCTTGATCACTTTGAAAAATCTTGTGACGCTCTAGAGGCTAAAGTTATCATCTGATTGACTTCAGATTGATACACAGAGTTTAAGGTCTTGAGACGAACAA
This sequence comes from Patella vulgata, assembly GCF_932274485.2. Classification (NCBI taxonomy): domain Eukaryota; kingdom Metazoa; phylum Mollusca; class Gastropoda; family Patellidae; genus Patella; species Patella vulgata. The sequence continues at coordinate 51,473,141 of NC_065882.2, read as the reverse complement.
GTATATTAATTTTCAATGAATCTTTATGATGTTAAAAGTTTCGTATACTACAAGCCAAACAAATTCTAATGATTCTATGATAATTACTTCATGACTTGTTACTCTTAGTCAGATTTTAATGTATTATAAATGTTTCATTACCGAAAAAAGTAAAAATATGCGACAACTCTTGTTGACTGCCCGGACGATATAGCTGCTGTGGGCGTATGTTTCGTTGCCTGGCAACCTATCTTCTATGCTGCTCGAGCATAACAAAGTGCCACAATCCTTTATTGGTAGCAGAGAAACCTAATGTACTTAGTTTAAATCCAAGCTGGTAGACCTAGCGCTGGTAAATTTAGTGTGTATTAAGCCATGAGAAATTTGATACTTTAGTGCTACATTGAACTATTGAATCTTTAAGTTATTTTATATCAAGTCAACGAGAAATTGTAGTACAGCTTTCTAAATCAGGTGTTTCTTTTAGAATATATTTGGAATTTGCTATAAAATGTGCCAAACAATTTGTTAATCTCTTTTTGTAGGCCTGGATTAACAATTATGCAAAGTAACCTGCATTTATAATTTGTGTGGGGGTTGGGTGATCTAGTGGTTTAACAGTGCACATGCAATCACAAGATCTGTCACTGAGTCAAGTGGCGTTGTTTCGATTCTCTGTTTGTAAGTGACAAGGAGTAGGGTCGTCTGTCCAACCTTGTGCTGTGGGTTTTCTCAAGGTCCTCCACAAACTGCTAAAGACCCCTACGTGCCAGCGAATTATTGAAATAGGATTGAACCATATGTTAGTCCCAAATTGCCCTAGTTTGTATGAGTGGATGTTAAACCCCATTTCTCTCCCTCTCTCTCATATTTGTGTTAAACACATGTGGGGACACAATATTTTGAGTGTGTACAGCCTCAAACTACTTTGAAATTGAGATACCAGTTTGGCACCTTTTTGGCCAAGTTTATATCCACTGGACTACTTCCCATTGTTTCTTGTCATTTTAGGGTATGTAAAAGAAAAACATTTGTCTGATGATTGCACTATTTAATAATAGTTATTACTTTTTAAAATACAGATGACCTTTTTATTTCTGAAGTTGTATTGTTATTTCAAATAATGGTACAGACAATTAAGGTGCCAATAGAAGTTATTTTAAGTTAATCAAAGGACTAACACATGTTGAAGATAATGTACAAGACATTGTGTAATATGTTGATACTGTGTGAGGGTGTTAGTCTGAATGGTGTATCAATATATTACCCAATGTGTATTTGTCCAATATTACTGTCTCACTCTTGACCTTTAAACCATACACAAAGATCACTGTACATATTTACACTTGTTGCCCCACACTACCATTATTCACTGTATTGTATTTAGTCTTTAATAAACATGTGAAAAGAGTGTTTATTTTTGTATATGTCTATTCTCAGGATTTAGTTCAACTTTAACCAACATCTTCTGGAGTAACAGTAAAGAAATCATCAGTTGGATCTAAGTCATATGATGAATTCGTAGGTTTCCTGGATTCATGACCTTTCTTAGACTCCACTTTCATAAGATATTTAGCTGCAACACTTCTTCTTAACATTCTTCGGTGCTAAAAACAAACAAATATTCAAATTATCTAGTCTGTCTTTCAATTTTCTTCAGTAGTAATAAACTAATTTGAGGATAACCAATATAATCTAGGGAAATGAATTATACAATTAATAATTGTTAGTGCTTAGTATAGGAGGGTGTTACCAGGATTGACATAATATTTGCGATCACCAATGTTATTGCATTATATTATACAAAATAAATACCAGCAATTGCCATGCAAGATATGCCCACATTTGGAAGAGATGGATAGAGAACAAACTACAAAATATAACGTGATTTATCGTACAACCAAGGGCCATATTCCAGGAAGTTATTGTCTGAGATTGAAAAGAACTGAGATCTTTGGGATTTAAACATATATTTTAAGTTTCATCAAAATTGGATCAAAATTGTGACCTCTAGCGTGTCCACAACCTTGATATTACATACTTTTACACTATTAATTGCGTTCAAGGAGCAGCCATTTTGTCGTGCAGTTTCGGTCCTATTTTTACGAAATTTGAACTCAACCATCATTATGGTGTAAAAGTGACATATTCGAATGTTGTTTTTAAATTGTATAAAAATAGTGACCTAGAGGGACCATAAACTAAAAACGTTATTTTTTGCACAATCAGGAGCCATAATCCAGGAAGTTACCGTCCATTATGTGCAAATATCAAAGGAGTTGAGATCTTTGGGTTACAAACATACATTTCAAGTTTCATCAAAATCGAATAAAATTATGACCTCTAGAGTGTCCATAACCTAAAAACGTGAATTTTTATACAATCAGGGGCCATAATCCATGAAGTTACGGTCCGACACATGCCAATCTCAAAAGTAACCAAGATCTTTTGGAAATGACCCTATGTTTTATCAAAATCGGATAAAACTTGTGACCTGTAGAGTTTCCACAAAAAATTGTGGACGGACAGATGACATGGGCGATGACAATATACATCCACATGGAAATGTGGGCGTATAATAAAAGACATGATGATCTTAATAACAAGATTTTAATTTTTGTAAACTAAGGTTGATTCTCACCTCATTTGGTGAAGTGTAAGAAGGATTAATATACAATGTTGGTCCTCCAAAACTCCCTTCAAATATTCTAATAGGATTTAATACAAATCTTGGACCTGGAATGGAATAAAAAGGAATTCACAAAATTATCAAAAGACCTGCATTAATTTTTTTTGGTAAAAATCGATGGTTAAGATGCTGCAAAAAACATTTATTTTTTTTTTTTTTAGATCATACAAATATGATCAAACATAGTAGTCAAATTCTAAGATCAGAACAAAAAGATAGGTTACCAGGCAACAAAACATATTCCCCCAGACAGTCGACAAAAGTTGTTGCATATTGTTATATGCCCACATGGAAATGTGCTTGTATATTTCCGTCTTCTGTCGTGCACATTTTCTTGCGAACACATTTTTTATCTAATCATTTGAAATTGATACATTTGTGAGATGAAGAATCCTATTTAATTTCAACAATTTCCCTTAATTCCTTCAAGAGTTATGGTCCTTTGTAGAACCTTCTGAATGACTAAAGTTATCATCCGATCTGTATTAAATTTACATGCATTATTTATTTTAGTAAAACAAAAAAGCCTTTTGAATTTCAGCAATTTCTATTTATAACTTCTACAGTAACGGACCTTGTGAATGCTCTCACAACAAAAGTTATCAACTGCTTGGACAATTTAGCTGCTTTGAGCATAGTTTCATTGCCTGACAACCTATCTTTTTTTTTGTCGGTAATGAAACCATTTACAACACATTCAAATCTGCCATAACTCTGGCAGTAATTAATGGAAAATCAATAGGTTTCTTTTTCTCATGACCTTAAACACTGTGTATAAATTTAAAGTCAATCGGATAGCAGTGACAACAATATACAAACACATTTTTTTAGAAATGAAAACATACCTATTTCAGCTAACGATGCATCTTCTTCTAATATCTGATAATTACGAAACCAAATTCTGTTGTCTACTATTGAGAAATTGAACACATGATCGAAAAATGGTTGACTTTTGGGATGATGATTTGGGACACTAAATATCTGATAATAAAAAAAATCAGTTTTGTATCAAGGTAATAACAAATATTAATGTTACATGTTCTAGCTTAGAAATACTATTATATTGATCACACCCTGCCTCATGCATGACAAAACTGTCTGTCTTTGACCTTTCATTACTATATAGATGGTTAAAAAGCTGCAAAAATAAAATATAGACAAATTTTAACACAGACCTGCGTAAATAATTCCTTTAACAGTTGCCAGTGTTCTTCCTGTTCAAATTCCTATAAAATACAGATATAGTTTAACTCAAAATTACAACAGTAAACTAACAAATGTTATTACTTATTTATAATGAAAACATTTCTTCATCTCACTTTTCAGCTCAGTGGTACATACTGAGGGTGGACATATGCAACTGCTTCTTAAAAATGAAATCAGGTTTTTCGCCCTACTTTCTTTCTATACTAATGAAGATAGACACTTTGCTAGGATGGAAATTTGCTAGTGTAGAAATATAATGGTAAAGAACTCTTCATATTTACCTTACTAAAAGATAAAAGTGGTCTAGAAGCCTTCAAACAATTTCCTGTCATCTTTAGTTCTGACATAGTGTGTACTGAAAAACAAAACAATCCATGAACATAAGTTAGCATAAATCCCAAAACATAAATAAGCATAAATCAGAAACAAGGTCTAACCTTTTAAAACAATTTGTATCATGTATTTTTAAATGCCACCAAGTCTGGTTTATATTTATTCCAAAAAGAGCTTACCATTTTCAACCAGAAATTTAGCAGATGGTCCTCGTGGAACATTAGAAAGCCTGTAAAAAAATACATAATCTTATGTAGTGCAATAAGAAATATATTTCTATTTAAAGTCTATTAAATATTTTTCATTACTTGATCTATTCAGGAACTGTACAAGACTACAAGTGCATTTACTGCAATGAAACCAAGTGGAACATAATATATCAATTTCATATGCCCTTTAACTCATTAAAGAAAAACGCCTATTGATTTTCAATAGTTATGTCCCTTTACTTTGAAGTTTCCATTTGTTGGTATGTTTTTCACATTTCTTGTTAGCATACTAGTGGTTACAAAAACCAATATATCTTTTTGAAATTGATAAGCATTATCTATCTCATTCACACAAAGAATCCTATGGATTATTAATTTCTATCTCGTATAGTTTCCTAACCACACTGTGTCAAGTTCATTAAGATGCTATTGTTGAATCATGCAGTCCCAGGTACTATTTAACAAATAAATGAAAAAGTTTATGTTCATGCTAAAAGTGCTATTCACGATATAATGCAGACTATCTTGTAAATATTATATAAAAATAATGTTACTTACCACATATAAAGATCCATTTTCTTTTTACCTTCAAAATAAATACATTTATTACAATTCTTCATTTCACACATCTAAAAAGAAAAATTACAAATTTACAAATAACAGTAAAACAAACATGTAATAATTTAAAGACTGAATTTTCAATATGAGGAACATTTAGAACAACAAACCACACAATTACAGACTAGGCTTCATAAAGAGAGAGCACAGCTGGAATAACATAAGAAATTCAAACCAATCTCATGAATAGGAAAGCCATAGTATTCAAAGCAAATGTGGGTACAAAAACATTTAAATATAAGGTTACTGGTATATTATTATTTATTTACCTCATTAATAACAAATAATTTATCTTTATTGTCCATCTTTGATTCTGGTTTAGAATGAGGTAACAAGGATCTAAGATCTAACATCAAGTGACGTGATCTGTAACCAATTCCTCTTGAAGAAAGAACAAGCACTCTCTGTTTGTTGATCCATTTTTTCTGAAAGTAAACAAAATGTACATCACATTAGTTATTTTTGCAATTCATATTTTCAATGCAATGTAGGTCTACAAAGGGTATAATGTATTGAATCTGATAGGGTGGTGGTATAGATTTACTTGACCCCTGGGATATGAATACTTGTTACGGCTTAAGTAAATTGGTACTAATGCTTTCCTAGAATCATCAGGACAACATATTTTTTTCATTTACAAAATTTTATTTTGGTATGATGCAAAAGCCTACAAACTTAGGTTGTCAATTGTTTCATTCATAATATAAGACCATGTGATTTAGAGGAACTTTCTTTTTTAACCTGTTTTTCTAATTATAAGTATTATTCATGTACAAACTGATGACACAAAAATAAATACAATCTATTTACGGTACTTAGACATGCAATTACAAATGTAATATATCTATACAAATGTTTAATCAAAATTCTTGTTTGTGCATTCTGTAAGCATTATTATTCACAAGGGCAAGCTGCCAGATGGAACTATATAGTACCCTGCCAAACATAAAAATGTTATCCCTTTAAAAATTAAACACCTCACAATTTTGATATCGAGAAATACCAAAATGGAATCTAATTACGTCACTCATCAGGATAGATCATTTCATACAAGGGGGTGGCAGCTAGGGCTGGTAGAAAATATAGATATTGCTGGCAAAACGTTTTTAGGGATAGATAATTGATAGATTTAAAACATTGATAATCGCGTAATTATAGGTAGTTACGTGTGAGAAGAAATCCACAAGACGATATTATCACAGTATTCTCTACAACCTGTGCTTGGGCCCTGATCGGTAACCATAATTCAACCACATAATTACGTCATACATTGTAGAATTATCTCATATTTGACCAAGAGTAAAAAAACATGAATTAAGCCACAATACAATGTGTTCTGTGAACATGAGAAATCACCATGAGAAATAAAATGGATGCAGAATCCGTTTCAAAGGGAAATAACTACATTTCAATCATAATTATTAATCTAGTTAAAGGCGACAAAGATATGACGGGTCTGTCTTCCAAAAGAAGTTGATTGAGTTTCTTCACCTTGGTTTTCGTGTAGAATACTATTATTTTATGGTCAAATCAATGAAAAAGATTCTACATAATATATACCTTTCTCACTTCTAGTCAGCAAGCTTAAGTGTCCAATATATTTTTCTTAAAAAGCATTGAAGCAGTATAATTTTCAAACTTTTCATGGAGAGGCCTCCCATGTGCCTCCTGAATAAGCACTTTGCATCTTCGGTGCTTGTGGGAGAATCCGTGGACTCTGAAGAAGCATTTTTTCGGCTTTGAAACGAATATATGAGGGTTCACACAGTAGGGTTAGTCCTTTAAGTCTAATACTCTATCCCATCACAACAGACATCCCATCAATCTGATTAAAATACAGATCTATATTTTGTTTGATTTTTATACTTTCTATGGCCTTTACTACATCAAGATCTGACCAGTTGTAGGTGGGAGGTTGCATCAGGGGTCATACATGTACGAGCAGCTTTTGACCCTATGACATTAGACTTTTGATCAACCAATCAGTGTTAATGAATGTTTCTACTGGGATACCCACAGTTCCGTGCTATGCATGCCAAGAACTCGCCGTAACAGATCATTTCCTTGGCTAATCCCTCACATCAATCAGAATGTGGGTTATATAACAAATCTTCCAGATCGTAGTAAAGACAAGTAAAACGAAATTTTGAATTATAAAAAAATGAAACGACAGAAGTCATAACTTAGATCTGTGTTTTAATCAGATTGTCATCCCATCACAACAGTCATGATTTGATTGTAATGGAAATCAAATAAGATCTGCCTTCCTGAATATGATATAGTAACCATGCTTAAGGCCCCCATCAGGGTATTACAGTGACTATTAACATTTAAAACAATCAAAATCAAATATATAAACAAAGGGAGGTAATCACAAAATAAACCCACGTGTTCACAACACGCGTGGATCTAATCGAAACTTCAAAAACTTTTATTGGTGAAAAACATGAACGGATTTTGTTAATAATAGATACCTGTCTTTGGACTGGTTCATTAGAATTAATGACGGGTGGCAAAACTATATCTTCCTTTGGTTTCTTTGCGCTTTCGTCTTGATCTTTATTTTCGTGTTTACGTTTTGCCATTTTGATATTTTTCTGTGCCGAACTAAACTATACTTCCGTTCATAATGTAATAATACTAATGTAAAAATAAAATAAACCTTTTAAAATTAAATATATATCGTCATCTCCAAAAAAAAAATACAGTCTAGTTTCATTTATATATTTAATTACTTTTAAGCCTATGTTTAAAAAAAAAAATGCATCGTGATGCACTGCCTATTGTTTAGTGTGTTTATTATTAATGATTATAATGTGATATTTTGACTAACAAAAATCATGATTTGAACTATATATTAATTTACATAAGAAACATGTTGAACAAATAATTCAGTTCCTCATATAATCATCAGTTATTTGTTTTTTATCTATTCATCCAGCCCATCAGGGAAGCAACTGTACCGCAGTAATTATTTTAGGAAAGGAAAAAAATATTGTTAATTTGTGATATATATCGTTAAAATTACTGTCTAAAAGAATATTTTACACTGAATAGGTTGTCTGCATATTGTATAACCCTGCAATGAACCCTGTAAATTCAGCTACAGGGAGTATCCAGGGCGACAGCGTAGCCACTGTCTCACCTATTGCAAGACCTCCACTCAGAGCACCAAAAGAATCCACAGTGATACAATTACAACAAACTGTAGTAAATAATGGTGTTGTTGGTTCTTCATCAGGTATATTTTAATTAATTTCATCACCAATCATGACAAAAACATGAGTTAGAATTATTAATAATGCCATATTATGCTTTTGGTGTTACAATTAATGATGGGCATGTATTTTCTGTGTCAACCATATTAATATACTATTAGTAGTACGTAGCACGTCATTTCGGTTCCGACACAGACGATCTTTCAAACTCAGTTTGACGACGGATCGGGCGGGCTTTACTTGACGACTTTTCAGACTCGGTCTGGCGACATTTCGGACTTGGATGAATAATTAAAAGACTGTTGAACATTTGTGTGATATATTTGTAACAGCTGTTTTTTTATTTGAGTCCGATAGTTGTTTTGTTTTATTTAATTGATCTGCGATTCTTTAGACCACTAAAAAAAAGATAACAAATTGATCCACTCTAAACCAAGATTTTAGCTATTGAATTTTCTGCCTAACCTCAATCATCATTACTAAAGTCAGTACGATAAAAAACATACATGTAGTCTTGATTATCCATTTCATGATTAAATCAAATCTGAACCTAATACAATAAGCATCGCAGGCTAGCGATGACACCAAGGGTTGATTATGGTCTGGATAAGTTAATTAATGTCTAATTAATAATTTAGATAACATTTCAGGCCTAAAGAAAGACCTGCAATAGGCAGATTTAGCTCTTGTATAATGTATGTTTAACAATGGTAGAATTTACACAAAATATTTAGACAGCAAATGTTAAACTTTCGCAAAAAAGTGTTGATTTTTGGGCACATATGTTGATTTTGGTTTGGCCCTCTTGCAGATGATGATGACAAATACATTTATGATTTCAGATACCAACAATAGCAACATTTCATCAAAATTATCAGTTAAAGCACAGGAATTTATTCCCAAAAGCTATGCAGCTGGAAATGTAAGCATATTTCTATTATTCAAAAGAAGATTCTGAAGCTAACAGTTTTAATTATAACATTTTGAATTTTAGACTGAGCACTGTCTTTGTCCACCATTTTTTTTCTCTCACTTTAAAATTAGTAGTCTGTGCTGTAACGTTCATTGTTTATTGTTTGTTCTGTCTTTGATTTATTGTACCACCTTGATCTATCAGTGAGGGAGGTTGGAGAAGCTTGTGGTATATGGTATGGATGGTCACTAGGAGAATTGAATGTGTTCTGGTTTTAGTATTTTTTATATGTTTGTCCGTGCTGTTTAATTGGTTGTTCTGTTGATCTTTTCAAACATTGTTTATTTAAATATATATTATTGAAAAAATTTATATATGGATTCTATGTTAATGTAGAAAAAATGTATGTGTAAGCTTACAATAAAACGATACTAAATGTATAACTATTAGTAGCTGAAGATTTATTTAGTTAGCTGCGTCAGTCTTGACTCTTTAATGCATTTGTTCATTTTGTAAAGCAGCATTCACACGATACAACCAATCCATACAACTGTTGGATGCAACCGTCACATCCGACCAACTGTTCAGACAAATCGTCGGATGGACAGCTTGTTGTATTGATAGGACCAGTTTTATTCTCATCTGACAGTCTGATGCAATAGCCAATCAAATTGTGTTATATTAGACACCATCATATAGGGTATGACGTCATATCTGACTTGGCAACAAGACTTCCTGATTAAAGATATCTTCTTCTGTCACTTCAAGTACTTTTATGTCCTCTAAATGGATCTAAACCTATCCTGGACTGAATTAGAATATCTAATAACTCTGTATAGGAAGCATGGTCTTTGTGGAACCCGCGGCATCACCACTACACGAAGACGGGGATGGGAAGTGTTGTCTTACTGCCATTTTATTATACGCCCACATTTTCATGTCGACGTATTATGCCGTCGTCCCAGTCCGTCTGTTTATACACAATTTGCTTGTGAACACTCTACAGGTCACAATTTTTATCTGATTTTGGTGAAACTTGAAAATACGTCTATCCCCAAAGATCTCGGTTCCTTTCGATACTGGCATGTATCGGACCATAACTTCATGTATAATGGCCCCTGATTGTACGAAAAATCCGGTTTTTTGCTTGTGGTCACTCTACAGGTCACAATTTTTATCTAATTTTGACAAAACTTGAAAAATAGGTCTATCCCCCAAAGATCTTGGTTCCTTTCAATATTGGCATGTATCGGACCATAACTTCATTGATAATGGCCCCTGATTGTACGAAAAATAACATTTTTTGCTTGTGGACATTCTAGAGGTCACAATTTACATCCGATTTTGATGAAACTTGAAATGCATGTTTGTAACCCAAAGATCTTGATTCCTATCGATATTCGCACATATTGGATCGTAACTTCCTGAATTATGGCCCCTGATTGTACGAAAAATCATGTTTTTAGCTTGTGGTCCTCTAGAGATCACAATTATTATCCGATTTAAAAAAACGTTTGAATATATCGCCGTTACACCCTAATGTGGGTTGAGTTCGAATTTCATGAAACTTGAAATCTACAGTATGTTTATAATCTAAAGATCGTGGTTCCTTTTGATATTTGTGCATTTCAGACCATAACTTTCTGGATTATGACCCCTGATTGTATGAAAAATCGCCATACAACGAATAGAACCATTGTATCGTGTAAACAGTCGTCCAGTATGCTGCATCCGACGGTTGTATGGATTGATTGCATCAATTAAACGCTGCTTTATAGCCACTGGTACTGACTGTCATTTAAGTTGTGGTTACATATTAAAGTGTAAAATATGTCCCTTTTCCTTTAAATTTTGGATTGTTTAAAAGGCCATGGCTACTCTCTTTGGTGCTAAAAAAATGTGCCCTAATGAATCCTAAATTAGTGCTTGCTTTGAATATTTAAGAATCATTTCTTTTTATTTACAATAACTCAAACTTCCCAGTAAAATATTAATTATTCTGTTGTTAATGTTATGCAAAATAATGCATGTAGACTGTATATAATATAATATAATATAATATAATATATATCCTTATTTCAGAAATGTATGTGGTAAATTTTTTTTTACTTACGCTTTTTTTTTCATTGTATCTTAGACATCAAGCTTATCACAAGTTAATGAAGCAAATAAATCTCTTTCTGCAAGTGCCCCAATTTTCGTCCCCAGACAGTCGGCATACAATCAAGGTTATCAGGTAGTAGAAATTGTTTCATTTCTACGATCATTTTCTGCCACATTGTCCGTCAGTCTGTCCAACATTTCTGTAGATGCTGTAACTACATTTTTTAAAAATTTACAGGGATTGAAAAAAATTTGATCTCAAATTTCAGAGTTATCTTCCTGTTTCCGTCCTGTGTTATGAAATTTTGTAAACTCATGACAAGATAGACTGGACGACTTTGCTGATGATATGTTTCAAAATATATCTGGTATAATTTTTCTTTTCATTAGCTTTTATAGATTTATTAATATTTAAAGTAGCTAAGTCTCTAACTCAGTATTATCCAAAGTCTTCGACATTGAAAACACAAATTATTTGTCAATTTAAATCAACATTGAAGTTTAGATCTTACAGTGAAAAGATGGCCTCGGATAGCCAATATTTAAGACAAAATAAACATTTCACCATGGGTACACAAATCGTATACCAGAATGAGTTTCAGCGTCATTTGTAAAAAAGAGACTCCAAGAACGAGGCTAGACATACATGTATTTCACAAGTCATGTTAATTGGCCACGCCATATTCTTATCTGGAGAGCATGATGTGCAATAAATACTATCGGTGTAGACTGGAATAACCAGACACTAGAGATTACCATTCGATTGAGACTTCTGGCTTATTTCGCCGAACAGAACTGATAGGAAATTAAAATAAGAGTACAAACAAAAATGATTGAATGTAAATCAGTTTATATACATTCATATTACATTATTATATGTGTTGTGGCCCATTTGTGTCAATTTCTAGGTCCCAAATATTGGCAATTTAGCTACTTTTTATACACCCACATTTTCATGTGGACGTATATTGTTGTCGCCCCCGTCCGTCCACAATTGTTTGTGAACACTCTAGAGGTCACAATTTTTATCCGATTTCAACGAAACTTGAAATATAGGTTTATCACTCTAAGATCTCGGTTCCTTTCGATATTGGCATGTATCTGACTGTAACTTCATGGATTATGGCCCTTGATTGTATGAAAAATCATGTTTTTAGCTGTGAACACTGTAGAGGTCGCAATTTTTATCCGATTTGGTTTAAATTATAACCCAAAGATCTCAGTTCCTTTCGATATTCGCGCATATCGGACCATAACTTCCTGAATTATGGGCCCTGATTGTACGAAAAATCTCGTTTTTAGCTTTTGGACCCTATAGAGGTAATAATTTTTATCCGATTTAAAAAAAACATTTCAGTATATCACCGTTACACCCTAAGGTTGGCTGAGTTGTGGGCCCTATAGAGGTCATAATTTTTATCCAATTTAAAAAAACGTTTCAGTATATCACCCCTTAGGATGGCTGAGTTCGAATTTTGTGAAAATCGGACCAAAACTGACTGACAAAATGACCGCCCATCGTTCTCAAATAGCGTATATCAAGGTTGTGGACCCTATAGAGGTCAAAATTTTTATCCGATTTTGTTGAAACTTGAAATGTAAGTTTATAACCCAAAGATCTCATTTCCTTTTGATATTCGCGTATATCGGACCGTATCTTCCTGAATTATGGCCCCTGATTGTACAAAAAATCATGTTTTTAGCTTGTGGACCCTATAGGGGTCATAATTTTTATCCGATTTAAAAAAAACGTTTTAGTATATCACCGTTACACCCTAAGGATGGCTGAGTTCGAATTTAGTGAAAATCGGACCAAAGCTGACAGATAAATGGCTGCCCCTCGTACGCAAATATTGTAAATATATGGTATATCAAGGTTTTGGTCCCTCAAGAGAGAGGACACAATTTTGATCCGATTTTGATCTTGGTTCCTTTCAATATTCATGCATATCGGATCGTAACTTCCTGAATTATGGCCCTTGATTGTACGAAGAAACACTTCTTTTTTTGAGCTTGTTGTCTGTCCATCTCTTGCAAAATGTGGGTGTATCTTGCATGCCAACCGCTTGTATATAATCAATAAGAGTTGATAAATATAACAACTTGATATGACTCAAAAATACTTAGGCAGGACAAACTATAACAATTAACAATTGTATTGCCTTTACAATTATTTAAAGTTGGAATTACGTGTACTCACAGGTCTGTCATCATTGATACTGTCAATGTTTAAATGTGTAATTTTAATTTTACTTTGATTTTGTTGCAGAATTACAATACAACTACCACAAATGATTCTCATATCTACAATCCTGTAATGGAAGAATTTTATAAGACCATTACCATTTTAACATCACAACCAGGAAATGTAGAGGAATATATGAATCGTTTGTATGAATACTTACAACCTGTAAAGAGTAAAGATATATTAGATAATATCATTAATTCCCTTTACGATCAGGTATATTAAAACTTCAAATAGATTTTCTCTTGATTTGTGTACTGTATACTGAGACTGATGGTGCCTTCCTTCAAGAATGTGATTGTATTAGTCACTGGACGACTTGTAAATGATGTTTAATACACTCTACCATTGGTTCCAACTCGGAACCATAGTTCTTGTTGTGGTTCTTTTCTTGAAACTTGCAGGGATTGTTTATTTAATACCGTGTAATGAAAAATCCTATCGAAATTCAAATATCAGAGTTTCAGAATTGTCTTTCCATTTACCTTCGGACTTATATGAAATCTCATGAACGTGATACAGGACAAAGTTCTAAATTGAAAATTTTAAAACTAGGTGGGATTGTTCATTATTGTATAAGGAATAACTCTATCGAATATTGGATCGTAAATTATGCAGGAGTCCTGTGATTAGGCACTGAAAGCAAGACTTTGTGCATTTATATCATAAAATCTATATGGATCTTCTAATACAGATAACAATTTTTTTATTTCAGTGTATAGCTGAACCAAATTTTCGATATACTGGTGCTAGAATCTGTCAACATATCTGTAAACATTTAAACAATCATCCAGTTTTCAAGGATTTTAGAACTTCACTTCTAAAAAGGTAGGACGTCATGCAATTTCTATGCCACAGATTAAAACAGAACAAGCCTTGTAGCAACCATTTAAAATAATTTGTGTGGGTTGGGAAGCTTGCAGAATATAAGATTTAAGAGAGAGAGAATTAACAGCTTCATATAATGTAATAGTAATACAATAGGTACCGGTACTGTAATGAAAAATGAATATATTGAAAATTTCAGCCTAAATTGGTCGCATGACAGGTCATATTCAGGATTGTCAAGTACCATTGTCACAATAGTCAACAAAGTCACAATTTTCAATTCTTCTATCGGCAGTCTTTGTGAGTGGCAGTCATATTATTTAACAAAGATATGGAGGGCATTGTCTAATCAACTGAACATCACAGACATCTGATGTTCTAGAGAGTTCATTAAAGGGCTTGTCATGTGATTTAGCTCTTACATAATGCCAATTAAAATGATATGAACTCTTTTTTATTTGGGTGTCATGATTTGATTAATTTAAGGCAATAAATAAGGAGCCACAAAATGATTGTTTATTGAAATTTATGCATTACTCTACTCTTGTCTAAAATGAGGGGCATATTGTAATCTTTGAGCCACAGAGGCTTCATAATCTTAACCTGTGTTGACCCAAAAAGTTCATTGGGATTTTTGTGGTGCAAGATGGAGTGCCTGGCAATGTACAACCTACTGAGGTCCTTGGCAGTTTTAATTCAATACAAGAGCAAGCTGTAGTGCTGCTGTGCGTGTAAAACTTCCCTCATAGCATATGCCTGTCTTTAATAGCTCAGTCGGAGCAGAATAGTAGGACGAAACTCCATTCCACTTCATTTATTTCATTTATTGTAATAATTGTAATAATGTAAGTAAATCACCCTTTAATGATAACACCATTGTTATATTATCAACAACTGTAGTCTAAATGATCACCATTGATTATTTTATTGTTTGTAGGGGTGTTAAATTTGACAATACCACTGTTTTATCCATACTTTATTTGATGTTGATATTCATCACATTCATTTCTTGTTATAAATCTGGTCAATTTTTTATGGAAGACAATAGATTGTTGGTAAAGATGGATATCTGCATACCTAGTTACAGAATACATGTATCAAAATATACGATTTTGTTTATAAAAGTTTACAATTTGAATGTTAGACATGTTTCTTTTCCAGATGCAAGGTAGATTATGACAAACGAGAATCCCTATTACTAGATCAACAAACATCTTCTCGAGTGTATGGTTTAGCAATGTTCATGTCAGAATTATTTCTTAATGTTGAAGTGAGTGAAGGCCTTTACTTTGTTAAAATCAGTGCCTAAGTTCTTGGTCATCTAAATATGGATGTTAGTTGACCAAAAAATGACTGAACAAGTCTGAGTGGATTTTTAAATATTTGAAGTAGATTGTGTCAGTTTGGACCGCCCCAAGCTTTTTGTCGATATTTTATGTCATCTCAAATCTTGTCAATAATAAGGATGGTGGGATAGTCGAATGGTTAGCGCGTGTGCGGTGTATCATAAGGTCTGGAAGGAGTAGGGTCATATGTTCAACCTCGTGGGTTTTCTCTGGTTTCCTCCCACTGCTAAAGAGCCCTTTCGGATGGGACGAAACCGTTCCAAATCTAGGGCGCCATCCACAATCCCACCCCACAGTGAATGTCAGTGAAATACTGGCTCGAACATAGAATGTTTTGCCTATATAGTTGTTTGCCAATCGTTACCTCAACAAAAAGCAGTTTTATTCAAGTTGACATAAAGTTAATGTCATATTATGATTGTTATTGATTTTTGTCAACTTTAGAGAAGTGACTATATAGCACTGAGCAACCTGAAGTGGAGGTCTGTAACTGACGACTTTTTTTCCCATAGGCGCAAAATAAATTCAGGTAATTTGGGACTGAATCTGAGGGCACTTTGTCTCACGAAGCTGCTTACTCGGTTTAAATCTGCTTCTGGTGATAGTAGTGGCCAAGTGAAAATGCTCTGCTGATCAATTTGATAAAAAGCATGTTTGAAAAAGTTGATAGATACGGTATATGTTTTCTTGAATAGCATTTTTTTTTTTTCAGAATGTACAAGCAGGTAGAGTAGAAAAATTTAATGTTTTAGGAACTGGTTTGATTGATATTACGTTGAGTTTACTAGCCTATCCCACCAAAGATAACATCAAGTGTGCTGTGCAGTTGCTCAAGGTACTAGTATACAGTGTGTATGACTGTTATATTATATTACATGATTTTCCCCCCCCCCCCCAAAAAAAATACGGTCAGGTGATTAGATTATGTTCCTATGTCAATATCATGGATACTTGTCATGTTTTTTATTATTTATTCCCTAACGTTTCTAGCTTAATTACTGATTAAGGTTCTGGAAAATAGTTTTCTTATGTGCAGAAAGCCACACCGTTGAGTTAACCGTAAACCAGATTATGTATGTTCCTATGACAATGTCATGGATACCTCTCATGTTTTTTATTATTTAATCCCCAACATTTCTAGATACACCTCAATATATTCCATTTTCAGTTCACGTGTACCGGCTTCACGGTCATAATTCATGATGTCTAAGCATTATTAATAACTTGTCAAAAGGCATGCCAGAATTCAACTTATTACCAGGTCTTGATGTTTGTTATTCACGCCTGTGACAAGCCTGAAGTTTTCATGCCCAAATTGACCTAATTGCATAATTAACTTAATTTACAGGAAAACTATATTTGTGAAGATAGCTTTAGAAAGTCGTATGACTCGTATCAAAGTTTGTTCTCTTTAATCTCTTTCCCACAGAACTTTCAGTAGTGGCACTTCTACTACTTTCATGTATTTTTTATTTTTTATTCAGCTTGCTGGTGCTGCTATAGAAGATATACCTGATTCACAAATTCAATCTGTTTTTGATAGATTATCACAGTTACAAGTTTCAGATGTTCATGAGTAAGTTATGTTGAATTTGTAGGGAGAATTGTTTGATTTTATCAAACATTCTGAGGGAAATATGAAAGTTTTCTGAAATAGAGTAGTCTGTATTATGTTTTATATTTGGTCTATTATGTAACAATTATGGCACAGTTTAATGACCAAGAAAGCTTATGCATACATTATACTGACTTTACAAATATTATTGTCCCCCGCCTTTTGAAGAAAGCAGAAAACTATTAAAATGGGTTCGTCCGTCTGTCTGTCACACTTTTTGGGACACAATAACTCTCCTTCTAATTGAGCTAGAAAGTTCAAACTTAGGTCAATGCCTTGATGGAGTTCGAAGATGATGAGCATTTTCTGCTTAGGGTAAGCATAGATAGGCAATTTAATTGGTTGATGCTTTGGGACACACAATAACTTTAGTTCTCATTAAGTGAGAGTGATGAAACTTGGTGTATAGTTTCATTACATCAATACCTTGACTAGGTTTGATAATGAGCATTTTCTGCTCATGGTAAGCAGAGTGATAAGCATCTTGATTGGCCGAGACTTTTGAACACAATAACTCTCCTTCTAATTGAGCTAGAAAGTTCAGACTTGGTGTAAGTGTTTATTAGGTGAATGCCTTGATGGAGTTCGAAGATGAGAATTTTCTGCCTAGGGTAAGCAGAGATAAGCAATTTGATTGGTTGATACTTTGGAACACAATAACTCTCCTTCTAATTGAGTTAGAATGTTCAGTTTGATTTTTTGATACTTTTGAAAAAAATAAATGTGCGATTAATTAATATGTGTCATCTATTTATTTTGGGATTTCATCGATTGACATCAGCCTCACTGTTTTTATGTTCTCACTTTTATCATATTTCGGAAAGAACTGTTGATATTGTGTTTCCAACCAAATGAACTGACCAAAATTTGTCTCTTTTTTTCTGAATATAATTGTTGTGTTTGAGATGTCATTCATTCTGGGAAATTTTGCAGAAGATTAAATATCTGCTCTACAGAAAAAATTACTACAACATCATTAGATAACTAGTATTTTCCTAGACTGGTGGCCAGTGACAATATTAATATTATGATAGTTACAGCGGATTGAGACCACCCTCAAATAGAGTCAGTCAAGATGCATTGTTCCGTCCACCCAACTGCAGTTTTGAAAATGTAATGTTATATTTGTAGGAATGCTAAGTTTATGATAAAGTCTGTGATTGATCTTCGCAGTAATAATTGGGGAAGAGGAGAGTCCACTTCTTCATCAACAGACGGTCTTGATGCTAGTATGGGAGATCTTAACTTAGCTAACAATGTTTTAGAGGTAAAAATTCAGTTTAAGTAAATTAAATTATGTGCTAAATCTTGTATTTGAGATATCCAAAAAATAAACTACAGAAAAATTAAAGATGATTTGTTAAAGTTATTCAGTCAAATACATTGTGGTTCTTAATACGAAAGTAAAACATTAATTGTTAACTAAAAGTAGTATGTCTTGTTACTTCCCATTGACCCAGAAAATATGAACAGGTCATGCGGTCCTCATCGAGTGATACAGCGTATCTGAGAACCAAAATATATTTTTTTATATGGCAAAATGTGTATGTTCATGAGACAACGTCTATTGACTAACATAATTACTTTCATTGTTTGTTATTGCACTTCAAGCTAAAAATTCTTGTTGACACTCTAAAGGCTACAGTAATCATCCAAGTGCCTCAACCTCCGTGGACTGCTCAAACAATTTAGTTGTTGGGGAGACCAGGCATATATTAATAAATAGGTAGTGTGGACCCTTTCATATTGAATGAATACAAATATTATGTTGATTTTTTAATGAACGTTTCTCTTTTTGTTTTATTAGTGTGAACCGGTGTTTTTCGATGCAAAAGGTCAACGTATTACTCGTGCTGAAGCTGGTTATCAAGATGAAGCAGATGAAGAATCAGACTATATGTTAAATGAAGAAGAAGAATTAGATTATTTACAATGGGCACAGGAAAATGGTATGGGAGATGGTGGTCAGTATCCAGAGTGGTCTTATGATGGGTATAATTTAGCAGGAGATGGATATAACTTGCCAGAGGAGTATGGTGACAATGACCCAGAATGCACACCTGAAGTCATGGAGGCTTATGAACAATATCTTAAAAATAATCCAAGTTAATATGTTTAAACCATGGTGTAATTGAAATATGGCTGTGAGAGATCAGAAAATTCTTTTTAAAAAAAACCTAAATTACTCATGAAAAATTTCTACTTCTAGCCATTGTTTTGGAAATGGTTAAGATTTTTCATTTCATCACAAAAAAATGTCATTTTACATTTTACAGGTAAACAAATGGCTAATCATGCAGGATTTTATATTCATTCATTTCATGTTAGTGCTAATTTAATTTTCATTATTTCAAATACTGACATCCATCTCTTTACACTTTTGTAGCAAAATTTACTTGACTAATGATAATAGAAAAAAAGGGCTTACAAAGGACGTAAGAAAGTCTTGCTCATTTGGACTGTTTTTAGTCTCAACTTAACATAATCTAATGGTGGCTGTATAACTTGCTGATCATATCGACATTGATACTCTTTTTAGTCTATTGAACTAGTGGCATTATGAAAGTTAATGACAGCATTTAAATAAATTTTGTTTAAAAACTTTCCACACACATTCATTATGTAAATGGCAGAACCAGAACTGCCTAGCATTTGTCAATTGGAAAAGGTAGGTCTGGGAATGCTGTATTGACTGGCGGTATTGATGATGTCACTAATGCATTCTTTATTTAAGGGGCGCTTAGAATAGCTGTCATCATTATCTATCTTTTGTTAGGATATAGAATCTCCTTTAAACAATTTGATACAACTGTTTGCCAAATAGTCTGTATTCATTTATATTTTAGCAGTCATTTCATCATCCTAAAGTCATCATGATAAAACATCAAATCCGTCTTCAAAAAGTTACAAGTATTAATTAATTATTGATGTGAATGTTTTATGATATTAATTTTGTGTTTAAATTACAATGCCTTAAGATTATTTATCTCAAATAATATTAAAGATATATTCCTTTAACTTGGCAGGTCCTAATGGTGTCACTGTAATCCAAGGTTTTGTTAAAAAAAAGAGAAAAAAAAATTCTTCTGTTAGCTGTTATGAGTAATCTGTCTAAAAGTGTCTGATAGAATATTGAATTATCTCAGCACATCCTAATTACTGGCTGAGATCATCATGCCTCAGCCCCTAAATGCACACATTTTATTTTTCCAGTTCATCAGAAATATATGTATGTTTTAAGAGGTGAAGAGAATTAACCGCTAGGGAATATATCTTTCTGAATTGTAAGAGAGACTGCTGAAGTATTTCTAATGATGGTGGAGTACATGTATTTTTATGTATATATGTTGGCAAAAAAAATTGTTCTGTGTTTTGTATATCTGGAAACAAATCAAGTTCTGTAAGAACCATATGATTTATGTCCAGGGGAATGCTCACTAGTCCATAGGGTAGGGTTAATGTTATTGTGGTGGTTGAATGGTCTCTTGGCCTTCAGTAGATTCTGCTGGTTCATATGATACCACTATTTATAGTATGTAGTACAGCGGGCTTATGGATGAATGAACCTGTGGACTAGTGAACTCATTCCTCTAAAAGTTAAGAATTCATTTGTTTCATATTTTCATTGAATATAAAAGTGCTAAACATGATTATTATATTATTTATTATTCTTGTGTTTGATCATGCTAGTGATTTTTCATGGAAAATTGTTTTGAGAATGTTTCAAAAACATAAATTGTTTGATTGTATCAGAGCATACATGTAGTAAGATTTTATTATGTCATTCATGCATTTCTTTTTATTAACATGGTTTAATGATGAAAATTGCAGTATGGAAAATACTTGTATAAATGATGAAGTTCTAAGCCTCAATGATCCCTGTCGACTTCCATAGTATAAAAAAAACATATTGGTAATGTCAAACTTTTTTTTAAAATTTTTTTTATTGTATGTGAACTAATAGTAGACATTGGCCACTAATTTTACCAAAGTTAAAAATAGATTGAAATGTATTAGTTAGTCTTAGTGCTTTTGTAATAGAAATATGTTGAACTTACAATTGGAAAAGCAGATTATACCTTTTCATCTCTGCTAAAAATGGCAAGAAGCAGGGAGCTCTGCTGTCTGCCCCTCTGTTTATGCCACTGATAATGAACATTTAGCTAGGTTTAAACAGTAAGAATAAAATCAATGTTGATGTATAATAATATTTAATGTAAATTATGAATGATATTGTTGTACATACAAATAGTGCTCTATACAGTTATATTCTTCAAAGGTATTTATTATGTTAATTGGACAATAAATCTAAATTGTTGAGATACTATATTTGATGCTAAAATAATATATTTTTGTGGGGTTTTTGAAAGTGCATGCAAATATAGTGGTTGGCGGGAGGGAAAGACATCTTTATGTTATTGAAGGCTTATTAAGTCTGTAATTAAAGTTTGTTCTTCATGAGAAACATGTATATTTTCAGATGAAACTAAGTTTTCAGGATGAAATAAATGATCTAATTTTCATTTAAGGAATACATCTTTTAATAAACATATCTTTCATTTGTTACAATCACAATATATGTATCATTTTTCTCAGATTTGTTAAGTCAACTTGTTCCTAAAACTTATCGTTTAAATTGAAGTAATAATAAACATTTCTTATGAGTAGTTGTTACAAAGTGCTCAAAAGGATGTCACAAACTTTGAGTTATTCAAAGAAAAATGATACAAGTCACAAGGTCTTATTTATTGTTAGGCTTTCTTTTTTTCTGGATTGTAGAAAACGGTTATATAAGATAATTATGTAGCTACCGGTACTAAAATCAACTTAAAAAAAAAACAACTTCCAGATGTCTTTAGTCGAATGGTAGCCTACACTAAATTAAAGATTGCACTTGTGATGTCACATGACTGTGGAATCAGAACTAGCAATTGTCATTTGGGAAGGGTAGAAACATGATTTACAGATTATTTCAACACACAAAATAACCAGCAAACCTGAATAGACAGTTTTAATCTTGGGGGTGCTATATTGATTGATCTATTATTATTGATGACATCACTAATGCATTCTTTAATTAGGGGTATCATTTGTTACAGATGGCTCATCTCCTTTAACATCGGCAAAAAACTGATAAGATATTTTATTTGATAAATTAGTTGGATGATTATTTCCACTTTTCGCCATTGTTGTATGTTGCGGGGAATGGGATATTGTAAAACGTTAATTAAAACAAATTCTTTTTAAACTCCCAGGCCACACCAAATGTTAGTTTAATTAACTTTAACCTCAGAGTACATGTCAAAATAAAAAAAAACAATAGAAAAAGGTTATTTTGCCATTAGTTTGACATTCTTCCAAATAGAATATGAAATATCTTTTTGGTGGTGGTTGCAATTTTAAACAATTCATTCTTTCATGTGTGTCATTAATTTTCGAAATTTTTAATAAATTCAAACTATGTTAAATTTCTTGATACTTGCTAAAAATTGGATCTCATTTGTATAATAATAATCATAGTAATAGCTAGACCTGTGGCTGTGACACAGCTATGATGGGTTTCACTGGCACCATTTGGTTTTTTAACCAGAAGATTGTAAGCTTAATTAAAACATCAAGAATTAATATGCCTTCTTTAAAATGAATAATAAAGTAAATTTTGATGATTAAAATCTATAAAAATCTGTTTTAAGATTGTTCTTAAAAAGTTTCGCTAGTTTTTTTCTTTTTCTACGCCCACATTGAAATGTGGTTGTATATTGTCGTCGGCCTGGTCCGTCAATTGGTTCCGCGTCCACATTTGCTTGTGTATGCTCTAGAGGCTAAAGTTAATATCTGATTGACTTTAAATTTATACACAGTCATGAGGCGAAGAAGCCTATTGATTTCCAACGATTTCCGATAATTACTGCCAGAGTTATGGCCCTTGATCACTTTGAAAAATCTTGTGGACGCTCTAGAGGCTAAAGTTAATATCCAATTTATACACAGTGTTTAAGGTCATGAGATGAAGAAGCCTATCAATCTTGACCAATTTCCGATAATTACTGGCAGAATTATGGCCCTTGATCACTTGGAAAAATCTTGCGGAAGCCGTTAAGACTAAAGTTAATATCTGATTTCACTATAAATTTATACACAGTGTTTAAGGTAACTAGACGAAGAAGCCTATCAATTTTCACTGATTCCCGATAATTACTGCCAGAGTTATGGCTCTTGACCACTCTGAAAAATCTTGTGGACTCTATAAAGGTTAAAGTTAATATTCGATTGACTATAAATATATACACAGTGTTTAAGATCATGAGACGAAGAAGCCTATCGATTTCCACTGATTGCTGATAATTACTGCCAGATTTATGGACTTGATCACTTTGAAAAATCTTGTGGACACTCTAAAGGCTATAGTTAATATCCGATTCACTGATTTCCGATAATTACTGTCAGAGTTATGGCTCTTGATCACTTTGAAATATCTTGTTGACGCTCTAGACGCAAAATTTATACACAATGTTTAAGGTCATGAAACAAAGAAGTCTATTGATTTTCAACTATTTCCGATAATTACTGCGAGGATTATGGCCCTTGACCTCTTTGAACAATCTTACATGTAGAAGCTCTAGAGTCTAAAGTTAATATCTGATTGACTTTAAATTTATGCACAGTGTTTAAGGTCACAAGACGAAGAAAACTATTAGTTTTCAACGATTTCCGATAATTACTGCCAAAGTTATGGCCCTTGATCACTTTGAAGATGAAGAAGCCTGTCAAATTTCAATGATTTCCAATGATTATGGAAATTGATATTAAATGTTTTGTATGCTAAATGTTAGAATAGAGCAGAACTAGAAGCTAAATGGGTTGTTACTCATAATCATATTTTAGTGTGTTGTAAATGTTTTCATTTCTGACAAAAGAAAAAAAATATGTGACAACCCTTAGCTGCTGTGGGTGTATGTTTCGTTGCCTGGCAACCTATCTTTTTGATATGATGTTCCATAAAAATGGTGCTACAGATGCAAACGACCTTTCTTCTAATACTGATGTACATTTTGGAGATACATACTGGTGATTCAACCCAGATTGAAGATTAGGTATATATTGTTATAAGATGGACAAGTAGCTTGACCAGACAGGATCATATAACTAGGTTTGGCACAATGTTTTTAACTCTATACAATAAGTAACAGGCAACCAGTGTAATTCATTTAATTAATACTCTGGCAACATGTTGTCTGATGCAGATTTTCAAACAATATGAGCTGTCCAAGTTGGGTTGTGATTTATTTGTTCCAGCTGAAAATATAATGGGTGAAGGGTTAAACTGAAGAAAATTTACCACAATGGATGGATAAAAAAAGAATTACTGTTCCTTATTATCATAAAGAATATCCTTTATGTTATTATGTAATTAATAAATAAAAAAAATCAATATACAATATTAAAGATTAATGTAATAAAAAAAAACATTTTCCTCTGTATTTTGGATACTGCTGTTAATTGTATTATAAATAATAAAATACCAAAAACATGGAAACTGATGTTTGTTGATTGTGTAAAATAGTGTAGGCTACTTTCTTTTTTAACTGACACCAGCCAACTGCTTGGGAAAAGGTTTATTTTACCCAAGTGCCTATTCTTACCAAGCAGATTTTAGCAAAAATTCTTTCATACAGAATCAATGAATCCTGAATGTTGGTTTGGGAGCCATGGTGGCTCAGTGAGTAAGGCGCTGCCTCACTAACAAGGACGTTCATGATTTGATCCCGGTATTGGTCGAGAAAGTTTCACAAAATTTTCCAGCGTTTTCTTGTGTCAGTGGTGCAAGACAGAGAGTCTAGCATGAAACAGTGTCTAGTTGTTCGGTTGGGATCAAAAACAACAGTTTGTGTAATGTGTACACATTGGCATAAACATAAAAGAACCCAGCTGGAATTTGAAATAAGAGTAGGCTGTTGTGCCATTGTTCTGGCAAAATTTCCCTCATAGACCACTGCATGATGTATGTCTGTCTTCATTAACCCAGTTGGTGCAGAACAGCAGTAAGTTAAACACACAATTTTATTTCATTTGAATGTTGGATCATATAAGTGTTTTTTTAAAGGACAATATTGTTGTCGGGCATTATAACATATGTGATAGAACTGGGCTGAACTGGCTAAACATGTTCCAAATATAATTTTAACACAAAGATCATTGCTAGATAGATGCGTTGGGAAGCTTTCAAGAAAGGAAAATGATGAACGCAAAAGGAAAAAATGAGTTATCCTTCTATATAACTGACTGATGTGACGAGTGATAACATACACAGGCGAATTTCTGCTCACTAATAATTCCTTCCAAGACCAAAAGTTGTTATGTGAGGCTTCATAACGCATCTATCGAAGCAATGATCTCTGTGTTAAAATTATATTTGGAACATGTTTAACCAGTTCTATCACATAATTATGTGAAAATGACTGACACCAATATTGTCCTTTAATCCTTCAGGGTTAAACTGTTTACCCCAAATAATAGGATAGCAGAATACTTGAGACTAAAATGTATTGTGTTTTCTGTTCTTTGGACCTGTGCAATATCAGGGAGGAGTATTTAGCCTAGTGGGCAGCATTTCTACCTAGTCATTGAGTCTCTACCTAATTCCAAATGCCAATGATTCAATTACGTGCACTCCAGTGTAGTACACAGGTGGACATCCATTTTTTGTACCATCTGAAAAACTTGGCAACACTTTCTTTTCTTGTCAGTTCAGTAGGTGCTATATCAGTTTAAGAATCAGTTTACCACAAGGAAGAAAAGTTCTTTAACAGTGTATATTAACTTGGTAAAAATTGAAATTTTGAAACAAGAATTATCTTCATCAACGTGATTGCGCGTGCTGTTGGCCTATTTGGAAAGTCTAATATATAAATGTGGACTAAGAATAATGTTGTTTACGGAACCAGCTATCAAAAGTTTTATCTCAAATCGGCTTTAACAATCACTAGAAACTGTGTTGATTTTACAAAGTAAACAAAAATTGAAACATTACGTCCTATTGTACACTGATTACGCAATGGAAATTCTACCCTGCATTACCCCCAGACGAGAAATGAGTATAACCCAAGTCTTTAAAGTCGACTTGCTCCGTGTCAACTTCTAGTTTTTAGGTTTTAATCATGGCGAGTTGGGATTCACTACCCGGCTTTGCCCTTTTGTGTTTTATTTTAATTTTATGTACAAAAGCTCAAGTTTTAACGCCGCCTTATTTTAATTTAGCTCAAACAAGAAATATTACTGCATCGGCTACGTGTGGGGAAGATGTAGCCGGACCCGAACTTTTTTGTAGATTGACCGGTGCAACAAGTGACCATTTACGACGTGATGAAGGCGATCGGGAATTGATCCGTGGTCAGTTGTGTGATCATTGTAATAACCAAATCCCCGAATTAACACATAAAGTTGAATATGCTACTGATGGTACACAGAGATGGTGGCAGAGTCCCCCCTTGTCAAGAGGAACCCAATATAATAAAGTTAATCTTACTGTCAACTTGGGACAGGTAATATAAAAAGTTTATTACACTTTCAGAAAGTTTTTTGTTTGAGAATATTTTGTTCCGCTTTATGCAATGCATTATCTTGGAATCCTTTTATACACTATTTGTTGAACACACAAACTCGGCAACCTAGAAATAATTGTTGAAAACTTTCCTTTAAAAACGTGTAAATCACATGATGAAAGATATGATTAATAGAAAAGAATATCAAACATACACGTTTATTTTAGAAGGGGGTGGGGGGGGGGGGTGTGTGACTGCCAGTATTCTGGCATGCATATTTGTACATGTACATATGAAAACAGATGTAAATATTGTATGGTATATTTCCTAGAAAAGATAGAAAACTTTACTGTAGTCTCCATTTATTTACAGTATTTAATACCATAATATCTAATAAAGCAAAAGTAAAAGGAATTTATTAACCAATACCAAGGACATTCATGAATTTACATGAACATCCAATTTCCAGACAATTGTTGAAAGGTATATTCTTGAAATCTGCTGATTCAGGAATTTTTCATATCAAGAAATTATTTCTATCTTTTCTGATGATGTTATATTTCAAACATAAAGATTGATACGTTATTGGGTATGGTAGGTTAATGTACTTATAAATAACAATAATGTTATTACAGTATATGTATAAGATAAGTAATGGCCAGTATAAGTAGCTAGTTTATTGAAATTGTATTATCAGTATTTATTAGATGATTCAAGATAAGCAGTCCAAGTACACAGTGATGGATGGATTAAATGTACTGGAATTGATGATCATCTTACAGGTGTCACTAAAAATTATAAATGAAAAATGAGATTAAACCCCGGCCTTCCCATTCTCAGACAATTTCACTTTCACATAAATAGGACATTAGTTATCTTGGCATCTTATAATGGTTCTATTAATTCAATGATCAAAATATGTTAAGTATTCTGATGTGATTTATTTATTTCCACTCTGTAACACTATTTATATTGTGTATTACAAGTAGATTTTTCAATAACTCACCAGGATTATAGATATAAATCACACTTTAAATGATGTGATACATTTTTTTACTACCAGTATATCCTTCTTGGTGCCCCTGTTCATTCATAATGTTTTATCTTGCCGCCTTAGTCC
This sequence comes from Patella vulgata, assembly GCF_932274485.2. NCBI lineage: Eukaryota > Metazoa > Mollusca > Gastropoda > Patellidae > Patella > Patella vulgata. The sequence goes on along the minus strand of NC_065882.2, from coordinate 51,445,177 downwards.
CGAAAAGACCTAGTTTCTGTCAAGTGGACATTAAACCAGGTTTCTCTGTCTGTCTCTCTGTCGCTTGCCTTCTCTTACACTTTAATACATGTATTTTCTATTGGTTTGCTTTTACCAATTGAAATGTTTTCCTTTAAATAATTATAGTTTGTTGTAACAAGAACATGAAATTTGATTATTCAATAAGTAGTAGAAACATATTTGACATTTACAGATTGAAGGTGTTAGTTTGTGGCTTGTAGATGTAAAGACATAGGTCACTTCAAAATGCGAAAATATGAAAGGTGATTCTTGTGTATTGACATTATTGGCTGTGTAAATAGAAAGTCTAGTCTGTTGAAAGTATAATGTTCACATGTCCAGTGTGTTTGTTTCTGGCTACATTACATGTATTTACATGATTAGCTGATTTCAGACACAATAAGAGTTGAGACAAATTTGAGAATAAAAATATATAAATATACAGTATATTTTTGCACCATCATCTGTTTATTGCTAGTTATTTCAAATTTTTAGTGCTATAGAATGCCTTGCAAACTACAATATTGTGAAAGTTGAATCTCTAATAGAAATATCAGTCGAAAAATGGTTCAATTCTCTTCAGCATTTGATAAAATGAAAATTACAATGATCTATGCTGCTCCCTATGTAACAAGATGGCTGTCATCTTTATTTACCAAGAACCATATTGATGGGCCTGTTTTAAATCTGATTGAATCCAGTCCAGGAAATTATCTAGCGTTGGTATTTTAATTTTCTTTTCATAATTAAATGTTAAATAATCTTAGTGCATGTATAAGCGTTGATTAAGCCATGAGAAATCAAGTATATAGTTACTGATTCTACTTTTCAGCCCCTATCAATCCTGTTCAAAGTATCATTTGGATCTGCTTCAGAATTCAGGAACCATTTCCTATAGTAAAATTTTAATTTCTAGTTTGACTTTAAGATTTGTGTGAGAAACTATCAAATTAGCACATGTAAACACGCATGTATAAGTTACCATTGCATTTTGTATGAGATCTTCCTGAAATTTAGACTTCACTTTAAAATTATATCTGAGTTTTGGCTACCGGCTTTCATAACTAGGTTACAATAAGTTGGCACAATTTTGTAGAGTTTTGAGCTTATCTTGTCAACTTTATATCTACAGCCAGATCAGATTACATGGTTGCCATGGTAATACATCAGGAAGGCAGTTCTTCAAACCAACAGTCTTACTTCCTTACTTTAAATAGTTTCAAAAGTAGGACATCCGACTGAGTGAAAAGGAACTTGTTTGACCAACAGATGTTGTAATGGTCAGTTTTGACCATTAGCCCACCCATTGACCACAATGATAATAAATACCACATGTGAACTGACTGACATCAAAAGTAAAGAGAACAGGAAGATTTTGATTTCAGAATGTTGACCTAAGAGAAATGGTCAAGAAATTCTATGCTGATAATATGATCTTGCTAAACTGAAAAATGTACCACAGTGCCAGTATGTTATTTATAATGATTCCCAGGTGGCCCAGTTAATATAGATTCATTAAAACCTAGAATTTTAAGCATCAATTAATGAGTGTCCTTTTGATTAGGCAAAACCTTCAGTAATCCACCTCCCCAGCAAATAATAAATAATGTCAACTGATTTCATTTCATTTCCAATTAATCAAAAACAATGTAATTTCATGACTAAAAAGGGCTCTTTTGGGGCTTCTGAGCCTACCATACTCTCAGACTCCTTCTCAGTCCATCCCTGATATGACATTATTAGTTTCAAAATGACCCGAGTTGGCTGAGTATTCATAAATGTACATTCCATATCATAACTAATGTAAAAAAAAAAATGTTTGAGATAATGTATGAAATGTTAATAATGGTCTTTATTGAAATCTTTCTTATCTATTGTATTCCATTAAGTCCATCTTAATGTTATTAAAGACATAATTCTTTGAATTTATGCTTGTGTGTGTCGAGGACGACCTAAGTATTTAATAAGGCAATTAAAATTCTTCATACTTGCATATATAATGTTAATAGCCCATAATACAAATAAAATACTGTATCATGTTACACCAAACCTTAATATTTTCTTTGCTAATTTATGCAATCATCAAACAATCATGTCAGACATAAGGATATTCTGTTAGGTTAGCGACTTGATGGAGGCAGGGTTAATTCCCAGGTCAAACAGTAAAAGTTATATTTCATTTTAAAGAAATATAATATCTCTATAATTGTTTGTATTTCTTTCAAGATATAGTCCTTGGGGAAAAACTCAAAAAAATAACTGAAAATGTAACATTGCCAGGCGATGAATATAGATGCCCACTAGCATTTTTTAAGGATGGCTTTCAAATTTTTCTGTGAAAAATAAATTAAATGTGTGAATTTGAATTTCATTAAGGAAAAAATCTCAGAAACTCAGCTGTAACTTTGATAAGTTGATGGATGGAGGGGTGAGGACAGTATACTTGCACATGAAATGTGGATGAATAAAAACTGTACAGTATATTTGGATTTTGAGAAATTTGTCACTTTAATGTAAACTTTTAAAATATTTCTGTTGTTGACTAGTTTAGTGGTCAGATGTTCTTGAGATTAAAATGGACAATGGTTCTTTTCTGTTGTAAAGTTTGTATGTTGTCCATTAGTATTGGTAGTTCACCCCTGAATCTGTTGTGTTAATATAGAGACAAGCACTTGAAGTAACTCAATACTTGGCTGTACCAACAAGGTCTTTCAAGTATTCTACATGTACTACTGTTAAAGTAATAGAAGGAAAATGCTATACAACAGCTGTAAACTATTATATCATATATACACACAGGAAATATCATCCATAACTACATTTTATTCTTACTTCATTTCCTTTTTATACACTCATCACATTGAACTATTGTGTCTGCTTTTACCACAGTTTTTGAAAAAATATTAAAACAAATTTTAAAATATTATACTGCTTCATGAAAAGTCTAAAAACTGATTAATTTGCAAACTTAGAAAGTTAAATGATAATACCAAATTGTTATAGAGTTTCATTCTCTGTATATATGTCAGAGACAGTAGCAGATCTAGCAGCTCTGAATAGGGAGGGATAGAGGGAGAAAGACGTTTGTACATTTAAATTGGTTGTGGTTCTTCTAGTCTAAACTAAAAGACATTTGAATAGTTCAAGAGCATTCGGCTCTGTACATATTACAGATCAGTACATAATTGCTTGGGACTAGAATAAAGGGTTCTAAGATCTTTCCACATAGAATTAGTTAATTTTATTCTCAGAAAAAATCTTTGCTTCTTCTGTAAAAGGACACATGTGTAGACATAAAGCAGACATCTTCTCCTCATCAGAGCTATAAATTGTAGTTTTGATAAAAATTTGTAAAAGCGGATTCAATTACTGCTCTTCTATCAATATAAATTGGATATTTGCTGATGAATGTCTAAAATAGACCTATCTCTGCGTGAATTGTCATTGAACTTTTAATGTTGATCTTTGGTCTTGGTCTAAAATGATCTTCATTGTAATAAAATAGATTTGTTGTACATTTAATGGGTAGTTAAATTAGCAGTGTGTACCTAGGAGTCTGGTCAACTCTTTTGTTATATGGATTAACTTTAAGTCTGTAGTCTATGGTCAGTATGGATGATGAAGGGAGTTGAGCTTTATGTCAATGTTGCTGTTTATAGTTGAAATACCTACCACAGATATATGTTAGAGAAAGCACTGGGTTTGGGGGGTTTTTTCGTGAGAGGAAGTAATGGCTGTCGAAAGATAACTGTTTTGTTTATTTGGGGTTGTATTTTATTGAATAAAACTGTGTATAAAGTGTCAAGCAAAATATTGGAAAAAAATAATAGAAACTTTGTAGTAATTTCAATATCTATCTGCTACATTTTTCTAACAACTAACCCGCACAAATACACATATTCTGGGATTTAGCCAAAATGTTTTGTTAGGATCCCTAGAAAAGGTTCAATATTTCAACTTGCATGATGCATGTGTTTGGTCTTAATTATTTTAAAGATAGATACAATTATTTGACAAAAAAAGCAATATTGATGCATGTAACATTTAAAATTATCTGAAACTACATCACAAAAGCAATAGGCGATATACATGTAAGTTTTTCTCTTTAATGTCCTGCCAGTGAAATATATGAACCAAATAGTTTTAAAACACAATTTTCATGTTAGCAATCCTCAAAAGATGTGTATATAAATACCACAAAAGATACAGTATATTATTTGAAATTGTTGGAGTTGCTGGTTCATGTTATATAATCTCTTTTTTATGTTAAAAGTCTTATATTTGTCTGTTAATGGTTTTAGCACATTGATGCTGACTCAAAGACAGTATTATACAGGGGCCTGTTTCACAAAATTTTAACTAAGATAAAATCCAAATTTTAGTAATTTGATTGGATAATATTAGATTGATTTTAGTGCTTAGCCAATCAAAATTGAAGTATCTGCTAAAATTTTGATTTTATCTTTAGTTAAGATTTCGTGAAACAGACCCCAGGTCCCATTATGTTTAAGTAAAGAGATATTGGATTTGATAATAATTGTAATGAAAAATATTAGCACTTATCTAGAAAAAGTAAAAATAGAAACTTAATAATTTTATTGTTTCTATAATGAAATTAAAGGGATATTTGTTAAATACACTTGTTTGAGAATTATTACACCAGTGGATGGCACCTCTTTATTAGTGTTTTTAAGTTTTACCCAGTAGCTTTCAGGGGGGCTTATATCGACCTTCCAAAGTTCTGGGAGCATCTGGCATTAACTGATTGCAATTGAAAAAGGTTGACCTGAGCACCTCTTACAACTCCAAGCTGAAGCTAGTGGCCAATGTTTAACTTTCTGCAACTTGCTTCAACTAGCGGCAAGTCGGCAACTAGCTGCCGTAGACATGAGTGGTCTTACAACTGGTGTCAACTTGTTTCCATGGAAATAACATCACATAATAGTCTTGTGACATGTGACTTTGTGAATAAGCAAAATGGAAGCAAATGAAGACACCAGCTTTTCTAATGTTGATGATGTCTTCAATAACGTATTAATAGAATGGCAAGGCCAACCATGCCTTTGGGGGGGCTTCTTCTAAGGTATTTGCTATTTTACTGAAAACATGATGAATAGATTACAACAAAGTTACATCAAAATTATTCATTTAGTACAATCTGATTAAAACACAGATCCTATTTCGTTTCGTTTTTTACAGTTCAAAATTTCGTTTTACTTGTCTTTACTACACTAGGATCTGGAAAAGTTGTTATCATTGACGTGTTCTGGATGGTGTGAGGGATTAGCCAATGAAACTGTGGGTAATCCACTAGAAACATTAATGCTGATTGGTTAATCAAATGTTTGACGCGATAGGGTCAAAAGCAAAAGCCGCTCGTATGACCTCTGATGCGACCTCCCAGTACAACTGGTCAAATCTTCATGTAGTGTAGGTCATCGAAAGTATAAAAAAACGAAACGAAATATAGATCTGTATTATGATCAGATTGTCATTTAATACAGTGAGCACTGTATAAAGTTTTATGCTGGACCTGCAGAGCAGACCTGTCAATTTCCGTTGACAATCAGCTGACTTTGTAACTTGTTCGAAGGTAGAAATGATTGACATGTATGTTTATTACAGGGTTATAGGATATCAGTGTTTATTGTGTTTTAAGTGGTATATAATACCATGCATTGATAGAATATTTAATCAGTTAATGTACACATTACACATGTTTAAAGCTGTGATAACAGTAGTATTAAATAACAGCTACTGTAAAATGACACACATCATGTTTACAGTGCTATAGAGGAGACAGTACTAATTCATTTAAGCTACTGGTAATGTGACTGAAAATGGTTTAAGTGAAGATTTTGAAACCATATAAACTCTTTTGGATATTATCCCAAAAATGAAATGGAATAAAACTTTTATCTTCTTTGGAAGGATTGTTTTCGTATTGTATGTATGATTTGGAGGTACAACCATGACAGAGATTCATCTAAGATGGCCTCTGTTAATCCATTCATGTTACTTTATGCATATATCAATTACGAGTGTGAATTTTTATATCATTTAAAGAAAAAATATATTTACCAAGAGAATTAATGTAATTAATTTTGAATAATACTATATTCAGAATATTCCATAAAATTTAAAAGTGTGTACAAATTGAAAGTTATCTCAACAATGGCTCTATAATGAATTATTTGTGATAATTACATGCACTTCATGTGTCGTTACTCTTGATCTGCTTTTGGTGTCTTGTAACTGCTTCCACTACTTGTAAAATAATAAAATTGTGACAACCTATATAAACTGCTCGTCCAAAGTTTCTATGGGTGTAAGATTCATTGCATGGGTACTACTTGTAGTCTTTAACTACATTGAGCTTATGAACCGCACATTAAGAGTATTTCAACACTCATCTCATTTTACAGGCTCTTTCTCATTATTTCTATCATGTGTGATCAAGAGATCTTAAATTTGATTTCTATGTGATATATATTTTAACCATTTTGAAAGGTAGCAAAGTAGTCTTTGAGAGTCATCTAAGCAATGAGTCATGTGAGCAACCCCCTGAAGCTCTGATATTTAATTGAGGCGCTCGCTAGCCTGGACGTCGGGAGTTCGATGCCTGCATTGGCCGAAAAAGTTCATCCAGATTTTCCATCGTGGTTCCCCCTTGTCAATGATGCAGGATGGAGGGCCTGACAAGGACAGCTGTCTAGTCAATCGGATGAGACACAAAACTGAGGTCCCGTGCACATAAAAGATCCCTTGACAGTTGGAATGCGATATAAGAGTAGGCCGTAGTGCCGCTATCCGGGCAAAATTTCCCTCATAGCAAACCGTATGGCGTATGCCCGTCTTCATTAGCCCATATCAGAGCAAAACAGTAGGACGTTAAACTGCATTTCATTTCATTTCATTTAATTGAGGCAGGTGGGGGCATCCATTTCACCACACCTTAAATCTATTACTTTAAAAAATTCATTCAATTTATAAATATCACCACACACAAATATTCAAAAATATTACTGCATAATGCATGAATTTCATGTTAAGTAGAATATCAATACTAGTGCTGTGTACACTCAGATAACAATCGGTAATTAAGTTATTGGATATATTGTGGTCTTATAGGGCAATTTTCTGGTCATTAGAAATATCATTAAATAATTTCATTGAGGTTAATATCTGACCTAATTGTTCTTTATGGAACACATTTTTACAGAGTGTTGAGTTGTTTGTGTCAGGAAATCTACTGTAAATCAGTGTAATGTAACACAGGCTTGTTATTTCCTGTTTAAACTTTCTACATATTTTACCTACACAATCAGTGGAAATTGCTACTGTCTGATTTTTGACCTCAGTTTATATAATACTACTGTACTTATATACATTGAACAAATTAAATATATAAACTTTTTATAAATGATATAATTTTCACTAAAGCAGTAAAAAAAAGCACAATAATAAATATCAATGCATGATTAGTCTTCTGTGATTTGAAGAATGGAATGTTCAGACTTTTATATTAAATGATTTTTTAAAAATTAGGCCTGTGTACAATGTTATAGGCAGCTGTATGACTTAATGCATATAAAGTTTTATCTAAGCTTAAAGTTAAAGAAAATATTTACCAGTATCATAAAAAACTAGAATATACATTAAAGAGGCATTCTGGGAGATTCGATAAAGAGTTGTCCGTTCTCGCTATAATAGTTAAAAATAAAATAAGGTAAATAGAATATATTGAAAATTTCTGTCAAATTGCTCCATTGTGAACCAAGATATTAGCTTTTGAATTTTAAGCCCAGCCTCGATCATCATTACTAAAGTGGGTACGATAAAAAACATAGTCTTGATTATCCATTTTTATACGCCCACATGGAAATGTGGTCGTATATTGCTGTCACCCCCATCCGTCCGTCCATCCGTCGTCCACAATTTCTTGTGAACACTCTACAGACTACATTTATCATCTGATTGTTTTGAAATTGATATATGTTGTTTGCATTAGTGAGATGAAGAAGCCTATTTAATTTCACGAACTTCCGTTAATTTCTTCTGGAGTTATGGCCCTTGTTTCACTTTTTTTGCACCTTGTGAACGCTCTAACGACAAAAGTTATCAACCGATCTATATGAAATTTATATGCATCATTTGAATTAGTAAAACAAAGAAGCCTATTGAATTACATCTAGAGTTATGGCCTGTGTTTCACTTTGTTGAATCTTGTGAACGCTCTAATGACAACAGTTATCATCCGATCTGTTTGAAATTGATATGCATCATTTCGATTAGTGAAACAAAGAAGCCTATTGAATTTCAGCAGTTTCTGTTAATTACGCCGTGAGTTATATCCCTTGTTTCACTTTTTTGTACCTTGTGAATGCTCTAACCACAAAAGTTATTACCTGATCTGTATGAAATTTATATGCATCATTTAAATTAGTAAAACAAAGAAGTCTATTGAATTTCAGCAATTTCCATTTATTACATGTAGAGTTATGGCCCTTGTTTCACTTTGTTGAATCTTGTGAACGCTCTAATGACAACAGTTATCATCCGATCTGTTTGAAATTGATATGCATTATTTAAAATTAGTTCAACGAAGAATTCTATTGAATTTCAGCAATTTCCGTTAATTATGCCCTGAGTTATAGCCCTTGTTTCACTTTGTTGTATCTTGTGAATGCTCTAAGTTATTATCAGATCTGTATGAAATTTATATGTATCATTTAGATTAGTAAAACAAACAAGCCTGTTGAGTTTCAGCAAATTTCTGTTAATTACATCTAGAGTTATGGCCCTTGTTTCACTTTGTTAAATCTTGTCAACACTTGAACGGCAAAAGTTATCACCTAATCTGTATCAAATTCATCTGCATCATTTAAATTAGTGAAATAAAGAAGCCTATTGAATGTCAGCAATATCCTTCAATTACTTCTAGAGTTATGGCCCTTGTTTTACTTTGATGAACCTTGTGAACGTTAGAGCGACAAAAGTTATCATCCGATCTGTATGAAATTTATATGCATTATTTGAATTAGTTAAACGAAAAAGCCTGTCGAATTTCAACAATTTCTGTAGATTACTTCCAGAGTTACGGCCCTTGTTTTAGTTTTTAGAACCTTGTGAACCCTCAAACGACGAAAATTATAATGTCATCTGTATGAAATTGTCTATTAAATTCCCCTAATTACCAACAAAAGAATAAATATGTGACAACCCTTGTCGACCGCTCGGACGATATAGCTGCTGTGGGCGTATGTTTTGTTGCCAACCTATATTTAGATGGGGGGGTCACGGTGGCTAAGTGGGTAGGACGCTGTATCGCTAGCCTGGAGGCCGGGTGTTTGATCCCTGCATTGGCAGAGAAAGTGCATCCAGATTTTCCAGCGTGGTTGCCCCTTGTCAGTGATGCAGGATGGAGGGGCTGACAAGGACAACTGTCTAGTCGTTTGGATGGGACGAAAACCTGAGGTCCTGTGTACACATTGGCGTGCACGTAAAAGATCCCTTGACAGTTGGAATTCGATATAAGAGTAGGCGGTAGTGCCACTGTCCGGGCAAAATTTCCCTCACAGTACACTGTATGGCGTATGCCCATCTTCATTAGCCCAGTTCAGAGCAAAACAGTAGGATTTTAAACTCCATTTTTGGATTTAATCATCAATGAGCTTTGAGCAGCAGATCATATTCAAATCCAGTGAAAATCAGACACATAAGATGACATCAAGAGTTGATTATGGTTTGGATAAGTCGATTAATGTCTAATTAATAGTTTATATAACATTTCAGGCCAAAGAAAGACCGGCAATAGGCAGATTTAGCTCTTGCATAATGTATGTTTAAAGCTCTAAGTAAATCAACACTTAGCTTTTCATTTAGATATCTACAGATAAGCTAATGATAGAAACTTAATCAAGATAAGACTATTAAATTCAAACATTATTTGGAAATTGTAATTTTTATCAGGTGAGCAACATGTAAATGAGTTAGCTCATAGTTGCATAATTTAACATCAACATGGATAATGTTATATAAGTTTATAAGTACACACTCTGCTAATTTGTTTGTTTCATATAAAGCAATCAATTTTTGAGAGGGCAGGGGCATATTGGGTGCAGGGGTTGGGGGTTACTTGCTCCTGGACAAAATCAGTAATTCACATATGGCTATCAGGTATGGCAGATAAGCTATGGAATGACAGCTAAAAGGGGTATGCAAGTAAGCTGTGGTCTGTGGAATTAACAGAAGTTAAATTTATCATCACAAAAAATAATTTCTTACAATTATAGACAGGGATCTTTTGTAACAGGCAGCTCAAGTCTGTCATGCTTTTTTCATAAATTGAAAAAAAGGTTAAAGGTGGTAAATTGTATTTTTTCCAACTGTATCAAATATTGGTATTCAAAGAATTGCCCAGTTGTATGGAAAGGGACCAAGGTTAGCATTGCTGTGATTATGAACAGGGGTCTATTTCACACAGCGTACCTACATGTGAAGCTATGTACGCATAGGATGAATCAAGTTGTATAGCAAATGTTATAATTAATCTAAACCGGAAATTTCTTCATCAACAGGGCCCTATTTCACAGTGAACGTAGATGAATAATTATTAATTAGGTACACACATGTTCAATAGATTTTTATACTAGTAAAGTAAAACATTCAATTTAATTGAAACAGAATGCTTGGATCAACTGGTACAATGCAAATACATTATATGATATGCTTGAAATTATTGAATAAAATGCTCTATGTACACTATATATCCTGATTTTAATTTATTGTCTTTCAGGAATTCCATGTGGCTTATGTCTTTATCAAAATGGCTAACTCTCCAAGACCAGGTGTTTGGGCACTACTTCGATCAACAGATTTTGGAGAAACCTATAAACCATGGCAGTATTTTGCTGATACACCAAGCGATTGCTTGGAATTCTTCAATACTCCTGCAAACAGACGGATAGTGTTTGATGATCAAGTTTTATGTACTACAGAATTCTCAAAAGTTGTACCTTTAGAAAATGGAGAGGTTTGTCTTTCTTTGTTTGGGACAAGATAGTTTTTGTTTTGTGATTAGCAAGTGGACATGTTAGTTATTTTGAATATAACCTTGTTTATCTGGTAAATTCTTTAAGTCATACTCACAATAATACTATTTGAAAAGAAGTCTAAAGGCTCATTAATCAATTTGGTGTCCTTGAGATATTTCAGACTCCAAAGTACATTAAAAATAATAGATATATTTCTCACGAATGTGTAAATTTGGTTAAAAAGTCTAACTCCTCGTTGACAAAAAAAATAATTAGTATAAATTTGACACTAATTCTGCCAAAATTGTTTAAAAATAGGTATAGACTGGATAAGCTAAGCTGTACATGTGTATATAAGTATAAGGTTTTTAGAAAGAAAAAACTAATTTCATCTTAGCTAACGCTTTCACCAACTAGGGGGATCATCAGGCATTTAATAATGAAATTAGTTTTTTCTTTCTAAAAACTCATATTTCTATATGGTTTTACCTGAGAGTAGAATCTGTTATTTATTTCATATACTGTATATATATATATGCATGTTACCTCCATGAACCCATCACTGTGTCTGACAAACATGGATTTCATTTTCAATAAAGATAAAAAAATTCAAATACCAAATACATTTAATTTTAGCAATGGGATCTCAAACCATGGCAAAATGCTGTAATATTTGGCAATATCCCTTCTTATTACTCGTCCAACTTAATTTGCTGTCTCTAGAAATTGGTCAATAAATTAAAAAATTGAACTTCATTTTCAGATTGTCATCTCATTGGTGAATGAAAGACCTAATGCCAAAAACTTCTCTTATGCTGACAATTTACAAAATTGGACAAAAGCCACAAATATTAGATTGCAGTTTATCAGAACAAAAACTCTACTAGGTCATTTAATGGCTGTAGCAAGAGAAGATCCTTCTGTTACCAGACGTGTAAGTATTATTGATGGTTTATCACAATTATAAATATTTATATTTACCCAAATGGAGTATGAATATGATTATAACATTTATTAATAATTTCGATAATATTCAAAATAATCCTACAATTGCCTAATTATCAATATTACAGTGTAATATTAAGTGCAGGAGGACTGCACCAAACATAAACATAAACCCATAAAACAAAACGCAGACAATACATGCAATATACACAGACATTGCAAACAGTAAACAACACACATATCAGATCAAGTGAATGAATCCAGGGGCCAGTCCTGGGCCTGTTATGTGACCGGCTTCACTCAAAATGAATGAAAACAAAGTAACAATAAAGGAAAAACAATCCATGAAAAAAGGTGACTTATTTCCCAAATGTATCATTCTAGTGAGTCGTAATCTATGTCATAGTAAGTCATAGTAAAGTCTGAATGATTTGTAAATTTGAAGTTAAAACCTTTATACTTTGGCAGTGGATTAGCTGATTTATGTACACAGTCTAACCTAGAATTGGCTTGTTTTACTTGTTAGTTAATTGATATCTTTATTCTTATCCGTCCTAATTTCATTTCATTTATTCATATGTGGTATTTTTTTTCAGTATTACTACAGTATTAAGGATATATCTATTGGTGGACGTTGTGTATGTAATGGTCATGCTGAAACATGTGATACACCAGACAAAACTGATCCAACTAAATTATTATGTACATGTCAACAGAATACATGTGGTGATCAGTGTGAACAGTGTTGTCCCGGTTTCGTACAGAAGGCTTGGCGGAGAGCTTTAGCTGAACAACCATTTGCTTGTGAACGTAAGTTTGGCTCATAAAATACTGATCAAAACAATTATTTTGCCAGAACAGTTAGTTTCTTTTTAAATTTAGTTAACAGTTACGTAACATTAGATCTGCTGTTTATAACGCTCAAGTCCCAATAAATATAATTCCAGATAACTGATTACTGTTTGTTTTTCCAAAACCATTATTGTTTCTGTTGAAATTATGTTCAGTAAAAGTTAGTTATTACAACATTAGATCGACTGTTGATGTTTCCGGTCAATCATTAGCAGAACATGGGACATGTAGAATGTTATCGTATTGTATGTATGTAACTGATTATTTTAGCGTGTCAGTGTTATGGTCATACATCAGAATGTATCTATGATGAAGAGGTAGCTCAACAGAGACGTAGTATAGACATATATGGTACCTACGAAGGTGGTGGTGTATGTCAGAATTGTCAGGTATGTATTGTTAAAATCAAACCCCCCCTTCTTTTTGTGAATCCAGTGCTTTTACCGCTGGACAAACCCAGCATGGGTATAGAGGAGTTTCACGATTTTTCAAGCCTCTTTCCCACTTGTCATAGGTCATTACAGGCAGCTTTACCTAGTTGTTTGGCCGAGGCAAACATTCATGGATATTGGAATGAACATAAAAAAATAGGCAGAAATGCCAGGGTCAAGGGAAAATTGTCCTCCTTTAGCATTGAAAATGACCATATGTTAGTCTCAAAATGACAATTGTTGACAAGACATTCAACTTCATTCTGTTCCTTTCTCTTTCCCTCTCATCCCAACTCTGATATTTTGTTTATCTGCTAAGAACAACATAGTTTGCACGTTGCACAAGATTGCACTGATTTGCTTGAGTATTACTGTAAAACCAGTAAAAATTGTATTTTATGACTAAAACATCAACATCTTATTCATGGCCAGGTACATTGAACTCATATTTGATTATAAAACATTTTGTTTGATTGATGACCATTGTGAGATTACAACTTAAAATTATTGAGAAATAATTTTGATTCTATGCTATTCATTTGAATATGGTCAACTTTAATAATATAACAATATTATTTTATTCAACAGGATAATACCATGGGTATAAACTGTGAAACCTGTGTACCAACCTACTATAGACCATATTATGTAGAACGTAATGCTACAGATGCCTGTCAGAGTAAGATATAACTGTTTTAATACTATAGATAATGCTAGATACATCACCACTTTTCTTTTATTTTCTTTTTAGATATAATGCATGATGTTTTATACCACTAGATACATATGATATTAAATATTTGCTCCTTTTCTATTATATGCTACTAAATATTAAATAGGTATGGTTGATATTATAATTGATGTAATATAGATATATTTGTAAGTAATTTTTGATAATATATAAATATAGGTGTTAGTATTATTGTAGATATTGATTATGTATATTTGTATATTATAGAATGTCAGTGTGATTTACGTATATCAACTGGTGAATGTGAAGAAGGTAGTGGTAGATGTTTATGTAGAATTGAGTTTGCTGGAGATAATTGTGATAGGTATTCTTATTTCTATATTAATGTTTACAATGCCTTGTGATAGTTATTCTTATTTCTATATTTGCTGTATTTTTATTTCTATATTTATTGTTTACAACACCTTATGATAGGTATTATTTCTATATTTACTGTTTAAAACAGTGTGTGATAGATATTCTTTAAAACACCTTGTGATAGCTATTTTTTTATTTCTATATTTGCTGTTTAAAACACCCTTTAAGATATGTAATGCTTGATTGACATGCAAGTTTTTCACCTGTCATTTCTCTTGGAAAAGAACTTGTTTGCAAGCTGGGTAATCTCGCCTTCTTGAGGGTTACATTTACCTTTGAGTTCAGAAATAGAAATTGTTACTGCCGTAATTTAAAGTTGTAACAAGTTTTGAAAATGTGACATCAAACAAACACATAATTAATTTAAGTCTGGTGTTGTATAATTAAATATTTATATTATAGGTGTAATGTTGGTTACTATGCATACCCTACCTGTAAACCATGTGATTGTAATATTAATGGTACTGATGGTGACATCTGCACAGTTGAAGGTGCTGGCCAGTGTCCTTGTAAACCAAATTATGTTGGTAAAAAATGTGATATGTGTGCATTTGGTTCTTGGAATTTCCCAGAATGCCAGCGTAAGTAGTCAAAACCTGTTCTATAATTCCTCAATTAACTTTATAGCTGAAATCTTCGACTTGGTGCTCATAAGATGACATTTTGGGACTGAGATCACTTTGGACTCAGTAATGTCAAAGAATATAGATTAATAACTATTTTTTTAATTTTTTTGACAGCTGTATCGTGTAAAGACAAATGTTTTAGGTCAAAATCATATTGATTTAATGACATTATTCCTGTTTACCTTCTTTCAGCTTGTGAATGTAATAGTGTTGGTTCTCCTAGCACAACATGTAACGTAGAGACTGGACAATGTCGGTGTTCAACAAACTATGGTGGTCGAGATTGTGATCAATGTGCTGATGGTTTCTATGGTTACCCTAACTGTCAGTGTAAGTAAACATAAGTACAATTTGGGGAATTAAGCGATAAATGAAATATTTCGCTTTGTTTTGGAATAAAGTTAAGCCTTGGTCATACTAGGTTATTTATATCCATGACATAATGTAATATTTCTAACTGCCGCAAACAATTTTGATTCAGTGACGGTAAGTGAACTATGTAATGTGAATATCAATGGCAGGAAGTGGCACAAACCCTGAAATAACTAGTTCCAATTGAGGTTGTACAACGATTATTAGAGTATATCCATGTGTATAAAATCATAGAAGAGATAGAGAGTGTGTTGGTATTTGGTTGTATCAATATGTTGTAGTCTATTTTGAATATTTTTTTCGATAGATTGTGATTGTGATGTAGCAGGTACAGAAGAAGGTGTATGTGATAAAACAACTGGTTCATGTTTATGTAAAGCTAATTATGCTGGATCAAGATGTGATAGATGTACTCCTGGTTACTATGGTTTCCCCAATTGCGTTGGTATGTTAATTTCACATAAATGAGATTATTTTGCGGTACAAAGATCTGCTGGAAAGACATAGGCCTACAAGTGTGATGTAAGGCTCTTGAAAATTGACAGAGTTGCAATCTTTAGTTGGCCAAACGGAGATTGCTATCTTCTTATAGTTGGCTATAGTTAGTACCTTGGCTATTTTCAGTCATGATTTATTTAAATTAATTTTTCAAACTGAAATAAGATTCTTTTTTGTTTTGGAGTGACCGATAATTTAACAAATTTCAAAGCAAATTTAGCTAATCTTAAGATTTTCATTAATATTTGAAAGAGAAATGATTTTATTTCAGAATGTCAGTGTGCTGAATCTGGTTCACGTAGTCCAATATGTCAGGTAGATGGCCAGTGTTCATGTAATAGGAATTATGGTGGTCAGAACTGTGACAGATGTTCTCCAGGTTTCTACAGATATCCAGAATGTGTCCGTAAGTTTATCTTATTTTAAATTGATCCTGTATTATCGTAACTATGTGAAAGAAAATTTAATGGGAATTATTTAGCTATGAAAATGCAACAAAAATTTGATTAGAGGTGTGTAAGACTCCAGGTATAATATACTCAATCAGAAGTGCTAGCTCAAAAATGATTTGGTTAAAATTCTCTGATATTGCATTGCACTTGATTCCATAGACCAAATGTAGGTTTACATTTGAAATTTTCCTATAATTTAAAAGTTTGCATCTTAATGCGCCGGAGTTCATAAAAGTAATAGTGATTCCAAAATATTGCCCATACATGTTGGTTCTTATTTATAATGTATATTTTAAAATTCAATTTTAATTGTGTATTAGCCATGCCTTAACTGATGGATTTATGAATTACAGCCTGTAACTGTGATTATTATGGAGCATATGGTGTAGCATGTAATCAGACAGTAGGACAATGTACATGTAGACAAAATTTTGAAGGTTTAACATGTGGAAAATGTATGGAAGGATTTTTCAACTATCCTGTCTGTGAAGGTATAGTATATTTATTAGAAAACATCAAACCACTTTAGGTTTAGTTTCATGGTACAACAGACCCAACAAAATGTAACCAGAGTCTAGAGCAAGAGTAGATATTTTGATAGATATTGTGAACCATACCATAAATTTAAATTCTGCTTTACAATATTATTATAGGTCTTAGCAAAACAATGTCCTAAACTGATAGACCACTGCTAAAGTTTACTTGTATAGTCCTGATATGATGAGAATGAATTGAGATTATCATGATAAGAAATACATATATTGATAGAAATTCATGAGGTGAAACTCCTGTAATTATAAATGATGTTTGAATTTTAGAATGTAATTGTAATCCTGATGGTGCCAAGGAGGTTCCTGGCTATCCTCTGGGAGGTTGTGGAGAGGTTATTAAAGGTCAACTATGTGAATGTAAAGAGCGTGTACAGGGTCGTATCTGTGATACATGTAAACCTGGTTATTACAGTCTTAATCGTAATAATCCTCTAGGATGTGAAGGTAAAATTATACTTTAATGTCAATATATCACAAGTTACACAATATGAAGAGTCCAGGGGAAGAACGATCTAAGTCACATTTTTGTCTTTTCGCATAAAAGGCAAAACAGATATTAGATGAGAATGCTTGACGCGAACAGGAGGTTCCTGGCTATCCTCTGGGAGGTTGTGGAGAGGTTATTAAAGGTCAACTATGTGAATGTAAAGAGCGTGTACAGGGTCGTATCTGTGATACATGTAAACCTGGTTATTACAGTCTTAATCGTAATAATCCTCTAGGATGTGAAGGTAAAATTATACTTTAATGTCAATATATCACAAGTTACACAATATGAAGAGTCCAGGGGAAGAACGATCTAAGTCACATTTTTGTCTTTTCGCATAAAAGGCAAAACAGATATTAGATGAGAATGCTTGACGCGAACAGAACAACGAGTGGGTTTAGTTACAACTTCAAACTGATGTTTAATACGAATCATAATTACCAGTACAACAACTGACTTCCACTTTTCAGCCAAATTAAGGTCAAATAAATACTATGGACTTGTATTTGACTGGGAGGCCATTTCAGAAGGGCCTTGGTTTGATGTGACTTCGATTGTTTTTACCTGAAATTGATTGTTCCACAGAAAGCTTATACAATTTGCTACCAGATGGCGCCATTAACTGGGGTTCGTTGAAAAAGTGACTTAGATCTTTCTTCCCTGGGGCTCTTGTATATAATCATGGACAGTTATGATGCAGTGAGATAGGGATTAGCTGTTGAACTTTGACCTGTGACAACTCAAATTATTTTCATAAATGACTGGTAGTGATGGCGATGTGGTTATAACACTGCACTTACATGTAGAATATGCCTAGTTTAATTAGCTATGTTTTGATTTTTTGACTGTGTCATATATTTTCATGCTATGTTTATATTTTAGAATGTCGTTGTCATAAACCTGGTACTGTATCTGGTGATAATATATGTGATGTCAACACTGGTCAGTGTGTCTGTAAAACTGACGTTACTGGACAGAATTGTCAGGAATGTGCAGATGGTACCTACAACTTACAGGCTATTAATCCATTTGGTTGCCAAGGTAATTTGCTGCAATATTTAGATATTTATTGTGTTGTGTGAGGGGACAGGGTCAACAATTTTTTCTAGAACACCCGATTACATTTCTTTTATTTGAAAAGTTAACAGATATATAACAATTTTCATTTACAGTTTTGTATTATAGACTTTTCCAAATCTAAAGGTATGAAATAGAAGACATATCTTTAACACTTTCACTTCTAAATACGTAGATCTCCGTTTTGTGACGTCTCAATATACAGATGTTTTGTTGCGTAAATAGGGAGTATAGGGGGTATGCCCCTGTTAGTTACTAAAGATATAGAGTGCCAGTTAATATTTTTGTGCACAGATTTTCTAAATTTATTATCAAGATATCATTGTTTACATAAAGAGAAATATTTGTCAGTCAACAAATGTTTTGAGTGAAATATTTGCTGATAATCACTCGGAATCGGATAGAGTTAGTTGTTGATGTAGCTGGGATTGTGATTTAGTCTAAGAAAATTACAGTGCTTGAGATTTTGCCATTTTCCAATGTCAACCTGGATCAAGCTGTATGCTTTAACAGGGATTGTCAAATAATTGTTGAAATGGAAATAGAAATTTAGATAATAAATGAATTCAAGATGATTGATAATAACAATGAACTGTACATATTAAATGATGAAAAAAAAATAAATAAACATCTTTGTTAAATATTGGTATTTTGCCGAAAAATGACAAGCATGTTAAGGAATATGTTTTCACAAAGACAAATAAGTGTCATTCCTGCTTATTGTTCATGCTCAGATTTTATTAATGAAGTTTAGGGAAAGAAGTTGAGAAATAACACACCTTCCAAAATATACATACCCATTACATGTAGTTTTAATATTAAATTATTCTTCTGACCAGATTGTCGATGTGATATGGGAGGTTCTCTAAGTTTAACTTGTAACAAGGTAACAGGACATTGTATCTGTAAACCAAGAGTAACAGGCATGAAATGTGAACAGTAAGTATTGACTTGCTTTATTTAAGCCTCTGTGCGTCATTTGTGTATTTTTTTGAAAACATCAAATTTTTGCACAGCTTAGTCCACAATATCAATTGCCGTCACCCCCGTCCGTCGGTGTGGCTCTAGAGGTTAAAGTTGATATCCGATTGACTGCACATTTATACACAGTGTTTAAGGTCATAAGACGAAAAACACTATTGATTTTCTCGATTCTCCGGTTGTACGTGACAAGGAGTAGGGTCGCCTGTCCAACCTCATGGGTTTTCTCTGGGTCCTCTGGCTTCCTTCCACTGCTAAAGACCCCTACGCTCAAGTGAATCATTGAAATAAAATTAAACCATGTGTTAGTCCCAAAATGACCTAGTTTGTGTCGAGTGGACGTTAAACCCTCTCCCTCTCTCTCTCTCTCTCTCTCTCTCTCTCTCTCTGAGTTATGGACCTTGATCACTTTGAAAAACCTTGTGGGCACTCTAGAGGCTAAAGTTAATATCCGATTAAATTTATACACAGTGTTTATGGTCATGAGACGAAGAAGCCTATTGATTTTCAACAATTTCTGATAATTACTGCCAAAGTTGTAGCCCTTGATCACTTTGAAAAGTCTTGTGGATGCTGCTCTAGAGGCTAGAGTTAATATCAGATTGACTTTAAATTTATACACAGTGTTTATGGTTAAGAGATAAACAAGCCTATTGATTTTCAATGAGTTCCGATAATTTCAGCAAAAGTTACAGCCCTTGATCACTTGAGATATCTTGTGGACGCACTAGAGGCTAATGTTAATATAAATGTATACACAGTGTTTACGGTCATGAGACAATCGAAACAAATTCTAATGATTTCTGATAATTACTTAATGGGTCGTTACTCGTAATCAAATTTTACTAACAAAAGGAAAAATGTGCGACAACCCTTGTTGACTGGCTGGATGACTTAGCTGCAGTGGGCATATGTTTCGTTGCTTGGAAACCTATCTTTCAACAACTTAATTCAATCTAAAATGTACTCAGATTGATTAAGAAAACAAAATCAAAATAGCAGCAGCAGCAAATCACCTGGCTTGGATTCAATCGGATTAAAAAGAGGACAATCAAAGGATTTTAGGTGTTTTTGTTGTTTTTTTGGGTTTTTTTTTTTACCATATCCCGTTTATTTTGACTGCAAAAGATGCCAAATGTTTTAACAAATTTTCTATTCATCATATCATTGTAGGAACTTAATGGAATTGAACCATTTTTGGATTGATATTGCTTTTAAAGATTTGACTTTCACAATGCAATGGGATTCCTCAATCCCTCATATGATTTTGAGACAACTAGAAAGTAATTCAATTTAAAGCCCCATTAAAAACAAAGACCATCTAGTGGTTACTATATTTGTAATGTATAAATTTTATTTACAGACCTATCAAGACTCATTTCTTCCCTGATCTACATCAGTATAAATATGAAATAGAAGATGGCATTACACCAGAGGGTAATACTATACGATATGGTTATGATGAGAGAATATTTCCTCGATATTCTTGGAGAGGTTACGCCATTCTCACGCAGTTACAGGTAAATAATGTCATTAAATTAGTTGTTAAGAAATTATGACTAATATAGTTTATTTTTGAAATATAAACCATATTCAATGTAAATTTCAATCTAAAAATTATTTTGTGTAGATATTTTTCTTACAGGTAATTATATTTTGAATTTTTTTTTTTCTATATTTTTTACTCTTTAATTTGTAGCCTGTAGTTCGACTAGATGTTGAAATCACCAAGCCTAGTTTGTTTAGAATGATCTACAGATATGTTAATCGTAACGCCAATTCTGTCAAAGGAACAATAACTCTGACACCAGAATCTACAAGAGAATCAGTTCAAACTAGTGAGGTTCATTTCGCTTCTACTCAAACTCCTGAATTTGTCAATGTTGGACCAGTTGGATCTGAAGCTACATTTGTACTGAATCCTGGTCGCTGGACAATTTCGACTTCATCTCCTGATATTCTGTTTTTGGTAAGTAATAAAATTGATATTATTTTGATAAGGTGATCCAAATGAATCAATTATACATTGAAACACAAATTTTCGCTTAAGAATTAGATTCATTAAACAGTGAATGCCTATAGACTATAAAAATATTAATGATATATACGAAGACAACAATGATTATGATTTGCATTCATAATATATGGACTATAATTTGTAATCATAAATGTGTAAATTATAGTAATTTATAATCATAAATGTGTAAATTATAGTAATTTATAATCATAAATGTGTAAATTATAGTAATTTGTAATCATAAATGCTTAGGTTATAATTTTAATCATAAATGAATAGATTTCAAGTTGTTATAATCCTAGAATCATAATAATTTTAAAATATATCTGCATAGTTGAGCTAGTGATGAATGCATTAATATGTAATTTGTAGAAATTTATATATCTATCTTGAATTTTAGGATTACTTTGTATTGATACCACAAGCTTACTATGAAGCTACTGTTATACAAGATAAAGTTATTAGACCATGTGCTATTCCTGCTAATGGTGAAGCGTAAGTTTTTGACATAATTCATAGCTAACTGTATTTGGTAGTAACCGTTTTGAACATTATTGTATAAAGAGAAGCTTGCATAATATTAGTAGAATCAATACAGAATCAGAATCCTTTAGAGGCATTTAGTAACTAAATAGAGTAATAAATTATAACAAATACTTATGGGAAAACAATTACTTAATTTAATTTGGTACGTTTTTAAGAGTAGTCTCTCAACGTTTTCAACAAGTATTTGTTTGAATGTTGAATAGGACATGTTATAAAGAGTTATTTAGCAGTATTTTTGTTTATTTATAGATGTTTACACTATGGTTACCCAGATTTAAAAGGTTATCCAACAATACGTGGAGATGCAGGTTATGTTGTCGTTGATCAACAGAGAGAAAGTATTGAAGGTTATCCTGATGAACAAGTGCTAAATGAACTAGGTGTGTCAGACCTCGGCCATCTCAGACCTAATCAGGTAAAAAACAATTAATCTTGATCCAAATATCTCACCTTTCTGATTTAAGATGCGTAGAGAAAAGAACAGGGGGATCCAACACCATCTAGAACATGCAACTGTGTGAGTTGACCATTAACAATCCTCTGTGTCAATCTCCTCTGAAGTTTAATTCCATTTTAATTCTTGTTTGAAGAAGTGGTGACTTGGGTAATTTAAGGGGCTGGCTCGTTACCCTAGAGATCATAGGTTGATTTAACTTTTAACTGAGAAAGTATCTCTGGTGTGGTTTCTCCTAGTCAATGCTACAGGAAAGAGGGCTTGGTAAGGAACAGCATCTAGGCCTTCAGATGGAATAAAAACTAAGGTCCGTTCTGTGTACTATAGCATGCATATAAAAGAACCCTTGACAGTTGGAAATTGAAATAGAAGTAGGCTATAACACCGCTAGATGGAGCAGAAAACTAGGATGTTATCCCCATTTCATTTTATTCTTGTTTAATTTTCAGACATTTTTCTACCTGGATTTAAGCGTACCATTTCCTGGTGATTATGTGCTTGTATTGAATTATTATAATCCTGATGATCAACAACATGATTTAACAGTAGATATAGCGTCTATTGATGGTAGAACTAATGCTATAGTTAACTTGTTTAAATGTCAATTCAGGTAAATTATATTGCTTCAATTTTATCTCTAAAACTGCCTTTGATTTACTAAGGGAGAAATTTCTAGATCCATCCTTGATACAGAATCACTTTTTATCACTTTTTAATTCTTATTCATTTAATATTTATATCTTGATCACATTGCATAAGTGATCTAGCTCTTTGTCAAACAACCTTAACATATTTTACTGAAAACATGCATGATTCTATTGACAATAATCTCCTTTGTGGAGCAATAGTTTTTGACTTTAAAAAAAAAAGTGTTCAACTTAGTTCTTATTGACAAATGTAAACATTTAAAATTTTCTAGAAAATCAATTCTCTTTTTAGAATCGGACTTAAAAAACAGAAGTCAGTACATGTTTGTTAATGGCAAATTATCCAATAATAAACCTTTTTATCACGGTGTACCCCAAGGATCAATATTGGGACCCATATTATTTAATATATTTATAAATGATTTAACTTTATACCGTACCTATCCTCTAAAACTGACCTCTGATGAAATAACAGTCTACACTTCTGTGTCTACTGTCAAAGATGCCAATATAATGTATGGGGAAAAATTATGCTGATCATCACGCAACAAAAAATAAATTTTCTCTCTGCTACTTGAAATATTATATTACGTAATGAATAATTAGAATTCGTCTCCTCAGTGAAACTTTTGGGTGTTTTTCTTTTTCTCAATCATAATCTAACTTGGAAAGATCATATATAGTATATTTCTAAAAAATTAAGCCACAAACTATATCAACTACGTCAAATTAAAAAAATATCTTCCAGCTCTATTCCAGATCCCTTTCTACAATGCCTATTTTCAACCACATACAGATTATTGTTATCCAATATGGCTTTAAAATTAATTCTAGATGTAAAGCACACTGCCAAAGTATACACTGGAGTAGACAAATTGAAATATCTCTAATAGTCTAATCAATGAATTTTTATCTAAAAAATTCTGCTAAAGCCCTGATTACTGATTTGACCTCTCACCTTATTATCAAACTTCTTATAAACAATAACTTATTACCATACTCTCAGGCCAAATATATAGACTATAAAGGACTCAAACTCTGTAATTCGTTGCAACCCTCTTTTAAAGCTTTAACTTGAATCTTTCCAGGAAAAAACTTCTTCTTTACCTTAAATCTACTTTAAATATATCATATCTTAAACTATTTGATTTTTCTTTTTCTTTTTCTATAACATTTCTTCTATATATCTCTTATATATATGTTAATACATGTTATATCTATGTATTCAAACTTATGACCTGCATATATACTGTATTTAATTTTTTAACTGCTTTTGTATATTTTTTTCCTTCTCTATTGTAAATTATTGTGGTATGTTAATTAATTTATCATGCTATATCTTTTGTATTATATTTTCTATGAAAGGCAGGATGTAAGGAAGGCTATTAGAGTCTAATCTTCAACCCTTCTTAAATTAAGTCATTATTATTATAATTAAAAAATTATGAGTTATCTTAAATTGAATTACCGAAGAAGACTGATAGACCCACATGTTCTTTAGAATATTGTAATTTGCAAGTATCTGTATTGGCATGGTTTAAATTTAAAGATTTCTTGGAAGATAAACAAAGGAAATGTCTGACTTTACTTTAATGCTGTGTAATTTGTAAATAACTGAAAATTACCCCATCTTTACTGTTGGAAGTAGGGCGTGCTTAATTTGCTTCACTCCAAATTTGCAAAAATCACAGATTTATGCATCCACATGTGTATATTTTTGGATTCCTTATTTTCAGTACGTTATGTCGTCAAGTATTTAAAACTGAAGATGGTATGGTTGGTGTATTTAATATCAGTTCAGGAAGAGTTTCTCTAACTTTACGTGGTGACGAAAATATCAATATTGGTGTTGTAAGTATTCACAGTTTCATTTTCTGACAATTAACTTTTCAACTCTGCTTTCTTAAAAATCCAATGTTGGTTTTATATATAAGGCTTGTTCTGATAAAATATGGATTATCATTGTTTTTTAGGAGTCTGTTTCTGCCATTCCTATTGAAGACTGGAATCCTGGCTTCATTCAACCAAGAATTATTTGTATACGAGTCAATGGCTAGTAAGTAATTTGCTAAACCTGTTAATTATATCTTGACAAATGCTTGTCTTTTAGTTGCTGTTTGTTCCTGTGACATTTGCACATGGATTAACAGACTTCAGACTCGATGTCATGTTTTGTTCCTGGTCCATAGTATGCTCGAAGTATCATTAACATCATTTATCATTGCTACTAAATAGTTTGTGAGTAAATGTTTTATTTCTTTTATAGTTGTGCACCATCTACATACACCAATCCCGGTGGAGCTGTTAGAATAGAGTTTGAACAGGCACCAAATGAACATCGTCTAGCTACAGATTTCCCACCAGGAATGTTAGATAACAATGTTGGTCTTGTTAAACTCAACTTGAGTGATGTAAGTATATCTATCACTGAAAATAAAATCTTACAATGTAAACTAAATAGTTAATTCGTGGTATTTTAGGAACAGCATCAATTATTTTTTGATGAAAATGCAAAAAAATAAAGTGATCAGACAGAAACATAAGATTTACAAAGATTAAAAATGATAAAAGAATTTTCTCAATCCTTGTATAATATTTCATGAAGTGTGTTTTAAAAGTAAAGTAATACGATTTTAACGTCTTGCGTCCTACACTGGGAGTCGCTCGATGACATACAATTCATTACCATTGTCTCTAGACATATAGATTCGTTATAAACAATTTCAGCAATGCATTAGATTTACCCTGCACTAACAGTTAATTAATGAATGTAATATGATTCATTGATAGTTAAGTTCCATCATGCAAACATGTGGTTACTAATGAAGCTCTCTAACCATTGTGCTCATTTCCCTCTGTAACATTAATCTATATTGTGTATGTTTATATTGTGATTGTTTTTATATTTCAGCCTAGTATAGAAGTAGAAGGTGTTGTACGAACACCCAGTCAACATGTATTTTTAATACAATATTATCAACCTAATAGTGTAGGAATAGATGTACCAGTTACAGTATATGTCGGTGGACAGCCAATAAAAGGTTAGAATAGAAAACTATTGCTGCTAAATGAATTTGGTTCATTCCTATTCTATAATGAATTACTTTATTTTTGTTACTGTTCTATGTAAAATTGGGTCTAATTAAAATCAGATTTAATAATAACAAGATGTTTTTAACCTTGATCAGTCAACTGATCAAATGTAATTATTGATTGGTAGGTTGATCTGGAGTTGACCAGGGTGTTGGATGGCCGAATGGTTAGCACGTGCGTGCTGTATCATAAGGCCTATCATTGAGTCAACTGACGTGGTTTCGAATCCCCGGTTGTACGTGACAAGGAGTAGGGTTGCCTGCCCAACCTCGTGGGTTTTCTCTGGGTCCTCCGGTTTCCTCCCACTGCTAAAGACCCCTACGCGCCAGGGAATTATTGAAATATTATACATTGTACAGAATGTCTTCTGTCAAAAAAAATTACTTTAAGTCAAATTGAATTGGAGATAAGAAAAGAAAAAATGAAATGTTGATATAATTTTAATTTGACTCTATTTAATTGTGTCACCCATTGTCAGATCTACATGGAATTAATTGACGAATGATTCAATGCAGTTGTTCAGTTCTCATATGTTCCGATTGTGAAGTTTTCCATTCGTAATGGTTTATGATTTGTACTTCAGGTATTTTCCACTCTACGTATTGTCCGAGTGTCACTGGGTGTCGAGGAACAGTGAGATTTGATGAAGTATCTAGTGAGATTTTATCATTAAAAGATACTAATGTAAGACTTGTGGTTAATAATACAGAGGATACTGATCTTTGGTTGGTAAGTACAGTCTACAGATAAATAAACAAAACATAAACTGGAATTCTGATTTTAAATTTAATTCCCAATTTCAATATTGGTGATGTAAAGGAATGGTGATGAAATGTGAATATTCAGTACATTTACTGAACTTGTTGATTTATTAAAATATTTTTATATTTTTTGTAGGATTATGTTCTACTTGTACCAGCTGGTAACTATAGATTAACTGATTTAGATCTTAATCCTATTGATAAGTCTGCTAACTTCCTCCAAAGATGTGTTAATGAAGGATTTGAATTGAGGTAAAAGAAAAATGTCCTATGAAATTATCAAATTTGTATCTTTTACTTGTAGATTATCACAAATTTCTGTCATTGTCATTATGACAAAAGAAAAAATATCTTGCTAGTTTCTGTCATGGTCGGGGGGTTGGATGGCTGAATTGTTAGCATGTGCACACTGTATCATAAAGTCTGTCATTGAGTCAACTGGTGTGGTTTTGAATCCCCGGTTGTATGTGACAAGGAGTAGGGTCGCCTGTCCAACCTCGTGGGTTTTCTCCGGGTCCTTCGGTTTCCTCCCACTGCTAAAAACCCCTACGCATAAGCAAATTATTGAAATAAAATTAAACCATATGTTAGTCCCGAAATGACCTACTTTGTGTCGAGTGGACGTTAAACTCCATTTCTCTCTCTCTCTGTTTCATGGTCACTTTAAGATCAAAATGACTCGCATGTTTCTGTAATTGTCATCAGAGTGTTAATTAGGTCACACAATTTAGGCCCCTGCCCCCATAACCCCCATTCTTCCTCCCTGCAATGACTGTAAAGTTTATAACCACCATGAATAGATTTTATTCAGATGGTAATAAATCAGTTAACTGTATTTTGTGTGTAAATCAGTAAAATGTGAGCCATTTGACTGTTGTGGTTGAGATCAGAGACTGCATAAAGAAAACAAAAAAAGACAACTTGACAATAAAACTTATCTTGTATTCATTGTAGATGGAAGTGTAATTACAATCCATACTCTCAAAGGTGTAAATGCATTATTAAAGTTGTAGTAATTTTATAGGTTTGAAGATAAGGAATGTCGTGAGGGAGCCTTCACTTTAACAACAGAATTTAATAATGGTGCTCTATCATGTGATTGTAATCTTGATGGTTCATTGAGTTTTAATTGTGATTCTTTTGGTGGTCAATGTCAGTGTCGACCTAATGTTATTGGCAGAAAGTGTACAGCTTGTCAGCCTGGTTACCATGGTTTCCCTAGATGTCAAGGTCAGTCAGTAATTCTGTAAATTTAGTAAGTAAGGATCTTAGATTTTCAGAGCTAGGATGATATTGAAAAACACGATAGTTGCCCATCTGTTGCATAAATAATATATTATGCCATCCACCTACAGGGGCAAACAAATTAAAATGTTTCTTTTATTATTTAAATAGGGTAGTTTCATGGATAAAACTTTTATTTCTAAAAAAATTTCTCTGCAAAATGATGTCGAATCGGCGGTTAATTGAATTTTCTTGTCATCTTTGTTGCAAGGTCTCATACCCACATTTAGCATTTAGAACATTCTCAGACCTTTTCAGCACTGTTTTGTTTTAACCATATATTTATCTTATGTCCACTGTCTGTTTATTTCTTTGAGTCAATGAACAAACTGTCTTATGGCAATGTATTTATTATAGAATGTAATTGTCCGTTTGGTTTATGTCATCCTTTAACTGGTCAATGTACGTGTCCACCTCGAGTTACTGGTGAGAGATGTGATAGATGTAGAGATGAAACATACGGTTATGATGCTCTCATTGGTTGTCAAGTAAGTTCTGAATATTTCAATTCACTCAGTAGTCTACAGACAATATATACTGATATAATGTCTGTTTCTGTATTACACATTCAGTTTCAAGCTGGGTTTAAAGTTTCAAATGAATATCTAAGTTTTCACTGTTTAATCCATATTAAAATGTAGTCTAACAATTAATAATGTTTAATAAATAAAATATTAAGGACAGAAAATCTCACAGCTTGGATTTAGTCAGATTAAAAAATACCTATCAAAATTTTACCCAACACTGTAGGTGGCTCTGGCTTATTTATGTTTAAGAATGTCTATAATATTTTATTGTAGGAATGTGAATGTAATCAACAGGGCGTGATTGCTGAAGATCTAAATTGTGATGATAATACAGGTCAATGCAGGTATAGATGAATATAATTGTTTAATCTGTATTTGCATTGTAATCATTTACTTCAACAGTGGGTTCGATTGAATGAGTACTAGTTAAAATGGTGATCATAATGATACTGAAACTTTAATTATTTTGTCACAGCTTCTTAATATCTTCTACATACTAGAAAATCTAAATGAGGAAACTGTTTTTCAGATGTCAAGCGAATATTGGAGGTAGAAAGTGTGATACATGTTTTGCTGGCTACTATATATTTCCACTGTGTCGTGAGTGTGACTGTGATAGACGTGGTACTACTAGCGATATCTGTGATCAGAGAACATCTCAATGTTTCTGTAAGGTAAGATAAAGTGGCTTTTCACCTGAACAGAAATAACAATTTGATTTAGTTATGATAAAGTGATATATATTATGTTCTGCAGGTAGAATAACACAATTCTGTAAATAAAAGATTGATTTGAAGTTAATTACCAGAATATTCAGTGATAACTTTGAATTTAACCAGTGGTTAGGACACTGGTATTAAGGTTTAAAGCAAGGTTTTGATTCCAGACTGGGGACACTGAAACCTTAAGGATTTTTCATACCTATATCTCACTTGTTAGGGAAACAGTCATATGGATGGATGAACAACCTGAGATTCTGTATTAAAACTGGGGATTCAAGGAAAAGTATGCAAAATTCTCCTGTGTTTGCATATTCTATCACTGAAATATTTAAAATGACTGTGTTAGTCTGAGAATCACCAAAGTATGTATTGAAACTCCATCCTTTACTTTGTCTTGATTCCGTCAACCATGAAACAGTTAAAGTAATTTCAATCCTCCTACAAAGTACATTGATTTTCTTTCTTCTCTTTTAGGAAAATGCAGCAGGAGATAGATGTGATGTTTGTGCAGATGACACGTATTTCCTGGATGAGAGAAACCCTGTTGGCTGTACTAAATGTTTCTGTTTTGGTACCACCACTAGATGTGATAGCTCAGGCCTCTTCTGGCAGAATGTATGTTCATTTATTTTAAATCTGACTTTCAGTTTATTCCGCATACAATGCTAAGAAAGCGAAATTGACTATAGGAGTTAGAGAGAGAGAAATGGGGTTTAACGTCCACCCCGCAGAAACTAGGTCATTTCGGGACTAACATATGCTTTAATTTTATTTCAACAATTCGCTTGCGCGTTAGAGTCTTTAGCAGTGGGAGGAAACCGGAGGACCCGGAGAAAACCGACGAGGTTAGACAGGCGACCCTACTCCTTGTCATGTACAACCGGGGATTCGAAACCACGCCAGTTGACTCAATGACAGGTCTTATGATACAGCGCGTACGTGCTAACCACTCGACCATCCCCCTATACAAGTTAGAAACAATAAGAAAATGTAGATCAGTAGAAATTGAGAAATATCCTGGAAAGAAATTTATTTTAGAATTAGATGACACCAGTTTGAATTTTTGTACTTCGGCATCACCTATTAAGATTTTAAACAAAACATTTTTCATGAAAGTCAAATAGCTATTTATTTATTTATCTAGACCCCAAAGTACTATAAATTCAATTGCTTTGATCTTAGAATGAAATTGTTCACATGTCTCATTTGAAAATACTTGAGATGCTTTTGTAACAAAGCTAAATTTATTTTTTTTAGTTCAGGGATATGATAGGTTGGTCTGTTACTAATACTTTAAATGGTTCAATTATTGAAGCTGGCAAGACCATAGCTGTTAATGCCAAGAATAATATAGCTGATACTACCCAAGCCTTATACTGGGTAACACCAACATCTTATCTTGGAAACAGAGTAAGTTATATTTACAAAATTATCATGGCATACAACTTCTCTTTAGTGACAAATAGCATTGGATGTACTGGAAGGAGCAAAGATCCTCTACCTCTAAATATCGAGCTACAAGTCAAATACAAATGTAAACATATTGACTTGAAATAAACATGGGAATTTCAACATACAAGGGAATATACATGGGAATAACATGAAATTTACTTGGGAGTAATAACATGAGACATACCTGGGAGTAATAACATGAGACATACCTGGGAGTAATAACATGAGACATACATGGGAGTAATAACATGACATATACATGGGAGTAATAACATGACATACATGGGAGTAATAACGTAAGATATAAATGGGAGTAATAACATAATATATTTGTGGGAATTTTAACACAAGATATACATTGGAAATGGGAGTATTAACATGATATATAGATAGGAATTATAACATAAAATATACATTGGAGAAATAACATGGATTATAGATGGAAATATAATTGGACATTTTAATTAACATAAGATATACATGGGAATGTTAACATGAGCTATACATAAAAATAATTACATGGAATATTTGAAAAGATTTCCATAATATAATGTTATTTATTTTATTAGTTAACATCTCATGGAGGTAAATTAAAGTACACAGTATTATTCACTCTGCCACGTGAAAACCCAGAAGAGTCATTGGGTCTTATTAAACCAGATGTCATTATCATCGTAAGTACAAACATTTATATTTATTCACAATAAATTATTGAAGTTTTAATTGGATTAAAAGAGCCACATCAATAGATTTCATTCAACACTTGGATGTGCATAGGCTTGTTTATATCGTATGCACCATATGCCGAATGGTGCCAAATTTTCAATTCATCATATCTTTGTAAATACTGAACAGAAATGTTTGCACAAATATATGTTTTAATTCTGATGTTTTATTTATATTTGAAGGGTAATAACATGTCTATAGAAAGTTATCAAGATATACAACCTACTGCTAATGTACAGACTGATATGGAACTCACTTTACTTCGTGTAAGTTTACTGTATTTTCGTAACTGCCTGCCTGAAATCTCTTTAGTTGAGTTATTTTATGTATTACAGATAAAGTTCCAGAAAATTTTTTGTACAGGTTCTAAAACGCTCACAAAGGAGCAATATTTCAGACCAATACAAGTACCTTTTGCAGGATTTGTATTCTCGTGGCTATTTTTAGAAATTGTGTTTTGGTCTTTTTTTCAACACCATTTTGTTGATTCATGAAGTGGCTAACAGCTTTGTTATATTTTTAGAATTCATGTCTTGGGTTTTTTTTAGCAAAATTTTGTTGTTTCATCAAGTGGAGATGAAGTAACACAAGCCCAGTTTATGTTGATATTAGTTAATATTCAAGCTATACATATCCGTGCTTCTTACTATACAATTATTGATGAAGGAAGGTATGATATATTATAATCATTGTATTATTACTACAATATGGAATACTACCCTCCTAAATTATCAGTTATAGGAGAAATTATTGACTGGTGACAATGCCAATATCTCGACCAAATACAACCCTGTTCCCTTGTATGGTTTCATTTGAGTTTCTGAATATCCCTACCTCAGGACCCCCTAGAAATCTTTCACCTGTGGTGCACGGCTTTGGGTGATGCCCCTCATATTAGGGGCCTATGCATCAGTTGGTCTCATTTTTGCTAAACACCCCCCCACCCCCACCACAAAAACAAAATTGATATGTACACCTCTGATCCATCTGAATAGCAGCTCTGTTACATCAGTTTCTTTCTTTCTGGTTTTATAACAGATCTTTCTACACATTTCTCATGCTGGCTTAATTTATTTTTTATGCCATTGTTGACCTAAAAATTCTGCGTACAGCATTCAGATTTGTGAGCCACGATGGCTAAGTGAGGAAGACGCTGGCTCGCTAGCCTGAATGTCACATTTTTGATCCCTGTGTTATTCGAGAAAATCCATCAAGATTTTCTGCCGTGGTTTACCTTGTCAGTGGTGCAGGACGTAGGGCCTGACAAGGACAGCTGTCTAGTTGTTCGGATGGGACAGAAAAACAAGGACCTGTGTATACATTGGCGTGCACATAAAAGATCCCCTGGCAAAATTTCCCTCATAGCATACTGTATGGCATATGCCCATCTTCATTAACCCAGTCGGAGCAGAACAGTAGGACATTGAA
The DNA here is from genome assembly GCF_932274485.2 of Patella vulgata. Taxonomy (NCBI): domain Eukaryota; kingdom Metazoa; phylum Mollusca; class Gastropoda; family Patellidae; genus Patella; species Patella vulgata. The sequence continues at coordinate 51,412,083 of NC_065882.2, read as the reverse complement.
CCCCATTCAGATTTCCCATCATTTATTTCTTGTCAAGGAATTCTTTTCACAAATGTTTTGTCTACAATGGCATGTCATGCATAAAAATTCTCTCTTGCCTTCTCATGATTACATGACGCTCTTTATATAAAGCGTCACCCATAAAAGTGATTTACTTGGGTGATAATGATAGAAGATAATTATATATCATATGTAGTGTAGATTGTCTGTAATGTTATATTTAACAGATGTGATGTTATATTTAACAGATGTGATGTTATATTTGTAGATTAACAGATGTGATTTTAGAAGTAGCAGCAGCTGATGGAACTGGTGATCGAGCTAATAACGTTGAACAATGTCAATGTCCTCCAAATTACCAGGGAACATCTTGTGAGGTTAGTAACAACAATTTTACTTATTTTCTTTCAGATTTACAATTTTCAAGGACATTTTTTCACTATTTCAAAAACTGTTTTCCAGCTATGACCGATCTTTTTTTTTCATGTAAAATCTTAAATTTGTTAATGAACTAGATTCACGATACGAATTCATTGAAGCCAGATGGACTAGAATCTGTATATTTTATTACAGGAGTGTGCACCAGGTCATTTCCGATCTTTGAGTACACCATATTTGGGTATTTGTGTACCATGTGACTGTAATGGACATGCTGAATCATGCGATCCATACACAGGAGAATGTTTTGTAAGTATAGAAAGTTACATGATAAATCAATTTCCAATAAAGGTTTCATTTAACTTTAAAAATATAAAATCACATTGATCGGAAACAAATTAGTTAGACTTGCTATAAAGGTTTATTCAATAAGTAATTTAGAATTAAAGTGCATGTCTTAACATTCTGTGGAGGAAATATCTAGAAAATTGATTGAATGATAATGTTTTTGTTTCTTTTGATTTAGAACTGTCAAGACAATACCTATGGAACCAATTGTGAAATGTGTTGGGCAGGTCACTATGGTGATCCTGCTTCAGGTCCGTGTCAAATGTGTGCCTGTCCTTTAGCTGTACAATCAAACAAGTAAGTGTCAGAATTTGTTTTGATGAGTTTTCCAACAAAAAAGTGGTGCAAGAATGAAGCTAGTCTAGAAATTCACAGGAATCACAGAATATAGTCCCACAAAGAATTTAGCAGACCTTTGTAACATCTGAATTATTTGCAAAGTATTAACCAGGGGTCTTAATCCATTTTGAAATGAACCGGCCACGGTTAGGCCTAACGGATAGTCGTCTTTTCAACAACAAACATGTTAGTTTATGCATACTCTATTCACGACAGTAATTGCATAATCCACTAATTGCATAATGTATTTGGGATAATAATAGCTGAAACTCTGTATAAACAAGACCTTTGTAATTGCATACTTGTATTCATACATCGCTATAATATCGACATTTATAGTCATATTATTATTTCAGCAACTTGCATTGCATATTCCTACTTTTGGTTTCATCCAACTAAATGGAAGTAATAAATTAGTAAAAACTACAAGTACATACAAATGTTTTTTTAAATTATTTTATTCGTAAGCACATGTTAATATATATAAAAATAACAAAGTATATAAGTATATAAATAACAAAGTAGCACAAATCGGTTTCCGTGTATAGTCGGAACTCGGAAATATGCTGTACGGGCGAAATGTCACGTGGCCAATTGTCGTGATTCCGATTAGTTTATTTTTAGCGTTACCTGTATACAATTGTCGGGATTTAATGCAGCAGGACTAGTTCGGATATCTGAGAGGATCTCTTCCTCAATTTCACTGGATATTAAAGAAATAAATTCACCACAAGAATTAAAATCACGATATAATTTTTTTGTCATTTCATGTCCCTGCTGTTCTGTCAAATCGTTCAATTATTGTTCTATGGCAATGTTTCTTTTTGCTATGAAATATGCATTTCGGATTAACGCCCAGTTTGAAACAATTTCTATAGATTTGGGAATTAAACTCTTCGTTCTGTCATCGTCTTTCTTTGCTGCGCAGGTATGATCGTCAGATTAATACAGTCTTTCATTTGACGATAATTTGGTTGACCTATATTGGACGTGGGAGGATCTCCGGCTTTTTGAACTTCCATTGACGACTTGCATGCTTGAAGTTCAAGGTCAACGTCGCCATCACTATCTTCAGTTAAACCTCGTTTACGTTTCCTGGTGTCATTCTGCGAGGTGTTCAAGTACTTGGCATGATTACCTCAATTAAGTTGTTTATTTATGAAATTAGCCGAAGGTATTAACTCTTTGATGGGTTTCTTAATCGCTGAGTAATAATTAACTCTTTGTAATCGGCCGAAAGTAGATTGATTTATGATACCATAGTGGGCGGTTCATTGTTTTAACAATCGGCCTGATAATTAATTCTTTGTAAATCGGCCGAAAGTAGATTGATTTGTGATACCTTAGTGGCCGGTTCATTGTTTTACCAATCGGCTAGATTAAAGATCAATCGGTTAAAGCCGACAAAAAACAGCCGATTAAGATCCCTGGTATTAACCTATTTTCCAAAAACCAACAAAATTGAATATATTAATGTTTGTTAATAACTTGAGTTGTTTAAGAACAATGAATTAGTCTTTAAATAGTCCTTTTGGATATAAAAACTGTTTTAGATTTTAATTCTTTTGTAGATTTCTTTAAGAAAAATCCCAGTGGATTCTAGTCAAAATCATCTGATCAGCATGCGATTTATCACTTAACAGGGTGGTTGAGTGCCAAATGGTTAACACGTACACGTTTGATCATAAGGTCTGTCATTGAGTCAAGTGGCATGGTTTCGTTCCACGCTTGTGCATGACAAGGAGTAGGCCAGGGTTGCTTGTCTAACCTACTGGGTTTTCTCCATGTCCTCCGGTTTTCCCCCACTGCTAAAGACCCCTACGCACAAGTGAATTATTGAAATAAAATTGAACCATATGTTAGTCCCGAAATGAACCAGTTTGTGTTGAGTGGATGTTAAAAGCCATTTCTCTCTATTACTTAACATATTTTAATTATATATTACAGTTTTGCTACAACTTGTTATATATCTGATGATGGTAGAACATCTAATTGTCAATGTCGGGATGGTTACTATGGGGATAATTGTGAGAGGTAAGAAATTATATCAATATTAAATTTGTGCATGTTCAGGAGGACCCCACCACACAAAACAATTAACTAGAAATTCACAGCTAAAAGATAAACATTGGGCTGACATTTGTGAAAGTAAAACAGAATTATTTGCTCTGTAACAAATTTATTCTTGATAACATTTACATTATGAATTCATTCTGAACTGATAATTATTCACTTTAACACATGTATTTTAGATGTGCTCCAGGTTACTATGGTGATCCCCGTACAGAAGGTGGTTATTGTCAGCCATGTGATTGTAGTGGTAATATAGAATTAACTAACTGGGGTGCATGTGATCAAACTACAGGTCAATGTCTCCAGTGTGTTAATAACACCATGGGAGAGAAATGTGAAATATGTCGAGATTGGTACTATGGTGATGCAGTATATAACAAAGATTGTGATCGTAAGTAATTCTATGTCAATCTCATATAGCTGCAATGACGTGCTAAATTCTTTATTTCTGAAATAGAAAGAAAAGAAATATAATTCTTGAATTCAGAAAATTTTACTTGATTATCTAATACTGATATTATGATACAGATATAAAAGTTTGAAAATGTTTGTAAGCTATATGAATTCTCATCAAATAAAAAAGTGGCATATTTGGTTCTAGAAAGAGTAAACTTAATTTGCATCTATGATTTATGACAGGTTGTACATGTATTTATTGTAGTTGTGATATAATATTACACAGGTTGTACATGTGTTTATTGTAGTTGTGATATTATATTACAGGTTGTACATGTAATTATAGTAGTTGTGATCTTATATACAGATTGTACATGTGATTATGGTAGTTGTGATCTTATATTACAGATTGCACATGTGATTATAGTAGTTGTGATATTATATTACAGGTTTCACATGTGATTATAGTAGTTGTGATATTATATTACAGGTTTCACATGTGATTATAGTAGTTGTGATATTATATTACAGGTTTCACATGTGATTATAGTAGTTGTGATATTATATTACAGGTTGTACATGTGATTATTGTGGATCTGACAATTGTGATAATTCAAATGGTGTTTGTTCCTGTAAACCCAATGTTGTTGGTGTTGATTGTAACCAATGTGCTGTAAGTATTTAACTATCTATTACTCTTGTGGTTGGTGAGAATTATGTTTTGGGAAAGTAAACCAACTGGAATTAGAATATCTTTTCATTTTTATACGGCCACATTGAAATGTGGTCGTATATTGTTGTTACCCCTGTCCGTCCGTCCGTCTCTCGGTCCGTCCGTCTCTCGGTCCGTCCGTCCGTCCGGCGTCCACAATTGCTTGTGGACGCTCTATAGGCTAAAGTTAATATCCAATTGACTTTAAATTTATACACAGTGTTTAAGGTCATAAGACGAAGAAGCCTATTGATTTATTAGTGATTTTTGATAATTACTGCCGGAATTATGGCCCTTGATCACTTCAAAATATCTTGTGGACGCTCTTGAGGTCAAAGTTTATACACAGTGTTTAAGGTCATGAGACGAAAAAGCCTATTGATTATCAACGATTTTCGATAATTATTGCCAGAGTTATGGCCCTTGATCACTTCAAAAAATCTTGTGGACGGTCTAGAGGTCAAAGTTAATATTCGATTGACTTTCAAATCTATACACAGTGTTTAAAGTCATGAGACGAAGAAGCCTCTTGATTATCAGCAATTTCTGATAATTACTGCCAGAGTTAAGGCCCTTGATCACTTTGAAAAATCTTGTGGACGCTCTAGAGGTCAAAGTTAATATCCGATTGACTACATTGAAATGTGTTTGTATATTGTCGTCGCCCCCGTCCGACAATTGTGGACGCTCTAGAGGCTAAAGTTAATATTCGATTGACTTTAAATTTATACACAGTGTTTAAGGTCTTGAGACAAACAATTATATTGATTTTCAATGAATCTTTATGACTTGAACAGCTAAATCCATGATGTTAAAAGTTTCGTATACTAAACGTTAGCATAGGGCAGAACTTTATAAAAACCAAACAAATTCTAATGGTTTTCTGATAATTACTTAATGAGTTGTTGTTACTCTTAATCAGATTTTAATGTATTATAAATGTTTCATTACCGAAAAAAGTAAAAATATGCGACAACTCTTGTTGACTGCCCGGACGATGTAGCTGCTGTGTGCGTATGTTTTGTTGCCTGGCAACCTATCTTTTTTGTTTGGAGCTACTAGGAGGTAGAGTTTAGAGTTATTTCCTTTGACACTCACAGTGACAAAACAAGACAGTTTATGGTTCAGTGTGTGTGTGTTATAATAAAAGATGGTGATTAAAGTGAAGACTGATGTTTGTGTCAAATATTATATTTTTTTTAAAATGTGAAATGTATCATTAAACCCAATTTTATTCTTATCCATAAGAGACTTCAATTGTTTCAATCCTCTGAAAACAATTAATTATCTATTATATAAGTTATTTCCAGTCAAACATCTAGTATCCAAAAGCTGAGCATAAAGGGGGAAATGACTTTCTTTTTCTAGCCCTATTCCTATGGATTTGAAGAATGTGCTGGATGTAGTCAATGTGAATGTGGTCAAGCATCTGAAACTCCACAGTGTGATATTTTAACTGGACAGTGTACATGTAAACCTAATGTACTGGGTAGAAAATGTGATCAATGTCAACATGGTTACTGGAATTATGGAAGCAATGGATGTGAGAGTAAGTGTTTACACCTCTACTTATTTTCACTAATTATTTAGTAGTGCTTGCATCAATATCATATATTTAAAGTCTTGAGTACATGATGAATTGACTGTTTTGTTTAATTCTGGTTCAGATGATGAAAATTATATTCTGTTTATTTAATTTTTTCTTATAATCTGTCTGACCTTTGTATATTAGGCAGTGCAACACAGTTTACCTTACATGACCCATTTAATGTTCTGTTTATTTTACTCTATTTTTTTTGTGTAGAATGTGCGTGTATGAACGGTGGAGCTATATCATGTGATGCTGTATCTGGTATATGTCAGTGTTTACCAGGTGTAACAGGTAGTCTATGTGATAGATGTTTAGATAGATGGGTATTGATACCAGAAATTGGCTGTCAAGGTAAGAAACACATTAATCATTTATTGCTGCCCACCTTTAGCACAAGCAGGAGTTTGTTAAATTGTATTCTTCCAACACATTCTGTTAAATCCAATAACTTGAATGCATTTTAATAAAACTTGGAATATATTTTTATTTTCCCAGTCACACACCTAAGTATGAACATCAATCTCATCTGTACATATTTAATTAGCATACTGCAAACTCATTGATTCTAACTCAGCTTACTCAAATTCTTTTGAATCAAAGATGTGAGATACTTAATTAGTTCTTTTGAAATATTTATAAATGAAATCTTTTTCAATACAAATCTGAGATAGTATATAACTTTTTAGATGAATTGATAAAAGTTAAATATTTAGAAAAAAAAAAAATTTGGAGAAGAGCTACTTTGTTCAAGAAATTATTGCTACATATTCATTTATTTATTTTTCTATTTTTAGAATGTGATAACTGTGTTCATATTTTGATTGATGATTTGGATGTATTTGATCGTAATGTTACTATTGTTAAACGACAATTGGCCTCGGTATCAGTAGGAGTGGGTGCCTTCATGAAGATTAATCAAATCAATGATACAGTACATATGTTGAGGGTAATTGTAAAGTTTTGAATTAAGTTTTGGAGAAGAGGCTTTTAGGCGATTTTGTTGTTTGATTTATGTATTCTAACAAATTGGACATGTTTGGAAATAATAGGACTGCTCATTGAACATATTGAAGATTTTGGGACAATCTGGTATTTCATCAAAATTTGCGATTTTAAGGAGGATAGTTGGAACTATGATTGTTACCGCAGATGAGTTTTAGATTAATTTATTATGATGATTATTTATTATTGTTTATTATTTATTATTATTCAGCCACAAGTTAAAAGTCTGTACTCAAGAACTGATGACGAAGCACTACCACCACTTAGAGATGGTTTACAAAAAGTATCTGAATCAGTAATGGACGCCTTTGATAGGGTAAGTAGAACCAAGGGCATTGTCATTGAACATTATGGAATTGAGTTCTCTCCATCCAACAAACAATGACAATTGAGTAAAACAGAGAAACAAATCAAGCATTAATTAATATCATCATCACTGTTGTGCACATCTCTTATCAGAACTGGCAAAACTGTGACATAATTTGATTCACCTGTTCTACCCAGCTATATCAGTTGGGCATCCTTAATAGACAAAAAACTGTAATTAAGCAGATAAGTTTAAGAAAAAATATCTTCATGAATCATGGGTGTACTTGTACGAAAAATATAGAATTTTTATACACCCACATTTCCATGTGGATGTATGATGTTGTCTCCCTCTCCGCCAGGTAGCAGTTCACATTTTGTTTGTGGATACTCTAAAGGTCACAATTTTTGTCCGATATTTACGAAACTTGGAATATAGGTTTATATCCTAATGGTCATGGTTCCTTGTTTTTATTGATGCATGTCGGACCGTAAGATCCTGGATTATGGCCTCTTTTATAGCTTTTCTGTTCTGTTATTATTATGTTTGTCTAAGAGAAATAAAGCAGTTATCCTTGATTAGATACTGCTTAACTTTTCCATTAGAGGCACTCAAATACTGCATGATCTTGGCCTCAAAACTCGTAAATAAATCTTTACAACCGTTCATTAGCTACCTGACAGTTGCCATCTAATTGATCGATATATCTATTATTTCCATCTAGTCTGAACGACTGAAAGGAGAAGCCAATGCTGTGGACGCTGATGCCAAATCTTTGCGTGATGAAGCTGTTGAATTAGAAATGTTAACAAGAAAAAACTCAGCTGAGGCTGATGGTATGTAAAAAAAAAGTTTACAATTATGATTTATTTTTTGAAAATTGTGCACTGAATCATGGCTTATCTGCAAAACTACAATTTTAATTTGAGACAGACAACCACATTGGAAGACATTAATTGAATTGCCACTTGATGTTTTTTGCCCAAATCAAAGAAATCTAGTCATTTCAAAACTTTCAACACAATTAGGCCATTTTCTGACTTACATACTGTAATTCTTTGAATACATCCATTGCATGTCAGCATATTAGCATTAAGGGGATGTTGGAGAAAATTCTTAAAATTAACAATATGGATGACAAACCATAGACCACTCAGCCCCTCTTGATATCCATCTTTTTTGGCAGAAGAATTATATTATTTTAATTCTTTTTAAACAGAGGCTATTGGAGAAATCAATGAAGTATTAAGACGAATGTTAGATCGTATTCAAGTATCTTATGTAGATGTTTATATAAATGAAGCCGAGTCCACGCTATCTAGAATTGAGGCTAGAGGGTTTGATGCACAGAATCAGAGCTGTCAAGTTGAAATAGCAGAAGCTGAACGAGGTAACAAAATTATCTTTATTGTTGATCAGATGAATTGGATTTAGATCTGTCAGTTATTCACGAAAGAAATTAACACATGAAATCTAATGTTTGTTTATAAATCTTAACATAGCTTTCTTGTGAACTGAATTACTTGCAATATTTTATTTATGCTAAAATGAAAACTGTTTTGTTTTTTTTTAGTGCAAAAGATGGCTCGTGATCTACAGACAACGGTAATTAAACAACTAAATGAAAGTAATATGGTTGCTGAGGCTGTTTATGATGTCAATGTTAGATTGGATGATTTACAAAACAGCAGTCGTTTCTCTCAATTTGAATCGAGTGAATCAATGGAGTTATTGAGGACATTACGAAACATCAACCTTGATAAATTGGAGGTAAATTAGTTATTGTAGAAAAATATGGGTTATTCTCCATGTTGATAAACTCGGAAATTTATGCTGCATTCTTTTGGTAATAGTATTTTAGGATAGGATAGGATTACACATAATATACGACTCTGTTGAACTTTTGTGTATGTAATTTTAGGTCATCCTATGTTGTCTAAAGAATTGTGCCGTTGATTTTACGTTAATAAGAGAAAGTTACAAGCCTAACCTCATATAAACAAAGTACTAAAATAAAGATTTCACTCTAATATTAAATACTGCTTTATTTCAGTTACTCAATATGGCTTTAAAATATGTACAATGCATGTTTTTCAATTGCTTTTTTAATGATAAAATACTGGATAATCATAAAATAACCTTGTTGGTTAATTTATAAGGTTATTTTATTTACAACAACCCTTGCTAATGCTGGAACATATGATTTTAGTTTAGATTGTCCAATATACTTTCAGAAATCTATAGAAGGTATTTTAACAGCTAGAGATGATTCTAATAATTTAGTAGATATGTCTCGTAAACTGTTGGATCAAGCTAGAGTTGCCATGGACAGCTGTCAAGAGATCTTCCTGGTAATTATTATTATTGTTTTGTAAAACACAGATGAATTATTTTAATATTTATTCTTAGGATTCATTATTGATAACTGTCTAATTAAAATTGAACTATTCCTTCATTTGTGTTTTGTATTTACATCTGTACAGTCTAAAAATGTCTTGAAAGGAAATGATCAGCATATTTCTATATTCTGACAATAGATAGATAACAATCAACTACTTTAAATTTTCTAGTTGCCTCTGTTGCCACGCTATATTAAATATTGCAAAGACAATTGTCTATACCAAAATATGGTTTAGTGTGGTCCCACGATCAGTGTATATTAATGAAGATATCCCTATTAAATTGGTAGACTGTGTATAAAAGGACGATGATGCATAGTCCAATCTATCTTGATGATTTTCGTGCCCTGTCTATTTTCAGCCTTCTGCTATACTTCTAGTTTTATGTCATTAATTTGTATAAAATACACTGACATAGATGTGTTTATAAAGCTGTCATCTTTTATTTTACTTACAGGAAATTGATAGAGAATCATCCAGACTAGAGTCTGGAGTAGAGGCATTGAGTATATTTGTTGAAGATTTGGAACAAGGGCTTTCTATGGTAGAGCCATTGTTAGGGAATGTCACACAGCATGCTGAAAATTTAGCTAACCAATCGGCACAACTAGACAGGTAGCATATATATTCTTATTATAAAGATAGGTTGCCAGGCAACGAAACATACGCCCACAGCAGCTAAATCGTCCGGGCAGTCAACAAGAGTTGTCGCATATTTTTAATTTTCGGTAATGAAACATTTATAATACACTAAAATCTGATTATAAATTTAAAGTCAATCGGATATTAACTTTGGCCTCTAGAGCGTCCACAAGATTTTTCAAAGTGACCAAGGGCCATAACTCTGGCAGTAATTATTGCAAATCGCTGAAAATCAAAAGGCTTCTTCGTCTCATGACCGTAAACATTGTGTATAAATTTAAAGTCAATCGGATATTAACTTTGAACTCTAGAGTGTCCACAAGATTTTTCAAAGTGATCAGGGGCCATAACTCTGGCAGTAATTATTGCAAATCGCTGAAAATAAAAAGGCTTCTTTGTCTCATGACCGTAAACACTGTGTATAAATTTAAAGTCAATCGGATATTAACTTTGACCTCTATAGTGTCCACAAGATTTTTCAAAGTGATCAAGGGCCATAACTCTGAAAATGAATAGGCTTCTTCGTCTCATGACCTTAAACACTGTGAATAAATTTAAAGTCAATCGGATATTAACTTTGGCCTCTAGAGCGTCCACAAGATTTTTCAAAGTGATCAAGGGCCGTAACTCTGAAAATCAATAGGCTTCTTCGTCTCATGACCTTAAACACTGTGTATAAATTTAAAGTCAATCGGATATTAACTTCAGCCTCTATAGTGTCCACAAGATTTTTCAAAGTGATCAAGGGCCATAACTGGCAGTAACAATCAATAGGCTTCTTCGTCTCATGACCTTAAACACTGTTCATGAATTTAAAGCCAATCGGATATTAACTTTGGCCTGCACCGTAGAGCGTCCACAAGATTTTTTGAAGTGATCAAGGGCCATAACTCTGGCAGTAATTATCGGAAATGGCTGAAAATCAATAGGCTTCTCCGTCTCATGACCTTAAACACTGTGTATAAATTTAAAGTCAATCGGATATTAACTTTGGCTTCTATAGCGTCCACAAGATTTTCAAAGTGATCAAGGGCCATAACTCTGGCAGTAATTATCGGAAATTGCTAAAATCAATAGGCTTCTTTGTCGCATGACCTTAAACACTGTGTATGAATTTAAAGTCAATCGGATATTAACTTTGACCTCTAGAGCGTCCACAAGATTTTTTGAAGTGATCAAGGGCCATAACTCTGGCAGTAATTATCGGAAATCGCTGAAATCAATAGGCTTCTTTGTCGCATGACCTTAAACACTGTGTATGAATTTAAAGTCAATCGGATATTAACTTTGACCTCTAGAGCGTCCACAAAATTTTTTGAAGTGATCAAGGGCCATAACTCTGGCAGTAATTATCGGAAATCGCTGAAAAACAAGAGGATTCTTCATCTCATGACCTTAAACACTGTGTAAAAATTTAAGATCAATCGGATATTAACTTTGGCCTCTAGAGCGTCCACAAGATTTTGTGAAGTGATCAAGGGCCATAACTCTGGCAGTAATAATCGGAAATCGCTGAAAAACAATAGGATTCTTCGTCTCATGACCTTAAACTCTGTGTATAAATTTAAAGTCAATCGGATATTAACTTTAGCCTCTAGAGCGTCCAAAAGCAATTGTGGACGCCGGACGGACCACAATATACGACCAAATTTAAATGTAGACGTATAAAAAGAGAACAAAATTTAATTAAAATCCATATACCTTTTTTAAAATTGTTCTCTTTTCTTGGAGTCATTAAAGGAAGATTATAGTCATGGGGGTGCCTAAAGCAAGGATCTGCCTCATCTACGATATCAATTAATTATGGAGGCAGACTGTATAAAATATACACCCTCCCAATATACTGTGATGTGTAATGGTGGCCCTTTCCCCCACACAATCAATTTACCTGAAAGTATATAATATGTGATTTCAGTTTGTACACCAATACTAGAGATACAGCAGCAAATGCTCTACAAGCAGCTAAAGCTTACACAGATATAGTTGATGCTATTAATAATGCTGAGAATGGTTCTGTTATGGCTGTAGATGAAGCTGAACAAGCATTAGATAAGGTAGAAACAGTCTTCAGTCTAAGATTTCAGTTTCGTTTACTTACTGAATTAAAAAAAAAAATATGAAACCTGAAAATCACTTGATTAATTATACGGCCGTGGATATATATATTATTGTCACTGTGTTCATTCTATCCAGCATTGCTCCACACTTCACATTATTCTCTGATTTTTTGTCTTCAAATTTTCAAGGCAGAATGGTATTAAAATTTAGAATTTTTCTATCATATTTTGGGTGCATTTGGGATGGAAAAAAAACAGATGGTCACTAGTATACACATTTTTATGAGCATAAAAGAAATGCGTCGGGTCGAAGTTCTCAAAGTTCATAATGTAATCTCAGAAATAAAAATGACGATCTGTTTGTCTCTTAAAAGAAACTATAATGAACTCGTTCCGAAGTTTTAATAAAAGCTCTGCATGATTTTAGAGTTAGCATAGAAGACTTTACTGCTGGTGGATGTATTGAAAAGCACCTAGGTTGTGATTTGACTTGTACTTTCAGTCTAGTGGTGTGGGAGATGCTACAGCTAAATCTAGAGAAAGCAGTGATACTCTATTGGCGTCTGCTAATAAGGAATACATTAAAACAGAAAAGGGTATGTTTGAAACACTTTGATTTTTGGTTTGAAAATTTTGGAGGGGAGCCACAGCCCACAGAGGTGGCTAAGTGGGTAAGACGCTGGCTCGCTAGCCTGGATGTCGTATGTTTGATCCCTGCATTGGCCAAGAAAGTTCATCCAGATTTTCTGGAGTGGTTTCCCCTTGTCAATGGGGCAGGATGGAGGGCCTGACAAGCACAGCTGTCTGGTCATTTGGATGTTATGAAACCGAGGTCCCGTGTATACATTAGCATGTACGTAAAAGATCTCTTGTCAGTTGGAATTCAATATAAGAGTAGGCCATAGTACCGCTGCCCCGACAAAATTTCCCTCATAGCACACTTTACGGCGTATGCCTGTCTTCATTAGCCCAGTCAGAGTAGGACGTTAAACCCCATTTCATTTTATTTTGAAAATTCTGGAATTCTATTCTCGTAAATCGACGGGCTAAGTGTCAATCATACAAAGGGGATCACTGGGCAACAAAGCATGTGCTAATGGAGTACTCACCTGATCAGCTCTACATTAAACATTGGTCACAGCACACACTTGGCCAGCATGACGATTCTCACAACTCACTGATGCTTGGAATTGATAAAACTATGGCAGCACCTTGTTTTGGAGTTTGTGCTCACGATGATTGTGCACCCACCACATTGAGTTTTATTGTATTTTTTATTTATGTCCACTTGACTTTGTCATTGTTTATGGAATGGAATAATTTTCTTAATTTGTAACTTGACTATTGCCTTTAAGAACTGGCTGCTCGTTTACAAGATGCTAAAGATCAAACAATGGAATTGATGAACTTGAATACTAAAGTAGAAAAAGATCTAGAAGATGTTCAAGAGATTATTGATAATTTACCATCTGGTAAGATCAATAAATAATGATGAAAATATATGTTATAATCCAACAGGTTTACTCAGCAATAATTTCCTGGGCTTCCCTGAGCTGCATGAAGATCTAACTACTACTTTATCAAGTGTTATTTTGGACCACGCCAAAGTGACTGTAGTGTGAATAACATTAAAATAAATGACAGTAAGACCTAATTGGATTTAGTCTTCAGAAAGCATTTACATGATTTCTTATTCAAAATAAATAGAAAAAATCACTTGCCAATACTGTACCAATAGAAAAACGTCTTTTAGCAAAAAATGCTACAAAGAGTAGAACAAACCCAGTATGTAATTGACAATTTGACACTAAAATGAAAGTTTCCTAGAAGATAAACACGATTTGAATTGAATTAATGCATTTGTATGGGAAGAGAATATCTATTTGCAATAAAAATATGATCTGATTTTTAGTTTATAAGGACTAATTGTCTTGATTACCGTATCATGTATGATAAAATACAAATGGTTGATGTCAGCACGTGACACTCAGGAGGTGTCCTTGGGCATTGAATGATTGAAGATCAACCTGCAACCAAGATCTTTGGCACTACAAAGTGAAAAATTTGGATGTATTACACGCCGATATCTTTTATACAGTTACTGTGTCGTAAACCTTCAAACCTTCTCTAAGGTATCCGCTCTAAAGACTTGAGTTAGTATGAACTCTATAAATTTATATAATATGTTGATTTCAGGAGATTTAGGAAGATCAAGTGTTGCTATTAATCAGGCAGATGAATCGTTGAATAAAGGCAAGAATGCTGAGAATCAGATTGTTAGTATCATTAATCAACTACCTGAAGATGAAAGAAAAATCAAAAAAATTCCAACAGATATTATAAAAGCTGATAGAGATATGTTGAAAACAAGAAATCAATGTGAGTTTTTACCTGGGTATGGTTTCACTTAGGCCTACAGTCTATATCTTATATCAGTTTGCACCCAGTGCTGTAAAAAAATATTGTGGTTCGACCGTACGTCTTCATTAGCCCAGTTGGAGCAGAACAGTATTATGATTAACTTCAATTTGTATGCGTCCGAAGCTCTTGAAATACAGTGTGTATCTCCTAAAGCTCATAAGATCTAATACACTCCTCTTAATCTCTCGAGATCTTGTGTGCTTCTCCTAATGTCCTGAGATCTGGACTCACAAGTCTTGCAAGGCCTGGTTACCATTTCAGAGATATGCACATCTTTAAATTGAACTTAAATTACAAGCCTAGGCTTTGACGAACATGTCATAGGTTGGATGACAGTTCTAGAAATAATCTGAGATATAGGGGAATTACCCTACTCTCCTAACCGGCTAAACTCGTGTTTAATCGAAATGCACATAGATTTTAATATGAATAATTTCATCTATTTATTTCAGTAAACACCATCAGAAATCTGTCACCAGATATGAATAATTTGATCAAATCTTTAGGAGAGCGATCTGGTAGATTAACCGATATTGGACGAACTATTTCAGCTAATGTAACACAACTTAAGGAGAAAATTGCTCTAGCTAGAGATGAAGCTAATAGGGTAAGTAGTAGTACCTGACTTATTATAGGCCTTTCTATATGTTTACTGTAAAAGTCCATCTGGGGTTACATTCGTATTAGATTGAAATGTCCAGTCGGTAATATTTAATTAATTACTGGTGTTATACGGAAATGCTAAAAGATTAAACTGCAGAAAGAAATGCAGTATGAACCTATTGTTAGTGTTCACTACGCAAGAACTTGTCTATATATGAAAAACATAATCTGGCTCAACCAGACTCACAGCTAAATCTGGTTAGGTGAGAATAGTAGACAGAGTCGCTACACAATTAACTTCTGATGTGTCTGATATTTACACTCAGTACTGAAGAATTTGCTGGAGATTTTGGTTCAACATTCCCTATAGGTGTAATCGTCAACTATACTATATCGATTATCCTTTTCTGCTACAAGGGGATCACGTGGCTAAGTGGGTAAGATGCTGGCTCGCTAACATGGAGGTCGGGTGTTCGATCCCTGCATTGGCCGAGAAAGTTCATCCAGATTTCCGGCGTGGTTCCTCCTTGTCAGTGATGCAGGACGGAGGGCCTGACAAGGACAGCTGTCTAGGACTTCGGATGAGATGAAAAACCGAGGTCCCGTGTATACATTAGAATGCACGTAAAAGATCCCTTGGCAGTTGGAATTCGATATAAGATTAGGCGATAGTGCTGCTGCCCGGGCAAAATTTCCCTCATAGCACACTGTATGGCGTATGCCCGTTTTCATTAGCCCAGCATAGGAGCAGAACAGTAGGACGTTAAACCCCATTTCATTTCATTTAATTTTCTGCTACGAGTTTAAATCATGTGCCGACAACTATCTTTAGTGAATCATATATTACTTACAGGTCGTCCAGTGACATATACACAGTTATTACAATTATAAAAAAAGTATACCATTATTCTTTATGATATCAGATACACAATACCGCTTTCATTGTTTGTAAGAGATAGTTTAGGTGTGGAACTTTTGCTTTTCTAATGGAATATTTTCTGTAACCATTTTATTTTATTTCTAGATTCGAGTTGGTTTGCGTTTCCTGTCCAATACAACTCTAACTGTACGTAATCCAGCTAGCATTGAACAAGCTGGTTCCTATAGTAAGGTCTCCTTCTATTTTCGTACAGATAATCTGAACGGTCTTTTGCTTTATTTGGGCGGTGATCAGAAATCGAGAAGACCAGAACCTGTAAGTATAAACTAATTTTCAGTTCCTCATCTTAACAAACTTAGCAGGATTAACAGAAATGTAATAAAATATGAAATTTTTTATTATTTAAATTAGTGCTAAGGTAATAAGAACATTGAATTCAATTTAAGAAAAATCATTCAGGGCACAAAACTGATGGCCTACATACAAATTGATAATATGCTTAATAAATGAAGATTAGGATAAAAAAATTTCCTATACAGACAAAGCTGCTCACTCACATAATCATTGAAAATTATCATGTGAATCTCAAAATCTTGAAACTCTAAGCCCACCAATATATATATTTCAGGATGATTATATTGCTCTAGAATTATTGAATGGTCAGATAGTGTTCAAATATAATCTGGGATCAGGTGCTGCTAGAATAGTTAGTCCACAGAGAGTTGATGATGGTATGTGGCATCAGGTAATAGCTGAGAGGTATGTGTATTTTACTTTTATTCATACCATTCTTAAACCAATAATTTGTAGAAATCAAACAAAAAGCCAGATCATTCACCTTTATTTTAAAAAACCCCAAATATTTCTATGTGAAAGAAATATTATTATAATGATGGCGTGAAATCAATGGAAACCATGGTAACTTTAAATTATCATAACTTAACTAACAACTGATTCATTGTGAAATCAGTGGAAACCATTGTAACTTCAAATTACCTAAACTTAAGTAACAACTGATCTGTTTGTTCTCAAATTTTTTTAATAAAGATACTTTTGATTGTTTAATTTTGTTGTTTAAATATAGATTATTAGAATGATAAATCTATTATTCAGAGGGTTAAATCTTAATCTACCTGATGATGATCCGTAAATTTTATATTTCCTACTTTCAGAATTGGGAAAGCTGGATATTTGACGATTAGAACTGATAAACAAGATGATACTAAAGTTAGCGGGCAGTCTGAAGGAACATTTACTGTATTAGAGTTAAATCCCCTGACTACTGTAATGTATGTCGGTGGTGCTCCAGACGATGTTTCAGTAAGTCTCTTTAAGTTTAAAAAAAGAAAAATTTCTTATCTAAAGTGGATTTATCACAGTCAACAAAATTTTGTGGTTAGTTTTATCCATTAACATATTTTAAAATGAGTAACAAAATTACCCCATTATCTAAAATCCAAGCTCATGCCTACTTACAACTTTGTCCTCAAGAATTCACATGGCTCCATGAAAATTACTCATTTGTAAACGCCAACATTGAAATGTGTTTTTTTTATAACTGTCCCCCCAGGCCGGCCGTCTGTCAAATTTTCGACAATTTCCATTTACTTGTTCAGTTGGTTGAACCTTATAAGCGCTCCGCAAAAATTATCATCAGATCTGTATAAAAATGATATCAATGTCTTGTAAATGCACCCATTACCTATAAAAATATAAATATGTAACAACCCTTGTCAATTGCTCGGACGATTTAGCTGCTGTGGGTGTATGTTTTGTTGCTTGGCAACCTATTTCATCAATCACTAAATTGTGTGTGAAACATGCCTGAATGAGACTGGTTTGTGGTTTAATTTCATGATTTCTTTTGTTTACATAGCTGCCTGAAAACTTGTTACGTATACCCTATGATGGTGTAATAGAAGATGTTGTATTTGATGAACAGCCCATTGGTTTGTGGAATTTCCGTAATGGAGAAAATAATTATATGGGAGCCCTTGAAAGGCAAGTGAAAAATTTAGAATGATTAGATAATACAACCTCAAATAATTTCAATGTGAACTCATAATTTTAGAAAAAAGTTCCAAATTATTATTTATTTACAAATATGAATGTTGCAGAAAGTCGGCCTATTAATAGTTTTTATACGCCCACATTTTCATGTGGACGTATTATGCTGTCGCCCTGTCTGTCCGGACTCTCTACAGGTCACAATTCTTATCCGATTTTGACGAAACTTGAAATATAGGTTTATCCCCAAAAGATCTCGGCTGCTTTCGATGTTGGCATGTATCGGATCGAAACTTCATGGATTATGGCCCCTGATTGTACGAAAAATCACGTTTTTAGCTTGTGGACCCTATAGAGGTCACAATTTTTATCCGATTTTGTTGAAACTTGAAATGTACGTTTATAACCCAAAGATCTCGGCTCCTTTCGATATTCGAGATATCGGACCGTAACTACCTGAATTATAGCCCCTGATTGTACAAAACATCACGTTTTTAGCTTGTTGGACCCTATAGAGGTCATAATTTTTATCTGATTTAAAAAAACGTATTATTGTATCACCGATACACCCCAAAAGACGGCTGAGTTCGAATTTCGTGAAAATCGGCCCAAAACTGACAGACAAAATGGCCACCGTTTGTTCTCAAATAGCCTAAATCCTTTCGATATTCGCGCATATCGAACCGTAACTTTCTGAATTATGGCCCCTGATTGTACGAAAAATCGCGTTTTTAGCTTGTGGATCTTATAGAGGTCATAATTTTTATCCGATTTAAAAAAACGTATTATTATATCACCGTTACACCCTAAGGATGGCTGAGTTCGAATTTCGTGAAAATCGGCCCAAAACTGACAGACAAAATGGCCGCCCTTCGTTCTCAAATAGCGTAAAAATATGGTATATCAAGTCTGTGGACCCTATAGAGGTCACAATTTTAATCCGATTTTGTTGAAACTTGAAATTTATGTTTATAACACAAAGATCTTGGTTCCTTTCGATATATGCGCATATCGAATTGTAATTTCCTATATTATGGCCCTTGATTGTAGGAAAAATCACTTTCTTTTTAGCTTGTTCTCTATCCATCTCTCGAAAATGTGGGCGTATCCTGCCTGGCAGCCGCTGGTTAAGTATCTGGTCATTTCCAAATCTAGAAATCTTTAAATATTTTCTATTTTTTCAGAGATGTTTTCAAGGCTATTACATCAAATGGATTGAGGTTTAATGGAAGAGGCTATGTAATATTGAGCCAAAAAGATTTAGGATTCAGACCAGCTAAATCTGTCGATGTTTTACTGAAATTCAAAACATATGCTGAGAATGGTCTTCTTGTTTACATGACTGATGCTAAACGTGACTTCCTTTCTGTTGAGATACGTGAAGGTCAATTAATATTCCAGTATGACCTTGGTTTTGGACGTGCTACCTTGAAGTCGCCTGATCGTTATAATGATGGTGCCTGGCACAGTATTCAAGCAAGCCGAGTGGAGAAAGATGGCTTACTTTTAGTGGACGGGTCTGAAGGTAAATAAATAAATATTGTTTTGTAATAATTTGTGAACATGAATTTTGTTGTGTTTATATGCTCACATAGAAATTTAAGCGTATATTGTCGTAACCAGCACTCATTCATCAAATTTATTCACTTTGTTTATGTTCATGGGAAGAAGAATCCTGTCGAGTTTCAACGATTTCCAATAATTACTGTTAGGTTTATGACCTTTGATCAATTTATAAAATCTTGTAAATGTTGTAACAGGCGTTTGCTGACTTATTATATAGCCAAGTCTGTTAACCTAGTTGGCTTGGGTAGATGTTAAACGCCTTATCTCTCCCTCAGTTAATGTGGATGCAGGGACGTTGTCAAGAATTTCAGTAGCGGGGACCTAAACTGGAGCTTGTAACCAGTTTTGCATGAGTTCTGCAGGATTATCAGAGAATATTATAAGATTAGAAACCCGAGACAAGATTTTTGCTGATTTAGATGCATACATGTATAAGATAAGAGTGGAGTGAAGTCAAAACATTGCAATGTTTGTTTGATGAAGCTCATTTTGATGAATTTGGGGAAAAAAATATATCCAGCGCGTGCAGGGGAGAGGTTGGACTTGGGCCTGGGATACAAGATCATCAAGTGATTGTTACTTTTGTGTATTTTAGTTGCTCGGGGTGAGAGTAAAGGAACATTAAAGGAGTTAGCTATTAATGATGAAATATTTATAGGAGGTTATAATCAACCTGAACTTTCTACCAAGTAAGTTTTCCAAGCTTAATATTTCTATATACAGTGGACTCTGTCACATCCGACATCGTACGGGATCGTTACAATATTTTGGATCACACAGCGTGTCGGAATACCAAGCTTTCTCCAAAACCGGAAATACTGTAACTTCGAAAACTGGAAGTTTTTTTATATTGTAGCTTCGAATCACCAGAATGCTATTCCCTTTAAAAATGATAAACCTTTCTGTACTTTCAAACCACTCATGTGTCATTGTGTTGACGTCTTCAAATTTTGAGTTGGTGTAAAATCGTTTCTTACTGCAGTTTAAATTATCGGCAAACTTCTGTTTAAATTCATCTTTATGCTTTAATATGTCTGACACTAGCTCAGCCAATTGAATACTTAACGGCTAATTCCTTCTGCGCAGGTCGTGGAACTTTCTCGAAATCTGCTATAAGTTGCCGCTTTACATCTTATGTCAAATCTGTTCGGGCACGCTTTGCAGGACGTTCAGACATTTTGAATACAATAATGTATAATGATTCTTCAATCGCGGCAATTTTTATATAATGTCGTGGTATTTGACATGAGTAACTAAAATCAAATACCAAGCCCACTCTTACAAGAGATTATAAATTGTAAAATAATCAACAAAGAATTTATAACATTATCAAAGTAATCAACACAGACCGGCGCTTGCGAGTTTTAATCTCACCGATAATTGATTGGTGATTGCTTGTTAATCTTTTCTGGCTTCACACCCATTGAGTTTTAATCTCACCGATAATTGGATGCTTCACACCCACCGTTTGAAGTACGGATTATACGGTGTCGATTCAATGTAAATTATGTGACGGGACGGCTGATTGATGTCGTAATCCGGAACATACAGAATCCGAATTTACCAGCGATTTTTTGGCTGAAGTAATAAGAAAATAAATCGGGACATGAAAATCATGTCGGATGTCACAGCAACCCGAAGTGATCAGACATCGGATGTTACAGAGTCCACTGTATATGTGATCAACCAACTTAACACATATTTATTGATATTGATTTATAAGTTAGCTGGTCAAAGTTCAATCATTTACTGTATATTCTAATTATAAGCAAATCAATAAACCAATGTTTGTTTTTTTTTTTCTTTTTATCAGGAACTGGAACATGTGCACTACTTATCTTGTTGTTCTCGTTGTTCTTCTTCATGGGGACAATGCTCTTCGAAAAAAGCCTAAGTTCTGCCATTAAACTTGGCAAGCTTGTCCTTGGACAATTGCACATCGATTGACATACTTCGATTTTGATATCAAGTCGCAATTACATGATGGCTACGAAAACGTCATACTCGCTTACTGGTCCATAGTACACTAATTGCTAATTGTTAGCTAGAAGATTGAAGTACTCTATGAATTACTAAGACGTCTGGTTTGTTTTTTCTGTATTGTTTATATTTGTATTGTTTATTTTATCAGAGATGTTACAAGTGAAGGTTTTGAAGGATGTATTAAAGATTTACAATTTAAATCAACTTTATGGGATCTCAATAATAATCGTGGTGCTAAAGGTGTTGTTGTTGGTTGTCCTGAACAGGTAATTTATGATATAGATTGACTCTCTCTTAATATATCACAATCAAAACAGATCTATCTCTAAGGTATTGTCTGTCCAGTACCTGACAGTGCCAATACTGATACCATGGCCATGCAAAGGAAATTTTTCTGGTTTCCAGAAAATCCTTCCCAAATATCTGATGCACAAATGAGATTTTTCTTTCGTTTTATTTTGTCAAAATATCATAGGACTCAACGATTTCTTACAAATGTCACATTTCAAGGCTCTACATTTATCTCATCTGTGTATCGGAATTCATTACGACTTTTTCTTACATCACTTACTTGTTATCATTATAAGCACTGACTTTATAGTTTTAATGTGAAAGCTGCTCCTTTCATTTCGCCTCCCCATGGATTAGAATTTAAGTCATTTCTTTCTCATACTACATGCAGTTTGAGTATAATTAACATCCACAAAAATTAAGAATTTGGATGATCACCATTTCATGATGAGTCACATTCCAATTGTCCAGTGTCATTTATTATGAGTAACATTTATTAGGTTTGTGTTATTGAGGATTGAGTATACTGTACACTGCATATTGTAGCATGATAATTATGTTTTCCAAAATATTTGAGTTACAAGACTTAATAAAGGATTGTAAGGTCCAAAATATCTTCCTTGCTATTTTATACAAATTTGTGTTAAAATTATTTATCAATATATAGATTGCTAGAGTGGTGTCATTTAGTGCTAATAGACCAGGTATTGTGGCTGTATCTGCTGAAAGTGTTGGACAAATGTTTGATCTCACTTTTAAAATGAAAACTTTCCAGAATGACAGTTTATTACTTTATACAGCTGATAATACTCAGGTAATAAACTCTCTATACTTTATTTATATTATTTATCCTACTAAATTTTGAATAAAGTAAGAGACCATTTGAATTGATTTCTCTATCTCTATCGCTTTGAGGGGGGTTGGATGGCCGAATGGTTAGCAGGTGTGTGCTGTATCATAAGGCCTGTCATTGAGTCAACTGGCATGGTTTCGAATCCTCGGTTGTATGTGACAAGGATTAGGGTCGCCTGTCCAACCTCGTGGGTTTTCTCCGGGTCCTCCGATTTCCTTCCACTGCTAAAGACCCCAACGCGCAAGCGAATTATTGAAATAAAATTAAACCATATGTTAGTCCCGAAATGACCTAGTTTGTGTCGGGTGGACGTTAAATCCCATTTTTCTCTCTCTATTGCTTTGAGCTAAGCAGAGATGAGCGATTTGATTTGTCAATGTTTTGGAAAACGAAAACTTCTATTTGAGAAGACAATCCTTATCTTGAAGGCTTTAATACATACAAAAATATAATCACTTTGGTTATAGACACAAGATATTTACAATGTAGTGTGATGCTTCAGTGGCTCAGTCAGTAAGTCGTTGGCTCGCTAACCTGTAGTTTCTGTGTTCAATCCCTGCGTTGACCGAAAAAGTTCATAAGATTTTCCGGCATGGTTCCCCCTGGTCAGTGGTGAAATACGGAGGGTCTGGCAAGGAACAATTTATTCGTTCTGACGGAAAACCAAGGTCCTATGTACACATTGGCGTGTAGTAAAAGAACTCCTTGACAGTTGGAATAAAGAGTAGGTCATAGCACTGCTGTCCAGGCAAAATTTCCCTTATAGCACACTGCATGGCGTATGCCCGTCTTCATTAGCCCAGTATGTGCTGAACAGTAGGACGTTAAACCCCATTTCATTCTCCCCCCCCCCCCTCATCTATATGTAGAATACAAGTTTAATAAATATATATTTTAATGTTTTCAGTCCAGTGCTTTTTCTGTAGCTATAGTTAAAGGTAAAATTGTTGTATTCAGTAACCCTGGTAACCAACCAACACGACTAGAGAGTAAATATGATAAATATGCTGATGGTAACTGGCATTATATATCTATCATGAAGGATGGTTTAAAGTGAGTTTATACATCTATTAAAATAATGGATTTTCAATAAAAATGGGGGTGGGGTTGTATGGCTGAATGGTAAGCACCTGCGCGCTGTATCATAAAGTCTGTCATTGAGTCAACTGGCATGGTTTCGAATCCCCAGTTGTACGTGACAAGGAGTAGGGTCACCTGTCCAACCTCATGGGTTTTCTCCGGGTCCTCCGGTTTCCTCCCACTGCTAAAGACCCCTATGCGCAAGCGATTTATTGAAATAAAATTAAACCATGTTAGTCCCGAAATGACCGTGTTTGTGTCGAGTGTTAAGACATCATGCAAGTGTGTTTATGAAATGGTAGATATACTATACTCTCCAGAGGCCAAACAATTGTCTGATCCTAATATAAGAATTAAATAAGTGCTTCTTTTGTTGTTTTTATTGATAAAAAAATCGCCTAAGTCTCTGTTAATTCAAGTTTGATCGAACAATTGCACATCGATTTACATAGTTCGATTTTGGTTTGATTTCAGATTAACTATGAATATTGATGATTATGAGATATTGGAGACAACAGCAGATGGTCCCAGAAGTGATTTATTAACAGAAACACCATTATATTTTGGTGGGGTACCTACAGATTACTTGATTGAAGATGATATGGCGCCAACTCTAGTAAGAACTGTGGGCTGTATTGGTGATGTCACTGTAAATATGGAGTAAGTTATTTGGACAAAAGATAAATTTATATAACTAAAATATACATTTGATATTCCCAAAGTTGCATTTTTTTCATGTGCAAACCTTTAAATAAAACAGCATGAATTGAAATAATTGTGCCTGAAGATTTATTGTAATTTCCAACTAGAAAGCCACCTAGTATGTAAAGTTAGAGGAATGATTGAGATACTTGATTGAATGTTCTAAAATTGAATTCTCTCAATCCCTAATGCTACGCATCACTGTTCTACTCAAACCACCTCAATTGATGGGATGGACAGAAACGGTGGCAGGACAGAAATCTTTGTCACTTGACTTCAGTTCTGTCAATTCCGGACTCACAATCGAGCATCCCCATTAGCCCAATGTACAAATTCTATATTTTAATAACATTTTTTTCTTCAGTTCTGTTAATTTTGCAAGTATTGTTGAAAATGACCGGGTTGGGGCTACAATAGGTAGCTGTCCACTTACAGAATATGAAAAACGTGTAGATCTGATTGAACCATCTAAAGAGACACCTGTTGAATCCACTGGTAGGTTTGTAGTCATATTTTGTCATTCCCCTTGTTTGTCTGTGTTTGTCTGTCATCCGCTGTTACTGAAGTTATCATCTGACTTACATGCAATTAATACACAGCATTTATGTTGATCAGATGAAGAATTTTACTTTCAATTGACTTTCAAACAATTTTTAACTACATAAAGTGTTAGGGCCATAGATCACTTTGGAAAATCTTGTGGATGTCCTAGTGGCGAAAGTTATCATCCAATTTGCATGAAATTTATACACAATTTAACAACTTTCAACAATCTTATAGTAATGTATGATTATCCAGTATAATTTATTATGACTGTCAAGAGTTGCATACTAGATAACTGAGCTTACGGTACACTTCCAGTTTCATTCAAAATTTTTTTATGGAGTTACAGTACTTCTGTAATCAGGGGAAATATATGAACATGTGGCCGTTAATGAGACTGTTTTTATTTTTTTTAAATAAATACATCTCATGCGGCCCTATTAACTGATGCAGGAGTATCTAAGAGCCAGAATATTTTTATTTCAGGACCTAATGATTATGCTGTACCGCTAATCAAAGATTCTATCGAATATAATGGATTGATAGAAAATGTTTAATATAAATTAGTTTCTTAATGATATTTTGCTTTATGTATTATAGTTACACCAGAAACAGAAAGAATGATAACAACAACACCAGCTCCTCAGTGTGCTTTACCTCTAGTACCAGAAGAAAATCTGGCAGAAAATGTCAGTGGAATCCGATTTGGGGCTCAAATTGACAGTCGAGTTGAATATGATATTCGATTACGATTTAGAATCAGGTACGCTACTTATACTTCAATCTTTTCAGTCAGGTCTTTTCATTACCCCTAAACATACAATTAATGTGTATTGAAATTAATACAGCCCACCGTATGCTTGTTTCTAATGTTAAAAAAGTGTGACACACTAGTTAACAAATCAGATACTTACATTTGTTTTTTTATATGCACAAAGACCTTGGTTTTCTTTTGATATTGACACATGACGGACCGTAACATCCTGGATTATGGCCCCTGTTTGTACGAAACATGGCTGTTTTAGCTTGTTCTATGCCTATCTCTTGCAAAATGTGGGTATATCTTGCATGGCAACCGCTTGTTTTTTCTATGAGAGATATTTATTAACATATAATTATGATTAATGTCCATTTAGGAATGGTTTAACGTGTGCACGTTATATCATAGGTTATATCGAGTCAAGTGGTGTGGTTTCTATTCCTTGCTTGTACGTGATAAGTAGTGGTCGCCAGTCGAACCTCCCGGGTTTTCTTCAGTTTCCTCCCACAGCTATAGACCCCAAAGTGCAAGCAAAGTATTGAAATAAAATTGAACCATATGTTAGTCCAGAGAAGTAGACAGTAAACCTCTCTCTCTCTCTCTCTCTCTCTCTCTGTGTTAAAGTCACATCCATGATTCAAAATAGTTGTTCTTTTTCTTTTAATATTTAGGTCCAAGTTCTATTTAGAATTCAAGACTGATGCTCAAAATGGTGTCCTATTTTATGTAGCCGATAAAAAACAGTTAGATCATATATCTCTTTCTATGCTTAATGGAATAGTAGTGTACACTTTTAACTGTGGTTCTGGATCAGCAGTTATCAGAAGTGCCAAAAAATATAATGACGGCCAATGGCATCAGGTGTGTAGAAATTCAATAATATTTATACATCCACATTTATGTTTGAAAGTATTATGCTGTCACCCATGTCCGTTCACCAGTCTGTTTGTCAACAATTGGCTCCTTAACGCATTAGAGGCTACAGTTTTTAACCGATTTTGTTGTAATGTAAGGCACAAGAAAATGTACACCTCAAAAACTTGGGCTTTTAAATTTTGGTTTCAAACTTCATAGATGTGCTATATGTTTCCTAGTTACATAATCACTGCAGCTATGTCTCAACAGCAACTTATTTGAAAGGGAACTTGATGTTGACCAAATTTTATAAACACTATCAAATTAACAAGGTCTTCCGAAAAGAAGAGGTAACTCAGGAACTGACAGTCGTTGAGGGCTGCCGATCAATAGGCTTCATTCTCACGATCATGACCCCAATGTTTCACATCTAATTTGAAAGTACTTTGTTACTTCTTCTCTCATTTTATATTCACCTCCCCTGGACGTTTTGATTTTTAATACCCTTCTCTTTATTTTGTTCCAATTCAGCTATCTTGTTGGTCTAAACTACTCTTGTTTTTTGTTAACAGCATGACAACTGAAAAAAAAGGTAAAAGTTAATTAAAATTAGGCATATTGATTGATTAAGACTTTTTTAAAATGATATTATTATTGTGTATAGGTATTGTTTGAGCGTCGAATGAAAAGTGGTACTTTGACAATCGATGGAGATGAAGTTGTTTCTGGTGAATCAGTAGGAGGTACTAGATCTATTAATGTTAATAGATCTCCATTTTACATTGGCGGAATACCTGATGACAAAAGAAAATTATCACTACGCAATCTTAAGGTGAGTTTTATTCTGCATGTTATTCTTATTCTCTGGGAAACACAAACTACATTTATCTGATCTTTTTAGAATTGTATATTTATGTAATACATTGGTGAGCTCATATCTAAAAATAATTTCCAGAGTTATTTCAACACGTGCCGTCACAGCATGCGCCGTCAATCATTGGCTGAATGGTGTGTGCTTTGTTTACATAAGACGTTACTGGTTGAATTATTACAGCAAGAACTGTTAACTCTTTATCTAAATCTTACATAATAAATCTTTAATGGTCTGTTACACTTAGTCAGTTTTAGCTGTCTTTTAAATACTCCCATTACCTACTAAACACTAAATATGTGACAAGCCTCATGGACTGCTGGGAATTCCTGACAACATATTTTTAGATTTATTAATTATTCTTTGATATGTTGTTTTATTTATTTATATAAATTTACTTTGATCATATTTAGTTTATCTCATATAGATCACAATATTTTTAAAGTTAGCCCATGTGTCATGTCTTTGTTTATTTTGATTGCAGGAGGCAAGCACAAGTTTTATAGGTTGTATCAGAAATATTCAATTAAATAAAAAAGATTTTGGTCCACCAACTCAACAGTTTAACACATCACCATGTTCAGATACTATGGAATCTGGAACATTCTTCCCAGAAAGTTCATATGTGCAATTATGTAAGTATAAACCAATATCATTCAGTTAGAGGATCTGTATTTGAATAGTTGCATTTGCTCCACCAAAACTGAATTAAGCAAATGTGATTGAAATTTAGATTATGATGATCAGATAATCCCTATGTTCATATTGATAATCTTTGTAATGGTCGGTCCTCAGTCATTATTTTCAGGCTTTATCTTTTATTCCTAAATATTTATCATTGGCTTCTCTTTATACGCCCACATTTAAATGTGGTCGTATATTGTCGTTGCTCCCATCCGTCTGTCAACGGGGGAAAACAAATTCTCATGATTTCTGATAATTACTTAATGGGTTATTACCCTTAAATCAAGTTTTAGTATGTTGTAAATGTTTTCATTACCGACAAATTGAAAAATATGTCACAACCTAATTTAATTACAGTAAACTTAATTTAATTACAGTAAACTTAATTTAATTACAGTAAACTTAATTTAATTACAGTAAACTTAATTACAGTAAACTTAATTTAATTACAGTAAACTTAATTTAATTACAGTAAACTTAATTTAATTACAGTAAACTTAATTTAATTGCAGTAAACTATCTCGACCAACACTGAACGTCTTACTCACTGAGCACCTGCAGCTCCCAAATCTTGTAAGACGTCTCAATATAGATAAAATGATACAAACATAGGTGTTTATTTTAGATATATTTAAAGAGGTATTATAGGTAATTAGAAAAAGTTTCTCTACATTTAATCTGAATTATTTTGATGTTTGACATTTATTTTCAGATGATAATTTTAAAGTTGGTTTAGATAAAGAAATAACATTGGATATAAAACCACGAGTAACGTCCGGTGTTATTGTAGCGGTACATAATAAAGGTGGTGATTTCTTTACCATAGAACTTGTTGAAGGAAAGGTAAATTAAATATATTCATTTTATAAGCATATTCTAACAGCTAATGTTATCATCTCATGAACTTAAAATTAATACAATGTTTAAGATAAAGAAACCTTATCGTTGGTGAAGTGTCAAAAGGGTATATCTCGGGGAAATTAGTCAAATACACTTTTTTGCATTTTTAAACTCTCCCAATTAATATGCACATTTCGATCTAAGCTGTGTATCTCTACGCCAATTAGAACTGTTCTGGGTATCGTGTGTCCAAATGTATCTTGATTTGTGGAAATTTTGAAATGCAAAAAGTTCTATTTCTTAATCTTTAGAAATTCTTAGATACACCCTTTTGACACTTCACCGATGTTATATGAATTTTCAAAGATCTTTACATGCCCACATTTATTGTTGACATATTGTCATTACCACTGTTTTATCCACAATTCATGTGAATGCTCTACAGGTCTGAGTTTTTAACAAAATATTTGGCAAATTTGCAGTGAATTGTTCTATGGATCATAAGGAAGTTATCTCCACTTTAATGTTCAAATTTAAGAATTCTTGACGCGATACAGGACACAATTTTTTAATTTGTATTAATTGTAGTTAGGTTGTGTCTTCTGTTTCCTTATCTCTGGTAGCTTGTTTTCACAGAATAAGACCTTAATTTTTGTGGGACTATTCAATCCTTTAAGGTATAGGGATCAATGAAATAAAATAAAACCAAGTACAAACAATCTAAACCATTAGACAAAATTTGAAGACCTAAAAAAATTTGATATAGGCAAAATAGTGTAAGCAGCAAATGGACTGTTCACCATGTACAAAATACATGATGAACAGTGGTAACAGGTATTTAACTATGAACAACTGAAATTTTACTTTAATCACAGTCTTCATGATTATATAATTTATTATTCTAGGTTGTGCTGAGTACTGATAATGGAGCTGGTATCATATCAACAGAATTTATTCCACCTGCTGAAAATTCTCTTTGTGATGGCAACTGGCATACAATTAAAGGTAAAGACATGATTAATATATATTTTTATTTGTAATTAATGACAATGATCTACCTACAGTGCACTCTGTCACATCCGACCTCTGATCACTCCGGCACTCTGTTAAATCCGACACCATTTTCATGTCCCGATTTATTTCCTTATTACTTCAGCAAAAAAATCTCTGAGTAATTCGACCTCTGTACGTTCCGGATTACGACATGAATCAGCCGTCCCGTCATACGATTTCCATTGAATCGACACCGTATAATCCGGTCTTCAATCGGTGGGTGTGAAGCAAACACTTATCCGTGAGATAAAAACTGGATAGGTGTGAAGCCACAAAAGATTAACAAGCAATCACCAATCAATTGTCTGTGAGATTAAAACTCGCTACCGTGGGTCTTTGTTGATTACTTTGATAATTTTAATCTCTTGTACGACAGTTGTGACAAATATTCAAGAATATCCACGAATTTTCCCCCCAATTCACAGTCATAAAAATATAGCTAGCACCTGTTGGAAACTTTCGTTGCGCATGCCGATTGAACCTGAATAACCTATAAGTTTGGTCACCCTACGGATCTCTTCGAACCGTGTGATGACGACCTGGGGATGCTCGAGTCACAGTCCGGAACGTCCCGAATTGACAGAATTGCAATCGAGTGACGCGGAATTCAGTCCTGTCACAGTTCTGTCAATCCCGACGACGGAGGTGGCGTATTTATATATCCAGTTGACGCATGCGTTGTGGCCCGAAGTACCCATTTTCACTCGATTGTCATTATTTTTGGGATTGAGAGAATTCAATTCCGGAATGTTCAATCGAGTACGCCCATTATCAATGAACACGTGTTAGCAAAGACAAGAGTGCGATCAACTGAAGACGGCGAAGAAGATAAATTAACGACAGACTTGACCTATTCAAAATGCCTACGCATGTTAACTGAAATAAAAATTAATGTAATAAAATTTTGAATGTACAGAAAGGTTTATCATTTTTAAAGGGAATAACATTCTGGTGATTCGAAGTTCTATGTTCGAAGCTACATTATAATAATACTTCCGGTTTTCGAAGTTACAATATTTCCGGTTTTGAGAAAACTGGGTATTCCGACACTCTGCGTAATCCGACATATTGTAACGATCCCGTACGATGTTGGATGTGACAGAGTGCACTGTAGTTCTTTTCAGCGATGTATATATACACATAGGCGTACAGGCTTAATGAGTTTTTGAAAAAATAACTGCCACAAATGCGTTTTCCTGCTATTCCAGTGCGTGAATAGAGCAACTTCAATGTGGTCCAATATAGGCTACTTTAGGTGCCGACTTGAATCCCAATCAATCGTCGTGGGGTATCGGTACCTTGCCCTTCCCAAAAAATTCGGTACAAATTCGTGGTATTCAGTTAAAAAGAGAGTAAAATTAGTGTTTATTAGATTTTGGGCACTTTATTTTGCTAACTAGGTGAAATAATAATTTTTGTTTTCACTTTACCCATGTTCCCGAAAAGTCAGATTCCCCAAAAGTTAGTGGGGCAGCCGCCCCCTCCCCCCCAGCTTGAATGCTTATGTATATATAATTACCATAATCTTGAAGCACACAATCTTCTTGTAGATGCCATATACAAACATTGTTAAAGAATCTATTAGATTATTAAACATACATTATGCAAGAGCTAAATCTGTCTATTGCAGGTCTTTCTTTAGGCCTGAAATGTTATCTAAATTATTAATTAGACATTAATTAACTTATCCAGACCATAATCAACTCTAGATAGGATCGCTAGCCTGCGATCTTTAGTGGATTATGGGCTGATTTACTGCATAACTTTCCTTCACGATTTAACGATTAAGTGGATAATCGAGACTATGCTGTTTATCGCACTGACTTTAGTAATGATGATCAAGGCTTGGCAGAAATTTCAATCGCTTAGTTCTCGGTTCATAGTGGATCAATTTGAATGAAATTTTCAGCAAATTGACTTTACATTATCATGTTTTTAACTATTATAGTGAGAACTGCCAACTCGTTATCGAATCTCCCATAATGTATCTTTAAATATGACTTGATTGTTTTATATTAATTGTTTGTCTCTTTATTTTCAGCCATTAAAGCTAAGAATGTAGCTACTCTTGAAGTGGATGGAATTGCTATGCCACCTGCTATAGGTAAAGCTGGAACATCAGAAGCCAATACAAATGATCCATTCTATATTGGTGGTTTGCCAGAAGGTTGGTATCAAATATATATGAATGCAATTACTTGTGGTAATCATATACATAAAATTAATGTTGATCCTCCAATTAAATTATGGGATAAACCCAGGCCTGAAGTTATTCTGGGAAAATTTAAAGTAAGAATTCAAGTAAAAGAACTATAGAATTAAGACCTTATACTGGGCTTATAATGTAGAAAGAATGACTTCAGTGAATATTTTAGTGAGTTTGAACCCATCTTCATAATCATGACTTAATCTTGTGTATTTTTTGTTTACAACTGTTCTTAAATTTTTTACAGGCGGTTTACGTAAGGGAATTCAAACAGAAGATACCTATGTTGGATGTATCCGCAATCTGATGATAGATGGAAAGATAGAATTTATCGGATCTGGAAAGAATATGGGTAGTGTCCAGATACTATCCTGTCCCCTATCATAAATCTGAATCTCTTCGATCTTTACTTGAAATGTTGACTCTCAATTTTAAATACAAGGAAATGTTGTACTAGGATGTCTTTGACACTTTTAACCCTTAACTGGTCAGGCTAAAAATGGATATTTGGTTTTAAGTGGTCACACGTTTTATGTCAAAAGCTTAAATGCCAACATGTGACCACCTTGCAATTCTGAAATTGTGACACTGACACACTAATGGTTGATGTTAAATTGTGAATGATTATGAAAAGAAACAAATGGTAATACCAAAAAATATTTTGAAGTTTTTAAACTTTTTTATTTTCTGTTTTAGGTTTTTATGGATTTTAATATTGTATAATATAGTTTATATTTTTGAATTATAATATAGCTGAATATAAAAATAAATATGTTGTGCGAAATTTTTCCAACAGATCATTAGACATTCGCTTGTATTACTTGCAGAGATAAAGAAGGTTTGACAGAAAATGTTAACTTTATGACAAAAAGACTTATATAAATGATTGAAACCTAACAAACTATAACAAAATATGTAACAAGAAGAAGTCTTAACAGTTTCTGTCTTACCTTTAAACCTGTCTGTTTTCTTATATATTAAATTGGCTCAAGTTTCAAGTATTGATTGATGGCTTCAGGCCGATTAAGATTTTTAGTGAATGCAAACAAATCATAATGAAACCGAACAACTTAGATTTCAAACTAAATATAAATAAAATAACAGTAATATAAATAAAGTAACAGTAACTTATTCTAAGCAGTTATTTTAATACCAAAAGACATATTTTGCTCAATTTTATATTGGAAATTCATGTTTTTAAAAATATTTTGGAAAGACATGTTTTAATAATGTTTTGGAAAATGATTTGTACATGTAGCTGTTTTAAAGATTCAGTGTTTTCTATATTAGAATACTTTTAATACTCAGTACTGCATTTTATCATTTTATATACCACAACTTCTAGTCCCTCTACCTATCTAGTTGTCTCAGGATTCTCATAATAATAGATTTGAACTACTTATCAGAGAAACAAATTGGAGGTTAAAATTTAATGATTTTCAATATTAATACAGAATTTTAGTGGTTCTAATTCATTAATTATTATATTATATTAAAATTCATATTTCGATCAGTTAATTTCCATGTACAGTTAATGTGTCTATGTTAAAAACATTCTGTGCATTTATTTCTACTTAATGACTCAAAATATCCAGTCCTGTGCTAAAACATTGCGTCATATATGAATCTCTAATTCAACAGAACAATTATAATATAAAATCCATCATATAAATATGCAAGATTTGGATTTCGCAGTGATTGATAAAGATATTAAAAATATTATTCTATTACTTAAATATTTCTTTGTAAATGTATAAATAAATTTTGGAAAAACTGCTGGTTACTATTAGAGGGGTACTCTGGATGAATATCTTCAAACAAAATAACAAAAAAAGTTTTATTATGCAGTGATTACAGTCTCTATTTATTTACCATGCCATCTTTTAATATGCCCTTGATATGCCATCTTTTAATATGCCCTTAAATCTAATTAATAAATTTTTTATTTGATGTAAAATCTTAAATTTTGGACCAGAGTACTTCTTTGTCTTAAATTCATCTACTTTTTTGCTGATTAACATTTTATCAGAAATTTTGACCACTAAATTTTGCAGGTTTGGTTCAGTTTAGAGAGACAAGATGCATGATTATTTTCTACATCAAATAACATTTTGATAATATTTCACAGAATCCCAGCGAACAAACAGTCAAAATGTATAGGCCCATGTTTGGTTGTAGACTTGTAGTCATGTGTCTCCTTTCTCTACATGTAATAAGTAAATTAATGAAATTTCTGGTAAAATAGCTGATGTAGACCTACTCTGTTTTCATGTTGAGGTACATTATAAGTTTCATGTTACGTTTTTAAAACTTTTTTTCAGCATTTTGTATTAAAAGATTTATTTGTTCATGTTTTGTTTTTATAATAATATACTTTTTATCAGCATTTTATATTAAAAAAATATACAAAATCAATGTATCATGGTGCTACAAAATTGATCATTTAAATTGCAATAATACCAGTACATTAATTATATATAGTGTATATTAATATTATTTGATAACTGTGATTTTTTCTACTTGTCATGTACAATTTTTTAATTTAACTAAATGTACTTTAATGTCAGAACAGAATAAATTAGTCCTAATTTTCATACACTAGTCAAATATATCTGATAAATATGCCTTGGTTGTTGAAATTCAATGAAGAAATGTGATTCTCTGACACCATTATTATACCTCCCTAAAAAGATTTATACAGCCACATTCAAAGATGGGCATATTAGCCTGTCGCCCCTATTTGTTCTTACTTTCGTTTAAATTTGTTTCTAGGTCAGAATATTTATCCAGTTTTTATTATATGCCTACATGGAAAAGGGTTCAATTTTGGTGCATATCGGACTGCAAATTCCTGGATTATTGCCCTTGATTGTACAAAAATGTGCAATAGAGGCCACACTAAAAACAGGTATTTTTCAAATTTGGTGTGAAGTATTGGGTTTCATGAGAAGACAAACCCTATCATCATTCAGTGTTCTACAACCTTCTGTTCCATGTGAAACATTGGGGTCATGTGAGGATGAACCCTTTCAGTATTCTGTGACCTGTTTCTTTTTGTCAAGGATTATGGCAACCACTTACCAACTGTTCAAGATTTTGTGTGTAAGTGTTATAATTCTCACATAGCCGTATCCACCTCTCTAAAGGTCGACCTAGTTTGTGTCGAGTGGACGTTAAACCCCATTCCTCTCTACCATTATTTCAACTTATAAGACAATAATTTGTATCGATATTTGATATAACGTTCTTTATGCCAAATTGTCATTTTTATACGCCCACATGGAAATGTGGTCGTGTATTGCCGTCACGACAAAAGTTATCAAACAATCTGTATGAATTTCATATGCATCATTTAAATTAGTGAAATGAAGAAGCCTCTTGAATGTCAGCAATTTCCGTCAATTACTTCTAAAGTTATGGTCCTTGTTTTACTTTGTTGGACCTTGTGAACGTTCGAATGACAAAAGTTATCATCCGATCTGTATGAAATTTATATGCATTATTTGAATTAGTCAAACGAAAAAGCCTGTTGAATTTCAGCAAATTTCCGTTAATTACATCTAGAATTATGGCCCTTGTTTCACTTTGTTGAATCTTGTGAACGCTTGAACGACAAAAGTTATCACCCAATCTACATGAAATTCATATGCATTATTTAAATTAGTGGAATGAAGAAGCCTATTGAACGTCAGCAATTTCCGTCAATTACTTCTAGAGTTATGGCCCTTGTTTTACTTTGTTGAACCTTGTGAACGTTCGAATGACAAAAGTTATATTCCGATCTGTATGAAATTTATATGCATTATTTGAATTAGTAAAACAAAAAAGCCTGTTGAATTTCAACAATTTCTGTAGATTACTCTGTAGTTGAGGCCCTTGTTTTAGTTTTTAGAACCTTGTGAACCCTCAAACGACGAAAATTATAATGTCATCTGTATGAAATTGACTATTAAATGCCCCTTATTACCTACAAAAGAATAAATATGTGACAACCCTTGTCAACCACTCAGACAATTTAGCTGCTGTGGGTGTATGTTTTGTTGCCTGGCAACCTGTCTTAATTTACAATCGTAACGTTTTTGTGTCAAAATGCTCCTCAAAAGTTTGGAAGTTGTAACCAAATCCACCATTATTTTAACTTGTCACAATAATTTGTATCGATATTTGATAATATAACCTTCTTTATGCCAAATTGTCATTTTTTAATTTACAATTGTAACGTTTTTGTGTCAAAATGACCCTCAAAAGTTTGGAAATTGTAACCAAATTCACCATTATTTTAACTCGTGTCACAATAATTTATATTGATATTTGATAATATACCGTTCATTATGCTAAATTGTCATTTTTAATTTAAAATTGCAACGTTTTTGAGTCAAAATTCCCCCTCAAAATGCGATTTCCAGGCAAGTTTGGAAGTTGTAACCAAGGGACATAACTCATGTATTTGCATGAAATCGCATGCTTGGGAATTACGATTTTAAATGAAAATGACAATTTGGCAAAAAGAACAGAATATTATCAAATATAGATATTAATTATTATTATATGAGTTGAAATAATGATGGATTTTGGTGAAAACGTGCTATCGATCTTCACTGGGGTTAAGTGGTGTTGATATATACAGTTGTTAAGAAAATGCATCCTAATATTGGTTCAGAAATGGTTATGTGATACCATGTTTACAGTATCAATTCCTGGAAAGTAGTATGGTAGTTTCAGGGGTCCATAAGCGTCCCTAAACCAGTTAACTGTTTACACGCCTACATTGAAATGTGTTTGTATATTGTCGTCGCCCCCGTCCGACAATTGTGGACGCTCTAGAGGCTAAAGTTAATATCCAATTAACTTTAAATTAATACACAGTGTTTAAGGTCATAAGACAAAGAAACCTATTGATTTTCAGTGATTTCCAATAATTACTACTAGAGTTATGGCCCTTGATCACTTTGAAAACTTTTGTGGATGCTCTAGAGGCTAAAGTTAATATCCGATTGACTTTAAATTTATACACCATGTTTAAGGTCATGAGACGAACAAGTATATTGATTTTCAGTGAATCTTTATGACTTGAACAGCTAAATCCATGATGTTAAAAGTTTCGTATACTAAACGTTAGCATGGGGCAGAACTTTATAAAAACTGAAGAAATTCTAATAGTTTTCTGATAATTACTTAATGAGTTGTTACTCTTAATCAGATTTTAATGTATTATAAATGTTTCATTACAGAAAAAAGTAAAAATATGCGACAACTCTTGTTGACTGCCTGGACGATATAGCTGCTG
Organism: Patella vulgata; assembly: GCF_932274485.2. Taxonomy (NCBI): domain Eukaryota; kingdom Metazoa; phylum Mollusca; class Gastropoda; family Patellidae; genus Patella; species Patella vulgata. The sequence goes on along the minus strand of NC_065882.2, from coordinate 51,374,354 downwards.
TGGGCGTATGATTCGTTGCCTGGCAACCTATCTTTAATGATTTCCGATAATTACTACCAGAGTTATGGCCCTTGATCACTTTGAAAAATCATGTGGATGATCTAGAGACCAAAGTTATCATCCGATTGACTTTAGATTGATAAACAGAGTTTAAGGTCTTGAGACGAACAAGTATATTGATTTTCAATGAATTTTGATAAATTGAACAGTTAAATCTCCCAGATAGCACAATACAGAATTTTAATTAATTCTTATTTTCTTCAGTTGGATATGGCTTCACGTGGTCAGTATTCTAAACTAATGTTTAGAATGTATAGAAGGTGGTTAGAAATTATACAGTTGTCAATAATTAGCAAGTGTGTAACTAGCTGTAAAAAATGTGACTATTTATAACATCCATCACTATTGAATACACAAACCTAACCAAGTGGTGTATATCATTCAATAGTCACAGTTTTAACACCTTTGTGACAAAACACCTACTTAATGATTACTGCCTGATTACTAACAATTTTAACTAATACACATTATGTATATAAACTGATGACTTTGATCTATTAGTGTCGTATATTTTCATTTATAACAGTTATTTGTTGCTTAGTCAACGATATCAAAGTTACAGTGCTTGTAAATATGTCTTATATATGTGTTTTGGGGTTGCTGGGTTCAATTCTGATCTCAAAAATGAATTTCGAGAATCCATGATGGCAGAAATTCAAAATGGCCAGCAAAATGAAATCCAAAATAGAGGAATTTTATTCAATCGTCATTTTTTACCTTGTTTCTGTGTAGTAGATTTAAGCCTCATCTTTATTTCTCTCTTTATGCTATATAGATTAACTTGTCTAGTTGAAAGTGATAAACCACTAATTATATAAATATATGTATTATATTCTCTTGTACACTGTGGTCAAATTATTAGCAATTTAATTTGCTATTATTAACATGGAATTTTCTCTATAATAGTATAATGATATAAATAGCAAATACTAAATGTTTTATCTATTAAGCTTTTCATATACAATAAAACTTGGGGATATAATTAATATACTCCTTACATAAGTAAATATATTTTCATGTAGCGTAGGCTGAGAATACTTGGAGACGGAGGACACAAGGATAAAATTTCAACTAGTCTGATTAATACTAATGGCTGTGATAATATTTTGCATTGTTGAAACCATTTTAAAGATGAAATAGCTGATACTAATGGATAGACGTAATGGTCCACAGACAAAAGACTGTCATCAGGTTCAAAAGAAAACAATTACAGATTATTAACAAATGATTTAATAAAACCCAGAGATATATTAAATACATGTATAAATATTAATCACATAAATCTTATATAAAAAAGTAAAGATGCTAATATAAAATTAATCAAATATTTTCTGATATGAGAATCATGTTAATTTAAAAATATCCCTTTGTTAATATCTGTTTAATATTAAAGGACCAGTCCCTTGTGTAAAATTATGTATTATTGTTCTAATATAAATCTATTGGAAACTTGTGGTCAATTACATGAAAACTGGTAATTGTTTTTCTTCAAATAATTGTCACAGAGCTTAAGATAGTAACATGGAACTGGGATATTAAGAGTCTTTTAACTTTTTTTATTTATTAACAAATATCTGGGATGGCTTGCGCTCCTTTAACACTAATAAATTACTTTTATAAAACGATGCATGGTGCTCGTCTGCTTTCTGTAAATATGATAAATATTCTTCATTATGTTGCAAAAAACAGTTTAATTGACATATTTTCTCATAATATTCTCAAAACAAAAACAGCTACTCTAATTGAACAGGAATAGGGTCAGCCACTTTAAATATTTGTCTCTTAAAATGCGTATTGTTGTAAATACCACTTTCATCTTGCCAAGTATTACGACCGCATCTACGATAATCTCCTGTATCTGTGAACTGAGAATGACACTTCTTGAAAGCTATTGACAAATCAGGCTGCTCCTCTTTTTTAGACTGAAATTAAATATTTCAATTAGCAAGACAAATAATATTGAAAATAAAATATTACCAACATATTACTGCTAACAGGTAATAATTACCTGATTGAAGTATAATTACACTTCTAGAACACAACAGGTAACAACCTCCCTGTCCTGTAATTAACCTACCAGGATCTAAAAAGTTCTTTTCCATGCTTGTCAGAAAAAATGATGCAAAATTGATATTTCACCTAATAGATAGAGATTCTGGTTTATTTATTGACTAAAAGGCACAAACATGTTAATGTCATATGCCAATTTAATGTAAAGACTATCATATTATCATGTAAATAAGAACTTCTGACTATACATGGAAACACATGAAGAATGGGCCGACTTGTACAATCATTATGACTTTGTCTATTGAGAAATCAAGATGGCAGTATTAAATCTACAGAAACCAACGTAAACTTTAAATGACTATAGAATGTATTGATATGAATAATTTTTGGACCAAAATGTTTTTAATGAAAGTATTTTTGATTGTGCTTAGTTTTAAACTCTGAATATTGGGACTTAAAAGAATAAAATAGGAATTGATATGAAGAAAATTTTGCAGGACACCAGGGCTACAACCTATTCTTTTTACAGGCACGTCAATGTGTAAACTGGACCTCGGTCTTTCATCCCACCCATTCTCTTCCTTGCTAAACCCCGTCCTTCACCACTGAAAAGGGGACAGACACTATGTTGGAAAATCCTGAGGTATTTTCCCTGGTTATCGAGCTAGCGTCCAACCAGTAAGCCACCGTGGCTCCACCATCTGCAATGGATGCAGTTCTCTTTAAAGTTTACATGGTTAATATTTAATAAACTTACATCTGAAGGAATATAAGGATATGGGGGTTTATAATCTGCTGCATGTGTACTCTCTAAATAATATTTATGATGATCTGGATGGTGTCGTGGTAAGACTGAACCATATCCACTTTGTGGTGATCCTAATTCTCTGAAAAAAAGAAATGTGATCAATGCCAACAATCTATCTTCCACCAAACATCAGTAGAATAACCGGAATACCTACTTGAAATAGTAAAATTGATGCCATTTTTTCGGACTCACAGTAGGAATCACCTTGAGATTAGTTACAATTGAAATAGACTAAATCCTGATTTTATTAATGATGTGTCTGTATTATCTAATTTCCAAAATATCTAAAGAAATATGTGACACAATGTGTACATTACATAGCTTTTAACACTCTGAAAAGGTTGTGTGGGATGTTCTTACATCAGCCAATTTTGAATTTCTTAAGTTTAACGGTTCATGATTTCTTGATAAAAGAGAGTGAGGGATAAATGGGGTTTAACATTCGCTTGACACAAACATGGGACTAAGATGTTATAATTTATTTCAATAATTAACTTGCACGTACGGGGCGGAAACCAGAGGATCAGGCCCCAATGAAACTCACAAGGTTGTGTGAAGGGAACCCTACTTTTCATATACAAGCTTGGGATAGCAACCACACGATTTAATTTAATATTTTAGAATGTCAATTTACAGTCTTTAATATTATTAATACCTATCAATATTTGCATTAGCAAAATTCTCTATGGTGATCATAGGTTTTCTTGTTTCTTTTTCTTCAAACTCTCTCTTTCGTAAAAAGATTTCCTCCGAATGATCTTGATATGTTGTTTTTGGTAATGACTGGAATAATAAGATCATATTCATTAAAACATAACAAAAAAGAAATAAAAGGCAAAACTTTAGAAATATCCATACTTTCAGATAAATGTTTAATTTAAAGGTTTAATAAAAGAACGAAGTAAAAATACCAGATATTGTACCAGCTGTTGATTAGCATAAACCACAGAAAAAAACATTTGCCAATAACTACTATAAATTGTAGCAATGGTTAATAAGTAGATAACGTTCATTACAATTGCTTCAGTAATATCTCCCCCAAGCCACTGAGCATATATGCACCACAACAGAGCTTGCAGACACCACTCAAGTCAGTGTGGTTACCACCATTGGTAATACTTACACCATTTGTTATATTACCAATCCGACCATAAGTTGCCTTACAAAGATCTCTCACAGCATCACGACTTATATCATAATCTTTAGGTTCAGCTTCTCTGGCTTGATGCCTGCAGACAGAATTAAAATATGTATTAAATTTAATACCTAAGTGCTGTAAAATATATATGTAAACCAAACATGTATTAGCCACGTGAATCCATCAAGTGTCAGGTGTACAAGAAGCTTACCCCGCTTAATGCATACCCCTTCTTACATAGCCAAAGTGAGCAATTGTTTGTTTATGGAGATCAGAAGCCAAAGTCATCGGATAGGCCAAGTCATAATATCACTAAACAGATTTGAGTACATACTGACTGATTTATTGGGGTTTTTTCAAAGTGACTGGAGACAGATGTCAAAGGCTAATTGTGGATGATAAAATTATCATCTATTACAGGTAGCCCCTATATGTTTTAATTATTTCTGATGGAAGGCTCCTAGTCATATGCATGGGTACCATTTGAAATACAGGGAATTTAGCTAATATTTAATAATATTTAGTATGTGATGTGAGCTGATTTTCAAAGCTAATTTTCCATGAAAGCGACAAAGATTTGGCTTCAAATATGTCTTTTCTAGTAACACATATCAATACACTATACATGTGACAAGAACGACCTTTAATAGTAAAATTCCTACATTGATTTGAAATATTTTTATTTATTTTTTTATCACAAGTAATGACTTTTGGCACTTAATGCATGCCATACATAGTCGACAGTACATGTTCGGAAAATCTGATGGAGGATTATTAATCTACAAAACAATTTCTTCCAAATCCCCAAATTTGAAAATATTGTCTAAATAGAAGATATTAAACCAGTACAGATACACCAAAATCGATGTCATAAGATAGTAGTTTCAATTCTGGCAAATGGGTACCAAAATCGATGTCATAGGATAGTAGTTTCAAATCTGGCGAATGGGTACCATGATTCAAAAGGCCATAATATTAATGCTAGAGTCATATATATAACTTTACAGTTTTACATGAGTCTGAAAAGCTCTAAAATAAGCCTGAAAAAGATAAATCAATTGGGTTTAAACAAACTTTTGTCACCAACAAGTACAATTATTGAATGAATCATAGAAGTGCAACTGTAGTTTTATTGTCTTCATATCAGACAATCATGTGAACTTACTAATTGAAATCACCAGAAATGGACAAAACTGACTTAGGGCAGTCATCAAGTACCTGCAACAGAAAGGACTAACCCCAACTCAGATACATGCCGATGTGGTCTCCACTTTAGAGGTTGATGCCCCTTCCATTTCCATGGTAAAGAAGTGGGCTGTGGAATCCTGGAAGGCCATCAACAGCAACCATTCAAGAAAACATGACCCGGGTGCATGACATGGTGATCGCTAATTGACAATTGACCACTCTACATATTGCCGGTGCCGTCGGCATCTGTCATGAGAGGGTTGAGCACATTATCGCCAACGAGTTAGAAATGACAAAAGTTTCTGTGAGATAGGTGCCAAGGCTCTTTACTGCGGATCAGAAATGTGTCAGATGCCTGATGTCCTGTGACAATCTGCACCGTTTTGAACAGATCCTGATAATTTTTTTGGCCAGATTTGTAACCTTGGATTAGACCAGTTTCCAAAAATGAAAAAGGTACTAACCAGTCGTCATTTACCTTGTAATGATGACGTAAGCTGCAGTAATGGGATTTTGTTCATATATTCTAGACATGTCCAACGCTATTTTCCAAACATCCGAAATTGTCCGACCAGGAATATGTCCAATCGAACATCAAGATATGTTGAATAATATTCCAAATTCCAAAATTAATATAGTCTACTGAGTGTATAACTACCACTCAACCCGATTATCGATGATAATAGGCTGGATTATCAATGTATTTATCGTGTATACCGTCTATACATCTACCTTGATTAACTACTTAATCCTTTATCGGACAATTCATCAATCTAATCTTTTAACACAAGTCACTACTTCCCCTTTGTCAGACTATTCATCAATCCAATAAGAGTGGTTATAAGTTTAATCTATGTGTTTACCTCGTGGTTTTTCCATTGTCGGACATTTTTTAATCACAGCAAGCATCAACCAAAAGCATTTATAAACTAGTCATAGATTTCAAATCGTAAGAGTATGTAACACCCCAAATCAATGGACAGTCATTTTGTCTGCGATATCTTTTACGTCCTTTAAGACTCCATATAGAAATTCTCATCCACAGTGGCACTTTCCCACGATCTCGATTGGTGCATTAAAATTGCTTAACATAGGAGGCAGTGATAACTATGAAGCTATGTGCTATGGGTCACGTACGCCATATGCTGAAGTTAGCTTTATGCCTTTTTACGGGTGATTTTACTATCAATGTAATTTTAACATACTGATTTATGAAGAAGAAAATGGTGTTTGACATCACCACAAGTATTATTATTATTATTTCAAACGCCTTTCTTTCATTTGCTGTCGTATAAACCAAGACATGTAATTTTGGAGGAATAATACTGGCATGGGTTTGAAGCAGGTACGGATCGGCAAGCTCTCATTCTATCGTATTACGAAAACACATAATTTTATAGGAATATTACTGACATAAATTTGAATACCATAAAGGGAATTAAATATGAAAAATAGCGAGGTGTTCCTATTTTTATTACGCACGGATTTGAATATTTTGTTGACAGAAGAAAACGATGTTCTGACATCACAAACTATTCTTATTTCGGAAGTTATGCATTCATTCGCTGCTGTATAAACGAAGACACATAATTTTGAAGGAATATTACGGTTGTGAATTTGATGCCGAAGCAGGATCGGCAAGTTTTCATTCAATGTTTTACGAAATTGCTTTATTTTGTAGGAATTTTACGGACATAAATTTTAATATTGTACGGAAATTAAGTATGAAAAATAGCGAGGTACACCTATTTTTTATTTTGTACGGGATTTAAATACTTTGTTGACATGTGATTTTTAATTGTGCCGTGGTATGAATTCGTTTGATTAAATAACGATGAGAGTTATGCCCCTTTATTTTCGGTAAAATGTCCGTCAAGAAAAATTTTGAAATCCTATTGCAGCTGTGAACCACTTTTTTTTTTTCATTAGAGTGGCTGAAGAAAATATCTTCCTGAAAGGCATTATTTATTAAGGCCTTGTGTTGTTGGCAAAAGTAGAATGATGAATGGAAACTATCGACTTTTTACAGGTCTTTCACAGACAGACTTAGAACTTTTCAGCCAGCACTATAGTTTTTCATAATATTTGACATATATCAAGCACTGAAATAATTTCCATGCCATAAGACTAAACCGTGAACTTACCAGTTTGAGGTGAGGGTTGCCCTTGCATAATTCATGTGATTTGAACGCAAAAACATCGACCCTTTTCTTTCAACGAAATCTGGCACCGTTGTACTCCAGGTGCTCGTCATTTTGTAGTTATGTATCAGCAGTCTTGTTAAACAAATATTAAAATCATTTATGCCAAGAATGAAGCTCAAAATCTACATAAATAACGCGAGTATTAAAATGGAAATTAATCGTTCGTGTTATCAACATACGTCATTGATTGTTTACATTGACAGCGGAAGTGACCAAATAACCCCTACAAAAAATTCTACCGCAGGATAAAATAGTACTTAATTTATATATTTCATAAGCTTGTTTGCTATGTTTTCTTAAAATGTAACTACATTTTGCATTTAACTATTACGGAGTAGATTGATAATTTAAACCAGTTTGATAATGAACTGAAATATATGCTTCGTTATAAAGATAATAAATTGATACGCTTACATGGCAACTATTCACACGAATAACCCACAATTAAGCGGTCAGCAAGCCATTTGTTGAAAAGTGAATCACTCGCGCTTAGCACATTAGCCCCTCTCGCCCAGCAGATAGTCACTGTCAACGTGGAATACAGAAGCCGGATTAATTAAATTCATGCTTTTTAAAATAATAGATCAATGTAAGGATTTCTGATGTCTTTGTTGTTGCTGATTTTGTCTCCTTATTTTTCTTTTGATTAAGGCAATTATAGGTGTGTCTTTTCACCGCCGACTGTTCTCAAAATACAAGATATTATCAAAATAGGGACTAAATTACATTTGCACAAACATAAAATCTTCAACCTTTATGATTATATTTTCAAACCACTGACAAGGAGAAACCACGCCGTGGTCAAAGTCCCAATGAACTTTCCCGGCCAGGTTATTGCACGCAAGTAATTACGCGGTTAGATATAACACGCTTGATTTTAACATAGAATTGAGACAATTTTAATAAAATACAGATTTATAATTTTTTTTTTTTTTTTTTTTTGTACTTTCGATGGCCAACACTACATGAAGATCTGACAAGTTGTACTCGAAGGTCGTGTCAGGGGTTGTACCTAATCGTTGGGTGGGTTGGGCTGTAGTAATAACATGCGCTGTGTTAACTTTCACTTTGTAAATTACATTGAAATCAAGCTACTATACTGGGAACAAGACAATAGAATGAGCACTACTGATAGATGACACCAATATCGAGATCTTTGCCCAGGTAAAATGAATTGATTATTAACTGATATAATGTATGGTATGCCTAATCGTTGGGTGGTTGGGCTGCAGTAATAACCACAGGCACTGGAAGGGATTAAAATAAAACTTCTTACTACTCTTTCACTATAATAACATGCGCTGTGTTAACTTTCACTTTGTAAATTACAATGAAATCAAGCTACTATACCGGGAAAAGACAATTATAGTGTAATCCAGCAGTACTGATAGATGACACCAATATCGAGATCTTTGCCCAGGTAAAATGAATTGATTATTAACTGATATAATGTTATACTGGGAAATATCTGCAAAGTATAATGTTATACTGGGAAATGTCATCTCATCTCTGTCGCCAAGTCTCTTGGCAAACCTCAGCAGATTCCAGTACCGGTACCCTACAAACAGTATCTGCCGAGGTTTGCCAATTGTCGCCAAGTATATTTTGTATCTGTAAATGATTGTAAAAATTATTTAATATCTTTTTTACCACATTATTTTAATGAGATAATTAGTGTAAGCCAGGGCCTACATTATTGACTGGAGATTCAGTTATTGGAAAATACTAGATTTCATAATAAAACTAGGGCTATTTTCGTTGTGATGTAGCAACGCCGTAACTATTTACTGCGTAGTCTCGACAATCCAGACCCTTTACCTTTAGCAAGTCACCTGCGGTGTCGGTTGAATTCAATGGCGTGTAGGGCCTACCAGGAAACGACATATATTTAATAGAAAGTAATACGAATGAATAAATTGTACGTTTTAGTCTAACAAACATGCATGTACCAGAACATATCCAAAATTTGACCTGATGAAACACTATTCCTTTCCTGCATTCAGGGCAGTACTTGATAAGTTAAAATTTTAATTAGTTCCTAGCTCCCATCGTCTTTATAAGTCCTATGATGTCTGAACGAACCATTTTTATACGCCCATGTGGAACTGTGGACGTATATTGCCGTCGCCCCTGTCCGTGCGTCCGACGTCCACAATTTCTTGTGAACGCTCTACCCCCAAAAGTTATTATCCGATTATTTTAAAATTGATATATGTGGTTTACATTAGTGAGATGAAGAAGTCTATTTAATTTTAATAATTTCTGTTCATTACGTCTAGAGTTATGGCCCTTGTTTCACTTTGTTGAACCTAGTGAACGCTATTACGCCAAAATTGATCATCCGGTCTTTGTGAAATTTATATGCATTATTTAGATTAGTGAAACGAAGAAGCCTGTTGAATTTCAGTAATTTCCGTTTATTACTTCTAGAGTTATGGCCCTTGTTTCACTTTATTGAACCTTGTGAACGCTCGAACGCCAAAAGTTTTCATCCGATCTTTCTGAAATTTATATGCATTGTTTAAATTAGTGAAACGAAGAAGCCTATTGAATTTCTGTCAATTAGTTCTAGAGTTATGGCCCTTGTTTCACTTTGTTGCACCTTGGAAACGCTCTAAAACCAAAATTTATCTACCGATCTGTATGAAATTTACATGCGGCATTTAAATTAGTAAAGAGAAGAATTCTATTGCATTTCAGCAATTTCCGTTTATTACTTTTAGAGTTATGACCCTTGTTTCGCTTTGTTGCACTTTGTGATATTTATATGTGCCATTTAAGTTAGTAAAGAGAACAATCCTATTGGATTTCAGCAATTTCCATTTATTACGTCTAGAATTATGGCTCGTTTCACTTTATTGAACCTTGTGAACGCTCTAACGCCGAAATTTATCATCCGATCTTTGTGAAATTTATATGCATTATTTAAATTAGCGAAACCACGAAGCCTATTGAATTTCAGCAATTTACAATAATTACTTCACTTTGTTCAACCTTGTTAATGCTCGATTGATGAAAGTTATCATCCGATATGTTTGAAATTTATATGCATCATTTAAATATGTGAAACAGAGGTCTACTAAATTTCAGCAATTTCCGTCAATAATTTCTAGAGTTATGGCCCTTGTTTTACTTTGTGATCCTTGTGAACGTTTGGATGACAAATCCGAACTGTATGAAATTTATATGCATTATTTAGATTAGTAAACCTATAAAGCCTGTAAAATTTCAACAATTTATGTAGGCTACTTCCAGAGTTGAGGCCCTTGTTTCAGTTTGTAGAACCTTGTGAACGCTCAAACGTCAAAAAATTATAATCTGATCTGTATGGAACTGTCTTGTAAAGCCCCCCCCCCCCCACACTACCTACAAAGGAATAAATATGCGACAACCCTTGTCGACCGCCCGGACGATTTAGCTGCTGTGGGCGTATGTTTCGTTGCCTGGCAACCTATCTTTAAATCGTGGCAAGCTCTCGAAAGTTAAAGACACCAGGCGCCCCATTAATCATGTCATTATAGGCACCCCTCCGGGATACGGCATCCCACAGATCAAGCCGTTTTGATCGCCCCATCAATCACGTTGTGGTGTTAATCGTGTGAGTGATTATGAGGCGCCCCACCCTTTCGGGGGCGCCTCATATATAACGACATGATTGGCGAGGCGCCCATGAAACCAAGTGACATTGGTTGGGCGCCCCGCCAATCTCGTCGTGGGCGCCACATAAAGCCGAGTGACATTGGTTGGGCGCCCACGATATGGGCACGTTGGTCCTTGGCTTTGTATTGCGTCCAATGGATATGAACATTATAAAAATTTGAAGGAAGGGATACGACTTGAACGTACCTATAATGATTTATGAGAAAAACGAAATGTTCGCAATCGGGTTAGAGTGCGACTTGTTTGAATTTTGAAGATTATCACGCCATTTTGGGCGCCCAATTCATTCGTGGACGCCTAACCTATCACACTCTGCATTATGGGCGCCCCGCCAATTATATTATGGGCGCCCATGATGTCGTCGTGGGCGACCCTCCAATCTCGGCATTACGGGCGCCTCTCCGGGATGAGGCACCCCACCAATCATGCTGTTTTGGGCGCCCAACTGATCAAGTCGTGGGTGCCTAACCAATCTTAATCGGCATTATGCATCATGTGCGGCCGACAATCATATTGTTGTTATAAGGCGCCCCACCAATCCAATCATTATAGGTGCCCCTCCGGGATAAGGCACCCCACAGATCAAGCCGTTTTGGGCACCCCATCAATCACAATCAAGTAGTGGTGTTAATCGTGTGATTCGTTATGAGACACCTTACCATTTCGGGGGTGCCTCATATATAACGACATGATTGGCGAGGCGCCCATAAAACCAAGTGACATTGGTTGGGTGCCTCGCCAATCTCGTCATGGGCGCCTAACCAATGTCACTCGGCTTTATGTAGCGCCCATACAGATATAGACACGTTGGTCGCTGGCTTCGTATTGCGTCCAATGGAAAGGGCTCCCATTGGGTTAGCCGAGTTTTTCTCCAGTCAAATTCAAAGTCACCCATTTTTGACCTAAACTACTGAATAAATTTAAACCAGGCATGTGGCTTGTGTGGATTTCTTTAGTTTTATTCCATCCTTTATGAAAGGGAAAATTGAAAAGTTTTACTTCACTCTAAAGCCACTTGGTAGATTTTAATCTACGTGAGTGCTAAACATTTGGTTAAAAATTATAATTTCCAGCCTAGCCTTTTGGTAAAAAAATAGAAACTTACCAGTTATAATTTCCAGCCATGGCCTCCCAGATTAAGGTCACTTGATTACGATTTCAAATTGTAGCCTTATGAATTTTTAAAATATGTTCAACTATCCATTTTCATAAATATTAATAGAAATGTTGGACAAAAAGCAATAAAATTGTGACAATTGTTGTGCGTATGGCAAAGTTCTTTTGAAGGTGTATGATTCTTTGTCTATTATCTTATATTTATGTTTATCATTTTAAGTGTATCTGTCCTCTAAATCTACATCACATCATTTTTATTGATATTGATTCAGTATTGCAATAACACAAACGACATATAAATAAATAGAAAAAAATAAATAAAGTTAACTGCATGTTTTAAGAAAAGTAATTTTAAGATTTTTTATATAATATTTAAACATCGCATTGTAACGTCATTCAAAAGATGTCGGTTAGATTAAACATACAGTGTATACCAATAAATGTAATATTAGGTTATTATCTATATATAAAACATCGCTATCATAATTTAAGGTCATTCCAAAGGACATGTAATGGGAGTTACCTCTAGACCATTAATATCCATATTTCTTTGTTGCACACTATAATTAATCAATCTTTTTCATTTTGTTATCCATTTCTGTGTCCTTACGTTAGGCTATTATGCGATTTGATTAGTTGATCTTTTTTTATACGCCCACGTGTATTTTTGACGTATATGGCGGTCATCCTGTCCGATAGTCCGTTCGTCCGTCTGTCCTTCCTTTAGCAATGTGAATTGGCTTGTGAACGCGATATAGGCTACAGATTTTGACGGATCTTTTGCAAATTAGGTGTGAAGCATTGTGGTCATGACAGGACCAATTCTACCGATGTTCACCGAAATGTGACTTTCCGTACTAGAGTTATACCCCGTTTCGAAAACCATGTGAGCGCAATAGAGGCTTACGTGTTTTACGGATTCTTTTCAAATTTGGTATGAAGCATAGGGGTCATGAGAGGTATGAAGCATTGGGGTCATGAGAGGACGAACCCAATCGATATTCAGTGTTCCGGAACCTTCTGTACCAGAGTTATACCCCCTTTGCCGAATTTAAAGAGGATGTATTTTAAACGGGATTTTCTTTTTTTTTGGGGGGGGGGGTGTTAAAGCATTGTGGTTATGAGAGAACAAATCCTTTCGATTTTCCGCGAAGTATCCTGGTACCTTCCGTTCCCGGGTTATCCCCCTTTTGCCGAAAATCTTGTTAACACGATAGAGGCTATTTTTGAATTGGTTTGAAGCACTGGTGTCATAAGAGGACAAATCCTATTGATATTCAGCGTTCTGCAACCTTCCGTACTTTAAAGACACCGAGGTGGGTAAAATATAGATTTATACGTACAGCACAGAAATATGGATGGTTTTCGTGTGCGTCAAAATATGCCGATACGTAACCGCCATTATACACTCCAGTCTCTTTATTTACAGTGCTAATTTTTTTCAGATTAAAGAACAAAAGCACCATTGGTTTTGAGCAGTATAACAGAAATCATGGGTTGATATATCATTATTATTTTGAGAGAGAGAGAGAGAGAGAGAGAGAGAGAGAGAGATTAAAAATCATAACGGGTGACGTCAAGTGGCGTGGTTGTTATGCCACACATCTGTACGTGACAGGGAATAGGACCGCTTTCTAACCTCGTGCGCTTTCTCTGGGTCCAATACGGTTTCTTTAAAGATATTTACACGCAAGCGAATTGAAATAAAATGTTATCATATGTTTATCCAGAAATGCGTCGAGTGGACGTTATAACCCCCCCCCCCTCTCTCTCTCTCTCTCTCTCTCTCTCTCTCACCTCATAACATTATTTTTTTATTTTATACAAATTTGAAATTTCAAGGCACCCCTTCTTTTGAAATAAATCATCAACTTATCGAAGCAGTATACGCGGAAGCCAAGTTGAAATTTGTCTCTGTTCAAGGATAATGTTGATATCAACCAATATTGCTGATAGAACGGGCTAAAACATTCCAAATTTATTTCAACACAGAAATCTTTGCTACGGTTGATCCGTAAACTAAGAGTTATTTATATGAGACTATGAGAGGATATTAGTTCGAGACCAATTTCTCATGAAAATAGAAGGCGAGAAAAATAGAACAAGTCAGTGCATTACACAGCATTGATTAACACCTTACTTTTATATTGTAAAAGATAATTTGTCTATTCTCCAAACAATTTAGTTGAAACTCTTTACACTCTTGTGCTGACCAACATTAAATGTTATTACACCCATTTCTTCCATTAGAGGATGAAAGTTCAGATGAAGAATTTTCTGCTATGAGATTACCAAGTCTGATAGATCAGCTGAAGAGATTACTGGAACAATATTCAGATGGACAAATACTCAAGGTAACCATTTTATTCTTTCATCAAAGTTCTCTTTTATACTTCTTTATTGAGCTTCCTTATTTTACTAAACATCTTCTGCTTAAACTGTTTCAATGGCATTTAGTAATTGAACTAGAGTATACAGGTCACAATTCTATGGAATACAATTACTGCTTTTTACTGAGCGACGTTTCGACTAGGCTTCTCTAGTCATTATCAAGCTATGATAAAAAATGAAAATATGACAGGACAATATATACATGTACACCACAATGCTAAGTTAATGATGACAAACCAGGGATGTAACTTAATTACGTGTACCTAATGGTAATCTGATTTAATTTACGCTAATAAGTAATAATACCAATTAACCTAAAAAATTGACTAATTGATTAATGGATAAGTTGTTGTGGAGTATACACAATGATTAGTGGGTTTTAATAATACAAACGTTGCAAGAAAATGAAAATTGATGAAATCTTATCAACGACCCCTTTCACTGAAATAAATACAAATGGTAAAAGAATAGATTGTTGTGGAGTATTTACAACGATTTGATGAGGTTTTGATAATGACAACATCCCACGAAGATGAGATTTGATTTGTGTTGTGACCAAAATAATTGATATGTGGGTGTTGATGCGAGTGATTACACTGATATACGAAAAACCCTTAGAACAATGACTGCACAAATGATCAATAGTCCCCTGAAGGCTGACAATTTAAAATATTGAGTGGTACTTCACTGGATGTTATGGTGATGTAGAAAAGCAGGGTTAGAAATATTGAGTGCATTAAATTACAATAACCGCAGGCCTGAAAAGCAGAAATGCCTGAAAAGCAAAAAATAGTTGGGAATTATTAGTTGTCATTTTTGCATATTATGATGGTTATTACAAACTTAAAGTTATTACTGGAATATTGATAAGTATTAAATATGATAAAAAAGAAAAAAGTAGAATTATGCTTAGCCTTGATTATGTGATAAGAATATCATACGCCCTGGGAAGGAACAATCCTTGATCTCTGTTCATCGTTGGTTTGTGTCGTCGTATATGAATGGCTTCATGTAATCGGCGCGCTCTCTTGTTGCTTATATTCTTGCATAGTGGTTTTACGTTGGACCATTGGACTCTGTGGCGAGGGTTGGAGTTCAAATGTTCAGCTACAGCTGAGTTGTTGGTTGCTGCTTTCGACTTGTGGTCATCTATCCTTTTATTTAATGGTCGCTTTGTCTCCCCGATGTATGCAATCCCACAATTGCATACTATTTGATAAACACATCCCTTTGGTTGTGGTGGTTGTGTAGGATTTTGTTTACCATTGGCTCTTAATATATCTTTAGTGCTGTAGCTTTTTGTGAAAGTTACATCTATTTCTGGTTGTTGCATTAGTAGCCGTTTGATTTGGTAGGAGACTTTGCCGTTGAAAGGAAGGAAGATTCTGACTGGTTTCTAACCCTGCTTTTCTACATCACCATAACATCCAGTGAAGTACCACTCAATATTTTAAATTGTCAGCCTTCAGGGGACTATTGATCATTTGTGCAGTCATTGTTCTAAGGGTTTTTCGTATATCAGTGTAATCACTCGCATCAACACCCACATATCAATTATTTTGGTCACAACACAAATCAAATCTCATCTTCGTGGGATGTTGTCATTATCAAAACCTCATCAAATCGTTGTAAATACTCCACAACAATCTATTCTTTTACCATTTGTATTTATTTCAGTGAAAGGGGTCGTTGATAACATTTCATCAATTTTCATTTTCTTGCAACGTTTGTATTATTAAAACCCACTAATCATTGTGTATACTCCACAACAACTTATCCATTAATCAATTAGTCAATTTTTTAGGTTAATTGGTATTATTACTTATTAGCGTAAATTAAATCAGATTACCATTAGGTACACGTAATTAAGTTACATCCCTGGTTTGTCATCATTAACTTAGCATTGTGGTGTACATGTATATATTGTCCTGTCATATTTTCATTTTTTATCATAGCTTGATAATGACTAGAGAAGCCTAGTCGAAACGTCGCTCAGTAAAAAGCAGTAATTGTATTCCATAGAATTGTGACCTGTATCTTCTGCTTAGGCTAAGTACAGACTTCAGTCTGATTGGTCGAGACTTTGGAACTCAATAACCCCCCTTCTAACTGAGGTAGATTGTTCAAACTTGGTGTAGGTGTCTATCATTCTGCACACAGAGACCCATCTACTTCATATTTCGAGATTAGATCTCTGCCTTAAATGGCCGCCATATCCAAAAATTAGTATACTGTTTTGTAATGCGGTTCTACTCCGTTTCATATCTGTCATATACACACAAAGACTAAATAAACTTTTTCAATTTTATTAAATGGAAGCAGAATAAATACTTAATACAGTTCTCGAAGTATACTTAGTGTTTTCGACTAAAATCGTCGATTTAGGACTTAAAATGTCGGCCAACTAGCTTGTGTCTGTTCTCAAGCAGGGCTAACAAGACAGACAGCGTAAGTTTAGTATGGGTGTCTATCAGGTGATACACATTTTCCGCTAAGACTAAACAGAGATAAGGAATTTCATTGGTTAATTCTTTTAAATATAACAAATCTGCTTTTAATTGAGGTAGAATGTTTAAACTTGATATAGATAGATGTTCATTAGGTGAATGTCTTGACTGAATTCAATGATTAACATTTCTGCTAAAGCTAAGCAGAGCTAAGCAATTCCATTTTCAATGCTTTGGGACAAGATAACTTTGATTATAACTGATAGAGAGTGATGAAACTTTGCGTATAGTTCCACTACCAGGTACTTCTAAACCTTGACTGAATTAGATCGTCAACATTTTCTGCTTAGACTATTTATAGTTAAAGGAGCTTAGTCGCAAATATTTGGGATCTAGAAATTGACACAAATAGGTCGCAACATATATAATAATGTAATATGAATGTATATATAAAATGATTTACATTCAATCGTTTCTTTTTTTACTGTAATTTCTAATCAGTTATATTCGGCGAAATACGCCGGAAGTCTCAATCGAATGGCAATCTCTAGCGTCTTGTTATTCCAATCTACACTGATAGTATTTATTGCGCATGTTCTCCAGACAAGAATGTCGCGTCACCGTTTGACATCACTTGTGGAATATATCACAGGCACTTGAAGGGATTAAAATAAAACTTCTTACTACTGCTTGGCTATATATTATAGTATATAAGAAGGTATTTCAGCCGCCATCTTTGTTTTCACGTCTTCAAGGCATTTCGTCTGCTAACATCTCACAATACTCACTAGTTCTAACACTACCCGTCGTTTTTATTGCCAACGAGGCCTTATTTGATCATTATTCAGCTTCCGATGTAATTAAATTGGCCATTTAACAGCGTTATTAATTACAAATCAAACTTGAAGCGCTGTCACTTGCCGATATTCGTCTTCATCAGCCCGGAAATAAGATTTGTTTGTAGCAGTCTGTATCACCCAGTCCCTTATAAACCTCGGTAAATGATCGAGCCTACGAAGCGAGGCCGCAGGCAGGTGCAGTCTGGATCACCCAGTTTCTAGGAAAATTTCGAGTAACGGATAGGTTTATGAGGGACCTGGTAAATTTACATGAAAATTACTGGCAGCAAAAGTTGCCAGTAAATTTACTGTAAATAAACCTTCAGCTGTAATATTACAGAGTTTCTGTAATTTGACTTTGTGAGTAAATTTATCTAAAAACAGTAAATGGAAAATAACATGAGTTTGTTTTTTAACTTTGGACTGTAAATTCACCGCAACACAGTAAATGAACGGTTACAGTAAGTTTGTTTTTTAACTTCCAAATGTAAATTTACCTAAAAGCAGTAAATGGAAAATTACAGACAAATGTTAAAAAAACCCACTATGATTTTAACTTCAGTTTACCCCCCCCCCCCTTTTTAAGTTATACAACAATTTCACCGTAAGATAAATACAATCTCAATTGAATAAAACATAAGACTGATCCTGTAAGCCAATAGGTAACACAAGTCGAAACCGCCGCTGAATGATTGCGGCGGTTCCAGGCTTTCAGGTGTAAGCTTGCGGTACTGTCTACTGTAGGCAATGAAACACTGGCCTATCGGTTTAATTAACCGTCTTCAAGTGAACTTGATTACGAAATAATACAACCTGTGGCCAGGAAGTCAAAACATTTTTTTATACGTTTATGAACATACTTACAATCTGATTAACGTACGATGAATAATAATACATGTTGTAGATCGTATAAAAAAAGGAAATTAGATATATATAACATGCAATATACCAAATTTCACAAAATGTGACTGTCCATATTATGGTTAATAAATTAGGATGAATACTAAAGAAGATAATTATTAGGAATGGTTCGTTGCTATGGAATACTAAAATAAAATAGGAGACAGTAAATTTACCAATAAGTAAATTTACAAAATAATGTGGAGAAACGTAAATCTGTAAAATTACCTGCTGGCTTTGCTATTTTCAGTTCAATATTGAAATATTACGCATGTATTTTTACCGGGGTTTAAAGTGCCTTTGGTTTCGTCAAAGTTTATTGTAAAAAAGAAAGAAACTTGGTAAATATACATCATTTTGGTAAGCATTCCGAACATTTTATGGTAAAAACAAATAATTTAATTGCTGTAAATTTACTTATATTTCTAACCTGAAAGTATACAAAATAATGTGAGTAAACGTAAAATCTCTAAAATTGCGTGCTAAGAGAGTCTGACAATAAATTTACCGAATACGATAACTACCAATAAGTTAAACATACATAATGCAATAGCTAAATCTGCCTATTGCAGGTCTTTCTTTAGGCCTGAAATGTTATCTAAATTATTATAGACATTTATAACATGAAAAGACCATAATCAACTCTCGATGCCATCTTATGTGTTGGATTTTCACTGGATTTGAGTCCGATCTGGGGCTCAACGCTCATTAATGATTAAATTCAAGAATGGATAATCAAGAGTATGTTTTTTTTTTTATCGTACTGAGTTTAGTAATGATGATCGAGGCTATAGGCCTATATCATTCAGTCTCTAATATCTCGGTTCAGAGTGGAGCAATTTGACAGAAATTTTCAGCATATTTCCTTCACATTATCTAGTTTTTAACTATTATAGTGAGAACTGCTGTAATTTTATTTATATTTCGAACCTAAAAGTAAATTTACAAAATATTGTGAATAAACGTAAGATCTGTAAAATTACATGCTTGCTTGTTTATTTTCGGTTCAGTTTGGAAATATTACATATGTTAGAATGTATTTTTACTGATTTTGAATGTGTCTTCGATTTCATCACCGTCTATTGTAAAAAAAGACACGAAACTCTGTAAACATACACGAAACTCCGTAAAAATACGCCAGACTTGGTAAAACTACTATATTGTGGAGAATATACCGATAATTAAGGTACAAAAACTACTTGTACTACTGTAATTTTACATAAATTTCTAACAGTGTACACATGACGCTGAAATGCATTATGATACACGATTCGTGTACCAATGGTAAAATGTTTATTTTGTCTTAAATATTGGATATCAGAAGCCCATCTTTTCCCGGCAAGATCACAACATCAATGTTGATTTAATTAAAAAATAATTTGTGTTTCAATGTCGAAGACTTCGGATGATATTGAGTTAGAGACTTGGCTACTTTAATCAGTTTGATTGCTCGATATTTTTTCAAAAGATAAGTGTGCATTTTTGGATTCTGGCTGGGGACATCAGCCTCACTGTTAGCTTATTTGTAGAATTATGGGAACATTATAGCAACAAAAGTGACCATTCTACCTACTTGAAATTGATAGCCACCCCTTCCCCATCGCCCCCATGTCATTTTCAGAAAGCAGCCCCTGCTCCGATTCCGGAATATAGTGAAAATGCTTTGATTGATAGAATAATTTCAAAATATGGTTTGTTTGAGCATCTATGTCAGAAGACATTTTAAAAGGGGATATTTATTGCAGGAGTTAATACAAAACGCCGAAGATGGTGGAGCTACTAGAATCAAAGTTATGTTTGTAAATAAAAACCACCAGCCATCAACACCTTTAAAAATGTGGAAAGAAAATCCAATACAATTTGCTATGAAGGTAAAATTATTTATGCACATATTTAATTATTGAATATGTTGTAATATTGACTGTGTGTGACCTATAATGTATTTATTTAATTTGCTTAGCCTCATAGCACAGGTACATTTTAGTTGGAATCGGAATGACGGGAGACCTTTAAACTTATTTATGTGTTCTCATATTTTATGCGTGAGGATGTTTTATCGTCATCCCTACCCGTCAGTGTGCCTGCCAACCTGTTCACAATTCTTGTAAACGCTTCTTTTCAAACTGGTTGTAATTGTTCAGTTAGTGAGAATAGAGTATCGATTTTACGCAGATATATTGATCCTGTTTCTGAAAACATTCCAAATATGGAGTTTTTACCGATTTGACTAAGCACGGTTCTTGCTAAATCTGAATAGGAATTGTAAGATCACAAGAAGCCAGATATCTGAAACAGTTGTGTATAATGTTTACAAGTTCTTGCGTTTCCGAATTATGAGTCTTGTTATGTTTTGGTTTCGCATCAGTATGGGTTTTAGAAAACGTTGGGGATGTATATGTCAAAATGTCTTATAAGTAATAATGAATTGAGACTTTTAAACATCAATCCACAACCCACGACAATAGGGATTGAAACTACGGTATAACCCCTGTTGTAATATTTTCTCCAAACCCATTAACGGCTTTTAAACATTTTTACGGCGATGTTATTTCATAATACTGTATTATGCAGTATAAACGCATACCAGTTCTGTTGACGCACATCACAGAATATAGCGAGAATCTTCGAACTCACAGAAGTAAACGAATATCATCTTTCTTTCCCCCCCCCCACTACTTTCTTTCTCTTTTTTCTTTCTCTTTTTTTCCTTTTTATACGCCCACATTGAAATGTGGTCGTATATTGTTGTCGCCCCCTTCCGTCCGTCCGTCCGTCACTTTGAAAAATCTTGCGACGCTCTAGAGGCTAAAGTTATGATCCGATTGACTTCAGATTGATACACAGTGTTTAAGGTCTTGAGACGAACAAGTATATTGATTTTCAATGAATCTTTATGACTTGAACAGCTAAATCCATGATGTTAAAAGTTTCGTATACTAAACGTTAGCATGGGGCAGAACTTTATAAAAACCAAACAAATTCTAATGGTTTTCTGATAATTACTTAATGAGTTGTTACTCTTAATCAGATTTGACTGCCCGGACTATATAGCTGCTGTGGGCGTATGTTTCGTTGCCTGACAACCTATCTTTTCTTTTTTCTTTTTTCTTTATAGGCTTAGGCCCACTTTTTTTTTAATGAGCTTAGGCCCATCTAAAAATAATTTGATGATAATATTGACCTGCAGAGCATGGCCTGATGCATATTCAATAGAAGGCTTGGTCTCGCTTTAACTACGTACATCTTATCAAGGCCGTCATTTCGGCACTTATTTCAAGTGGGTATTCCCAGAGCTTGGGAGCCTATCAGATTTCTCGATCATCGCGAATACCAAGTCTCGCGCTTTCAAGCTAAAATATCTACCTGTGATAACCGAGTCGCTAAGTTCGTTCAATGTCAAGGTTTCCATGGAGGTCACTATGTCACAAACTCTAATTGGACGTTACTGTTCACATGTTTGCAGATAACGTAATTTTAAGTTCGGGAATTGTAAAGAATACAAGCAACGTCCAGATGTTGTGAATCCAGCAATTGTTGCTTTAGGAACATGGCCTGATGAAGCTCACATGGGTCCCCTGGCTGAAAATGTCACCGGTGCCCTTGCATCAACAGTGAAAAGGGTGAATATTCTGGTCATTGTCCGTCACACTCACAAAAAAGCAATTTGAACTTTATTTGTATGTCTCCCTTGTTAAACTCAGGCGAAACACATGATATTTATCTATGGTACAAAATTTGTTTTAGAAATAATTGTGGGGTCCCTTGAATATTGGGGCCCAGGCTGCAGCCCAGTCAGTCCCCCACCTTTAATCCGGCCCTGCTACAGAGTGTTAGCAATGTTTTGTAATCCAAATGAATGGGAGTAACACATATGCCTGGAGTAATTTCGGAAATCACCCAAAATCATAAGATGGATTTAATCAATTAAAATATTGGCGTATAAATTTACAGCCTTTTTAAAGATGATTATTTGAAATCCACTTTCCAGAAGACCAAAAGAAAAAGAATGGTGTGCGAGGTGTGGGGGATACTTTGCTGCTAATTATATAAAGTTCTGTAAGATCAGTTTTTCACACGCCCACATCCGCCCGACTGTCTTTGCAACAATATCTCGTGAACATTCTGTATTAATCATCTGATCTTTTATAAATTAATATGCGTGGTTTACATTATAACACCACGGGAAATACTGTTTCGATGATTTGTTGAAAACTCCCAGAGATATTGTAATAGAATCTTGTGAACGATGTACTCATGTAGTGTCAAAAGTTATCAGTCGATAAGTGTGAAAAGTGTATGTATTGTTTAGGTGGAGGGATTATTATTGTGAACGCCATGTCACAAAAATGACCATCACACGATTCTCTTGAATTTTATATACATTATTAAGATGAAGAAATCAGTCGAATTTCTAGAATCAGATCTGCTGGAAATTTATATGCTTTGTTCAGATTAGCGAGACGAAGAAACCTTTGTAGAGTTATTACCTTTACTCATATTGTAAAATCCAGTAAATGCTCTAGCAGCAAAAATATTCTTATCAAAAAAACAGTATGAAAATTTTAAAGTGTATACACATACGACAACTTGTATGTACTGCGCCGGCGATTTTGTTTAACAGTGTGAATATTTAGCAATATATAAATCTAAATGTGTTTTTGATATAGGGACCAGCACTGTGTGTATATAACGATGGAATATTTACTAAAACAGACTGGAAAGGTATAGCTGCTATACAGTGTAGCGAGAAAGAAAATGAACCCCTTAAAGTTGGACGATTTGGACTTGGATTTAAATCAGTCTTTCATATTACAGGTATGCGTTTTTATAAATATTTAAACATCTATGTTAGGATAAAGTCCACAGATATCAGTATACTTAACTGTAGTAATTGTGTCTTTATATTCACAGATACTCCTCTCATTCTAAGTGGAAGTAAACTGATGATAATAAACCCAGCAGCTAATGTACATGATGTTGTCGTCACTAAAAAACTTAAAATAATAGATGAAAAAAGTCAGAAGGAAATGCTCGATTTGATGTCTGGAATATTTGGATTTTCACCAGAAGTCTTTCAAGATGGTTTCAATGGCACAATATTTTGGTTTCCACTGAGGACTGTTGAGTCAAGTTTGTGTAAAACTATTTATGATGAGGACAAAATTCGTAACATTTTTCATGGTTTCACATCACTTGCACCATCAATTCTTCTTTTCTTAAAGAAGATCGAAATTATAGAAATTTACGAGAGACATCCAGAGACCAGGAAACTGTTTAAAGTTTGTCTTGATGATGATGATTTATTAATGTTAAGACAAGATAGGAAACGCTTTGTACAGGAAATAGAACACTTCAGTGGACAGTTTTCTTCTCAACCAATTGAAAATATTTTGAGACCTAAAGTGAGATGTGAAGGATTTGATTGGCTGAAAATGGAAACCTCAGAAAATGAGTGGTTAGTTATCAATCATTATCATGGTGGTCATGTCAGTGCTGAATTAAGGAAACTCGTTGAAGATGATGATTGGCCTTATAGTCCTTATGTAAGTATCGCAGCATGCTTATCTAAACCAATCACAAAAGGACACGTATTCTGTTTCTTACCTTTACCATTGGAAGGTCAAAGTTTAACAGGTTTACCAGTTCATGTTAATGGATTCTTTGCTTTGAGCCAAGACCGCCACCATGTAAGATGGAACTCTTCTGAACAAGATAGAAACAATAGCAACACAGAA
The DNA here is from genome assembly GCF_932274485.2 of Patella vulgata. Taxonomy (NCBI): domain Eukaryota; kingdom Metazoa; phylum Mollusca; class Gastropoda; family Patellidae; genus Patella; species Patella vulgata. Next base: position 51,349,858 of record NC_065882.2, on the reverse strand, counting down.
AAATCGATTCTTTGGAATCAATATCTGGTAAAAGAAATTCTACCACAAGTCTACACCAACCTGATATTACAGCTTATAGATGATCACAGATCACAGCCATTAACCTGTTCAGAAAGAAGCAAGAGAGCAGATGTAGTTTATAGAACTTTACCAAACAATGGAAATGTTACTGATAATTGGAAAAATATAATTGATCCGATTTTCCAACAGTTGTATTCTACAGCATGCATGTTCACTAAACGGGAAGGGGGAATATGGGCAGAACCACAAAATACAGTCTTTACGAAACTTCAAGACGAAAATATGGTAGATTCAGTTGAGCATGCGTATCTTCTTTGTGGTAGAAATTTCTCAAGGGCTCCCATTTGTATTTTAGATGCATTCCGAAAACATGGGTCAATAACATTTATTTCTGCTGAACATTTAAGAGAACAACTTTTACAACATCCCGAAGTTTGTAGCCAACTCAACTTGAAGGTCAAATTAAATCTGCTTCATTATATTTTGGACAATAATGTTAATTGCTTGCAAGATTTAGAGCTTTTACCATTAGCAGATGGCAATTTCTGTACGTTTACAACTGGGAATACTGAAACGGTGTATATTTTGGAGCATGTTGATGACATTAAGATGTTTCCTGGACTAGAATCCCATTTCGTCAAGTTAGAGTTGGAACCCGATTTATATCTAAAGATTCAGAACCAATGTTCTCGTGAAATAGGTAGGTATTGGGGATCATACCAAAACCATTGGTAATTGTTCTATTCTTGTAAGAAAACATTTCGAAAGCTTGCATGATAAAATATAAATTAAAGTGTTAATTTTGAACAGTATTCTATATTTAGAATAACACGATCTTGTTAAAAATGCTCCTAAAGATATAGGATAATTGAGAATCTTTTACTATAAAAATTGAATTTACTGACCTTTTCAGGTAAATTTCAGATAAAGATATTCGATCCTAATGATTTTTCACAACTCATAGACCTGTGTATAAAGCAAAACCAATGGCAAGGAATAAAGTTGACGAAATCTTTAGAAGAATGGTTGGATTTGGTATGGACATACATTGGCAAGTACAAAAAATTAATTATCGAGAAAATTAAAAGTTTGGAGTTATTACCATATAAAGACCCAGAAACATTTGAAGAGCGACTCACAAAAACATCGGAGATAGCAATATTGGAATCATATACAGGTAATGATTCCCTGCGCGAACCTCTTATTGGAGCTTTAGAAAAGTTGAATATAAAGGTATATAAATCATTACCAGAATATATATCTACTGTTGTAGCTGGTACATTTGTGGAATATCCAACACCAGCGGGGCTGGCGAATTGTTTAAGAAGAATAACAGAAGATGATCAAGTTATGAAGAGGAGTGTTAAGGATTTTAATTCTAGATGCTCCGTTTCAGAAAAGAAGGCGCTTCTTGTAAAGTTAAATACAATTGTAAATATTTCAAACACGAAGAAACTTCTCAGAAGACTGCATTTATTTTCATTGACACCTGGAGTGGAAATGGATGTTTGCTTGGATGATGTGAATGAAATATTTGATGGAAGCAAAGAACTACATATTCCAATTAAGCCTCGCGAAAAGATGATCCAGTGCTCTGATAAATTGGTGGAGTCATTGCATGTAGCATTAAAGTTAGAAGCAAAACAAAAATCATTTTCAGAAATAATTTCTAAGATTCTTCAGGATCTCAGCAGTGGATCATTTTATTCCGTGAATGAAAAATTACAATTTATGGAGTTCTTTGTTGAAAATATAAAAACGTTTGAAAATGATGAGCTAAAGATGAAGTTAGCAAGAAGTATTCAATTTATAGAAAACCTAACAGGCCAGTATTGCCGTCCATCGGAGTTGTTTGATCCAAAACCCAAGCTTCTTCAAGATTTGTTCCATTATAAAAAGTCAGTATTCCCCTCCACTAGATATGTTGATAATCTAAAAAATCTAAAAAAACTTGGGTTAAGAAGAGTATGTGATATTAAAGATAACGAAATCTTGAATACAGCCAATTTCATCAATGAACAATATCTGAATAATGGACAATCAGATTTATCTAATATATCTATAGCTCTGTTGGAGTATCTAAATACAGATGAAAACAGATTGAATGTTGACACAACCCAGCTTTTGAGTACTCTTACCTGGTGTCCAGTTATGGACAATCGCCCAAACAGTTATCCTGAAAAGTTAGAATTTGCAGCCGAAGGTCATAACAATTTACTGAAAAAACCATGCGAGCTCATCCACTACGATTATGTTTACCTAGTTGGTGGAAAACAATTTATTGCCAGAAATGACTTGCCTGCATGCTTAACTAAATTCCTTATGAACATATCGACGATGGCAGATTCGGTTATTGATCAACTCTTGTTTGTATCCAAAGACTATTCTGAAAGATCTGTTACTGAACAATCAAAATTTATGACAGTTTTAGAACACATCTATGGATTTCTCACCAAACATAAGATATTTACAGGATTGTCACAGAAACGGGTGATCTGGACTGGTTCAGAAGGCAAATTTCAGTGTCCAGAAGATGTTTGGTTGAATAAAAAACAATCGGATATTCCCCTTGAGCCGTATATGTTTTCCTTGCCAGATACATTTTATGATTTTAAGGACTGGTTTCTGGGGATAGGTTGTGAATCAGAGCAATCAAATGAGGTATTGTTAAAAACATTGCATCAAATTAAAGACAAGCATGACAAGGTAAACGAACATCAACCTCAAGAAGTGGTTACAAAAGATTTGTCACTTGTTATCCAGATTGTAAATACTCTGGTCAGTTCAAAAGAAGATGTAAGTCAAGTAATACTATTGCCAATATTTACTAAATCAGATGATGTCCTACAACTTAAACCAGCACAAGAATGTACTGTATGTAACGAGGATTGGTTGAGTGATTTAGTTTCAACATCAACGCAAGCAGAGATTGACCCAATTTATTTCATCCATAAAAGAATTTCCAGAGACACAGCTGAAATATTTAAAGTCCCTGTCCTGACAGATCGTGTTCTATGTAACGCTGAACAATTTGACATGAATTATGGCCAAACCGAGCCTCTAACTACCCGACTACATAATCTCCTTAAAGACTACACTGACGGGTTCACAATACCGAAAGAGATTATTCAAAATGCGGATGATGCTGGAGCTACAACTGTTAAACTATTGTATGATGAAAGAATAGTAAAAGAAGCTCAAACGTGTCTCTTTAATGAAGGCATGATTCCATGTCAAGGCCCAGCCTTCTGGGCATATAATGATGCCATCTTTACTGAAGATGATTTTAGAAACATTACCAAACTAGCAGGAGCTACGAAGAAAGACGATAGTATGAAGATAGGAAGATTTGGTTTAGGGTTTAACTCCGTGTATAATTTGACAGATGTTCCAAGCTTTCTATCTGGTGAAACCTACGTTGTGTTCGACCCACACGAATCTCATCTTGGAAAAAGTGGATTAAAGATTAATCTGAATTTTCCTGGAAACCAATTAATGCGGAATAAAATGAAGGGTCAGTTTTATCCATTTGAAGGCGTTTTTGGATGTAGTATCGTGAACAAAGACCGAGTCCATTTTAAAGGCACGCTGTTTCGCTTACCACTCAGAAATTCGGACGAAGCTTCTAAAAGCGAAATAAAGGATATAAGCTACTCAAAATCTGAAATGAAAGAGTTTATTAAGAAGATAGAAGACGGAGCTGGTAACTTACTTCTTTTTACACAGCATGTGAGTAAGATTGAACTTTATCACCTAGAAAAGGATTCTTCATCTGGGAAACCTGAATTATTAATGGAAGTATCAAAATCGTCAAACCATTCGGGACAGTCTGTTCTTCAGACTTTAACTGAAGCAAGAAATCCTGATGCCTACTGTACCGAGGATATAAAGATCACCCTGTCAATAACACACTGCTCTAAGAGCGTTTGCGGTCTAGATAAATTAGACGTTACTGTTCCATGTATAATCAACTGGAGTTTTGGTCAGGGGTCTTCAATACACGAAGCTGAAAGAAATGAATTCAAGGGTCTTCTACCTGTAGCCGCCACTGCTCTTACTGAAGTACCGGTACAGAATATTCCAGGTTTCTACAAGGAGTCACATTTATTCTGTTTTCTTCCCCTTCCGATTAAGTCCAAGTTACCTGTCCATATTAATGCTTCGTTTGCTGTACAATCCAGTAGACGTAATTTGATGTGGAGGAATGAAGATGACAAGGAATCAGAATGTGTTGAAGATAGATGGAATACAGTTTTACTAGAAGATGCTGGAAGTCAAGCATATATACGGATGTTAACTACAATGGCTGCTCGTCTGTCACCAGAGGAATATTATAGGTTATGGCCTTTTATATTTTCACAACCCAAACATGATAAGATATTAACCAGGGAAGTTTATATTACTATTTGTAAAGGTGACTGTGCAGTTTTCCCCTCTAACAACGGGATTGTGTCCTTGAAGCAATCTGTTATCCTTTGTCCAGAATTAACAACAATTAAAGATGCTGGAAATATAGCCTTAAGAGCACTACGATATTTTGTTATTGAAGAAAAACAAAAGTTATCAAATTTTGATGCTGATGTTACAATAGTGGATTTGCCGACAGCCTTGTTGAACAACTTCAAACTTTCTGGGTGTGAAAATCAAATAAATGAACGAATAGTATCCGTAGATGATTTTTACAAGGAGATCGTCTTTCCTAATCTAAAGAATGCTTTTTGGCAAAAAGAAGAACTTGACGAGATAATTCTGAATGGAATTTTAAGCGGTAATAAAGTTATACTCCATGCTATTGCACTACACAAATGCATCCCAACAAAACCAAATGGGGAACGAAAGTTACCTGCTGAACTAATACATCCTAACAGAGAACTCGCTAACCTTTTTTCTGTGGAAGAAGAATGTTTTCCCGAAGAGAATAAATTTACAAAGTATAATACATTAAAAGTTTTACAGAACCTAGGAATGAAAACAGATGAACTGGAATGGGAGCATTTGCCAAAAAGGATACGATCTGTTTTGCACTCCGGGCGTTCGGAATTGCTGATCAATCGCACCGAAAAGTTCTTAAGATATATGACGTCTACGCGTGACGCAGAACAGAGATATCAAAAATGCCCAGATGAAATTCGCAAAGAACTTTCTAATTTAGAATTCCTGACATTACAAAGACCACCATATAATTGGACACTTCCGTGGTACGGTGGTGACAATAAAGAACGGCCATTCACATCCCCTATAAACGGATATTTTCCGGAATGTCGACATCTGGTAGGATGCATAAAACCAGTCGTTGATGTAAATAAATATACATATAACAGTAAATTTACCGATGTACTGAAATGGTTAGGAGTGCGACATTTAGGGTCTGAAATTGATCTAAAGCTAGTGATAGAAAACTTGTTAAAAATTTCAAACCATACCATGGAATCTGGGTTGAAGAATAATGGGTATATTATTCTAGATACTGTTTTCCGAGATATCTATGACTATTTGTGTAAAGTGGTTGAAGATAACAATGAAGAAGATATCCATTATATTAAACAGTCATTAGAATATAAGGCAGTTGTTTTGCATGAAAGGACATTAAAAACCGCAGATAAAATGGTGATGGAATTGAGGAATAATCTATCACCCTATTTGTTCGAGGTAGATCCAAGATACAAACGGTATAAAGATTTGTTTGTGATTTTTGGTGTTCGGATAGAATTAACTTTGTCTATGCTTACTGGGGCCTTGTTGCTTTTTTCCAAAGAAAAAGGAAGTGCTAAACTTTCATCAGATGAACTTGACTGTGTAAATAGACTGTGTAACGAATTTGAACGATTATGTGATCAACAAAATGTAGATACGCCTGAGTTTGGATCCATCAAACTGCCTGATGAAAACAGCGTGCTTACATTTACAAAAGACCTTTATTTTGATGACAGTCCGTGGTTACCAAATGACCTGACCCAAACGCATCTTCATAAAAAATTTTCTCGAAGTGTAGCAGAGCTCATGGGTGTCAAATCAAAACGATCACATGACATTGAAAGCTTATCATCCCCTTTATTTTCAGAATTTGGCCAACACGAAGATCTTACAAACCGCATCAAACGTATACTAGAAGGATATCCATGTGACGAATCTATACTTAAAGAGATGTTACAGAATGCTGATGATGCAGGGGCTACAGAAGTTATTTTCATAAAAGACTTTAGACAACTTAAAACAAATTCTCTACCCGATGATAGTCTAAGTCAGATACAAGGACCGGCACTGTGTATATACAATAACAGCTGCTTTTCTGAACTAGATTTGAAGGGTATACAAGCTCTGGGTTTAGGAAGTAAAAGTGACGAAGTGCTTAAAACTGGTCAGTATGGAGTGGGTTTCAATGCGGTTTACCATGTTACAGACGTCCCATCTTTCTGGTCAAAAGGTGGTGATATAGGAGAATTAGTTTGTATCTGCGACCCCCACCGTAAATATCTACAGAGTGCAACTGAACGGAGACCTGGAAGCAAACTTAAAGTTTCTGGGCTGAGAGGAAGATACACAGACTTTATGGAAGGTTATCTGCCACAATTTACAAATAAGTTGGATAAAGGAACATTATTTCGTCTACCACTACGAACGAAAGGCATGGCAGCAACTTCAGAGATAAGACGTGAACAAACTACAACACAGGACATAGAAGAAATTATCACAAAGCTTAAAGTGGAGATAATTCCTTGTATGCTATTTCTAGAAAACATCACAAAAATTAAGATAGCTTCAGTTGATCAAAACGGAGTTCTAAATATTGAACATGAATTATGTTCAAAGATGACTAGGAAAGATACAGAGAAACAGAAAGAATACAACAACTATCTGCGTGCTCTATCACATAAGATGGGTGATTTACAGCCGGACACATTCAATGCACCATTTGAAATACAAATAACCTTAAACTTGAAAGAAACTACATCTGATAAAACTGAACAGTTTGCTATTGTAAAAAGAGTAGGATTTTTACCCGAATATAAATTTCCAGAAAAACTGAGCAAGGCCTATGATAAAGGCATTGTTAAAAAATTGCCACGAGGTGGAGTGGCTGTCAGTCTCTCAAGTGAGGTAAATGGAAATGCATATTGTACTTTACCACTTCCGATTCAAACAGGTCTCCCAGTACATATAAACGGACAATTTGCTTTGGATCATGAATCAAGAAGGAATTTAAGGTGCGAGAAGGATTCAGTTGAAGGCCAGTGGAATGCACACCTGGCGAAATATGTAATTGTTCCAGCTTACATTTCCGCACTCAACTATTTTAAAGGGTATCCATTGAATTCACGACAAACTGTTTTAGACGTGGAGAAATTAAAGAAAACCGTTGATAAATTTGAAAAACTTTTCCCGATAGTTGAAAACGCCACAGACATATTTTGGAAAGATTTGAGCAAATATATATATAAATGGATTGCAAGAAACAAATGTCCAATGTTTCCTGTTTTTACTAACAACACAAATAACTGGTGGAATATAAAATGGGTTAATATACAGGTTGGAGATGATGGGGACTTTTCTGGGGTTTTTAACATTCTTCATACTTATTTTAAAGAACACGGGTCTACGCCTTGCTATAGGTCCAGTGGAATATCAATTATGCATAGTACTATGGATAAAAAGCCAAAAACAAAAGATAATCTAGCGAAGATTTTAGTAGAATTAGGCATGATGATATTGCAGTCGTCTGAATTGCTATTAGAACAATTCAAATATTATAAAATAGATGTTCAAACTGTGACACCGGAAAATGTGTTGCGGTTCCTAAAATCATATTCCAAAATTGGACTGAATAATCGATGTAAACTGGACAAATTACCATGCGACATATCTAATACTCTTTTTAGGAAACCCGAAACGTTAAAATTAGTACTAAAATTTGTGATAAAAAATGTAACAGAGAACAATGTTGATATATTGTATGGTGCACCACTCTTGTTGAGGCAGAATAACATTTTAGAAGATTTCAATGTTGAGAGTACAGTTATTGTTTCTAAATTCTGTGGACTGTTACCCGAACATTCAAGCGAATTTCTTGCCTGCAACATAATAAATTTGATGGAGACGTTCTTGCAGTCATTTGGGCCCTTGATTAAGTGGAACTTACACAGTTTTGCTAATTTGATGCAACATTCCGAAGAGAAAAAAAGAATTTGTCATGATGAAATTATACCATGGGATGGCAACAGGCCTGTCAGTAAGGAATGGCTTGTAGAGGCTTGGAAATTTATCTGTGGGCATTTACCGAGTGATTCTGCAAGAGCGAGGTTATCTGTATCTGCACTGAAGGATATAAACTCATTTTCTTTACTGCCGGTTAAAAAAGGTAAGACACAAGTTCTATATCCGTTGTCAATGGCTAGTCATATCATGGATATGACCAACGTACCAGACACTTCTACATATCAAAAAGTGGTTGAAGTACTGGGTGGATTGCAAATACCGGAATTGCTGATGATCTCACCATTCATACATGAACTTGTAGTAAACATCGGAAACCCCTCAGATGTTCTGCAATTATTGATAAAAACTATAGAACGTCTGCTTTCAATAGACATCAAGCAATCTGAAGCCTTGTGGAAATACTTTAATATGAAGTTGGATGACATAAACAACGTACAATTGGTAAAACGATTACCTATATTTCCAACACATGATGGTAAAATGGTTTCTCTTTGTGCGGGAAGTACAACGTACACCTGCCTTCGCGATTCAAAGGATCGTGTACCCAAAGACGGTCTCCAGCATTGGTCATTGGTATCAAATGTGGAAATATTAAGATACCACTACGATCTTGAAAACATCTTTTTGAAAATTGGTGTCCAAGTAAACAAACCAGTTGATCTGTACACTAACTATATTTTAGAACATTTTCATGGTTTTACCAGTGAGAATCAGGTCATCCATTTGCAATACATTCGTGATGTTCTCCTCGACAATCTTAATACCGCAGAAAAAGACCAATTGATTCGAAAGTTGAAGGATGTTAAATGTATACAGTATGATGGAACAACTAGGACCGTCTCTCAGTTTTATGATCGGGACAACAAAGTATTTAAGGTTATGTGTGACCATCTGATTTTTCCACCACCCCCGTTTGACCACCAGGATTGGAAGAGATTTTTAATCCTGATTGGATTGCAAGTTAAAGTATCGCCGAAAATGTTTGTCAAGTTTGCCGAAAACGTCGAAAGTTCTGGCGTCTCAAACCAGAGTCGAGAACAGTCTCATTTACTAGTAACATGTTTATTTGATGAAGATTACATCAAAGATAAACAGTTTTGTGAAAGAATAAAAAATATCAAATTTGTATCGCGTTTGACTTTATCTAATGAGGATTTCAGAAGTGGAATTCACCCACAGTATGGTTGTGGAGACAGATTCATATGTTTTAATGGCTCCTTCAAAAGTTCTTGTGTTGATTACGTTTGGACTGTTTCGAATATTTTACCATCAAGTGTATATGATTGTTCGAATAATTTTCTCGGTATTGAAACTGAAATCAACCCAAGGTCATTTATTGATCATCTTAAGAACATATGTACTAATTTAGCAGATGTGGATCGGTTACAGAAAATAAATACAACAAGTCTGGTCGAACTATTTACCAATTTATATGAATACATGAAACGTCACACAAATATAAAACTTTCTGATCTCAAAGACTACCATATCATATTTTTACCTGATCAAATGCTGATGACAAAAGCCTCAAAAGTAATCATCGAACCTAGCAATGGCCAGCTGATAAAAAATCGTATATTTCGAATTCCAGTTGATTTTGTCTGCTATCGTCAACTATTTGAAAAGCTCGGAGCTATAAATACCGGTGTGCCCGATATCTACCTCGGAGTCCTCAGAGAAATCTTTACGGAATGTAGTGGTAAAGCACTTGATCCCAATCTTTCGACCACTGTCGGGGAATGTATCCAGCAACTCAACAACTTGTGGAAAGAACCTCCACCAAATGGATATTTAATGAACGAACCACATTTGTATCTACCGGATACAGATACTCTAATGGCCAAGTCAACAGAACTGGTTCTTGTTGATAATAACAATATATATCGAAAGGTGTCAAAACTATCATTTCGTTATTTTGTGGGAGCAAAAGCCCTGCAAATCAAAAACTGGTCGATTACGGTGTGGCCAAAGAAATATCAAATGAAGAAGCTTACTAAACTATTTGACGTTACAATTGAACCATCTTGCATTGATAACGCTACCAAAGGTAGTGTGGCTCGGAAAATCAAGAATATGTTAATCGATGAAAGTTTTATAAATGGCGTTGTTCGTCTATTAAAACACAACCAAGAAGAAGAACAACAACCAATCTCTGATGCTAAATATGACGAAGCCTTGAATAAACGTATAGAGCTTTTCACTGATATCGAAGTATTTGAAGTGGGTGATCTTATGACGATACTAATGTACAGCGGCGAAGTTGTGCCCGAAAGTAACGAATCATGTTCAGCGCATTTTAAGAAAAATTACAATGACAACACTACGACCTATACCTTGTATGTAGATAAATCCCAGAAAGTAATTTCTAAATTAGACAAAAAATTATCCGATATAATTAGACATATCTTTAATGCTGATATTGGACACCATTTTCGTGATATATGGCAGTTGATGGTTGATGAACGTCCACGGGAAATTGAATCCTATCTGGATAAGGAAAATATTAAAACTGATGACTTTGTTTCAAGGTATATTTTATTTCCTCCACCCGGTACTTGTATCCCTGAACGATTACACTGGCTTTTAGATAACAGCTTCAATAAATTTGATAAAGGAGATTATGTTGGATATGAAATTTTTGATCCTGATATTGAGGATGTGGACGTGGAACGAAATACCACAGATTCGCCATATTTTATATACGCTAAAATTGTGGGGAAAATACAGGCAGAAACTGATACTGAGTTTGCAAGCTATAGTATTGATGTAGGAGAGGAGAGGCCCATTCAAGCTACAGTTACAAGAATATATAAATTCCACCGGAATAACACAAATACCTCACGGGAATTAGTCCTAAGTGAAGGGAGCCAAACAGAACAACAAAAATGTAATACTATTGAGGAACTAGACATTAACACGATCTTGAAAGACATTCGTCAGACGATGAGGCGAGCATGGCAGTGCTCAGATGAAAAGGAACGAAAACGAGTAACCAAAAGACTGTTGTTAAAATGGCATCCCGATAAGAACCCATATAATGCTTTGAAAGCTACAGAAATCACAAAAAAAATATTTATGTATGTGGAACGATTGAATAGAGGCCTTGGTTTAGATGGCGAATCCGTTCCTGACGAAACAGATGGTGCAACAGATGGTACAACAAGATCACAACGTAATCGTTCATATGAACGATTTTACAGCAACGTGCATTCGACAGGTAGAAATCACGCAAGGTATTCCCAAGAACAAAGATCCAATAGAAGATATTACACAGATACTAGTTTCCATAGATCAGCTCAATATCAACCAAACCCATCACCTGGACAAGCAGTAAGATGGCTGAAACAAGCAGATTGGGACTTGAAAGCAGCGGAGCAATCTCTATCTAGTCGCGCAAATACACATAACTGGATATGTTACAAATGTCAACAGGTATGTATATATGTCCATGTGTCTATATGTTGTTTTAAAAGGATGGGAACAGTTTGTACAAGTAACTTAAAACTCTTAAGAAACTTGTCTATTACTAAAACGCCGCGAGAATATTACTAACTTATAGAACATAACAAAACATTCAAAAACTTACACATACCAATGAATTGATGTATTTGAATAAGTTTGTAAAAATACATTATTTATTATAAAAATATATAACGTGTAAGCAATAACAAACTTTTTAATTTGTATTGATTCAGTCAGCTGAAAAGGCTTTGAAAGCTGTATGGTATACAATAGATGCAAATAAAGTGAGTCAGGACCATAATTTGAATAGTGTTGCCAGTGGGTTACCATATCCTAATGTTGTACAATTAGCTGCAGAACTACAGTCAACAATTGGAGAACATACCCGAATGAGATATCCCGACACACTCAGCTATCCCAATATTCCACATGATGCTTATAACGAAAGCCGTTCCACCCCAGCCTGTACATTAACACGAAAAATTATCAGCATATCAACAAAAATAATTCGTAAGAATAAGTTAATTTGTTAAGACTGTCATCAATGTACACACTTCTTTTTATACGCCCACGCGTAGTCTATTGGTTGGTTCGTCTGTCATCAGTTGGCTTCCGTACGCGATACCACGAATAGTAGTCTAGATTGGTTGTCAACATTGGCTAGATTATCCGGTCTTTTACATTATCGCGAACCAAGTCTAAGGAAGATAGCTATGTAGCCTAAAACAAAGATGTCCAAGCCCATGAAGAATTGCCATCCAATATCAAACATTTTTATTTTTTTGTGTCTCTTCATGGACCGTATCTATGTTTTTATACGCCCACAATTTCATGTGGACGTATATTGTTGTCGCCCATGTCCGTTCGTCCACAATTTGTTTATGGACACTCTACAGGTCACAATTTTTATCCGATTTTGACGAAACTTAAAATATAGATCACAAAGATCTCGGTTCCTTTCGATATTGGCATGTATCGGACCATAACTTCATGGATTATAGCCCCTGCATGTTTATAACCAAAAGATCTTGGTTCCTGTCGATATCGAATAGTAACTTCCAGACTTATGGCCCCTGATTGTACGAAAAATTGCGTTTCTATCTTGTGGTCCGCGGTCACAATTATTATCCGATTTAAAAAAACGTTTGAATATATCACTGTTACACCGTAATGTTGGTTCGTGAAAATCGGGCCAAAACTACTGGACAAAATGGTCGCCCCTCGTATACGCAAATAGTGTAAACATCTGGTATATCAAGATTGTGGATCTCTAGAGGTCACAATTTTGATCCGATTTTGATGAAACTTGAAATATATGTTTACAACCCAAAGATCTTGGTTCTTTTAGATATGCGCGCATATCGGATGGCAACTTCCTGAATTATGTCCCTTGATTGTACAAAAAAATCTCGTTTTTAGCTTGTGGTCCATTTAGAGGTCACAATTTTTATCCGATTTAAAAAAAAAGTGTGAATATATCATCGTTACACACTAAGATCTTGGTCCTTTTGATAATCGCGCATATCCGAACATTATTTCCTGGATTATGGCCCCTGATTGTTCGAAAAATCGCATTTTTAGCTTGTGGATTTTAAAAACCGTTTAAATATATCACCATTCCACCATAATGAAGGTTGAATTCGAATTTCGGGAAAATTGAGATGAAAATGGCCGCTCTTTGTACACAAATTGTGTAAAAGTATGTAATACGAAGGTTGTGGACCCTCTAGAGGTCACAATTTTTATCCTATTTTGATGAAACTTAAAACACATCTTTATATCCCAAAGATCTCAGTCCCTTTTGATATTTGCGCATTTCAGATCTTAACTTTCTTCATTATTGCTCCTGATTGTAAAAAAAATCGTGTTTGTTTTTAGCTTGTTCTCCATCCATTCTTTGCAAAATTTGGGCGTATCCTGCCTGGCAGCCGCTGGTTAAATTAAACCTAATTCATCTTCACGATTCATGTTTGTTTATGATAATGCATGAATTATGGGATTTATTTCGGGAAGGGGCGCGCCTCTTACATGATTTGGGGAAAATGTACTGGATAATCAACCAAATAATAAAATCAAACTCCCGTTTACGTATGGGCAATGGAACTTTTCGTCAAATGTTGTCAACAGAACCAGCCCCCCCCCCCATACGTTGATTTTGATGAAACTTGAAATGTATGTTTATTACCCAAAGATCTCGATTCGCGCATATCGGATCGAACTTCCTGGATTATGGCCTCTTATTTTAAGAAAAATCGCGTTGGTAGCTTGTGCCCCCCCTCCTTATACCATAATGACGATTGAGTTCGAATTTCGTGGAAAAAAAAACCGAAACTTCCCGACAAAATCATACTGCACCCAGCGACCCATCTACGTCATACTTCCCAGAATGTGACACTGCCCCGATTAGCCGCCATTTAAAACGCCCACGTGATCATTTTAGGGCGGGACTTATCGACTAAACACCGATTTGTTTAGACAACAGAGTAAAAATAACCCACGCACGTGTGTTTTATGTAAACACGCCATGTCGCTGACTCTCGCGTAAAAGCGATATATAATATGTGCTATGGGTAATATTGCAATAAATTCTTTACCATTGTAAACTGTATTTAGAGTTTCAATCTGTTTATCTTTCAAAACAAGGTTAGATACTCCTAAATTTGTTTTTGCAAACAAAACCGCCTCTGTGAAATTATGTTTCATGGGCGCCGCCATATTGAATAATTAGAGGACTATTTTGTGATTCGGCTTTGATTAGTTTGACATCTTTCATACACACAGCGGCTAAATAAACATGTTTAATTTCATTCAATATGACTTTAGAAGAGAAAAAAATACTTTTAGAAATTTCTAAAAGCATACTCAGTGTTTTCGACTAAAATCATCGATGTAGGAATTAAAATGTCGGTTAATTAGCTTAGGGCCTATTCTCAGCCGGAGCTAGCTGTAGATAGGCAGCCTAAGTTTGGGATGCGACAAAATGTCAAAATTGTGGACCCTCTAGAGGTCACAATTTTTACCTGATTTTATGTTTATATCACAAAAATCTCGGTTCCTTTCGATAACCGTGTATATCGGAACGTCCGATAAAATGTCCGCTCCTTGTCCGCAAATAGTGTAAAAAGTATGTAATACCAAGGTTGTGGACCCTCTAGAAGTCACAATTTGGTGTTTTGCATTGATGTCATGAAAGAACGAAACCTATCGACTCTCAGTGTTTGGCGAATTTCCGTTCGAGAGTTTTCCCCCTTCAAAGAAAACGTTGTGAACGCGATAGAGATCTCAGTTTTTGGCGAATTCTTTTTAAATTTGGTGTGAAGCATTATGGTTATGAGAGGACGAACACTATCGATATTCAGCTTTCTGTGACATTCCCTTTCCGGCGTTACCCACTACCCCACCCCACCTCTTGTGAACGCAATATAGGCTAGAGTTTTTAATGGGTTCTTTTTAAATTTGACGTGAAGCATGCAAGCCCTGTTGCAATTCAACGTTTCCGTTCTGGAGTTATCCCCCCTTTCCTGAAAACATTGTGAATTTTACAAAATTTTATTTTTTACAGATGGATGAAAAGCTGTGTAATGTGGGAACAAATGAAATCCACAGACTTAAATCTTCAGATGTATTGCAGATGTTTCATAATCATATATCACACGTTAGAGGTAGCTTGTTATCAAAACGGAGATTAAAATACATCAATAGATATTTGTAAACAAACTGGGTTAATTTAAGAATTATATGTTTTTATTTTCTAAAATCGGAAAGATAACCATCAATTAATTCATAGTAGGTTAGAACGTAGTTTTTTATCCATTTAATAAACGTGGATTGTCCAAACGGTTAAAAGGGAAGGTGCTTTCAAAATTCAGATATATCTATTACATGCAGCTATTCCGTTGTATGCAATTCCGTCTTTAAAGTGTGTGTAAATGATACGGAACTCGTGTTTAAAAAATTGATGGGGTTGGTCATTAGAAAATAGGGGAACATTTTTGATTTTAAATTTTTTAAAGTCTTTCAGCAATTAATACCAAATGTGTACACCTCCTTTATTTGTATCATTTATTTTTATACACCCACTTTTTCATGTGGACGTATATAGTCGTCGCCTCTGTCCGCGCGGACGTCCGTCCACAATTTGTGGACACTACAGGTACATAGTATAGGCTTATCTCTCAAAGATCTCGGTTCCAAACGAAATTGGCATGTTGGGACTGTAACTTTGTGGATTATTGACCCTGTTTGTACAAAAAATCACGTTTATAGCTTGTGGACAGCCTAGAGGTCACAATCTTTATCTGATTTTGATGGAAATTGAAATGTATGTTTATAACCCGAAGATCTCGGTTTCTTTGATATCGGACCCTAACTTCCTGGAGTATGGCCTCTGATTGTAAGACAATTCGCGTTGTTAGGTCGCGGTTCCCCTAGATGTCGCAATTTGTATCCGAATTAAAACCGTTACACCATAATGACGATTGAGATCGAATTTCCTGAAAATCCAACCGAAACGTATCGACAAAATGTCGTGTGTTTTTTTGGACCCTCTAGAGGTCACAATTTTTATCTGATTATATGTTTATATCACAAGGATCTCCGTTCCTTTTGATAACCGCATATAATCGTAGCGTTTTGAGCTTATGGACGCTCTAGAAATCTTCATTTGTATTCAATTTTAAAAAACCCTTTTAATACATCACCGTTACTGCCCGATAAAATGGTCGCTCCTTGTACGCAAATAATGCAAAAGTATGAATTACCAAGGTTATGAACACTCTAGAAGTCACAGTTTTTATCCGAATTTGATGAAACTTGAACTGTGTCTTTATAACCGAAAGATCTTGGTTTCAGTCAGTATTCGCACACATTGGACCATAACTTCTTGGATTATGGCACCTGATTGTACAAAAAAAATACCGTTTTTACCTTGTGGGGTCCGCCTAGAGGTCACGATTCTTATCCGATTTTAAAAACCGTTACACCATATTGACGATTGAGTTCGAATTGATCATGAAAATCGGACCAAAATGACCGCTCCTCGTACGCAAATAGTGTAAATATATGGTATATCAAGGTTGTTGACCCTCTAGAGGTCACAATTTCCATCCGATTTTGATGAATCTTGCAATGTATGTTTATAACCCAAAGATCTTAGTTCCTTTCGATATATGCGCATATCCAACTGTAACTCCCTGGATTATATCCCCTGATTGTACGATCTTGTGGTCACTCTAGAGGCTAAAATATCCAGTTGACTTTAAATTTATACACAGTGTTGAAGGTCATGATACAAAGAAGTCTATTGATTTTTAACGTTTTCCGATAATTACTGACAGCGTTAATATCCGATTGGCTTTAAATATTTTCCGATCATTACTGCTAGAATTATGGCCCTTGGTCACTGGAGAAATCATGTGCACGCGCTAGAGGCTAAAGTTAATATCAATATATACACAGTTTTTAAGGCTAGATCTAATACCTATTCAAGATTTCGTCATGGTTTCAGAGATGTATATAAAGCTAGGGCACGTGATTGTTGGCGAGATTAGGTTAGGGCTAGGTCCAGTGTTAGGGTTAGGGTTGGGGTTAACGCTAGCCCTGTTTACATCTCGTGACCTTTGACCAAACTTGAAGTTGGCCTTATGAAATAGATCTAACCCAGTGTTTAAGGTCATGAGACAGACAATCGAAACAAATTCTAATGATTTCTGATAATTACGTAATGGCTTGTTACTCAAAAACAGTTTTTAGTGTGTCGTAAATGTTTTCATTACTGACAAAAGAAAATATATGCGACAACACTTGTTGACTGCACGGACGACTTAGCTGCTATGGGTGTATGGTTTGTTTCCTGGCAACCTATCTTTAAACTAGTATAACGAGAATTGACAATTCGTTATTGAAGTCTTACACACCTTGAAATTATTTTTGTATAAGATTTGTTTTATGTACATTGTTTTTGTAAAACATAATGTTCATGAATTTGTTTTTGAGTTGTGTTTTTTTTTATTGTTTTAATTGATATAATTTCTGTG
The DNA here is from genome assembly GCF_932274485.2 of Patella vulgata. Taxonomy (NCBI): domain Eukaryota; kingdom Metazoa; phylum Mollusca; class Gastropoda; family Patellidae; genus Patella; species Patella vulgata. Next base: position 51,332,126 of record NC_065882.2, on the reverse strand, counting down.
AAAGGCCATTTTAAACAAATATTGGTGTGATTTTGGTTACTGCGTTTTATAGAAAACAGAGAAATAAACGGCATTATGTCTGTGCATAAAGCAGATGAGAGCCACAAAATTTACTGGATAACTGGTTCTGACATAGAATATTTGAGAAGGGACATCTGCAGCAATCTTTGCATTGAAAAGAATACTGATAAACTAGATTTATCTTGGGAAAAGAGGCTGGAAGGTATGACCATTCGGGTGGCTGTAGATCTTTATCATCTACGGTGCAAATTTATTTGGCTTAGATATTCACTACCCACCCTCGGTTACCCAGTGTACTCATTCCGTTCTACTCCACTATACCCTGGATTAATCTATGGGGGAGACACGTTTTCAAGTTATCCGCCCTTGATGATTGTGCTATTTTTATCGACCAATTCCATAAATTGTTATTTAAAAAGGAAGTTGTCAAAGGGGAGTAACTCTCATCGGACAATGTTAGGAGTTGGCCTATTCTAAATGCGTAATTATTAACAACCAATAATATATTATGTTAATGAAGACCAGACGTTCATATATTAATGTAGGGTCATTAATTTTATTTAGAATCGTTCGTTCGTTTCTGGAGTTTTACGTCCACTTCCACCTAAGGTGATTTTGATTGAGTTAGTTGTATTTTACGTCCGCTTCCACCGAAGTGATATCGCAGACAATCACGTGTTATGTTTGATTAATATTCGAAAATCTCATGGATTTCGTCGACGCCTGGTGTTGATGTGTAGATACTGGTCTCTGTAATGTTGATACTGCTTTCTACTTCGTATATTCCTATTGATGATGGTTTCCGTGGTTTTATAAATTCGCTTTCTACTTCGTATATTCCTATTGATGATGGTTTCCGTGGTTTTATAATTTAGGATTTGCGAGATCTGGTGTTGTCGGAGATCTAGCTTCTCCTTCTCGTCTTCTTTTTAGAGCTGGTGGCTGGACTGGCGGGGACTGGTTTGCTGGTAAACTTTTCGGAACTGTTGGTGCCGTTGGAGCTGGCTTCCTGTCTTGTACTGTTTTAACTACTGGTGGGACTATTTCTTTTCTTTTTTCTTTTTCTTTTTCTGGGCCTCGGATAGGGCATTCTTTCCGTGAGTGGCCAAGCTTCTCACATCTAAAACATGGAGAAGGTTGGCCTGGCGTAACTATTCTAACTCTCGTGTCTCCGTAGTGGGCTTGAAGTACTATTAGGTTGGGTATTTCTTTTACTTTTTTATTCGGTATTTCTATCTCGACTTCTCTTATTCTTCTGTGGACATTTGTATTACCTAGACGGAGGTCTTTGAACGATCTTACTTGGCCTAAGTCTGTCATTATTTCAATGATGTATTCATCAGAGTAGGAGACTGGGAAGTCATATACCGTTAGGGTGAGCACTTTGGCGAAGCGTTTGTGGAAGCGGTAGGTTATTCCCATGTGGGTGTGGTTCTCTGCCTCGAGGATTTTTGTTTTGGTTGCTTTTGTGCGTACGTGTACGTGCCATTCTTCTTCTTTCAGGTATATGGTTATGATGTCATCCCACTTGCCGAGTAGGTCGGTCAGGCACTTCAAGATTCCCCTGTCGGTTAATCTATCCGTGCTACTGACCGCCACGTGGTAGGAAACTCGGCTGGTCTCTTCTTCTGGTACAACATAAGTTTTAACTATCGGGTCCATGGTGGCTGGTTTACTGGAACACTGGAGCAGCAGGTGTTAACAGGGCGAACGCTAATTAACAGGTGATATCGTAGACAAGTATAAGTTCAATAATAATAAACATAACATAATGACATATGTCAGACAAAGAACAAATAGTAATAATAATAACAAAAGTCAAAAATATAGATGTTATACATATTTGAAATCAACAACACATACTACAGATTTTGATAATACAATTAAATATAAATAAATTATACATATATATATATATATATATATATATTATATACATAAATCATTCAGTAAATGGACATGAATATGGTTATCTACCCTTATAAAAACGAAGGCGAAACGATTAGTTTGTAAACTGTTTTCTGATTGGTTCGTAGACTGTAGCTACATTCTAGGCCAGGGCAGATAATTTGAAATCGAGGAACCCTATGGATTAACCCAGGGTATAGTGGAGTAGAACGGAATGAGTACACTGGGTAACCGAGGATGTTCACTACCGTACCACCACTGAGTAAATTATATATGAACAACGGTAGGCACAAGGTATAGTAAAGGAGCTTACAAGACATTTTTGGTGGCCAGTTATTGATATAACAAAGCTTTCATCTCGTTTTTATTGTGTAATACATAGCTTACGCAATGGACGTTAATATTTATTTCTAACTAACAAAGGCTGTACTTTTTGTATTGTTTGGTTGGATAATAATATGATTTGACATGGAGTGATAAGGGGATAGACTGGTACGATATTGAGAAATCCATCAGTAAAAATTGCTCTTATAATTGGATAGTTCCTACTCCAACGATGGTGTCTTACAAACATGCACACTGATCCGCAGTGAATATTTGCTTGGCCGAGACTCGTAATTCTCTGTGAAACAGATTGACAAACATGATATAAGAATCTACCTACCACTCATATTACATGTGCGTACAGTAAACAAGATTTAAAGGTCGGGAAAACTAATAGGTTTTAGACACATTGGCCGTCAGATTCTAAAGACTAACCCTCTCGCCGAAGCAGATGCTATGCAAAAATCAAAGAACAGTTCAGATGTATGCTACAGCTGATCGCACTTCAGAGATCGTTCTTTGGGGATTTATTTATAGCTAAAAGTAGGATGTTAAACCCCATTTTTTCATTCATTATTTATGTATAGCTCAATGCGAACGGTCAGTGAAACAATGTCGTGTAGCCTATCCTAGTGGATGCTGTTGTTATCTCCCTTTATACACTGACTCGTAATTATAAACAAAATCTGCTCATATTGTTTCAAGCATGTCTGTAATTCTTAAAATTTTGACATATTTGCACATTACATCTTCCTAGGTGGTCATGAAAGTTGGCTAATGACGACAAGGAATCAGACGTATACCGTAACGTCATTAATATATTTGAGAAGACAGTGAGTTACTAAAATTCATATTCTCAACTGAAAACTAAATATGGAGCTGCCAAAGAATTGAAAAATTATATCTAGCTAGACCGAATTCTATTTTGTGTGGCACAATTTAATTTTGAAATTCGAAAATACACATAAAGAAAAACATTAAGCTGCCCCTTTGTATTTCACAATGACTGGTTATGCGAGCGTGATCATTTGAAACCCTGATAAGAAAACCATCAGATCGACCTGAACCCGAGATGCTGGGTCCAGACTCCAGCATAATTGGAGACAGCTCTTTATCCGTCATGGCTACATTGGACTATTCAGCTGAAGCGTGGAAGCTGTCATCCCGACAGGTAGTAGGCTTACATGCTATTGATGTTTGTTAGATTTATGGCCCTTGTTTCACTTCGTAGAACTTTGATTTGAATTAGTGAAACGAAGAGCATCCCAAGCATTTCCATTAATTGCTTCTAGAGTTATGGCTCGTGTTTCACGTTGTAGAACCTTGTCAACGTTCAAGCGACAACAGTTATCATTCTATCTGTATGAAATTGATGCCAGTGTCTCACTACCTGCAAAAGAAAAATTATATGACGATCTTTGTCGACTGCTGGACGGTTTAGCTACTGTACAGTAGGCTTAAATTTCGTTTCCCGGCAGCCTATGTTTATAGTATGTTTATACCTGACCACGTTTATGCTTATACTGCTAACTTTCGCAACTACCCAGGTGTATTAGTCCGGTGGCTGAAGGGGAAGAATCGCCACCCGAGCTGTGAATTTATGAGACCAAGTTTTTCCAGGCCAGTTTTTTGTGTAGATTCCGATTCTAGGTGGTGATCAGGTGTTTGAGGAGGCGTTTTCGAGATATGGGTGTGGGGGGAGGGGTCCAGTGTCTAAAAATGGGGGGGGGGGGGGTGTCATTATGTCGACATTAATGATAATCATGTTATATATTACTAATAACATAAATTTCTAGGGCTGTCCATCTCTAAAGAAGTGTATATAATGCCACTGGACAACTGTTTTGATTTGTGGGGACGTGGGGTGGAGGTAGCAGGTGTGAAAGGGGGGGTGGGGATTGGCGGGAAATGAGTTCACGTTGATTTAATTAAATGGTGATTTTCTTAGAGCTTGGTAAAAACATTACTTTTTAATTCCGCTGCAGATCTCTAAATATGTGTATACGATTACCAGTGTATGGAGTGGGGGTGAAGGGAAAAATGTATTTTGATTTACATTTCCAGATCTTTTGAAAAGTACCATTAAAATTTAATATTTTGAATGACAAAATAGGTGCTCCATTGTGAACCAAATGATTTCTATCCACAAATATACATGTTGCCCCCGCCCCACGAAAACCCAACCCCACGTGGGAATCTTGTAAACATATTTAGAGATGTTTCATCAAGCTCTTCTTCTTCTTTCCTAGAGTTTTACGTCAACTTCCTCCATTGGTGATATCGTAGACAAACATCAAGTTCTAAGAAAATCATCATTTAAATCAACGTGAACACATTTCCCGCCAATTTTACGCCCCCCCCCCTTCACACACGCTCACTTGCAACCACCCACCCCACCTCGCCACAAATCAAAACAGCTGTTCAGGGGTATCATACACACTTATTTAGAGATTTGCAATCCTAGAAATTTATATGTTTTATTAATATATAACATAATTATCATTTATTTCATTTACCGGTATGTCAACATAATGACATTTTCACACAATTGTGGACATTGCCCCCCCCCCCCCCATATCTCGAAAACGCCCCCACAACCGCCTGATCATCACCCAGATTCGTAATCTACGCAAAAAACTGATCTAGAAAAACTTGGACTCATAAAAATAAAAGCTCGGGTGGCGATTCCCCACCAACCCCACCCCATTCAGCTACCGGACTATATGTAACACTAATATCGAACAGTCAAAACGATGAACCCGTTTTATTTCTTATTCCTGAAATGAAATGAAATGGGGTTTAACATCCTACTGTTCTGCTCCTATACTGGGCTAATGAAGACGGGTTCTTATTCCTTGTCAACGTATTTCAACATATCCACACATAATTATTAACACATAATTAGCGAAACTGTGTTAACGAAAACAATCGACTTCTCATTTGGAGTTCTAAACCTTTGATTTGTCATCTGTTATTTACTGGACAGTTGCCCTCAGTCGTTTAAAACATTTCTGTGCGAATTCTATCCAGATGGGCCAGGGAGAATATTGGCATTAACATTTTATTAGCATAGTGGGAAAATGTCCCACTTGTACACTGATAAAGCAGTAGAATCACTTCATTTGGGTGCGGGATGCTTATTCGGAAGATCCCATAATCCGATAGTCCAAACATGATCGGAAGAAAGTTGCGACAGTCCGGATGTCTGACATCTGTCACCCTTTGAAATAATAGAAATCTCTGTCAATATCACAATCATTTGCGTTGTCTTGTGGGGCTGGTTTCATGCTTCCTGTCCTCTATATGATCCTCCCAATTTCGTCACGATCTCCGAACATCTGTGTACAAAACTGACCATGTTGAAAAATCGTATTACTGGTCTATGGTCTAGCGGCTAAACTCATCTTCCGATTGATATTTATTATCTCTTGACCATAAACATTAAATGTTTATGTTCATGAGACGAAAAAGCAATAATTTATTTTAATTAGTTACAGATTTTTTGTTCTTAATCAAACTGAAAAATCTTGTGGGTGCTTTATAGGCAAACGTTCTCACTCGGTTGTCACAACCTTTATAGACTGCTGCCACCTAGGCAGCTGTTTCGTTGACTGACAACCTTTATTTGTTACTTCCAATAATAATCACATACCGTTATATATAGAATCGAAATAACCAGCTGATATCCTTTGTATAATATCTTCAAGTTGGATTAATATGTAAATATTAACTTCGTGTGGATGATTGAAGTCTACAGAAAGAGGCACGTGCTTATTCTTAGCAATTTGTATTCGATTGGGGTATTCATGCTATTGAGAAAGAACTTCTATACAATTTGCCATTCATTGATCAATTCATACACGCGATCGTAATCTATCCGATAATTATCTCCCCTTGATAGGATTCCTTTCAAAGCTCTCCACAGGCGTACACCATTAATATAAAGTCTTGGATTCTACGTGTTGCGAAATTGACCAATTGTTGTCATGAAACGTTTTCTAACAAAGATATTTATTCATAGGAAATATCAGGAATCAGCAGGATTTCGATTACAACCGTGAGTTGGATTTCGATATTATCGAGGTTTGGTGCTATATGATAAGCATTAACTTTCTTTAGATTTCTGCTCGACCAAATACCCTTACTCCCTACCCCATAAAATAGTGCCCCAATTCTTGTATTAACAATAAATGCAACGAATCCTTCGGCCAAATGATATTCGTTAATACGAGAAAATAAACCAAATTCCGATAGGGCAAGAAGATCAGCTAATAAAGGAACCCAACGATCCACAACATATAAACATCAATCACGATCAGTAGTTTGGCTTTAATCAGTTTCAAATACACTTGTGGTGGCAAAGTTGATTCATCTCTGTGCAATGTAAAACCGTTTTGTCAAATCTTAAATTAGAATGTTTGTCAAGCTGATAAATTATATAACTGAATTAGATAAAATCGTTGGATACCATCTTACAACATCGTAAATCACCCGTTTTCTTTTAAAAGATGTCGAACCATACCTTAGCCACCATGTTTTGGGTGTTTAGAAAAACGAATATATGGCGGAGGTAAACCATGGAGAGAGAGAGAGAGGGGGGGGGGTAGAGAGAGGGGTAGAGAGAGAGAGAGAGAGAGAGGGTCATTTCGAGACTAAGGTATCATATATTTCATTTCAGTAATTCGCGAGATTTTCTTTTCAGGCGACAAAGCCCACGATGTTAGACTGGCGACCATACTCCTTGTCAAATACGAACGATAGATCGAAACCACTACATCTGTAGAGAGAGAGAGAGGGGGTAATTTCGAGACTAAGGTATTATATATTTCATTTCAGTAATTCGCGAGATTTTCTTTTCAGGCGACAAAGCCCACGATGTTAGACTGGCGACCATACTCCTTGTCAAATACGAACGATAGATCGAAACCACTACATCTGTAGAGAGAGAGAGAGAGGGTCATTTCGAGACTAAGGTATCATATATTTCATTTCAGTAATTCGCGAGATTTTCTTTTCAGGCGACAAAGCCCACGATGTTAGACTGGCGACCATACTCCTTGTCAAATACGAACGATAGATCGAAACCACTACATCTGTGTCCCCTAATCGGTAAGAAAATATTATGGTGACTGATTGGTATCGTGTCGTGATGTCGACCTTTTTAAGGCGACAACCCGACATCACGACATTTTAACCCGACATCACGACAACCTTGCAACCTGACATCACGACATTTTAACATGATAATACAACGGAAAACCACGCTGCAAAATCCCGGGGAACTTTCTTGACCAACACCAGGATCAGGGTACATAATCATAGTGTTGAGAGGAGCATAATCGACAACCCGACTTCATGACATTTTAACCCAACATCACATTACGACATTTTAACCTGACAATACGATATTTTACGCGACCAACACCAGGATCAAAGTACATAACATAGTGTTGAGAGGAGCATAATCGACAACCCGACTTCATGACATTTTAACCCAACATTACGACATTTTAACCTGACAATACGATATTTTACGCGACCAACACCAGGATCAAGGTACATAACATAGTGTTGAGAGGAGCATGATCGACAACCCGACTTGAGAGGAGCATGATCGACAACCCGACTTCACAACATTTTAACCCGACATTACGACGTTTTAACCTGACAATACGACATTTTAATGTTGTTTTGTCGGGTGAAAATGTCGTATATATCTGGATGAAAATGGATATCGGGATGTTGGGATTTAGTAAAATTATGCTATAGCTTATGCTGAATTACTCACATGCTTCATCGCCAGATGATGGTGTAAATATACAAAGGCATTAACAAAGTAACAAAGAGTATGGGACATCCATGCACACTATGTATAAATCATAATTATTTTAACAACTCCTTATTTATAAACCATGTCTGAATTCGTAAATACCCTTTAATAAGCCGAAGTGGGATATATCTATTGTGAAGTGGTAACAAGGATTAGTTGATAACTAGGTCTCGCAGGAGACAATAACAGAAATTGATGACATAAAGATAGGTTAATGAAGTATAAATTGGAGGATTACATCCAATAAATACACACAGGAACTACACACCCAAGTATAATGGTTCCCTGTAAATGGTGTATTAAATCTAATGCTAGTTTAAACACGGATGAAATAAACTTTAATGTGGCATGTTTATGTAACAACCTATTTTGTTTTTGATTTATCTTGTAATGTCAATATATTCGAATTTAGATTTGTCGTGATTAGAATATAGCGGGAGTGTTTAAATGAGAATGCACGTAAATTTGAAGGTGTAACTGCCAATCTTTTGTTCAGTTATACTTTTATGAGTCGTCCGTGTTATAGCCTACACTTGTATCAGCAGGAGTTAGTGTTTTTGTACCTTCTAAACAACTAGACACTATTCTTTGTATGGCCCTACGTCCTGCACCACCGACAGGTAGAAGCCATGCTGCAAAATCCCGGGGAACTTTCTTGACCAACGCCAGGATCAGTGTACATAATCCTGAGAGGGGCATGGTCGACATTATGACATTTTAACCCGAAATCAAGATAACTCAACAATCCGACATCTCGGCATTTTAAACCGACAAAACATTTTTACGCGATATTACATTTAATGTCGTTTTGTCTAAATGTAGGGATGTAAGGATTTAGTAAGATTATGCTTTTTCAAGCTGGCGACAAATAAAGAAGATTCTGACGAGAATTTAGTATTAAACTAGTATCATAAATACATCAATCTATAATGTGGTTTAAATACAAATATGTCGATAGGGACAACAATCTATAGATATAAAAAAAAGTCTGTAGATTTTGAAATAGATAATTTTCTTAGGAAAAAAGTTTCTTCAACAAAACATTATCAAACTTGTTCGAAATGTCACTTTAAAAATCTAAAGGCTTGACAGAATTAATTTCTCACATGATTGCGCCTCAAGCAAGATATTCTTTTTGTCTGTTTCACAGCATAATGCTGTCATTTACAAAATCAAATCACAATCCATGCATTAATTCAATTAATGAAATAATGTATAAACGATATAATGGTTAAGTGGGAATCTCTAAATCCGTTTAATAGATGCTTACAAAATGGCCGACGGTAATTCTCGTTGCAGAACTCGCCGACAAATCCTATACGCGAATTTAGTGTTATCTTTGCATTTTAATTAAACCCTTATAATTTATTCCAATAACATATTTAAAATGCTAGGTAGGGAAACCGCGTAGTATCGGCTCTTTGGTACAGTGTTTGCTTAACAAAGTGGCTATTGTTACGACGAGTCTGAGACAAGTTTAGAACGAATTCCAAAATGGCTGCCAATCTCCCCAACACCAGCTTTGAAAAAGGAGCAGTATTTTCAACGTTTTCAGAACTAAAGGCAGCAATTAAGAGATGGGAAGGGTTAGGGTTAGGGTTAGGACTACTTTTACGACTATTTAGTTTTTAACTTCGCCGATGGAGGGCTGTGAAAGCATCGTCGTAACAATAGCCTGAGGACTATTTTTACGACTCGTCGTAACAATAGCCACTGCCTTTGCATGGGAAGAGCGTAGAAAATATTTACTTTGTGTTTAGATCAGTATATCCTATACTAGCTATATGAATAATCACCATGTGTTGAATAGACCCGCTATGGCGTCGTCTGTTTTGATGTTCAGATAATCATGTCTTTCAAAAGATTTGGTAGAATGTATTGTCTTCGGGAATTTGACTTGTAGGTTGATGTGAAGTCGACGAATCATATTCTGTTGATGGGGCGTGTTATGAGATTCTTTTTTCCCCGTAAAACGGGCCCCGAGTTCACAAAGCATTCTCAGACTTAAGTTGAGAATTTACTCAAACTTGTTCACCTTATTTTAACTAAAATATAGCCCTTTATAATAATTTTATTGTTTGAATGTATCAGATACATCAATAAGAAACTATGTGCAAAGTTTTGTATTTCTGCATCAAAGATATTTGTCATAAACAGTCATTGAAAGTTGAGCAAATTATCAACTTGTGTCTGAGAATGCTTTGTGAACTCGGGGCCGGAACAATATCTTAATTAGACGTTTTAATTAATATGGGACTAGACATATAGCATGAAATAATGTCCTAACAGTTCAAATATATCTACGAGAGTTTAATTAACACTTCACAGGGGTCAGTTGATTTAGAATATGAATTCAGGTGGGAAATCAGATATTCAACTCAATCAGCGAAGGGATAAGGTTTTATTGGCATTGAAATAACCCGCACATTTGCATAGCTTACAATCATGTAGATAACTTTATATCTCTAAATATTAAAATCTTTATCTGAATGTCATCTTAACTCAAACTTGTCATTGTACACTTTCATTCAGAACTGGCAAGACATTACCAGTATATGTTTCGTCTCTTGGAGAATATGACAGATACAATTACTACATTACACGCCTCACTGCTTTAGGTTATGGACAATTCTAAACACAACAGCTTTGTTTAGGGCCGTCAACCTTCAGCTTATATTGCCGTCACTGTTTCCGCTGAAAATATTCTAGCAGCTGGCGACGGTGTTGTACATCTGATAATAAAGATGTACAGCAAATGATTGTGTCATTGTGCCGTGCATCTGATAATTAAGACATACAGCAGAAGATTGCTTTGTGCATCTGATCTCATCGTTGATTTTTCTCAGACTTGGGTTGCAACCAATTTTACATAGGGAGCTCGACTAAATTACGAGATAGGATGAGAGTTCACAAACAGCAAATCCGAGATCCAAGTACGAGCAAGATCAGCCTTCGCGATCACATTAACGATTTAGGCGGAGGACTGGGAAGTTCTAACTAGCTTAGTTTTCAAAAGTCGTTGCAACTCACCGTTGTGGAAAGTTTTAATATTTATTTCTCGAGAAATAAGCCTAATGTGTTGTAAACAAAACTGCCACACTCCAATTTATGTGCCAGAAACGTTTTAAACAAATAATCTAAACGACAGCATTTTTTGTCCTCGCAATAATAAAAGTAGTGAGACGGCGAGCCTTCAGCCAATGAAAATCTAGTAAATAGCGAATAACAGTAAATACACGTGACCTTAAGGAGAATTTAATCGATCACTGTCGTGTTTTGCTATAATATAATTAGGTCGATTTTTTTTTAAGCCAAACTCGTTGTAAATCATATTTCTAATGAAAAGAAAGTGCGCGCTATTAATACTGGTATTTACCGGTGTCGGCTAACATGTAATAAGTGCATAAATGTGAAAGATTTAGGTCAGCAATGACTCATTGGGTAGAGTGTCCAACTGACAGCTGCTTACCACGTGGCGATTATGTGCCGTGTTTTCGGACCCTCCACCCCATCAGACGGACAGTTTTCCCCGATGCCAAACAAGCTTTACCCCTCTTACCCCCGTGAAGCCGCTGTCGGTAATACCTGACGGGCTTGTCCTCTCTCAACAAATTCTTAGCTGTTTCTAGCCTGTGTAAATGTGATGAATCAATTTATTATTCTTAAGAAAGTATACGACACTGTGGAATTAATTTTTGGATGCATCGTGTTTAACGTCCCACCACAGCTCCGAGTATTAAGATAATTTGAGAAGGGTTGGAAATGTTGATTGATAGCAATGATATAGGCCTATATATAATCGAATATAAATATAGATAATTGCCAAATATCAAAATCAATCAAGGTGTGTGAAGCTATATTTTATTAGAGGCTCTCTTCCTACTGTATTTGTCTTTGCGTGTGTAGACATACATACTTTGCATTATCAAGTTCACCCTAATATTAACTGGTTAGAATAGATCCCCTAAGCCCACCCTTCCTCATCTCTAATAAAGTTGACACTGTAGCATCCATATAATATAACTATGCATAAATCAAATGCAAGGCCCAGCACCCCCCCCCCCCCCCCTCACACACTGCTTAATCCCCCACCCTCCATATAAGGTTGGAAATACCTTTTAATATCAACATACCCACATCCATACCAAAGGCACCCCTAATAAGGTTTGGCAATGTAATAACAATTAACTGATGTTTTGTGGACAGTTATTTGTGTTTGCTAAATTATGACTCTTTGAACTTAATGCATAGGTATAATACAGGTTGTGTTCTAATAACTGGCTAAAATGTCCCTTGTTTGTCCATTCCCCTATTTTAAAAAAAATATATATAGACTACTTGGAGTGGTCTATGGGAGTTTTAAAAATAATTTTTTTTTAAAACTTTATTTATTAAAGATAATTGGATTATAGAGCAGGCAACCCCACTCTCCCAAAAAAAAAAAAAAAAATACAAACAGATATAAATATTACAATCAAAACATAATGAAATTACAATAATAAATCAAATACATAAATATACACATATATATATATATATATATTACATACACTCACACACACATGTACACACTACACTAATTCATTGATAATTAACATCAAACAGCTGAGAAAAAATGTACCATAATAGACTAAAAAAAATATGTATGCTGCACATGTCTGATATATAAAGAAATAGTTAAGACTTTTAATACATGTAGTTCAAAAATTAAACATTAAAATTACTGTAATGACTTTAATTGACAAAAGTTCTAATTTTAATGAAAATGAATATGGAAAAAACAGTATGTACAAGCTCTGTTGATAAGATATGAATTTATAGGCTTGGATCAGCATACAATAGATATGTAAAAACATATATACAAAGTCATTTTAAAATTTATTATAACATGTTGATTTTGATTTTATAATTATACTAAATCATTCATGGACTAAAGTGTACAAAATATGCATAATGAATTTGTTATGGTTAATATATGTTATAGCAAGTTCAATGATATTTGTTGATGTAATAATGAAAATATATATATTTATTTGTTTTATTGAGAATATATTGATTATTATCTTTGTAACAATATATAGTTTTTACATTCAACATTCTTCTTCATCATCATGATCATCATCATCCATAGCCATCTCTGTGGGTGTAGGTGTGGAATTTTGACAGTCTTTACATCCACATAGATCTGTACAGGAAAGGGCAGCAACTTTACACGAACATCTACAATTAATACAATTGTGTGCTGGATTAAATTATCTTTGCTCAATTAACAATATATTACCAGTAATACAGTAACTTAGCTCAGACTTCCTGGGTGAATATTAATTTCTAAACTATAATTCTTGCATGATATTTATACTAGAATATATCGCCTAAAACTACGAAGCCCAATTAACCGGCCCACTAGATCCCTACATCTAAATTTTTTTGGAGCAATGCAATCTCTAAATGAAATCAAAATCTAAAATTGCTTATTTAAATAGCATTTCCGCCTGTAGGATCAATAATCTTTGCAGATCTTTTCACGGCTTAGAAGTTAGACTAATTGCCTTTGATTTTTCTGTAAAGGCTATTCCAAACTATGCTCCCACAAGACGGCAGGTTTTGTTTTAGACCAATCACCGACGGAATATAAATTTGACAAAGTTCCATGGAACCTGACTAATAATAGTAAGTGCAGGAGGACCGCACTACACGTAAAACAAAAATCTACAAGATAAACCTGCAGACATGACAGAAAATAGACATTGCACTAATAAACAAATATCAAATCAAGCGAATGGATCCGGGGGCCAGCCGTAAGCGCTGTACAGTCCCGGGCCTGTAGTGACACAGACTTCACTCAAATTTGAAAACAATCAGGAATACAAACAGGATGTAATAGAAATAATGTAATTTTAAATATTATGTGCTGTACTCCATATTTCTAATATTACTTTATTGAAAATGATATTTCATAACCCTTGACATTGTAATTAATGACTAATGTAATTTGTTAGTTATGTTTCATAAAAATGTTTTTCCCTTCACCAGTTTAGGCTTCGGTTTTGTTTTAAAACTTGAAAGTTTGCCCACCACTGGTTTGCGTGAAACCATGTATTGTGAACAAGTACTTTATATAGAGCGGTGCTTGAGCAAAGCTCTTTTCCGGTAACACAGGAGCGTAATATAGAGCGAAGCTCTAAAGCATCGCGCGAAGCGCGGTGCTTGAGCAAAGCTCTTTTCCGGTAACACAGGAGCGTAATTGAAAATGTCACCCACAGACTGTTGATTAAAAAAAAATTCAGACAGGAACCGGATACACTGGGGAAAACAGGCAATGCGCATGTCTGTCAATGCGCATGTCAGCGCATGTCAACTTACCAAATCTCGCCCAAGCGAGATTTTGGGTCTCTAAGAAATATTTCTATGACGCGTCGAATAAATGACGTCAGATAATTTTGACGTCAATGAAAATCCTCACACCTTTTTGTTCTTTTTTCAATTGGGGAAACTTTATTATGAAGGTTTTATTTGACAACAATCACATCAGCTTCGCTCTACTCAGGCAAGGCCTGTTACATATTATAAAATGTCACCCACAGACTGTTGATTAAAAAACAATTCAGCCGGAACCGGATACACTGGGCAAAACAGGCAATGCGCATGTCAACTTACCAAATCTCGTCCAAGCGAGATCACGTAACTAACAAAAATAATTCTATCCACCAAATCTCGCCCAAGCGAGATTACGCGCCTCATAGAACTATTTCTATGACGCGTCTAATCAATGACGTCACATATTTTTTACGTCAATGAAAATAATTCTCACACTTTTTTGTTCTTTTTTTAAAAACAAAATTAATGTATAAAATTTAGATCTCAATAAAAACTAAATTATTTAATATTTTTTGTATCACTTGAGAAAATTAATTATGAATGAAGGTTTTATATTTAACAATAATCAGCTTCGCTCTACTCAGGCAATGCCTGTTACATATTATATTTCTAACAACAACCAACGTGAACACTCACAGCCTAGAAAAAATTTAAATACTAAGACTAAGATAATAATAATAATAAAATAACTAATAATAACATACAAACATACCTTCGAGTTCGAACACATCTCGATACGTGATTGCAATGTTTTTTAATTTTTTCTTCTCCATCCAAAGTCTGCCACTGTTTTGAATATTCCACACAATGCCTCCAGGTGTTGTCGTTAAAAACCAGTAACTTGCAAGGCTGTGTTGCATTCTGATGAATAAGGCACTTCATTTTTCTGGTCAGAATGCCAGAAAAATGTGTCCTTGTTGACTAAATACGCCATGATTGAAGGATCGGGGCTAGAAGTTTTTTTTATTTTGATTGGCCAAAATGGCACTCGGCATTGATCATAGTGCGTATTCCTACGCGTGTAATGTTTATTTTTTAAGAGATTAGGTTAAAAAGAATTCCATTTTTAAAAAATAATTAATAAATACTGGCACATTCTGAATGTGTGGAGATCTGTTTTTTTTAAATTAGTACAAAGAGACGTGTAATTTAAAAAATTAAAATCTCCCACAGAGGTTGTTGCAACGAACTTGAACGATAAATGTCTTCGGTCTTTCGCCTAATTCAGTAATTGTTTCTAAATATTTTTTTCCTTCTTCAAAATTCAATCGAAGAATGTACACTTTGAGGCTTAAGTAGAAATACTTTATTGAAAAATTTAAACCCAAACTTGATAGTATCCTTGAAAAGAATACCAAACTTGATAGGTTGAATGTTAATCCCGAAAACTGATTAATTTCTGTGTTTTATTAATAGCTCTTTTTAAGCCATAATGACGTCATCTCGCAATGCCAACTCGCTTTAGGCTTTTATGTTAAGTTATAGCGCTTTTTATTACCTTGGACGAGACAAAATACCGAGGTGCCCTATACAAATTGGTACGAATAGTGTTAGATCATATACCACATTGCTTTGATAAAACTCAATATATTACACAATTTGCATATGCCTTTTGCAATATATTCATATATTGCAGCATATTACAATATAGTTTTTTGCTGAATTACACACAACCTTCATCGCCAGATGATGGTATAAATACAAATGCATTAAATGAACTGAAATGGGGTTTAACGTCCTGCTGTTCTGCTCCGGCTGGGCTAATGAAGACGTACTTTTATATCGAATTCCAACTGCCAAGGGATCTTTTAAGCGCACGCCAAAAATGTGTACACGAGATCTCGGTTTTTCGTACCATTGAACGACTAGACAATTGCCCTTGTCAGGCCCCCCAGTCCTGCACCACTGACAAGGGGAAACCACGCCGGAAAATCCCGATTAACCTTTTCGGCCAACATTGGGAGCGAACCCGTGACCTCCGGGCTAGCGAGCCAGCGTCTAACTCTCTTAGCCACCGTGGCTCATACAAAGGCATTAACAAAGTGACAGAGAGTATGGGTCATCCATGCATAAATCATTATTATTTTAATGGTTCGTAAATACCCTTTAATAAGCCGAAGCGGGATATATCTATTGTGAAGTAGTAACAAGGATTAGTTAATAACTAGGTCTCGCAGGAGCCAATAACAGAAATTGATGACATAAAGATAGGTTAATGAAGTATAAATAGGAGGATTACATCCAATAAATACACACAGGAACTACACACCTAAGTATAATGGTTCCCTGTAAATGGTTATTAAATCTAATGCTAGCTTCAACACGGATGAAATAAACTTTAATGTGGCATATTTATGTGACAATCTATTTTGATTTAGATTTTTTCTTGTAATGTCAATTTTTGGGCTTTTTGTCGAATATATTTGAACTTTGGAGATCTTTCCTGGTCGATAAAAAATTAAAAAGATAATTTTAGATTTGTCGTGATTAGAATATATGGTCATAGCGGGGGTGTTTAAATGAGAATGCACGTAAATTTAAAGACATAACTGTCAATCTATTGTTGAGTTACAGACTGTTTATGAGTCTTCGTGTTATAGCATACGCACTTTAGAAATGCGGTCGACTCTCTGTCTCGCTCGCTCTCTCCCTCTCCCTCCATGAAACATATATTCTTGCCAGGCTACATAATACGCCAACAAAGCCATCCACAATAGCTATAAAATCAATGCCAACAAATCCCACTGAGGAAATTTAAAAACAATCCAACTAAGTTTTTAACATATTTTGCAAAGAATCCGTTAGTGTATCACGTTTACACGCTTAAGGAATCAAAATCTAATCGCAGTCTTCTTATGTTTCACAGATTTCTGTCGTTTACATAATGAATAACCCCCACCAAGTTCACAAAAATTTAAAAATAAGTCAAAATGGCAACGGGAAGATACTTCGCCGAATATTGTCCCGTTATTTGATTTTCGATCCGGGGAGGTTTGGAACCGCCAGGTAATAAAATGGTCCGCTACTTATTTCGATCTGTCCTTCCTCAGGCCCTTTAACATGTTTCGATATTAACCCTCCTGGTGCATTGAAAACTTTCAAAATCATGATTTTAATTTTTTTGGATATATATTTGCTTTGGAAATGAGCCCACGTTCCTTAATCAACCAAATAATTTGCTTAAAATTAATAGAAATGTAGCTTCTATTTCAAATGCTAAATGCCCGGCATACATTTCATCCATATTACTAGACCTAAAAGGCGCTTTTACTGTATTCATGCCTATTAACCAATATAGGAGGCAGACCACCATTAATTTCTCCATTGACTTTAATGTTAAATCAGTGGTGTTCTGCATGCTGTAGCCCATTCCTTAAAATTTCGTTGAGAACTCCACTCTACAGCACAGCAAGTATGACATCATGGGATCATCAGAGTACTAAATTTGTATGAGGTTGATCACCAAATTTCAATTCATTGAAATTCATAGCAGACTGGGGTCAGAATATCATTTCCATGTTAGTGCTAATACAAAACAAAGCCTTAAAAGTCTCAATCTGACAGCAAACAGGGCAGAAAATAGAAATTCAATGCCTCCTCATCAATTCTACACCAAAAAGTCAATACAGGTAAGCATGCAAAATGGCAGGAAAAGAGGGAGAAAAATATATCTAAATACAGCCGGCACTACAATTTGTGGGTACTTCAGAAAATTGATGGTGGTCTACCCCCAAAATGGACGATATACTTTTTAGTCACTCGCTGAACTCTCACACGATAAGGCTGTATGATCAGTCATCCCATTTTCTCTTTGTTTATAAATAATATTGCCAAACAACTTTAAAATTTATAAGGAACTAAAATATGTATCAGTTACTTATCTCTGTTTGCAAATTCTATATGTAATGTGAGTAATTATGAAAAATGATCTAATGGTTATGTACTCATATACAACTGGCGGTAGTTTTTTCTTTGATGTGCATAAAAGTTATATCTCACATCAACCTGTTATGACGTCATCATAGGTGGATATATTTCATACCAACCTGTCATCTCGGGTTGATATATGTGGTTCATATCAACCGCTGATGACGTTGATGATCGAAATAATACAAAGAACACAGAAATAATTTTTTTATTCTTTTGACAATTACAAATAGTTATGGTACAATTTGTAGCATTCAGCACCGAAATAGACGACGTACTTATCGGCATATTTAGATCGGTTATACACACATGTGTCTTAAGATATCTTTCCGAATTTTCTTTTCGTTCACATTTCGATTATTTCTCCACACACTCCAAGACTTGAAAGTATTTATAGCCCAAGAGTTCCTTTGTAAAGTAGTTTTGGGTACAGTCCACCTGACACAGTCGGTCAAATCCTTCTCTGTCAGAATTATCGGAAAAGATTGCCCTTTGATCCAAATTTTCTTCATCCTTTTGACTAGCAACTAGTAGATCCTCGTCAGAATTTGCATTCACATCTATTCCACCGTCAATCTGTTGGTAAAAAAGGATTGATAATTCGTCTGATAACATATTACTATCCATTTTGTTTTTGTTTTCAATTCAATTGAACCTATATTTACTCCAAAATGGCGACATTGGTTGGTTATAAAGGTAAGCGTTTTTTCCATCCACTGGAGCCAGGTGTTATGGCGTCATATGTCGATTGTGGGTTAGGATAAGGGTTAGGAATGGCCCAGGGTTAGGGTTAGGGCTAGCCCTGTCTACATCTCGAGACTCTGACGAAATCTGCAGGCCACAGCCCTTACCCTAACCCACAGTCCACATATGACGGTTATACACAATAACATCCACGTGCATTCACGTGATTAGTTCGGTAACTTTCGTGATTTGGCGGAAACTGTCGAGCAATTATCCAATCTTTGTTGACGTTTAATGGAAGAGTCCATTTAATTTAAGGGTGATTAAAACTATGACGTTGTATATGTCGGATATAAACCGTCTCCCTCTTGGATTGATATGATAGAGATCAATTGGGCTTCGCCAGCGTGTTCTCTATCATACGAAACTCGGGTATATCCTATACCTACAAAGGATGTATCATAATTATAAATATCTAAAGATACTTTAGCAAACCGAGCAGGGAAAGCCTTTAGTCTGAATAATAGTAAGTGCAGGAGGACTGTCACATAGTGCTGAAATCATCCTCGGTATCCCCAGTGGTCTCATGCCCTGGCCTTTGCCAATTTCCATCGCAATTAACGATTTATGGGACTGGTCGATAAAAATAGCACAAACATCAAGGGCAGATAACTTGAAAACGTGCCCCCCCCCCCCCCGTAGAACGAACTGAGGCCACTGGGGATACCGAGGATGTGCTGTTATATGATGTTCCTCCTATTAGCCCAAAATTGAGCCAGTGGAAACGGAACATTTAAAATATAGGAACAGTCCCTTGAAAAGAATTCGTTGGTCTACAGATGGTTCCCAAGAGAAATTGGCTGGCAGACCGACTGACAGGGCAGGTAACGACCAGTAAATTTTGTGTGCAATTAAATAGGAGAGTGGGGTGTTCGGCTCCATAATATTTCTATCAACAACAATGTCCGAACCTAAATCTAGTGATTACTCGAAATTTTGACCCTCACGGATTTGACTAAAGATTTGTAAAAAACACTGACCAGTAAAAATTGTAGACCGATCGACGGACGCGGGAATGGAAATATACACACCGTGAGCGTATTAAAACGACTAGTTATTATACTTGTTTCATAAACTATTGAAATGTGCCTTTGTCATTTGAAGCATACCAATATGCCTTCAGCTATAGATCCAATCGAATTTTGTATTTGTATGGCAAAGGTCAAAATTAATGTTTACTATCGCAGAATAAAAATGTACCCGCTCTAAATTTAATTCTGTTTTCACAAAGGAGAAACGGTAAAATTAATATAGATTTAGGAACACATTTTCTGTTTTTTTGGAATGGCTTAGAAATCTCGATGACAAAAAAACCAACATGAAAGTAATCCATAAAATCTTTCGTCTTATTAGTTGTACTAGGTTCCAAATTGATTTTCAATATAAATAACATTGAAGAACCGTGACCAAACACATATTAACCCTGAACTTAGAACTCCCTCGCCAATAACAAAAAATATCAACATTGAAACGCATTTAACGTAGATCGGTGGCTGGTAAGGATATAACGAATCAATATGGTAATTCGTTTCGTTAAATGAACCAAAAGCAAGGAATGGTATCTTAGTGTCAATACATGAAATTGGCCGTCTATAATGAAAGCTAAATATTACTTAAAAGACTTGTGCTTGAAGTGCAAAATTACATCCTCATTACCGTGTGAGTCGGAATGAACATTTTTATCATTTCTAAACTCACTTGCTTTTCAATGAAAATAATTATATCTGGGACATAAGGACATTATTTCTTAACAACGTTTGATATGTTACATCAAAATATTGCTTCTATAAATCATATAGATTTCATTATTATTTATTGGCACATATTTCACAAATTTTGATTAAGAAATGCGTTAGATGTTAACATAGAAATTTTCTTCATGGATCACCTATATGCCACTGTTGCCGTTAACATTCTATGATTGAGATGAAACATTCAAAAAGCCACCAAAGAACACCCCAAGCAAATAGAGTGGTAATAGTGGTTAATGATAATTAAGCCCTTGATGTTTAAAAGTGAACACCCATGTAAAAGGAGATGTCGTGTTATTTCAAACTACATTACTTAAGCTATAATTCAAGCATCAAAGATAAGTTAGTAGCAATATTCGTTTAATACGATATCCGAAAATTATACAAAATCACAGGACTGGCCAGTTTGTGAAAATTTGAATCCCCAAGGGGAACATACGCCTCATAATTAGCTTTTCGTGTTAATTATCGATAAAGTCAGACATCAGAATTTGATTATGACTACTATAGACCGCGTCTGTGTTTACATTCAGTACAAATCGGATAAAACAGTTAAATACTATATCGGTATTCTATGCCGGATTTTGATACTAGTATCGACACCTTAATTCTAATACTTGGCGAAATATCACGACAGTGTAACAGATATATTATATATACTCAATGCAAGGTTTAAATGTTTTATAGCTCGTTAATATAGAATAATAATAGGCCAAAAATAAACATCAAGACCGAAACAGGAACAGATTACTCTGGATTGGGAACAAACATAAGACCAGTTCATATTTTGTTAAACGATTGATCTGTTTAGGTACATACATACATACTATTTATGTTTAGCAATTGGAAGGGTGTCTATTTGTAGAGATTGTCTTTAGACAACTGCCCCAAGAGTTCCGCGATGCAACAATCGTTCATATATACACACGGAAAGTCGCCGGGACTGCGACAACCACAGAGGCATCTCCCTCCTGTCCATTGCAGGCAAGATACTGGCCCGAATCCTGCTCAACCGCTTGCTGAAACATCTGGAGCACGGCCTTCTCTCAGAGAGCCAGTGTGGCTTCCGTGCTGGACAAGGAACCACGGACATGATCTTCGCTGCCCGCCAGCTTCAAGAGAAATGTGTCGAACAGAACCGCGAGCTATACACGACTTTCGTCGACCTCACCAAGGCCTTTGACACGGTCAATCAGGAAGGTCTCTGGAAGATCATGGAGAAATTTGGCTGTTCCGGCAAGTTCATCGAAATCGTCCGTCAGTTCCACGACGGAATGACTGCCAGAGTCCTTGAAGACGGCGATCCATCTGAAGCCTTTCAGGTGACCAACGGTGTCAAGCAGGGCTGTGTGCTTGCTCCAACACTATTCAGTATCATGTTCTCAGCCATGCTGTTCGATGCGTTCAGAGACTGCAATACCGGCATCGACATCCGGTTCAGGATTGCAGGCTGCCACAAAGGTAAAAGAGATTACCACCCGAGAACTCCTCTTCGCGGACGACTGTGCCATCAACACGCACGATGAGAGGGAGATGCAACTCCAAATGGACCGTTTCTCAGCGGCCTGTGACAACTTCGGTCTCACGATCAGCACCGAGATGATGCATCAGCCAGCCCCTGGAAATCAGCACTTCGATCCGCAGATTGAAGTAAACGGACAAACTCTCCAATCCGTAGAGAAGTTCACCTACCTGTGCAGCATCCTCTCCAGCAGCGCCAACATCGATGATGAGATCAACAACAGAATCTCCAAGGCGAGCAGCGCATTCGGGAGACTGCGAGAGAAAGTCTGGGACCGGAATGGTTATCCTTACCACCCTATTATACGGCTGTGAGACTTGGACTACCTATCGAAGACACGAGCGGCAGATCGAACGCTTCAACCTCAAGTGCCTCCGGAACCTACTCCGCATTCGCTGGCAAGATAAAATCCCTGACACGGATGTCCTGGAACAAGCCGAAATGCCCAGCGCAACCACCTCATTGCACAAGGCACAGCTGCGATGGTCTGGCCACGTGTGCCGCATGTCCGAAGACAGAATCCCCAAGCAGCTCCTCTACGGGGAGCTTTGTCAAGGAAAACGAAATGTCGGCCGACCGAAGAAGAGATTCAGGGACAATCTGAAAGCGTCTCTGAAAGATTTTGCTATCAACTCAGAGACATGGGAACAGACGGCTGCGGACCGCCTTTCGTGGCGCTCAACCATCTGCAGAGGAGCAAAGACAGCCGAACGCACCTAGCCAGGCAGAAGAGGCAGGTGCGTAAAGCTTCGAACAACACAAACAAGTCCTCCTCCCACTTCTGCCAAACCTGTGGGAGAGGCTTCCTCGCCCGGATCGGCCTCGCCAGCCATCTCCGGGTCCATAACTGATGATGACGATGTGATTGTCAAATGGTCATCTTCGAATCGAAGGACGAACAACAACATTTATGTTTAGCAATTGGAAGGGTGTCTATTTGTAGCCATTGTCTTTAGACGAGGTTTGGTACGTTTGAGTTGTCCTTATTTCCTTGTTTAAAAGTGAAACTAGGTCTAACCTTTCCTTTTGCATCTCACTAAAACATCTACCATCTACAGTATCTAAGAAATCAGATCACTATTGTGTTTCAAGCTACATTCCATACATTACATTCCAATAATAATTAACGTGTAGCTAACTTCGGGCTATATTATATACCGGAAAACTACCGGAAAACACCATGTTATACTGAATACCGGAATCCACCGGAAAAACACTAAATACCGGAAAACACACTAAATACCGGAAAACACCCTAAATAGGTAACTCGGAGCCTGGTTCTCTGGAAAACACCGGAAAAACCTAACCCTAATCCTACCCCCCCCCCCTCAAACAGAGGACCAGGCTCTGGGATACCTATTTAGGGTGTTTTCCGGTATTCGCATAATATGTGATATGTACTTAAAATACTTAAATCAACTTAGTCTGTAATTGATAGTTGACACATAAAAAAGAGCGATTTATCGAAAACATATGTCACTCATTTACCACCGAATAACACGTGAGTGGAATTATTCTAATTGCATCATTTGATTTAAAGTAACCAATCATTTTGTTAATTACACAAGTTCAGGGCCATGATCACGCGTTATTGTGCATGATATTCACTTACCTTTAAAAGAAACCCGGGGAACCCTGTAAGTCAGACTTGCATTAGATTCCAGAGATCGAGGGTACATCTGAGTTCCTAGACAGCCGAGAGGCTGGATAGGGTGGAGAAGTGGTTTTAGCTATATAGTATTGTAATTTGTGCTATGCTTGTATACCTGTATTCAGTTATATGCTATATAAAATGTAGAAGCGAAATATGCATTATTATTCCTGGTAAGACAACCGTCTTAAGAAACTGGAAGAAGTAAATACACAACGTGAAGCAGAAGTAAAGACAGCTAGAGACAAATTCTAGACGATCACAAGGCTACAGAAATATGTAGTAAGAAAAGATGCATGGGTCATACGTAGGATGTGGCGACCGGTTTCCCATAGACGCTCTCCACGTTAGACAAAAGACCTATGGTGCTACAGTATGCCCGTCTTCAATAGCCCAGTTTAGGAGCAGAACAGTAGGAAGTTAAACCCCATTTCATTTCATTTCACAACTTTGAAACACAGCCTAAACTACTATTAGTAAGTGCAGGGGGACTGCACCACACCAAATTTACACAAAAACAAATACACGGACAAGACATCATACTCAGGAAAACACAGACAGACAGACCATTAAGTTAATGTATCCGGGGGCTAGCCGTAAGCGTCCACTGCACTGTACAGTCCCGGGTCTGATCTGCTATATGTTATGATCTGCTATATGTTACACGAAATACGAATGTAAGCATATGTAGTAAAAATTCAACTATACAAGTAACCATATCGGTGAAATGTATAAAAAGTAGTCTAAACCTAAATGCTCTAAAATCAATCCAGAAACGTTTCAGTATTCAATACATATAGAGCACATGTTCCATCCGTCACAAAAACAAAACTGAATACAAAGAAGCAAATAGGAAATGTAGACTGTCCCGAGAGAGAGTGGCGACGTTATTTTGGGAATTACTTCATATCTTAGAAGGTGACAAAAAAATCACAATAATAAGGGCGATAATCCAGATAAAATAACGTTAAAAGCTTAAAAACTATAAGTTTTAGCGACTAATCGGAATTATTAAGTTTAGTAATTGTACAATTTATAATATATTATTAATATAATACCCCACACAAGAAATGCAAAACAGGTAAGCTGAAGAAATCGTAGTATGTAAGTGTATTTATAAAGGCATAAAAATAAGGGAGGTAATTCAGACAGGGTTAGGTAACTACAGAAAATCTGAAATAAAATTTAAATTGGATCATTATCCAGTATGTAGTCGGTTATATACTTATAAGAAATGTCAAATCTGGTATGTTGAAGAAATGGAAGTTTTGAAATTTCTTTTAAAATGCGTAATTGTGTATCGCCTTTGGCAGTGCATTTAAAGTAAATAGATTTTATTCGGGAGAGAACTAGTTCTTTATTGTTATATATTGTCAAAAATCGTAATGCCTGTGAATAGAAAACACTATATAGCGTGGTATCTGGTATGTTACTATAGATTGACGGGTATTTTACTACTTCAATACCAAATTTGTCCGTTTTGTCGAAAATACCGACATTAAATTTATTGTTAATTTATTGATGTCCAGGTCAAGAACAGATGCATTTATAGTGCCGGAATTTTCTTTATTTAATATTAGTTCAGGAGGATATATTTCACTTTTATATTTGTTGAAATTTCCGTTATCATTGATAGGTGTTATGTTATCAATGTATCGGAAGGTATAGTTTAGACTTTTAGCTACTTTGTAATCTGTTTTCTTTTATGGTCTTGAAAGTACAGTCAACATTGAAACTCATATCAACCCAAACTACAACCGACAACATAGCCTAAAGAACTTTAGACCTCGAAACAAAGCCTAATCTACAGCAGATAGCATTCAAATATAACCCAAACTACAACAGATTACATTCAAGCACAAAGCAAACTACGACAGACAACATTAAAACACAACCCAAATTATAACAGACAACCCAAGATAACACAAATTTCAAAATACAGCAAAAGCCTTGGCTAAATTTAAAACAATAACCAAACCATGGAAGATGCTTTAAAATTACGATATCGCTTTCCTATTAAGATTTGTCTGTCACCCTGGTACTAAATTGCATGGTAGAACTAAATAACAACACATATTGTTATCTCTATGAAATAATACGCATTAGGTGTCCCGTATAGCACACCCGTCTATAGCTATATTGGCCACAGTTTAAATCTAGAATCGCTGCTGGTTTTGCCCTTTGCCAGATGATGTTAATGAAGGTCTTCTGTTGGCCTATTGGTCTGATAAATACACATATTAATAGTAAATCATATTTTATCCCAGGAAACGAAACCTCATTAGTGTCTATTGATTCTAGCAATGTTAATAAAAGTCTCCTTCGTCATCCGGTAATGAGAAAAGAATCATGGCGTCAATGTATACTTGCTTCTCAATATCCAACAAGACACTTTGCAAATATAGTTAATATTAACCAAGTCTACAACATGACCATTTCCACTTGGAGATCTGATCATATGTTGAATACACTTGAAATACTGGAATAGAATTACCTAGAAACTTAGTGAGTACGATTTTTAGTTGATCGTATTATATTGTTCCATGTAAAATTAGCCCAGATAAATGTATAAATTCTTCTCATTGATAACCCTACGTAAAGCAAAGAAATGGGACACATTTACCTTTTCAAATGACATTACATCAAAGTCCTACTGCTCCGCGGGGGGTTGGATGTCCGAATGGTTAGCACGTGCGTGCTGTATCATAATGCCTGTCATTGAGTCAACTGGCGTGGTTTCGAATCCCCGGTTGTACGTGACAAGGAGTAGGGTCGCCTGTCCAACCTCGTGGGTTTTCTCCGGGTCCTCCGGTTTCCTCCCACTGCTAAAGACCCCTACGCGCAAGCGAATTATTGAAATAAAAAAAAATTAACCGTATGTTAGTCCCGAATTGACCTAGTATGTGTCGAGTGGACGTTAAACCCCATTTCTCTCTCTCCCTATTGCTCCCTAAAGAAGACTAGCGTACGCCATACAGTGCTATGAGGGACGTTTTACCCGGCCAGGTTCAAATTAACCGTATGATAGTCCCGAAATGACCTAGTATGTGTCGAGTGGACGTTAAACCCCATTTCTCTCTCTCCCTATTGCTCCGATCGGGTTAATGAAGACTAGCGTACGCCATACAGTGCTATGAGGGACGTTTTTTCCCGGCCAGGTTCAAAGGGACTCTTCAAAATACTACTTCGGTGTTTTCTCTTTTTCCGAAGAAATAATTTGTAGGCTTAATAGAAATATAGTGATACAAAACCTATTCTTGGGGTATCTTTAACAGAAGACTTCTTCAAAATACTTTATAAAATCTTAAATGTTTCCCTTTTTTTCTGAACAAAAAATTTCTAGGCTTAATAGAAATATGACGATATAACGCCCATTTTATTCGTGACAACCAAACCTCATTAAAGGGCGTATGGCTCTATTATTTGGTACATTAAATTAGACGAAACTGGATCTTAAGAATGCATATAAAGTGATTATCACCCAATAACACATTCTACAGTAGATATTACCTACAAAAGAATAAAAATGCGACAACCCTTGTCGCCCGCTCGGACGATTTAGCTGCTGTGGGCGTATGTTTTGTTGCCTGGCAACCTGTCTTTATTAATTAATTTGTCATTTTATTTTTTTGGCAGTCACTTTATATTTTATATTGTCATTTTATATTTTATTCGACTTGTTGCAATTATTGTAAAGCGCTACTGAACACTTTTAGTGTGAAAGCAGCGCTATATAAATACATGTATAATATCGCTTGTGTGATAATATTCATAATCTACTGAGCGATATGTGTAAAGGAGATATCGCTTCACTTGAAATAAAATCTATACTAAAGAATTATATTTATTTATTTGAGGGTCTAAGAACGGGATGTGTGATAAATAAAATATTCTACTCGTCTTTCGTTTTCAACAAATAAGACTCGCAGGAGATTCTCTATTTATATCCTATTTTTAAATCAATTATTGTCTAATCAATTATGTTCGGTGAAATACGTTTTTTATTATTATTTTGTAATTTGTGTCTAAGTCATTACTAATAACCCCGGCATTGCCTTGTAGGATATGTTTTTCTTTGTTCATTACATATGACGGCCTAAACCATAGAATTAACGACTTGTGGATTGATTATTAAATGTTCTAAGATATTAGGATCCCATTTTTGTCACGGCAAGATAACAACACGAATACTGATTGATATGACCAATATTGAATTCTAGTTCGTTTATTTTTACATTCGAATATTATGGAAAATATTGAGTTAGAGGTTTAGCTCCTTTAATCACGAGACGTATAAGCACAGTAATAACAGAAACTACTTGTGCCATTTTCCTAATTATTACATTCAGCTTTTATATCTTATATTTAGACATACAGTTTGTTTATATCCACCTTTGACTTTCTTTTAAGAGTTTTAGCTTGTTTCTTATGAAAATGTTTTGGATGTGTTTGCCAGATAATACCCCAACCAGAATAAACACACATTATGTCAGAAAACGATTATCGATCGATATTTTTGGGAGATATTAAGAGCGATTTGTTTTCATTGTTTGGCTTTGTCCAGACAATCTTGCCATTAAGTTAATACTATTTTCATAAATAACATATCTATATGACTGTCTTTTACTTTAACTATCATAAATATATCTATTGGAGTTTCTGGCATGGCACAGCTTCTTGTCGTTTGGATGGGATGAACACCAAGGTCTCGTGCCGACATTGGTGTGCATGTAAAAGAATCTTTGACAATTTGACAATTGGCATTCGAAGTAGATGTAGGCTATATGCCGTAGCGCCGTTGTCTGATTAATGTCTCCCCTAAATCACAATTAAACGAAGGAGCTAAACACAATTTCATTTCATCATAATATGTATGTGAACGTATAATCTTTAAAGGGTCCAAACCTCTTGGATTAAGGTCAAAATAAAGTATGCAATTGAATTGACCTGGCGTTTCATTAGAATTAGTGAAGGAACAAACCCTATTTGATTTTTGCGAAATATTAAGATGAAGTCGACCTTTTCACTCTTAATCTTTAGGTTTTTGCGGGGCTACTGTGTCGAGAATTGCTATCACTGACTTTATCTATACACGTAGACTTTTCAACCAATGTAATCAATTTAAATCGCGTTTGAAATAAAGTCGATTATTAGAGTATTTCATATAATATATTAAACTTCATTTCAGATGTTAAAAAGATGATTCATTTAAAGGAGTTATCTCTACAGTGCGTTATACGTAATGAAAAGCGTTATATGTAATTAAATTGTTGTTTCGAAATATCACACCGAAGATTAGATAAACAGCTGACAGTTCTCGCTATAATAGTTAAAATTAAATAAGGGGATATACTGAAATTTTCAATCAAATTTCTTCACTCTAAGCCGATAAATCATTATTTTAATAACCCTGTAGCCTTGATTGTCATTGTTACAGTTGTTTCGATAATAAACACTCTCGATTATCCATTTTACGGCTAATGATTAACGGCCGTTGAACCGGAGATCGGATTCAAATCTGTAGAAAATCCTAGCCATCAGATGGCATCGAAAGTTGGTTATGGCCTTGTCATGTTAACAAATCTCTAGTTAATAATTTATATATAACATTTAAGGCCTAAAGAAAGAACTTCATTAGGCCTATTTAGCTCTTGTATAATGTCTGATTTTATTCGTTGATTTTTGCACAACAGGGATACAAAAGAATCGCCAAATTTTATATATGTTGTGTATATTTTAAAGAAGTACATTATATTGGTTTCAATTCATAAGCAGTAGAATAAATTATAGGTAAAACACTTGAGATCTAGTATAACGCCAATACTTCATTATCACGAGAAATTATTGCAAATATACTGAACTACTCTTGCTTATTCAGCCTTAAGATAACTGATATTTATCCCTTTTTGCCACAGTTTAATTTCTATATGTTACGTTGATCCCTTCTGGCCATTTTTCAGTCGATTTAACAAAACGCTTTGTTTATACATAATTCTGGAAAGTGGTTCATCATTAAATCGTTTTAGATGAGTTTCTAACCGGAAGCAATATTTCGATTTATGAAAGACGCATTATATATTACTTTTATTTTTTCCCCTCCTTTCGAAGAAAGCAATGGACTATTAAAATGGGTCTGTCCGACCGTCACACTTTTTATGGCACAATAACTCTTCTTCTAAGTTGAGGTAGAATGTTCAAACTTGGTGTAGGTGTTAAGTAGGGTAAGAAGAGTTAAGCAAGTTGACTAGTTGATGCTTTGGGACACCATAACTTTAGTTCTAATTAAGTGAGAGTGATAAAACGTGGTGTATAGTTTATTTACATCTATTACATCAATAACTTGACTAAGTTCGATAATGAGCATTTTCTGCTCAGGGTAAGCAGAGCGATAAACTACTTGATTAGTCGAGACTTTGGAACACAATAACTCTTCTTTTAATTGAGGTACAATGTTCAAACCCGGTGTAGGTGTTCATTAGATGAATGTCGTGAGAGTGATGAAACTTGGTGTATAGTTTCATCACATCAATTCCTTAACTAAGTTCGATAATGCGCATTTTCTGCTCAGGGTAAGCGGAGCGATTTGATTTTATTGGTCGAGACTTTGGAGCTCGGCAACTTTGAATCTAATTGAGTGATAGTGGTGAAACTTTGTGTACAGTTTCATTGCATCAATACCGTAACAAAGTTTGATGCTGAAAATTATCTGCTTAGGCAAAGTAGAGGCTTCAATCTGATTGGCCGAGACTTTGGAACACAATACTCCCCTTCTAATTAAGGTAGAATGTTCAAACTTGGTGTAGGTTTCTCTGGCGTAAATGTCTTGACAGAGTGCGATCATGCGCATTTTCCACTAAGGCTAAGCAGAGATAAGCATTTTGATTGGTTGAGACATTGGAAAACAATAACTTTGGTTCTATTTGGGTGAGAGCGATGAAACTCCGAGCATAGATACATTATATCAATACCTTGACTAACTTCGATGATGAGAATTTTCTGCTAAGGCTAAGTAGCGATAAGCAATTTGATTGGTCAACAACTCTGCTTAATTGGGGTAGAATGTTTAAACTTGATGTAGATATTCATTAGGTGAATGTCTTGACTGATTTCAACGATTAGCATTTCCCATTAATGCTAAGCAGAGCGAATCAATTCTCTGGTCAATGCTTTGGGGCAAACTATCGTTGATTTTAACTGTTGGAGAGTACCAGATACTTCAAAACCTTGACTGAGTTTGATCGTAAAACCTTGACTGAGTTTGATCGTGAACATTTTATGCTTAGACTAAGTATAGATCATCAGTTTGCTTGCTCGATACTTTTGAAAAAGATAAATTAATTAATATGTGTCATCTGTTTATTTTGAGATTTCGACGGTGGACATCAGCCTCACTATTGGCTTGATTCATATTTATTGTCCTTTTAACTCAGTGCAATTAATGATCGGGACGGAAACATCGTGTTTTATGTGTTTCCTTTAAGACATTTTTGAAGAAAAATTGTAATAACTGATGACTTTGCGTGGATTTCCTATGTGATAGGTGAAGAATTTATGTCTGATTCGATGTACAACTAAACGATTTTACGTTTTTATCTCCGTAAAACTCACGGAGCTTCAGATCCCATCTTATATGATATTACGGGTAGGCCTCAATTGTCCAGTAGCTAATATCAAGACATACATAAATACGTTTTAGGTTAATTGAAAGCCGGTGGCTATAATTCAATCGTTTCCAGATCCTTTTATAGAATAAAATGTACCTGCTGTTAACAGTTTAGCGGAATATTAAAGGATTTCATAATTAATTAGAATACAAACAATCGCCGGTAGTTCTTAACACCAAACACGCAAGTTCCTCCAATATGAAAACATCAAAAGAAAGAGGTTTGCATCTACTCTTTGGTACCCTTAAAATAAAGGTATGGCATATTCTGAACTATGCAACCAATTCGTGACTTCTCATGGAAAGAAGTTGTCGTCTATACGAAGGTTTTCGTTTAGGCCAAGCAAATATAATCTTTAATCTTATCTAAGACCCTGTTGAAAATGATCGACACCTAACCATTCAGAGTTGCGGCAGTACATTCAGGAAACCGTAATGTTTTGTATATGAGGAATTTTATTGCTTTAATACGAATTTATATAATTCTGGCTGGTTAACACACCCGTTCTTTTTTATGTCAGTTATACCTGACATAAAAGCCCACAGCGGCATTTTTCCTTGTAGTTATGAATGGTAAAAAAAACTTTATAGAAGCACAAAAAATATTCTGACCATTATTTCAACGATTATAGTATGTATATTGTCTATTTCGCCAATTGAAGAAGAAAAGAATATTCGGGATATTTTGCACAATTTTTTTTTAAAAATTTGAAATGTCGTCTTAGCTTTTTTAAAAACATATACACAAGTATATAGAGATAATTACTGTGATTTAACACTCGAATAATGTGAAGAAGTTAGGGCTTGAGGACACGTGGTGGTGGGAGAGAAATGGGGTTTAACGTCCACTTGACACAAACTAGGCCAGTTGGGACTAACATGGTTCAAATTTATTTCAAACAATCGCTTGCGTGTAGGGGTCTTTAACAGTGGGAGGAAAACGGAGAACTCGGGGAAAACACATGTGGTTGGACAGACGACGCTATTCCTTGTCACGTACACGCGGGGAATTGGAACCACGCCACTTAACTCAATGACAGACCTTATGATGCTGATAAACAGGATTCATCCTTTCTGATTGCAATGCTTCACACCTAGTTTGAAAAGCAACAGGGTAAATCGTCTCACAATCCTTATACTTTGCAACAAATTTGAAAAACAATATTATGTCAATCGCATTAACTTAGAAAGAGGGTGGATGGCCCTGGAAATGAAGGTCGAGGGGTGTGGAATAACAACAGGTTGCATCTTCTAATGACCACAACTATTCAAATCAAATTTGAAGTTATAAACTGTAACCTATGTCGCGTTCACAAGATTTCGGATAGGGGGTGGGCAGAACTCTGGAACAGAAGGTCACGGAATTCTGAATGTCGATAATGTTTGTCCTCTTGTGACCGAATGCATCACACCAAATTTGATAATACAGACGTCCAAAACGTTCGCCCCCTGTCGCGACAACGAGAAATTCTGATGTCAGAATGACAATGGCAGCAACTCCAAAGCCGACAGGCGTCACATTCGTATGGTGCCTACATTGTAAATAATATTTGTGTATTTTTACCGTAAATTGACTGGCAGAAAGTTGCCAGTAAAATGACTGTATTTTAACACTAACTTGTAAATTTACACCGAAGTGGTAGATTTATATTTACAAACAGCATGTAAATGTACAGAGAGTGTAAAATAACTTCGGTGTAAATTTTTATTGTTCTTGTAAATAGAAAGTGAGGTAAATTTACATTCACTCTAAATTTGCACTGTGGTTGTAAATTTACCTCAAAGTTATCTTAGACTCACTGTAAATTTACCTCAAAATTATCATACACTCACTGTAAATTTGCACCGTGGTTGTAAATTTACCACAAAGTAATTTTACACTCACTGTAAACTTACGTGGCGTTTGTAAATCCAGTAGACGTGGTACAAGGGTTAATCAGCGAACTGGATGTATGAGATGTGTTGTTGACGTTTGGGAAAGTAGGACGAGGGGAAATGTGTAGGGAGTGAAATGCTGTAAAGGGATAGTTAGATGTATTATGAATGGTTAGAGTGGCTGTGGTGTTACGGTGAAATACTATGCCGCCACCGTAACACCACAGCTTTATGATTTGTTAGACAGGAGTGATGTAATGGGTGTCAACAACTGGGTATGCTGGTACCGTCGCAACGTAGCCGTGAAATATATATTGTGGGGGGGGGGGGAGGCCGGAAACGGAAAAATATACAATGTTGACAGTATGTGCCAGGCATGAGGCTGCGCAGACCGAGCGGCAGCTCGATAGGGAGTGTGTGGGAGGGTCACCCTCATAAAAATTTTTTTTTTTAAATTTAAGTTTTCTGTAAGCAGTGAAAACACTATTTTGGCATTGTTTGCGGGGTTAAACCTAAAAATCACATTAATACACCTATTGCATGATATTGTGAAACTAGATGACAAGACAGCTCGGGCGGCGATTGTTCGACTCGGGGCTGCTCTGTCAGTATCTAACAAACGCATTTAGTTCGCGTACAACTTTTAAAAACCGAATGTCAGTATGGTATTTCTCACATAATTGGTTATCGCAAAAACAGAGTAAACTGAAAGCGAGTAATCTCGACTCAAACCTATATAGTCTGTAGCCTACTTACTACACTCGTCACTAGGCTTCCTATATTATTGTTTGTGGACGGTTTACTACTCAGTGATAAGCCTGCGCCGCAAAAAGAGGTCTCGCCTTTTATTATTAGTATAATGACTTCCTCATGTGCGGCAGGTTAGTTTGCTTCTAAAAACACTGTTTTCCGTTCCAAAAAATACAAAAGTAATTTTCTACCAGATGACCATGGTTCTTTTCACCGAGACTAGATAATTTCTCTCGGTGTAAGGATATAGCTATGGATAAGTTCATACAAGGTCAATAAATCCGCTGTCACTTCGGGTCACACTGTTGAGAAAATAAACCGATGGGTTTGTTTAGTAGCAAATCGAGCGTGAATCAACTGAGTTTGTACTGAAAAATTTTTGAGTGATATGTATGAACTGTCTTCACACATTCGGTTTATAATTAGCGATACACAGGTACAGTGGCAAGTGTTGTACTTCACAGACTGTTTACCTCCGAACTACCTCCGCACGAAATCCCCGATTTGGGTACTTGTTAAAAGAAAAAGAAATAGTACCTGTGCGCATGCCAGTAAAAAAAAAAACTAAGAGTTCGCGCATAAAAATGCCCGAACGTACCAGGCGCCAGGTCATCTAGATCTACAATTAAGGGGTACATTTACAAGTCAGTGTTAAAATACAGTCATTTTACTGGCAACTTCCTTAACTCAAATCTTTATTGACAAATATCTTCAATGTATTCTGTACAAATGACCATCACACTATTTTCAAACTTCATCTTATATCAAAACGATCCCTGAAATAATAAAACAGTAGAAAATTAAACTATTTTTCAGATATCCTAAATTATTCGTAACTAGACAGTGTTCACAATTTTAATTTCTTCACTCAGAAATGTTTACTTGAAGATACATTATGTAATATTTAGGTAAAGAACTGACCGTTCGTGTTATAATAGTTCAAGATCATTCAAATTTTTTTAGTCTGAGGAAAGTTATCAATGTTTGTACTTTTGACAAGATATGTGCATTGACTGTTTATTATCGTAACCACGGTGCTGGTTATTCGAGTCCTAGCCTCGCTTCACCATTTTCAAATTAAATCATTAAATAGCAGAACCGTTCTAATCTACTTAAAATCAGGGGCACCCAATAGCAATGACAGTTGATTGTGGTCTTGTCATGTTAATAAATGTCTAATTAATAATTTATTTATTATTTTAGGCCTAAAGAAAGAGCAAAAATACCCTAAGCAGAAAATGGTCATCTTTTAACTCCATCCACACATTCACATCAACCAGTCAAATTGATTATCTCTGCTTAGCCTAAGCCTAAATTGCTCATCTTTGAAATCCCCCCAGTCTTTCACATAAAAAACACTAACAGTAACACCAAGATTGAACATTCTAATTCAATAAGAGTGAGAGTTGTGTCTCAAAAGGTGCGTCAGACATACAGACCCGTTTAATAGTCCCCTGCTGTCTTCGAAAGGCGGGGATTCGGAACAATAATATATGCTAAATACCCACGACATCACATGTTACCTTAAAAAGCGAATCCAGCTCTGTTGCCGAGAGTTATCCCTTTTTAATCTCGCTTAGTAGGCCGCAACTATTAAATATATTTTATTGGCTACATCTGAATAACACTTTCGTTTGTAATTCATTTACCAGCGACTCGAGAGTCAAACATTTTAAAATTAGCAAAGAACGAGGACGGTCGGTATAAATCTTTTGGCCAAATAACGACCTTAAATTATTCCGATAATTCCGTAAATATTTGAACTGCAATTAACGTTCCTGGTTCGAATTGATCGGTGCTTTATCTTATTGTCCATGTGTAGACGGAACCTCGGTTTTTCGTCCCATCCGAACGACTAGACAGCTGCCCTTGACAGGCCCTCCGTACTGCATCACTGAGAAGGGGGAACCACGCCGGAAGATCTGGATGAACTTTCTCGGCCAATGCAGGGATCGAACACCCGACCTCCAGCCTAGAGAACCAGCGATTTAGTCACCGTGCCCCCCCCCTCACGTTTATGGTTAATTTACCCATCTTTTACAGTAACCACATGTTACCTCACCAATACAATGTGATTAAAAGACAGATCTATATTTCGTTTCGTTTTTTATACTTTCGATGATCTATAGTGGGAGTTCACGTCAGGGGTCAAACGAGCGGCCTTGACGTTTCTAGTGGTTTACCCACAGTTCCGTGCATAAAAAGGCCAAGAACTCGCCGTAACAGACCGTTTCATTGGCTAATTCCTCACATCAAGTAGAACGCCTGTTACATAACAACTCTTCCGGATCCTAGTGTAGTAAAGACAAGTAAAACGAAATTTTGAAATATAAAAACAAAACGAAAGCGGATTTGTGTTTTAATCAGATTGCTCGCCAATACAGTAAATTTATAGTATAAAAACATGCAGTGGTATTTTTACAGCGTTATGTTAAAAAAAAATACGTATTTTTCGTTGTAATTACCGACAAAAAGCATCGCAAAAAAACAAATTTCCTATCGTATAAAAACATGCAGTGGTATTTTTACAGCGTTATGTTAAAAAAATTACATATTTTCCACTGTAATTTTACATGTAGGTTTAACAGTGTATGCTTCGTACAAAGTTTGAAACTCTATCGTGTTAACAAGAATTTTTCCTGTCGGAATGACAGAGTTAGTAACGCGTTAACAAGAAATTACAATGTCATTATGCAAAGGGCAGTAACCACAAACTGGCATGGAACATCTTCTTATGGCGCCTATGCTTTATACCAAGCTTGAAAACTTGAAAGAAAAAAGTCCTCCAAAAACTCTTGCCTCTACGACGTTAACAAGAAATATTCCTGTCGGGGGAATAACACCGGAACAAAATGTCGTAGAACACTGAAAATCAATAGCGATCATCCACTGGAGGTTTGCAATAATCTCACCAAGATTTGAAAAAAATTCGTTAAAATTTCAGCTTTTATCTTGTTAATGAGAAATTGTTCATGGGCAAATCGACGAGCTGACAGGGGCGACGACTATTTATGACCAAACTACGTGTCGGTGTATAAACGAACAATTAATTGTGGAACGAAACATAACAGATGTCGACTTACAAGTCAGACAATGAAGTACGTGTGATTGTCGTTTTCTTTATTTTTATTCCATCAGAAAATCACGAACACCAGACCTGAAACAGTAGTTTATTGCTTTATTGGACCCGCACAAAAACATTGTCTTAGTGTTCCATCGTGTCTTTCCCATATACTTCAGAGTAGTCTGTCTAGATAAGATAATATTAAATGATATTTTGTCTACCCCAGATCTTTACTCATGACTTGAGGTGGGGGCTTGTATGTGACAGGAATCGCCTTTGTGGGTTAGTATGTTATTTAGCAATTTACTGAGTAAAGTGACACATGCTTGTTCTTTTAAGTGTTGATTACCGGAACAGTGTTCGCACACTTAGGTGTACGATTAGCCCAAGTTCAACAATTATATATATAACCGTGGTATTGGAAGATTCTTTGGCACATCTTTATAATCTTATATAAGAACGTTAAGATAACTCGACACATTTCAGGTGTGCATTGACTTGCTTAAACGAACTTTTTGGCGCACACCGTACATTGAGATGAAATACAAATGGAAGTACATCATAATTAAGAGAACGTAAATAAAAATTGCTTCAGAAGTCTGTTGCTCGAGGCATGTGGGCATTGCCTCGAGCAACAGAAATGTGTTACAATTTACCTTGAATCATCAAATTTTCCGTGACACGACGTCTCCTTCACGGAAAGTTATATACATCTATAAATATATCTAACAGTTATCTCACAAGTAATAATATATCATTCAAGCGTAAATGATGCCATTTGCCGCGCACTTAAAATGTCATTTAAAGCTTTACTCTGATGATACATACGTCAGTTAGATAATGTCAAGCAATTGTTTCATTTGTGCCGAACAAGCCGAATTTTTAGAATTAAAGAGTTTCTTCTTTTGAAATCTTATTTTAACATGGCACCACATTTAAATCAAGCCAGTTAACTATACAGCCATGTTACAGTATTTTTATAGTGCAGTAGAGATCTCTTAAAATGTTCATTTACAATAATTGTGTCACTTGAGGGTCGATGGTAAGAATTGTGTCTTGTATACGTAATGACTGTGATTATTCTTGTCAAGAATTCCATCCGCTTGGATCACTAAGGTAATGATGATCGTAAATCACCAATAATCGACCAATATTGCAAATAAACGGGGTCAGATCACACAAATATTTAGATCAAATTGAGTCTTCGTTGACTACAGCGGAAGACCAAGACAGTCTATAGAGTTATTCCCAGTCTCTGTTGACTTAGGGACCGCGTTAATGACGTTTGTTCTGCCAGAAAAGTCACTAACTTATCAGTTATTTGTCATATTACCTTAATGTACATGGTTAAGAAATATGTGCCAGCTAAAGAGTCGTGGTGCTAATGTAATAAAAGGCCACATGTTGTAGCCGTTGGGTGTAATAAGCAGAGATGCCTCGGGTCCTCTCTCAATGAAAATCGCATCAAATTTGTTACGTCTTGAACGAATTTGCTTTGTCTTAAAAGTATTTACCGTTAGTCCTTTCTATCGATTGGGGGAAAACTTGGTGTTACTATTCTGTACATTTTAAATAGTTTTGGCGTTTTTATCTCTCAAGGTACTGTGACAGGTCATTACTATTGGATTCCAATCTGAATGACTAATATGGATGTGTTTGTAAACAGCCCAACAGTCAGACATGACACTTACCGGGCCTTCACTCGGTGCACCAATCGACAGATACAGCTAAAGTTTTTAAAGTTTTAAAGATTTCTAAATTATGTACATAAATTTCCTAAGACAATATCTTTTCATGTTGACGTAGCAATCATATTATTTATAAAATAAACAATAAACTGTAGCCAATATCAGAAGATAATAGGTGTAAAGATAGATTTAAGTTAGATAATTTATTTTAGAATACATGAATTTTAATATAATACTGCATAACAGAAATGTTTTGAAATGCTACTCGAGATGGTCTAATGTGTTGCTTGGTGGTCTTTCGTAGCTGGTATCACCCCCACCCCTCTTTAAAGGACAATATTATAATAATACTTGGAATGTGTTTCAACTAGTTTTATTTTATGTAATATTGGTGGGCAAAAACAATGTCCTTTTAGGCAATAATAAGATCTACTCAAGATATGTTTAGACAGTCTGGTGTGTTGCTTGATACCCTCTCGTAGTTATGAATGCTCTGTTGATGGCACTCCCACTTAATATAAAGACAATGATAAAATATAGTTCTATCCCATATATAATATTGGTGAACAAAACATTGTGCTTTAACAAAACTTTTATTTCTTATAATCCACTCTGTAACCGAACATTTTATTATTTTGAGAGTGTTGTCTGGGGTTGAGCCGATGTGCATTTGATGGAAAGCATTCTATACATATAATGATTAATTGTCGTCTAAAAAGATTATGCGGGCGCCGGTGTATTTAAAACCTATAGTAAGCCTTGTAATTATGTGCTTATAGACTCTTTTATATACATGTAATTATAATTATGAAGTAGAAGTGAAACGAGTCCAATACTGCTGTAAAACACATAACTTGCATTTATTACCAGGGCCCTGTTTCACGAAATTTTAACTAAAGATAAAATCCAAATTTTAGCAGATACTTCAATTTTGATTGGCCAAGCACTAAAATCAATCTAATATTATCCAATCAAATTACTAAAATTTGGATTTCATCTTAGTTAAAATTTCGTGAAACAGGCACCAGATCCACGTCGTGGACGAACCCTTTATTTCATTGGCTTAATAAGAGTTCGAAGTGGGAGGCCCACGGAGTCTAACCCAACGTTTGAGTAATTTCGCAGATATTATACTGAAGCCACCCTGTAAGCATGTTAAAAGCTACTTAAGAGATGGAACTGCCTTTTAAGTAAACTGCCTAAAAAAACGCTTCCGGGTAGTTCACTAATTGTTAGTTTTGATGGTGTTAACCTGTACAGCAACATCGACCTATCTCTAGGTATGAAGGCCATCGGGTATCGGATCTCCAACTATAGTAATCACACCCCGTCTAGATTTTCAACTAACTTCATATTCGAAGCACTGGAATTAGTCATCACAAACAGCATATTTTACTTTGATGAAACCTACTACATCCAAATCAAAGGCGTTGCGATGGGTACACAGGTGGCTCCAACCTATGCCACATTATCTCTTGGGTATTTAGAGACGCTACTCTACAAATCAATTGGTGATCGATTTGGACTGTCTACTAAGGAATGCGTTGAAGAATTCTGAAAACGTTTTTTTAGATGACTGTTTCACCATATATAATGGAGAAGAAAACGACCTAGAAGATCTTCATACTATTTTTAATTCCCTAAATCCGTCATTAAAATTCACCGTGGAAAAAAGCAAGAAGAATTTAAGCTTTTTAGATGTTACCACCCACCTACATCCATCCGGAGAAATCGAAACGAACCTGTACTATAAAAGTACAGACACCCACCAATACTTGAATCCCAGGTCGTGCCATCCATCTCGCACAAAAAGAACATACCATATAACCTTGCGAGAAGAGTTTGCACCATAGTTTCAAATCCCGAATGGAAAAACAAAGACTAGCGGAACTAGCATGTCTTAAAAAGTACGGGTACCCATTAAAACTAATACAGGATGCAATAACCAAAGCAAACAACATTGAGAACTCCTAAACAAAAATATTCGGAGAAGAACATTGTAACATTTGTATCGACTTACAATCCAAATAATATATCATTCTAAGTTACTTCTAGAAAAATGTCCTAATATGTTAACTATCTCCAAAAGACAACAATAATAAGTAGTTATAAACAACCGCAAAATCTACGAAGGATTTTACATCATCACGCTTCGACGAGCGGCAGACTATTAATAGTACGAAAGTAACGAGATTTGGAGATAAAGGGTGTAGTTTGTGCGAGGACGCCATAGAAGGGTCGAAAATTCGGATTTCTGACGAAAAAACATTCTATACTCGTCAGAATATGAACTGCAAGTCTGAAATGCTGTGTATATATATATATGATCACTTGTGATTGTTGCAATGAGCGGTCTATAGGAAAAACGAACCAAAAATGAAGATTCCGGAAAACCTTACAGTTCCGGTCAGCAGACATTTTGATATATTATGTGGGAAAGGATTTAAAGTTTCATACATTTATAAAATGAACAATTTTGACATGCATCTTCTGGGGCTTAAAGAACTCTGTTTTATAAAAAAAAATAAAATTGTTTAATGCAAAGTTAAATGTAAAATGCTAAAACTAGTTACTATCCATGATGGGGGTGGAGACATTATATCCATTTTAAACATCGATTCAAAGCAGGAAATCTTAATAGAAATGGGAGAATTAAACATAGTCTCACGTCTTATATCCTAATTAGACCGGCGCCGAGACAATTTCCCTCTCGACCACAGTATTGTTTAAAGTACTTATTTAATTAATAATAATATATTGTGAAGTAAGAACAGTCCTCCTTAACTTCTATTAAATTTCCTATAAAAGATTACATCATATAAACAATGTTCCTGAGATTATTCCAATTACTTTCACCATGTTAAAATGCATATGGTATTCATAATAATAGCCACCAAATAAAATTTTATTTTGACGTCAAATCAAATAAAAGAAATCTGTTATATTAGTCTGCTGGTATTGTGCTGTTAAATAAATGATCAGCTATAGCGTCTAGAATACTGACACAATGCGAATAAACTGTTACCTGGATGTATGGATATTACCATCTGTACATCTCATTTTCATTAAGACATATTGTAAGGCTTAGATAGGTTTTTAAAGGGGAATTTAGGATGAAGTCATTTCGGAACTTTTAACATGTGGCAATAATTCACTTTTGCGTAGAGGTCCTTAGCAGTTGCGGGAAGCCTGAAAACTCGAGAAAAAAAATCCACAATCGTTTAAGTTGGAGAGTGTTTTTTTTTTCAATAAAGAGATAGGTCTATTATTGTCTTTCTGGTATACAGACTATACTAGTACTATGAGAATATTGATGGCATACAATTTGGTTTTATAAGCAGGGGAAGAACTTTCTGTAAATAGTGATTATTGTCTCAAGCAAAAGACGTGTTCTTAAAAGTTAATTCGTCAATTGAAATGGCGAAGCATTAGACAGCTGGGTGAATGAATGACCCCTTTGATTAAATACCGCGTCATTCTAAGAAGCTGTTGGCGATTTGTCGAGAGCTGCATTGC
Source organism: Patella vulgata (assembly GCF_932274485.2). NCBI lineage: Eukaryota > Metazoa > Mollusca > Gastropoda > Patellidae > Patella > Patella vulgata. The sequence goes on along the minus strand of NC_065882.2, from coordinate 51,289,514 downwards.
CATGTTGCTATCAACAAAATGTACGAAGATTAGATATGTTAAAAAGAGGGCAACATTGACTGAGATAAAAATGCTGAAAAAAAGAAAAGTGCGGCGCGAGCTGTAAACTTCCCAGTGACAGTTATCGAATCTCTCTAGTTGATTAAAAAATAAATGGCACCATATTCAAAAGGGACTTTTTTTTTATTTAAAGTAGCTAAGTCCCTAACTCAATATCACCCAAATTCTTCGACATTGAAGACACAAGTTATTTGTCTATTTAAATCAACATTGATGTTGTGATCTTACCGGAAAAAGGTGGGCTTCTGATAGTCAATATGTAAGACAAAATAAACATTTTACCATTGGTACACGAATCGTGTACCATAACGCTTTTCAGCGTCATTTTCAACAAGGGGCTCGAAGAACAAGGCTAGACATATCCCATAAGTCATTTCAAACGATGACGCTATATTTTTATCTTGAGAGCATGCGCAATAAATAATTTCGGTGTAGACTGGTATAACCAGACTCTGGAAATAGCCATTCGATTGAGATTTCTGGCGTATTTCGCCGACCTTAACTGATATGAAATTACAGTAAAAACAGAAATAATTGAATGTAAATCAGTTTATATACATTCATATTACATTATTATATGCGTTGTGACGCATTTGTGTCAATTTCTAGATACCAAATATTAGCGACTTAGCTCCCTTAAGCGATCTATAAAGTGATCATCATGTTGTCATCAAACTTATATATTTTTGCACTTAAACAAACCAAACGTCTAACTCACTAGTGTCCATAATCTTCGAAATTAAAAACACCAAATATAATTTAATACTGTGAAAATAGGGGCTACTGATATCCAATATTTAGTACACAATGGACATTTTAAAATCAGTCCCCAACGCTGAGCTCTATATGGTCTCGAGCACCATTTGCAATGAGACGGCTTGGTGCACAAATTACAAAGCAAGACATAGCCAATGCGGTAATTAAAAATGGCTGATCCATAAGCGACTAAAAGATGAACTTGTAGACTATAAAACAGGCGCAAACGACTCCCATTTGATTACCTGCTATATCAGTATTGTTGAAGCAGACGTTAGAAGTGCAATTGACTACCACTTCTACTACTACTACTGTTACTACTACTATAGTCATTGAATTTTGACTTCTCATGTATTTCGCTTAGGCTAAATATGGGATGCCTTGTCTCATTTATTTGATTAGTTCACAGATCCGTCAAAGTTTTGTGTGTTTCTATCGTGTATAACTGAACATGTAGTATTTCAACAATGGAGAACTTATAGATGCATTTTGCAGGTATATTTTCTGGCTTCAAATGTTATGTAAATCGTTGTTTAGATATTTATTAACACGACAAGCCCATAATTAACTCTCTGGACCATCGGATGTCAAAGACATTGAATGGATTAGACAATGGCCGCCATGCCTTTGTTAAACTTTTAAACGGAAACTTCCGATTGAAGAGCTGAAAATCGAGACTTCGTTTATTACACTCTAAATTGTTGAGCAGTCGCCCAGAATAGTGCTATTTGACTGGGATATTCAACATTTTCATTGTTCATTATCTTTTTTGGAACTATTATAGCACGAACGACAAGCTCTTTATCTAAATCTTACATAATATATACATCTATAAGTATTCTAATACACTAACAAGTTTGCAAAGAATTTATTGGCCGACGCTCAATGCAAACTATACAAATAATTTGATAAACTATTGAATAAAAAACAATATTGCACAATGAAAAGATAGATACGGATATTTAAAATCGAACAGGCTTCTAATTACATGATGGATTTTCTCTATCTAGACGACATATTTAATCATCGTTTCGTTTCCATTATCCAATTAATTTAATTTTACAGATTTCTTGAACCTACAGTGAACATTCTATATTCTTTAATTAAGACAGTAGATTGGTAAGATAAGATCATAACACTATTAGATTACAGTAATTATAACTATAAAACATGTTGGCCTTGTTAGATTCTACACTGGGAATCAACCATCTTTACCCAGCACTAATTACTGTCTGTATATTAAACGGACAAAACCACAGTGGGCCAATAAATATGTCATAATCTAAATTAGAGCTGCGTGCTTAACGATGTGGCTGGATTTCAAAAGCTCTCCACCAGTACTACATTTATTACATGTGCAATGAACGAGGGTTAGCATTCAGGTAAAGTATAATAGGTAATAGGCGATATAAAGGGTGGGGGTGAAAAAAGTATGCTATGATCCTTATGTGCATTGTTCTTACAATGCCAAACTTGTCCAGTCTAAATCCAATGCTAAAATATACTCAAAATGATTATCTAACAATTTAATAAGAAATATATCAATTTTACAATTTTAGATAAATTTCCGGTTGGATTTCATGGAAGCTATATAAAGAATACTTTACAGTAAGGTGTAGGCACAAGGGGTGAACATCTAAATCAGTAAATGCATGGAGTCGGAATTTGTCAAACCTAAGTCCGACACAGTGCCCGCACTGATGAACGCATGTGGATCCCTCACCATGTAGACCCTTCACAGTATGATCAATATAAACGGTAAGCTGTCGGCATGTGATCCGAATAATGTACCAGCCTTGTCGAGGCGTTGTCGTTCAAGCCTGGACTGGTCTCTTGTGGACCCTATTTGTTGGAAACGATCGGTAATCGTGTTATCTTGGTGATATTACGTTGTTACATACATAATTGCAAGAGTAGAGTGTGTCTCTCAAACGAGATTTACAATCATAACGATGACTAGTCGACCAATCCAAGCAAGTCTGAAACATAACCAAAAACAACCGCGCCGAGGTTTTAGTGGCAGGGGCGATAACTGTACGCGTAATTGGGTTTGCAGACAATCTAAAAATGCGTAACTTACACAGCAAGCAATAAGCACCCTGTAATCTGTTTTCACCAGAAACTCGTTGCACACACTTGGTAATCTTCTATATATTTTTCTTCTTGTTCTTCGGAAGACGCCCTTCTAAGATAAAAGCCCAAGGCTCTGCCCATTCGAGGACCATAAACATAAAATTTGGGGTGCTTGTATTAATCAATACATTGAATTGAATCCATGCGCTGACGTCACACAAAATCAATCCGCAGTGACTAGACCATTGAAACAAGGGCCAAAGATATTTTTAGTTTTTCTCTCCCTTTCCATTTTCCCCCTTTCGCATGGCGATTTTTGTTGACTTTTGGTTGTAGAATCGAAGAAGAGGGTTTGAATATACATTTTCTGCTAGGTTTTGGTGAATATTCATGATCTTGAGGCGGAAGTATACGGGACTTCAGAGTTTGGTTAGGTTTTTGTGGGACGTCAGCGCATGGATTCAATGACAAACGTCAACGAACGAAAATAATGTAAATATTGGAAACAAGTGGCTATGATATCGTTTTGTGGGGAGTATTTATGGAAAATCAAACGGCTAGATTGAAGAAAAAAACATATCTGAGTGAATCGACAGAGGTTTGATTGTCTGACATTACGAATTGTTGAAAAAAAGAAAACGAGCCGAAGCGAGAGCAGGTAAAATCAAGGCTTCAACAGGCATTGCATTCCTGTTCTTTTTTTTTATTATATATTGTCTAGTTCGGTATGGTGTATGCATATTATATACGATTAGAAGGTCAGATTCCTGTGCATTAAGTCATGTTCGTTTCCTAGTCCAATGATGCTTGTATTTTTTAAATCAAGGCAAAGACCACAAATATACTTTTAATTTAGAATATTTTCTAGGTTTTCTAAAGTAGCAAAAATGAATTTACATAATGATTTTACACTAAAGATTATTTTATTCTTTACTTGAACGGTCTAAAACATACTAGATTCATTCAATCTATTCACATATTTCAAAATCCCGATGAAGGAACCCCGGGTTACAAAGCTACCGCCTTACTCACTGAACCACTACGCCTCCCTGGGACGCTTGAAATACATCATTAGATGTTAGTTCACATCTGAAACTGCACATACGGAGGTTGACACTTTAAATACAAGAGATCCAACAAAAAAAAAGAATCTACAGTAACCCATGTATATTCTATAGTTTTATCATCGATTTCGGTCAAAGGTCATTCCTCGTGTGCATGAATTCCCGATTTTACGACCAGGCAAGTATGAGACTACTAAATATAAAACAAATAGTATGTGAATGTACAAATGATTATTAGGTGCGAGAGCTGTGACCAGGCATACACATAAACCGTAAGGTATGTCAGAATACAACTCCTAGTTAACGAGTTAGATTGAAATGAGAATCAAACCTCGACGGTACGCCTTTGTTGACTTCAGTGCCAGTTATTGAGACTACTGCGATAGTAGACTGGCGAGAAGTATTCAGTTGATGGTAAAGAATCATTGATGAAATAACGATTTGAGGATACCAGGTGGTCAGTGAATGGACTTTATCTGTCTTTTATATACATAAAGAAAAGGTATGAAATTATTTTTTATTACCGGGATATTTAGTTTATAATATCTAGTCAAACTACGGTATTTTATATGAAGTTCGACTTTAGTCAATTTCCCAATAAATCAACAGAAAGGGCCCGGCTGTTCACTGTGAATCAAATACTTGTATTTGGTTCTGCCTTGTTCCAGTCGGCCGCAAACTCCGAAATCAATCACTATTGTTACCTGCAAAGTATTAAAACCAGGTGTGTAATACCTTGTTTTATTTGGTATAATACATTAAATGAAGTGAGTCCAATACTTTTATCCAATTCTTTATTCGGTTTCTAAATATTATCTTAAATTGTAAATAATGGCTAAGGGCAGTGTACACCTTACAACGGCTAACCGAAGACCATATACACCAAGCTATTAATGTTGTGATTTTGGATTCACTTTCAATATTTCATTTAATATTTCTATAACGTAAGAAGTTGGCTAAGGTTGGAGCGACCAGCACGTCCGTAAGCAGGTGCCACACTGTCCCGAAATTGACACCAGATGGACACACGATAGAGTAAATGTTCAAATTCGGCTTTGATCGTAAAAACATCGGACCATTCGGGAGGGCATCTTAAGCTATCGTATGACCTCCTGTGGATTTTCTCAGGCCCCGCCAGCAACTTCTTGAGCGCTGACGAAAACTTGCGAAGGTTCATTTTCGGTTTTCGTGTGTCCATTTTGTCCTGCATAAGGCCATCGTGAGGGCATCTTGTCAAATCGTGTCATCTTCGATTCTACCTCGTCTGATCATCGGTGCCATTGGGCATTCTTATACGCCCACATTTTCATGTGAACGTATATTGTCGTCACCCCTGTCCGTCCACAATTTGTTTGTGGACACTCTACAGGTCACAATTTTTATCCGAATTTGACGAAACTTTGTACGAAAGATCATGTTTTTATCGTGTGGTCCCGCAAAAGAGGGCTCAATTTTTATCCGATTTAAAAAAAAACAACGTTTAAATGGATCAACATTACAACAGAATGACGGTTGACTTCGAATTTTGTGAAAATCGGACCGAAACTGCTCGACAAAATGGCCGCTCCCTGTACGCAAATAGTGTAAAAGTATGTAATTAACAAGGTTGTGGACTCCTACAGGTCACCATTTTTATCCGATTTTGGTGAAACTTGAAATGTATGTTTACACACACACACACACACACCCACCCACCCACACTCACACTTTGATTTTATTTATATAGATTACAAGAGCAAGGGGTTATTACCATCCAAACGACTAGAAACTGCCCTTCCCTCCGTCCTGCACCATGAAATGAAATGAAATGGGGTTTAACGTCCTAATGTTCTGCTCCGACTGGGCTAATGAAGACGGACAAACGCCATTCAGTGTGCTATGAGGGAAATCTTGCCCGGGCAGCGGCACAATGGCCTACTCTTATATCGAATTCTAACTGCCAAGAGGTCTTTTACATGTAAGCCAATGTATACACGGGACCTCGGCTTTTCGTCCCATTCCAACGACTAGACAGCTCTGCTGTCCTTGTCAGGCACTCCTCCCTGCACCACTGACAAGGGAAACCATGTCGGAAAATTCCGACGTCTTGCACCAAGGCGAAACTATTTACGATTAGAAAAGTAATATAAATGTGCTTGATACAAAAGCTATAAATATAAAATTAACAATGCATCTGTGTGCGTTGGCGTTTTTATTAAAATTTTTATAGAATTTAAGTTACATTAAAACTATTAGAGCTTATCATAAATCTTTTTTATTAATATAAACGAGAATCGAATCCCAAAGCAGGATTATATACATTTTTGATATTCTAGTCGGATATATTTCTATACATTATAATTGGACGTGGAAACAATATGTTTTATTATATCGTTGGTCTAAATACAATAATATTTCTTATTTGGCAGTTGAAAATAATTTATTATTTCAATGGTTCTCGCTACAATAGTTATAAAATGATATATTTTGAAACAATAAACAAAGTCTTGATTATCCATGTTTTTAATTAAATTATTAACTGGCGATCGTGTTTAAATCCGTTAAAAATCACAACCATCCAATGTTCTAGTTGGTTGATTATAGGCTGGGCATGTCAATAAATGTCTAATTAATGATTTACATAACATTTGGGACCAAGCGAAAGATCAGCAATAGGCAGATTAAAACCTTATGTAATGCATCTTTAATTTAATATATCATATTAAATATGTTGATGCTGTTTTGAATTTCATATTTATTTTCTAAGCAAAAAACAATACAAAATGTTTTTCATTGCGCGTTTAAGTAACATCTTATTTATGGAATTTTCTTTGAAGAGCAGCAGAGAGGTCTTTGAAAGTTAAATATTTGAAATCTGATTTCGAAAAAGTAATCAAAAAAACCCAAACAACATTGGAATAGTGTAAGGGGGTGGGATGATCCATTAGAACACATTGGTTTACGATTTTTAAAAACAAAAAAAGATTAATTTGAGAGTCTTCCTGCTTTCAAAGTGAAATCAGATCAATATGGGGTTATTAATGACAATTATACGTGCATAGCATTCTGGAAAGGCAATGCATTAAACCAAAATTAGTACAAATGACAGAACATTATTTAGTATGGGAAATTTGATTTTACATTTTACATTGTATTTTAAATTTGATTTACATGTAGAATTAAAGAAATAACAATCAAATATAAACTACTAACTTTTGGGGGTGGGTAGACAGAAATTTACACAAATTCGCACATTTTATAAGCCTCTTCTCCTATACCACATTATTTTGATTGGCCTGTGGGGGAATTTTTAACGGGACAATTTTTTTATATTTTTCAAATTATTTTCATAAATTGCTGTATGTATCTCCCAAAAAAAGATAGGAATGCTGCTTAGGCAGTTCTCGTGGAGGTTTGTTTAAATGAAATTGTTTCAGCCCATTGGATGGGCCAGTAACACCTACATGTTCGCATATTGTTTGCACATGGTATATTTCAAATTAATTTGCTCTGGTAGTGAGTGAATGCTCTGATTTTGTTGACACGGACAAATTTAAACGTTTTCAAATTATCGTAAAGGCCTGCTCAAACAAATAATTATTTGTCGGCGTGGACAACCTGTCGCTAAAAAGTGACTTCCCGTTACAGATTTCTCATCACCGAGGATTTGTCGGCAATGGTATGTTGTGCACAAAAAATTACCAGTTCAGCAATACAGTGAATTGGTTTATATGGAGGTCTCCATCAAAGACTTAAACATTCAATATTCATAAGAAAAGATTTAACAATCCCGATACTTTGCAAATAGGGCGGATATAACCGACGCAACATCGGATACAATCTGTCGGGCCGTGTAAATTCACCACAGATAATACGTGAGAATTTGTCGGTGACGCTAATCAGGAGGTCCCGGTTCGCTCCCGGTGTTTGGCAAGAAATTTCCTCGAGATTTCCCCTTGTCAGTGGTACTTGACGAAGGGGCCTGACAAGGAACAGTGTCTAATTGGACAAAAAACAGAGGCCCTGAGGACACATTCATGTGCCCTGAAAAGAACCCCTGGCAGTCGGAATTGGAAATAAGAGTAGGCCGCAGTGCCGCTGTCTAGGCAAAATGTCCCTTATAGCACACTGTATGTAATATGCCAGTCGCCATTATCTCAGTCGGTGCAGAACAGTGGGACGTTAAACCCCATTTCATTTCATTTAATTAAATTAATGATCAATGCCGATATATATAAAAAAAGAGGATTGCTTGTCCCATAAAACCGGCAGAGTCGGACGATCGAGAGAGGATGGGTAAAATAACCCAGTCCACAGACTCGTGATTAAGCGCACTTGGTTTTCCCAATGCACTCTGAAATAACCATTTACTCGAACAGGAAGTATATCTACCTTGATGTGCAACATCTCAGATATTAAATTAATGCTTTCATTGGGATCTAATGAAATAAGCTGTAAAGTACTTGAATATTTTATATAAAGAAAATCCGTTCCATATCATCACTCAATAATAACCAACCATCATGAATTATGGAATGTGCAATTCTACGGGGAGGTAACCCAGAATAGCTAATTTCACTTCCTTGCAGCACGTCAACCATATTTATAACGGGACTAGTCCAACTGGTCATGTTATTGCATCACCGTAAACCAGTCATAATACTTCAGTTTTATCAATTTAATATCGTTGTTTTAGTATTAATGTACATGGACTGACGTATCTATGGTTTCATCCAGCAAGGAAAAGTGTTCTATCTTCTTTTCTCGCTATAGAATCTGATTTTTTACAGTGTAATCTCACATTAATTTAAAAACATAAATGTTTTTCTTTTTGGCTCAATCTTTGATACAAAAACTAGATTTATTTTTAGACTCTTTGGTTATTTTTGAAGTAAAAATAAGCTTCATCAGAATATATTATTTTGAATTTTTTATACTATTTGGAGTAATAGAATACTATAGCAACGTAATTTTGCTAAATGTTTGATAACCACATGTTGTTTACTGATCTTCAATGTTATTATGTCTACGTGTTGATTTATAATTTGTGTAAGAGGTTTTTTCTTCTCCCCCCCCCCCCCCCCCTTTCATCTCGAGTTTAAAATACTAAATAAACTTATTTTTTTTTATGTTAACGCTTGCAATGCAAAGAAAGTGGGGGGGGGGGTATCGGGTAAGGGCTTTTCTGTCTAACTCTTTTCGAATTTCAATTGCTAAGTGTTTATGTGTTCTCATGCCTGAGACCCACCTCCTGACGCGTGAGGACTAGGCTTGAAAGTGCTGGAACATTCATCCCTGCCCTCGACAAGATTCGAACCTAATATTATTGTCATACGTGTTCCGTAATTATTGAAACATCGTTCTGTAACAGTTCTGTAAGTCCAGAAACTGATATGGATTGAGTACTTAATCTCCGTAAACTAGTCCAGCTGTTGTATTATGTTGAGACATGTTCTTATTCAGTTGGCCTATGCTTTGTAACCCAAATTCTTCTTTATCACTAAATTATCCCAATTTGTGGATTGAACAAATTCTGGAACATGCAACTGAGTATCCCCATTGCTTTTACCCATTGGGCTGTTAGATGAATATTAGAGGGATTACAAAATAATGGGCCCATTAATGCAGCCTATGTTTACATGGTGCAACATGTGACTTAGCTTGTGTGTTTAGATCAATAACTGTAATTGGTTTTATACGCAACTAACGACAATATCACATTAATAATACATTTGTAATTATAGTAATATTATACCAATAACTCCATGACATCTGTATGGATGTTTCGTTTTTAAGCAGTTGCTTATCAAGTATAATCTATTGCTACAAGTGAATATGACAATTGCGTAATGTCCACATCATGTATGGCCATGAACAGTACTGGGTCTTGTGTAACACTTTGGCCCTTGAGACAATTTTGGGACTTTATAAAATTGTTTCTTCAATTTTGTCTATAAAGTCAAATCACACGTACTTAATGAACGTGGGCATAGTTATACATAAAAAAACAGTGATATTTTGGTCAAATTATAATCATTGTCAAAATAACCACCAAATTCTGGCTGTTTATTGACCTATGGTTGTTAGACCAATTAAGGTAATATATATCTCTGTTATTCGTGGGAAATAAACAAGTTTATTACGTATTTTCAATGGAAAAGTACCAAGGATCTGCCGAAATGATACAGGTATAAATTGAAGGGTTAAGGTGAGTTTTAACTAAACTCTCACAAGACTATTCCAAGAAGCCATTATATATTTGAGAACCAGGAACCTGCAAAGTTATTCCAGTTTACCAATAAAGCTGTGAAACTATTATTGCTGTAGTATTATTTACGATCACAAGGAAACACAACAAATAAAGAAGTCCATAGCACTACACTTGCTGGCTGCATAATAATGTATTTATTAGACTCAAAATTTATTTGATATTTAAAAATTGGCTGAAAACAAACAAAAAATCTTTTTCATTCCACGGAAGTATAAATCCCATATAAAAGATTTCATTATATGCCAAGATTTCAGACATTAATAAACGAAGCCCCTTTCAGTTCTAATATTCATTAACGTGAATAAACGGATCGTAATATAATTATCTGTATATTGACTACTTAACTCGCTACATCCCCGTTAGTTACAGATACTGACGAATGAAAACCAGGACAACTGTTAATCCATTAAATACAACGTGTGTGGTGATTGGTCGTTTTTATTAAATCTATATAGTGGAATATCTTGACTGTAAGTTTGTAAAGAAAGGCATTAATTCTTGTGCTCTGGAGCAGTAAACATGTTCTGGTATATTAACGTTTACCATAAACTATTACATTAAAAACCTATGTCAGGTAAGTACGTTTTTACTTGTCTAATTAATGGTTTGTGCTGTGCACGGGGTAGAGTATGATTTCTAGAGCACCAGCTTTCTTTCTTTTTTTAAATAATACGGATCGCTCCAAGATGTCCTCTTATTTAATTGTCAATGGCAGCTTTCATATATGTATTGGGTTTATTTGATTAACCTAGAGACAGGAACGAGGACAATTTGAAGGTAAAAATTTTCATTAAACATGTCACCACAATGGTACCATGTTCCCTATACCCCGGGTTTTTAAGTACAAAACGTATATGTCAGTAGAACTGACACGAAAGCTATACCTGCCCCCATCGCCATCTATTGCATACATACAAGAAAATACGACAAAATATTTTAGCTTTATATGAATTTCTCAGTTTAGTTGGTGTTGTAGAAAGAACCAGCACACCTTCGAGAATTAAGTTGTAAAGGTTTTGTAGAAAGTGCCAGAAAAATCTGGACAATTAGGTTGTATAAGTTTTGAAAAGAGGCAGTGCAGTCTCGACAATTCAGTTGTATAAGGTTGTGTAGAGAGGAGTCATTGCAATCTCGACCAAAAAGTTGTATAAGTTTTTGTAGAGAAGAATGGGTCATTCTCGGCATATGGTTTCGTAGAAAGTCAGTCCAATCTCGACAATTAAGTTGCATATGATTTTGTAGAAAGAGTAAGCACACTCTCGACAATTCAGGTATAAGGGGTTGTAGAAAAGGTCATTGTAATCTCGATGTAAAAACTGAAAGATATTACGACGTATTTTTGGAGAGGGGGATCACGTGGCTAAGTGGGTAAGACGCTGGCTCGCTAGCCTGGAGGTCGAGTGTTCGATCCCTGCATTGGCCGAGAAAGTTCATTCAGATTTCCGGCGTGGTTTCCCCCTTGTCAGTGATGCAGGATGGAGGGCCTGACAAGGACAACTGTCTAGTCGTTCGGATGGGACGAAAAACCGAGGCCCCGTGTACACATTGGCGTGCACGTAAAAGATCCCTTGGCAGTTGGAATTCGATATAAAAGTAGGCCGTAGTGCCGCTGCCCGGGCAAAATTTCCCTCATAGCACACTGTATGGCGTGTGCCCGTCTTCATTAGCCCAGTTTAGGAGCAGAACAGTAGGACGTTAAACCCCATTTCATTTCATTTATTTTTTGAGAAATGCGGAATAAGAGAGATAGAGAGAGACGAGAGAGAAGAGAGAGAGAGAGAGGGTTTAATTCGCTTGCGCGTAGGAAGTGGGAGGAAGCCGGAGGTCCCGGAGAATACCCACGAGGTTGGACAGGCGACCCTACTCCTTGTCACGTACAACCGGGGAATCGAAACCACGCCAGTTGACTCAATGACAAGCCGTATGATACAGAACGCACGTGCTAACCATTCGACCACCCAACCTCCCAATACCGAATAAACAAAAAAATAAATAACAATAAATCATATTCATAACTTTGATAATAATCATTGCCACTTCCGCTTTGAATTTAATCAAAATTACTCGCTCATTTATCTTTTTTATTGTTATTATCTATATGTAACACGTGTTACTGTGGTCAAACTGGACAATGACAGTTGTTAGAGGCGATATAATAAATTATATATATATATATATATATATATATCCTTTGACAACTGAGATAAGTCATTATCATAATAAATATGTGTTTCAGAAATTATTATTATGATTCATTATTAAAGGGACAATAACACTCTTGCTGGCTTGACAGCTCCAGAAAATAAAAAAAATAGCCTTATTCTAATAGTCCGGTGGCTGTAGGGGGGGGGGGGGGAAACCAAGTTTTTCTAGACCAGTTTTTTGCGTAGATTCCGAATCCGGTTGGTGATCAGGCGTTTGAGGGGGGCGTTTTCGAGATATAGGGGGTCAAATGTCTACAATGGGGGGAGGGGGAGATATCATTATGTTTACGTAATATATAACATATAAATAAGTGTTTATGATGCCCTTGGACAACTGTTTTGATTTCTGGGTAGGTGGGGTGGGGATAGCAGGTGTGTGTTGGGGGGGGGGCATTATATGTTGACATAATATATTAATAAAACATAAATTTCTAGGACTGCCCATCTTTAAATAAGTGTTTATGATGCCCCTGGACAGCTGTTTTTATTTGTGGGGAGGTGGGGTGGGGGTAGCAGGTGTGCGTTTATAAAAAGGGGATGGGGGGTACAATTGGCGTTCACGTTGATGATTTTCTTAGAACTTGGTAAAAACATTACTTTTTAATTCCACTGCACATCTCTAAATATGTGTATACGATTACCATTGTATCGGGGAGGGTAAGTTAATTTTGGGGTCAGAAACCAATTGGTTCAAAATTGACCTGAAAAGTGTTTTCTCGAGTTTTCGTTCAGTGCCAATATCGTCATCCAAAATATTAGATTATAATGATACTTTTCGAGAGATCTTGAAATGTCCATAAAAAACACATGTTTAGATATTAGTTTATTCTTATAATATGTGCTGGATAGATATCTTCTTGATGGCTAATCAACAGCCTGTGTATATCCTTTGGATATGCTTCAGATACCCATTCACATTGTAAATCTTCATTCCAGCCTTGTATCGCAAAGTCATCTTGTTCGATCATTAATTTTGCAACCTGTCTCCATATTGCTGCAACATAATTATTGCGTTTAATGTGCAGCAAAAGACTACTCAGGCAAGATGGTAATAAAGAAAGAAAGTTTTGTTATTTTTCATAACAATTAAAATTTCTCCAGAAGATCTGTAAGTCGGTTTTCGCCGTACAAGGTACATGTACAAACAAATTTTTCTAAACCAGCAATTACGTCTTTAGAAGCATCATTTGTCTGTCCCAGCTCTTTAAAAATTGTTAAAAAGTTGGGGTTATCTTGAAAAAGAAAGACAGATAGTCATTACCACTGAAAGCATGTAGGCCGAGATATTCTCGAAACTTTCAATACTAATCTTGATTGGATCAAAAAATATCAAGATAAGTATTGAAAGTGTCGAGAATATCCTAAAACTGACAACCAACCACGAGGACACCAAATTATCTTACCTACTCCTCTTCGCATTGCAAATTAATAGAGGTGCTGAAACAAATTGTATTTTGCGTTTTTGCTCGGGCGAAATAGACATCCCAATCATTCTCTTCGCAAACGATGATCCAAATATACAAATTTTGATCGATAATGAGACGGGTAAAGTTAGAACATATCGCGAAAGACGACTTACATCAGTAGATGACGCTAGAAAAAAAGATTTTCTGGGTGAAAAAATAACAGGCCTTTCTTTATTACCACCTTGCCGTATGCGTGGTCGTTTGCTGCATGGCTGGAATGAAGATTTACAATGTGAATTGGTTTCTGAAGCATATCCAAAGGATATGCGAGCTGTTCGCCAGCAACCAAGAAAATATTTATCTCGCTCATATTATGAACTTTTGATTTTGAATCTTCTGATAAAGACTATGAATAAACTAACAACTAAACATATCTCTAAGTTAATGTGTTTTGGATTTACATTTCCAGATCTCTTGAAAAGTACCATTATAATTTAATATTTTGAACGAAAACGCTAACGTGATACCACTTTAAGCTCAATTATGAACGAAATGATATCTGTCCACAAAAATACATGTTGCCATCCGCCATCAGCCGCCACATATAGTACATATACCCAGAGCACATTCTACGATATCATGCAAAGAGAATATACTGGCCAATATGGCCACTGATCACCAATGATTTCACCATTGACTTTAATGTTAATTCTCGTCTCTTAGACCGGCTCCAACTTTTTCCCAAATTTTCGTTGGGTAGGACGCTTTCTACTACAAATGTAGCAACATATGGCACGTATAAGGTTCATCATGAAAAACTTGAGATACACAAGCTGGAAGTAGAGTCATGTAAACATGCAATTTTCCGCCCTACATTTCAGCCTAACCAATCTCTTATCTCTTGTATCTTCCGCCTCAAAATCATGAATATTCACCAATACCTGGCAGAAAATGTATATTTAAACCCTTTTCTTTAATTTTATACACCAACAGGCCAACAAAGATGGCCATGCAAAAGAAGGAAAAAGAGAAAGGGGAGAAAGATTTCTAAGGCGTAGAAATAATTTGTAGAGCTTTGTCCATATATACACCGGAAACCCTCTGCGTTTGTATTATTCTACATGTTAAGGGTAGTTTTTGAAAGAATTTGAAGGACTGGGGCGTGGATATGGCACATGCCCGAGTCCCATCAAAGGTTTCGCGTGTAGCATAGAGAGTATGCAGAGTATCTAAGAACTACAACCGTTATAATTGACTGCAATATTAATTAAGATACAAGAATATGATCACCTTCCGACCGATATAAACAGGAATACAAACTCTCGGACTTGATAAAGATCAGAAGTCAAAAATGCCCATTCGACATCACCTGTCCTTGAACTTGTGGGAGTGGTTGATTGTGATCGACATTTTGACAGATTAAATGATATAGTATTGTTCTGCCAATGGCAGAAGGAAATGTAATACTTAAGAACTGATTTATCTTAGTTATCAACAGCCTATTCTATCAAGTAGTACCAGTGATTTCTTGTTAAAAGAAACGCTTTATAAAGAATGGATACATCTTGTATTTATTTTATTCCGAGTTGGACGCCATGATGTCGAAGATAGAACTCTAGATCATACTGTATATCACGGAGTCAAATGGCGTGCTTTCGATCCCGCACTTGTACGTGACAGGGAGTAGAGTCGTCTTCTTAATCTCGTTAGTTTTCTTTCACTTCCACGAGTCCCCTATATACGCGCAAGCTAGTTATTGAAATAAAATTGTATCATGTGTTAGTCCCGAAATGACCTAGTTTGTGTCGAGTGGACGTCAAATCCCATTTCCCTCTCAAACAAACAAAAACCTAGTCACACATCACACATCTCTTAAACAATAACGGTCCCACTTTGAAAATTAGACAATAGCCGGCGATGTGTACTGCCAAACAACGCAGTGACGAAAATGCACAGATTTTATGATTTATGTAATGGATCTCAGACCCTTTTTTTTTACCCTGCTTTAGTTTGATGTGAATGATACTTTAATGTTTAAATACACAGACAATGTGAAGTTGAATTTTAGTATTGCTCCAATGAACACAAATGCGTGTAACAACTGTATGTAGTATTAACTAATTGCAATATAAAGTGACACATGACAATATAATATAAATAAGCTAATTGACGTAAATACTAAATATAATATCATTATACTATTCTGTAATCAGATCTATTATTAATTTAAAGGACTTAAACCCGAAAATCAGGGGAAATCTCCGTAACAATTTGTGATAAATATAGAAAAATAATTGTATTAAGATATATAATGGATCAAGATAATCTAATTAAAATTAGTTAAAATTTCGTCCGGTTTCACTTTTGTTCCAATCCTTACACTTCATTGTTATCTAACCCGGAGAGTTTAGAAGGAAAATAATTTAATAAAATACATTAAAGATCAAAATTAGTCTAATTAAAATTTCGTTTCGTTGATTTTTCTTTTTCTGATTTTTATAGTACACTGTAGCCTAACCTAGATTTTATTACAACGTTCGTTCGTTCCTAGAGTTTTACGTCCACTTCCACCAAGGGAGATATCGTAGACCAATTTATTACAACCGGTCGGAGTTCCTTTTGTACCCACCTATACAGCCAATCACATTTATACTCTTTGGTTTTAAAATTCCCAGAATTCATTACTTCATTTAACAACTACCGACATATTTGATGGTTCTTTTTAGGACCTCATTTAGGAATTGAACTTCATTGTTCCAAATTAACCCTTTTATACATCACCCAATCCATGTCCCCAACAATTATTTGGCTGATATTTACAGTTTATGACATGCGATTATCTAACAAGAGGTTAGTATTTTTGTGACGAGTTTCTAGAATGAAGTTAAACTTGCACATACCTTGAAAAATAGAGAAAGTCTACTCTAATCAACCAGGTATTTTATTTCTTGAATAACAATCATAAAACCTTTATTGAAAGTGGAATGAATTTAATAACATTTGTACTATAAATATAGAACCTTCTTTACTTAAACCCTTAGGGGTATTTAACATTAACCCCATTACTGTAACACGCCTTGTCAACTATGTAATCGTCTGCTATAATTATTTCCGTCTGTTTAATAAGTCAATTGGCCACACAATTTTAATATCCGGAGCAATACAGCCGTTAAAACATTATTTGTCGGATAAAATATTTCTATAATTAGAACATATCCTGTCAACCTGTCAGAAACAATAAATAGGAATTATGATGAGCTGGCACAGCTTGTATTTGGATAGTGTTATTACCTGCTATATACAGAATATATCATTATATACCATCAATTATGTTATTCCCGGTAAATATCCTATAATACACAACAGGGTACAATCTTACTTGCCGATGTTTGTAATTGATTACTGTAGATCAGTATGTCCAACTGACCGACATGTTTAGTTTTGAAACTAATGTACATCACAGGCGCCTGTAACGTGGAAAATATTTCAAAAATAACATTAAGCTATGACTAAGTATAATGTCTAAAGTCTGTTAAGTCCATGTTCGTAAGCGAGATTATCAAATAACTGGTCTGATTCCGATTTCTAACTCGGGGGCAAATAACGGATAATAATACCAAGGTGAGAAACAGATTGGAATTAAATAATTGGGATCAAAGTTCACTACTCTAGATTCTGTCAACCACTAAATTTCGCTAGGTAGAAAATCGAGTCTGCGATGACCTTTTAAATAAAATAAAACCAAGTACGAACAATCCAATCCATTAGACAAAATTAGAAGTCCTAAAAAAACGGTATAGGCAAAATAGTGAAATCAGCAAATGGACTGTTCACCGTGTACGAAATACACGACAAACAGTGGTTACAGGTGTCCGGAAGAGTAAGATTACCCTGCCTGGCGCCACATCCGCCATAGCTGCATCCACACTATTAGACGAAATCTCGGTAAAATAGCGTGATAGGCCAATGGACTATCGGTATGCAAAATGCACGTGATGAACAGTGTTAACGATGTATTAGACAAAATACTGACGTTTAAAAATTATCCACATGATCCTCTTTAAGTCACGTAGACAATTTTTAAACGTCACTCGTCAGTATATTTTATCGACTTTTAATATCGGTCTATCCACTACCTGGCTTTTTGTAGCCAAGCGTTGTTTTCGACGTGGCTTTTTGATCCTTTGATGTCGGCTCTTCATATCGTTGCGAATCAGAATTCGACAAGCGTTTAGATTCTTAATCCACCAAGAGGGAACGTGAGCTGGATTTAGGCCGTCTTGAGACAGGTTAGTTTTACCCTACTGGTAGGGAACTCTTTACTAACGAGCGGTTACGGGCGGGTATAGGACTAACTAGTAAAAGAGTAACGTTGCTCCGGGGTTGAAAGCTGGGGTGTTTGGTGGTTTATTGCCATTGCTAGAAACTCATTCGACGACGTCAGCGTATGTCTCTCTAAGACCAGTGACAGAAAGACTAGGCCCTATTGCGTCCTCGCGGGCTAACGGATGGGTATGCATCCGATCTGCAATCTTTCGACGGGTGTTTCGAAGGCAGGAAAATCAGCTTGGGGACGAAGGTAGAGATGTCTGTTGCGGATACGATGTGATGATACTTGTTCTCGACTAGGATATTTGGCCTATTTCGGTCGAGGACTTCGCGAGAATGAGAGTGCGTCCGATAATAGGAGGGAGTGTCAGTCTATTAATTTGAAAGAGACACGGAGAAAAAAAGACAGGTCTAGCCGAAATATGCAGGGTATTACGTGAAAGTCTTGATAAGATGAGGGAGGAGATGGCCAGTCTGGAATTTCTGGAGGAAGCTGATTTATCCCAGAGCTGGCAGAATGGACACAAATCCATGAATTTGTTGAATGTTGAGAATACCTGTTGGAATGACCATCCCATCCCATCCCACCATCTGACGATAGAGCATAAAGTAAACGGTCGTGACACTTTTCTGATAAAAAGTGTTGTTTTATAAAACAAATTGTATGTAATCAGTCATTGGAGTGAGGCAAATTTGTTTTAAAATCGCTGTTTTCAGTATATCTATTCTCATGGGGAAGACTGTTGACCATAATCCCTGGACCATAAATCGATTATTGCGAAAACAGACAGCAAAGGGAGGTGTAACTCTTTTGAGACTCATGCGACGTCATGGCCAGCCTGGTGTCGAGCACGTCATCATTAAAGCCCTATATATCATTAAAGCCCTATTGGAACATGGCGTCATGGCACAGAGGAAAACACAGAGCCGATCCCATTTGGTGGCGTCTTTATCATGATATCACTTGGTAACAGCCAGAGGTAATCTCAGTGTTTAACGGTACCAAAGAGAGGCCCTGGACAGTGTGGAGTATCTCGCTTGATTGGCAATTGTCCTTTTCTCACAGGGAAAATATTTATGCACGTCAACGCTAGACCACACCACGTGCGTGCCGTTGTTAATTTTCTGCGTCATTTGCGTTGCTACACTACTTTGATCAGTCAAAGCGATCAGCCAGTAAAGAATTTGGATCAGGCACTACGCCAGGAATTTAAAGTTGCAATTTCATATTTTTAAGTTATATTTTTAAAATTCATTAAAATAAGGCCTTAAAATAGATGGTATCTATAAACAGTCCTACCTTGTTAAAGAATAATCCTATTTTAAAATCATATAATTCATTATTGCCAGTTGAGAAATTGCCAAAAATATCATTTTCTTCTTCAAATTCAAACGTTTGAAGATAGCTACTCCATGGTGGAGAATAGAAAACAGGGGAGGTTATTGTGTTTTTATTTCCGGTGTAAATGAGTTTTAAGTGTGAGAATGACGCCTATGATCGTATAATAGTGAGTTGCCAACCTATTGAGCAAAAGACATAGAAATAATTATGTTTTGACTTTCTTAGAAAATATGAAATTGTAACTTTAACAGACTGACGCAGGCTCGGATCTAACGTTTTTGTCTTTCTTCGAAGATGAACATATTTTACTGCACAATAAGCATATAAAGTAATTGATAAAAACTTACAAATAGTTACCTATAACCTGTCACAACAAAGTTTATTCAACCATATGAACTAATCATGCATAACTCTCGGGAAATAATGGGCACGTACATCGACAATAGAATAGTGTTACACAAACAATTTCATGTTTTGATCACACTTTTATCTCACATTATTTTGTGTGAAATAATGGTAAGTTCTTTATTGTTGACGATTTTGTGTATTAACGCTTGGGCTATAACATTACACAAATCAAACACCCGTGAATCATAAGCCTTGAATATTAAATATGTCATTATTAATCGCATCATATGCTTGGGATATGCCGCTTTTGTCATTCGCTATGTGTTTAACCTGTGAAACTGGAATTAAGCTGTCTAATGTTATTATCCATGTATCCGTCTTAATTAGTTTCCTTTAATTATTCATACAGGCATCAATCCATTTTTGGAATAAGGATGGATTACGAACGTATGGTGTGACATTACGCGTGTAACTAAAGGCGTGATGATAGGAGATAAGTCTTAATACAGTATAATAATGGTCATCTATATCCTAACAATAGATGGGTTAAGAGAAGTAATGGTTGATTTTTTTTTAGGTCAGAATCGTAGAAGAGTGCATGATTTTCCATTTCTGCCAGGTTTTCTATTAAAGACACATTATGTAAGATTTAGCTATACTAGTTCAAAAATTGATAATGCAACATGAATATATTGAAAATTTCATACAAATTACTTTATTCTGGGCGAATTTTTATCACTGTTTGAAGTTTCGGCAGGATGTGGCATCGATTCTAAAATGGCGTCGCTGCCCATAGATTGCTTTGATGAAGACTAGTCAGAACGACGAACTGACTTCAATATTGTTATAAAATGACTGTTACGTGTTACAGACTAAGATCATCGGAATGTTCATGAAATTGTTAAAGGCTTAGAAACGGCATGCATTTAACACGGAAGTCAAGGGAGGGTTGGAGGGGTGGGGGTAACTAGTACAGATAGATAGCGATGGTGGGGCTTTTAAAATCTGGTGTAAACAGAACAATCAGTTGTCATTTGGAAAGTGTAGACAATTAAGGCCAGAGCTTAATGTTTTCTAAATTAATTTTGATCCGAATAGCTGCTATTATTACCTATATCTTACTAAAATACAGAGACAAATGGGTCATGTTATTATATCAGTACCGTAGTTGGTACTAGCCATTGCTGACTGTCCAATCGTTAGCGCGACATAATGAACACCACAATAAATGTATAAATAACAGCTATATAGTAATACTTATAGTAGGTCTCTTGATGACGCAAAACTAATTAGGTTGCGGATAATGGTAGCTTTATTGGGTGCTTACATTTAAACGAAAGGCAGATTAAAAGGTATACGGGTAGTAAATGGCTATTATTTATTTTTATTGAAAGTTATAATTCCAACTAAGTGAAATATTCGCGTTCGTTAATAGAAATCAGACATTTGTGACAAATTGTCTTTTAAAAGTTGTGTAATCGATGTAATAACTTTTAAGTGCGTGTTCGATTCATAATATTCTAGAGTGGGAATTAACATTCTCAAAAACTATTTGTGTCTCGATAAAACGAACATGGGTTATCAACATGAAGGATTATTTTGTTCAATTCATTGAATAACGGCCAGTGGCGCACAGAGTGGTATGTACAGAGAGAGGGGAGGGGGATAGATTGGGAGGTGTGGGATGGCGATGGCCCGGACATCCACTTCAGTCACTCGGCAAACCTCAGCAGATTCCAGTACCCTACATCTAGCCTCAGCTGTATGACAAAGTCCGCCACTGGAACAACTTTCAAGTTCCCGGATTACCAACGGCGTTGTCCATGACGACGCCTTTGAAGAATGTTTTATCATACAAATATTTCAAAGTCTGAAGCTGTTTTTCTTTCAAGTTTATCCGATTTTCTTTAAACAACGGCAATTTTGCACTGAAAATTCTACACACGCTTCGAACGACGCAATTTTGATAACTAGTTTTTAAAAGCGGCAAGTTTTGCTAATAAGTAAACCGGCGCCGCATCGCAATTGTATAGGCGTAGGTACATATCACTTACCGTCATACAGCCGAGGCTATATTAGAGAAACGGAATCTGCCGAGGTTTGCCGAGTGCCACTTCAGTGTGAATGTGTGTGGCGGTGTAATGATTCTCCAATCAAAAAGTAACTTTTAAAAAAATCAATTTGAAATTAACCCTGTTAAATTTGTAGCAAAGGCTGCGCTACTTAATTTGAACAATAAGTTTTACATCTAAAAGGTTTTCCTTTCTCACATTTGGTATCACCACTGTACGTCATGTTTAGCAAATATTTGTCTTGGTATCCCCTCAATACAAAAAAAACCCCTTGGCGCTAACCCTTAAGCACGTTTCTTCGGACTAGATTTTTCTGTAACTTAGATTGATTTAATGATATGACAAGAAAGCTCAAGTTTATCTAAGAATTATCATCCCTGTGACGACATTCACTTCAGCTGATCAATTTAAATTTGGTTATACATGTTGGGTTAACATTGTGTGTTTTGTTTTTGCCATTTTGTAGGAGGAATAAATCCCTTGCTGATCACATCTGCATCAGTTTGGAATATTAATGTTTCACAACCCAGGACTGAGGCTGATGTCCGTTTCTTCATTCTCAAAACAAATAGATGATAGATATTAAATACTTGCACATTTATCTGTCTGTAAAGCAACCAACAATCAACAATCATGCTTGAACTTAGTAAAGGAATTGGTGTAGTGGAACTACACACCGGGTTTCATCACTCTCACCCAATTAGAATCAAAGTTATCGTCTCAACTAATCAAATTGTTTCTCCCTGCTTAGCCTTAGCGGAAATACTAATCATTCGCCTAACACACACACGTGGGTCTTGTTAATTAGACCTCAATTGTAAGAGTTATAGTTTGACGACCCGACAGATAAAGCAATTTAGATAGCCCGGGGGTGGGGTGGGTGGGTGGAGGTATTATAAAAGTGTGTAACAGGAACATCGTGACAGTTTCTACATTGTAGATTGCAATTATACACGGACTCATTCGATTATCTATCCACACGTAGTTCCCATAGAAAAACATATGTTTAATTAACTTGCTTTATACTTATAGACCGATACATATGGTCAATTAACACACTTTTATGGAATAACAATTACTATGGTTTACTTCACTGCGACGTTTCAACAAGATTTCAAAAATTGGTATCAATCATATACACACATGATACACACATGGTGTAGAGAAATGTGTTATAAGATTCATTATATATCAGTAAGATAAAGACCAACTAATATGGATGGCGAATCTTAACAACAGCAGCTAGCTACATTACAAATTATTTTCGAACGGTGAAGCGTTCTTCTTAATCAACTGATAAAATCGTACTTAACAAACGATGATGATGTTATCATGATAATAAATGACAGAATATAACAGTTATTGATAAAATTGTTTCTTTTATAACATCAATTTAATAAAAAGAAAGATAAAGTAATCAACTTATATTGTCAATATCAGTTTCTGAACATCGTTCCATTTTTTATATCTTCGATAGATAAATTAGTTGTGCCAAATCAAGACATTTTCCCTGCTTTAAAGTTCGCTTGTTTTTAGAAGTTTTGAACATCCCGATAGTTAATAGGAGAACAACAACTGTTCTGGTTTATATGTTTTCTATGTATGTAGAACTCAAAATAGTTTCAACCTAATCTTAAGTACATATCGTTTCGTCTTTATTTAATAACTTAACGTGACGGCCATGACATCATGATGTTAGCTGTAAATGCAGTGATTCTCAACCAGTGTACCGCGGCACACAGGTGTGCTGCGATATGTTTCTAAGTGTGTGCGAAATATTTAACGGCACACTAAGAAAATTTCTCACTAAAGAAGTCAGCTATTTGATTGATGAAATTCGAAACAATGCAATAAAGTATATTCACAACTGTGTTTGTCTATGGATAGTTTGAGTCATTCTATGTGTCTATGACTAGTCTGTGTCTACGGTTGTATGTCGTCATGTTTTTATTTTGCAAAATTCAAATATTTTTCATATTGTTTTAGCCAGGTGTGCCTCTATTTTTTCACGTGTTCCAAGGTTTGTCGTTGGCAAAAAAAGGTTGAGAACCACTGCTGTAATGTATTGTACTTCAGCAGCTTTTGCATTATTGAAATGTTAACTTAAAACATCGACGCAATAAACATGCACCACTTTTATTAATGGATTTATTAATCTTGCAATTCTCAGTGTAGCATCATGTGATGAAAAATGTGAGTTTTAAAAGGCAGAAACTAATACAATTCTGTGTGAGACACATTACCTTATACCATGATCACAATAACATAATTTCTCATCATTTAATGTCATTTCATATTACTACCAAATGATGTTTAAAAACAGTGTATTATCGTATTTGTCTAACATCTGTATTATTAAAAGCAATGAAATTGTAAAGCAATCTGAAATAATAAATGTTCTATGGTCATTATTTTAAAATAATATTTTATTATATTTTGTAGTTTGTTTCATTTTATATAGAAATGATGAAATTATAAAACAATATACCGATGAAAAATATCTGACATTAGATTAATAATGTAGAATATTAAAATCATCACGAATGCCACCCATATAGACAATCTTAATCAAAGTCTATTCGATTTCTACTGGCTCATAGTCACGTTCAATATAATGTCCAATCTAAATGGATTAATAAGTATTTTGGCCAGGATTTATAGGCATGCTTGGAGATATCCTAAAATGGATCACATATAATAGTTTTAGTTTCGTATGATTTATCACCTCGTGCCATTACTCTGACCACGTCATCTGATAACAACGAATGTCATGTTAATGGAATGAAAAGTAGACTACAAGGAGTCTACCCATGTATATTTAGTGTCAATTGAATTTGCACAGGATATCAAAAACTTACTGCCATTAATAATCAAAAGCTATAGTATCGTTATTATCAGCAAATATAAAGAAAATTGCGTTAAATAAGGGAAACTATCAACATGAAACTAACAAAAAATCGAACTGATCATTAAGAATTACTCAATAAATTGATATGCTTCCCACCATTCACCTTCCTCACTAATTAAGGTTATCACGACATATTAATTGAATACATGATGCAACCATCATATCGTGTCATGTTAATAATAATAATCACGCTGTTTATTGTGAAACAGGAACAACCGGTGGAAATGATCAACCGTCCTTTGTCCCCAGATATTCGAGGGAGGCGACGTGTGTTGTTACAGAGATTCCCCCCACCCCGCACCATCTAGCAGTAATGTGTGGAGGTTTGCACCGGATAGCCTATTTTACTATCCGGTCGCATTTCCGGATTTTCTGGATAGCTATACAACATAAAACTGGTTCCTATAGACTTCATATCGTACTTGCCATTGTAGTTCCGCTTTTAAATTATTGTTATGCGTGCGTAACTGAAATCTGATTGCCTCATCTTGATCTATATGTTCCTTTAACTTCCCAGGAAGTCTTATTTTCAATCCTTATCAACTCGGTGCTATGCCTCCTTGACTATCATTTAATGTATACTACATACATTCGTAAAACACACCATATTCTCTTAACTAAAATGCTATTTGATATTACTCACAATCTTAAACATGATTTGATTCATCTGTCCACTTTTCATTGAATTACTATTGAAAAGTATATGTATGGTTTGGTGCTTATTGTAACAAAATTTCTCCCTTGCTGTGAGTTCTTTACATTTAAGTCAAGTCTGCATCACTGTCAGTGGGTTTGTTTGTCGTATAGGTTTTTGTTTGGTGCGATTCTCCGGCTCTTACTACATGTATTACACAAATGGTAATAATATTTGTGCTGTGATTTTTGTACCAGTCGATGTCACAGGAAGGTATTTGGTTATATTTATTCTCCATGAAGGTTTTTGTTTTACCCATTCTTCATAAAAGGTTTTGTTTTTAAAGGAGGCTTTTGTTTTTACTCATTATTCGTTAAGACTTTTGTTTGTACTTGTTCTTCGTGCAGGTTTTTATTTTTAAATATTCTACATGAAGTTGTGTGTTTAATACTCAAACAATATTTAACCTATAGGTTTCAAAAGGCATTCAACCAAAACTATTGTTCAGTTCAGTTCAATGTAATCATGGATGGTTGGCATTTTGGAAGACCAGACTTGGTAGCAATTCCACAACTACCACATTGCTGATTTTGTTTTTATACTTTATGGAATTCTATTTGAGATGATTTACATCTATTTTCTATTTTATAACTAAATTACATAATCTGACTTATGTTTGAAAGGCTTAAAACCTCTTTGATTTAGGCGAAAGGTTTCTCGGGATTTTTCAGATATGTTTCCCCCTGGTTGGTTGTACCGGAACAGCTCCCAGTCGGCCTGATGTGTCTTTAAGAGTTACTATTATACTTAATTAGCCATGAGGCCATTTTGTCTGCGATAGCATAATATCGTGGAAGCAGTTTTACTAAGACGGAGCAATTTATTGGTCAACTGAATATTGTCGATAATCTAGCAAGCTTCATTAAATTAAATTCAAAAACGAAACCTGTGCGTGAGTGTCTCTTTTCAGTATGATGTTGAATAAAAAACCCAATTCAGTTATTTTGACGGCATATCAATTTCTCTTCTTTAACGCCTTTCTGCACGTAATTTGCTATATGTTTGGTAAACCATTGATATTGTCCTTTAAATGATTACTTTCGTTTATTTGTTATTTCCACGTTCCCCATATTAGATTTTACACATAGCCACTTTTATTGAGAACAGCTCCCTGAAATTTTCTGCTTGATTCTGCAGTATTTTGAAATTAGATTCTGCGTGGCTTGATTTTATTTATATGTGGAAGAGAATTATAGGTTGCGGCAAGAATATTGTTTAGTGTAATCGCAGGCCATGCGATACTGTTGTGGGTAACCCTATGGCAATAATAGAACTGTTAGATACGAATATATAATTAACTGTCTAGCCCAGTGGAAACACGCTTCATGTATTATAATCGCGAATTTGGGATTTATTCTAATTTTTGCGGTTTATTTCGTATACGCAGATATTCAAATGTGACAGTTTAGCTGCTTGTCATCCTGTGTGAGTCTATTTTATTTTTTTAGCATTCCTCTCCTCTTTGAGTTATTTAATTCACGCATTGATTGTTAGATATTGCTCCTATCGGAGCCGCGCATGGCATGTTTTCGCGTATTTGGATAACATTCGGACGACTATTAAATTCCCGTTCAAATAAATATATGAAGACAAATCTCCGGCAATTGGAAAAATGGATTCACATTTAGTTTCAACGCAGGGTGTGGCAAATTTATGCTACCGTCTGACAGACTTTGTTTAATGTCTATTGTTGGAAATTTTTTGGCTTATTCGTGCCACCAAATTTTGTTGTATTTCATCATAGATCTGGAGAATAGTTTGCGAGAAATTTAGGTTTTGATATCACATTAACCAGTGATGGTTTCGCGGTCACACGTTATCGTTACGGAATGGCCATACTTTATCAATTCCTCTTATTAATTAATACGTACGATATGAATTTGAACAATAAGAGTATTATTATAGATTATAAAATAAACAAAATGTAAAAACTACCTGGGAATTCACCCACTTTAAAATTAACTCTGAATAATTAGGAACTTGGTTAGAAATACACATATTACTGGCACAAAATCAGATTCCTAAATGTACCTGAATGTGTAATGTAATCAAGTAATTACAAAGGCATTCGATCATTAAATTAACGTAGGTGGTTCATATGTCTAAATTCTAAAATAACATAGATAACGATGACAAACACTACCCTTTAGTAAATCTATCAATTCTGATTGTTTTTCATTAATGGCGAGTTCTGTCTGGCGTCATGAATACAATATTTAATTTAGAGTGTTGTTTGACGATGCGTATGGCGGCGTTGGCCGACAAAACTCCTATGTACTTGTACATATTGACGTACACGTAAAAGAACCACTGACAGTTGAAATTCGAAATAAAACCGTGGGATGTCTGGGCAAAATGTCCCTCGTAGCACAATTTATGGCGTATTCCTGCCTTCATTAGCTCCTCTCGTTACAGAAAAGTAAGAAGTTAAACCTCACTCCGATTCCTTTAATGTTCTGAATTCTCATTTAATTTACATACAAGTAGTTGATAACGGCGCCTGTGAATTTATTTCTGGAAACCAGCAGGCATGTTTATAGTTTCTACATGTTATAGTATAGTGTAACCAGACTGTCTACTGTACCCACATTAAAGAATACATAAAATACGGTTAAAACGTCAAAGTTTCAAATAACAGTAATCATGTACATTATATCAAGTCAGGTCAAAAATATCAAAGACTACAAATCCAGAATCAGGAGCTACATTTTACTGGATAAGGAAGTGTGCTATATATACTCTTCAAAAAAAAAGAAACGCATAGTGACAGTTCGTCGTCGGTATACTCTCGCTCTACCATCGCCTCGTTGCAATAGGAACCGCGACTCGTCGCGGAACCAAACTGTTCTCCAGAGTTGCTATGGTCATACCCTGTGTGTCTGAACCCATTGAAGTAGGATTTGACGGTGTCGGCGTATTTCAAAACAACAGCTCTAAGGGGCCGTCTGGTTCGTAATCCGGTTTCACGTAGGCGTCTATGGACTGTGTAGACGTAGGCGTAATTTCTGCAAATGACGTAACCGGATGTGACGATCCAGGGCAGGTGGGGTCATTCTTGTTCGGCCTGAGCTTGGGCGGTTACGAGTGGAAGTTCGCTGTCGGTACCTATCCCAAAGGCGAGAAATGGTATTCTGGAAACATTCAGCATCCTGGATACATATGTCTGGGATTAACCTGCTTTTAACCTACCAATAGCGTTGTTGCGTTTGTCTTCGTTCAGATGTGGCACAACTTGGCTCGTTGAGTGTTTACATATGCAACTGATTTTGAAGCCGAAAAGCTTGCGAAGTTGTTAAACTCATGTGTCTTGGTGCAATCAATCGAAAACAAATTTCGGCAAAAAATATGACCAGACACAATTTGTGGCCCAACATTTAAAACCAATAATGACTTTTTTTATCCTTACATAATGACATTAAAAACAAGTAAGATTTACGGAAACAACGATCCCGTTCAAATAAAAAAATAATGAAAAATGGGCTGTGCGTTTCTTTTTTTTGAAGAGTATATATACTCACCCTGTTGTTCTAGCTTTGTTCATGTTGTTTTGGGCGATGCTTCGACAACGTAAGAGCGACCGACATGCAATGTGTCATGCTTGTACTTTTTGGCAATTGCGCATCGATTGTCGGACATTGATTTTTTTATATTGACGTCACAATTCCAAGATGACTGTGATATTGTCATGATTGGTTCCTGGTCCATACAGTACGCCCGTACCTGTTTTTGTTCAAAACATAACTAGATTACACATCGTGTTAAACAATACTCGCTATCGGTGTAAAATAGGATTTTATTAGAAATGAAATATTTTCAACTAAATAAGACGGTATCTTGTATCAAAAATTCATTATAATCGTGTTGCAGATCAAAAAGGATATTACTATAATTGGAATATTTTCAATTAAATCTGATGGTATCTCGTGTCTTAAATTCAAAGAATGCGGTATCCAATACCCTAAGTCATTATGATAGTGTTGCATCGACTTGACTTTAAGAAAGGCGAAGAAAACGATTTCAATAATACCAAACTCAGTGCTGGCAATTAGTTTGAGATTTGACTCTGTCCCCGGAACAGAGATCTTTTTCATACCCGCGACAATCTCATCATTTCAGATATATTCACGTATAGATTTGCAGCACAATCATTATGCATTTGCTTGATCAGGATACCCAGGAGAACAACCACTTCCAACAAGGTTTAAACATGTTTGCTGCAATAGTTCACAGACATATTATACAGACCGGACAATCTGATCTACGTTCCAGGTTATCCAGTCTAAGATATAATCTACAGGTGATGAATGCATATTTCACGAACATTATTTCAACTTGTGACTGTTTTGACAACAGACTTGCTGAAATTAAAACTTAGTAGAAGAATGGCCGTGACCAATGACAAGATAAAGATCGATATTAACAGATATCTGAAATAAACTATACATTTGTATGTCAGTCTGTCACGTCAAGGGATATATACCGTTTGTTACCACCGACTTATTGTCTAAAAATATAGTTTACACGATCTGGGCAGCTTTAAGCATGTACAGTTGGACTGAATGTCTTGGTTAACAATTTGACCAAAAAACTTTATATATTCACTTTTGCTGCTATCACACACACCTGGACATGAATAACGTTAATCAAGTTTGACTGTTGCGAGGTTGAGATCATTATTCCTATTTAGACGAGATGTATTGCTAGAATAAATAATTTTAAAAACTCGGTATTAACAATTTGGCATATATCCAAGCAACGCCATGTTTTTCGAATACGTCAAGTCAATTTTAAGTTAATCACGATTCTGTACACTGTATAAATATAATTGAAAAAGAAAACTATTGCGAAAGGTTTTTCTGTCACAGAATTTCTGTCATTAACAGAAACACAAAGATCTTGAGAAACTACTGCAATAAAATTTGTTAATAAATAGATTTTACTTCAATGCACAGAAAACTTCTGGAAATTCTGCTGCTACGGAATTCCTGTTAATATATCGACTATAATCGTATTCCCATAGTCTCAGATTATCTTCCGATCACCTTTAAATAAAGTAAAACTTGTATCATATTTGCGGAAAACAAAGGTTTCGTTGTGTGACAATCTATGTTTAAAAGCCTGTTTTGAACATGGAATATATGAATAGGTTTATGGTCTGTATCTCTACAATTCCACCAAAAATGTATGTTTAAATATGCACGATAAGCAATATTATAAGTATATCACACATTGCTTTGTTAGATCCATATATTCATAACGACATTGACAGACATTATGTCAAATGGGAATATGAATATTTGAATAAATAATGTGTTTGATATCTCTTGTAATTCCAACACATTTTAAATGTTACCATCTAACCCGCATCAAAATATTTCGGTTTCCAATATTCTCATGCAGTAATGTTCGAAATTAGTAGCAAGGAACAATAGTCGAATAAAAAAACGGTTTTAGATTTAATATAGAAGCCTCTCGCTCCTTGACTTCGCGTTAACTAAGTGAGGAGGCGATACCAGGAAGGGACAAATGGGTTCGACGGAATGAGATGAGGTTGAGACCATTTGTCGCGACTGCTTGGCTTCGCGACGGGATACTTGTCAGCTTCCATAGATTAGATATATTTTCTTTTAATACAGTTGTTTATTTGTAACACTCATATTAAACATTATAATGACATGCACCAGCCACTCGACAATACTGAAAGATGTTCTATAGAGAATCCAATAAATTTGAATTGGTGACGGTTCGTCTTATCGTGTATGTTAATCTAAAAATGGCCTACATGGAATTGACTAGACACCATTTAATCAACAGTTAAAGTATAAGTAGAAGATAAGGCTATTGACAATAAAGTAGAATCTTATTAATGCTTCATTAGTTTAAACCCAGTCTAATGTTCTTCCGCTATTTCTGCTGATCAATGAAATCGCCATTACGAATATCTGAATCGGGTATTCACGGCTTCTCTAGGATACAAGTTGTTTACAAGTCTTAATTAACTATGGGGGAAATCTGTTGTAGTATCTGTATTAAACATAGAAATACCAATAACAGTAATATGCTTTTATAGTATTTTCTGTCAGAGCATATTGTAAAAACATGTACGTTTGCATTGACTTATAGTGATATATACGTTTCATTGTTTCCACGTTTTCTCATAAAGTGCTTTATTTACGAGTCGATACGACCTTCGGACACATTACTAAGCTAACAACGATGAAGGCAGATTAAGCAATTTCGCTAATGGTCACCTTTAAGGTTTATAGGTGATACTATTAGTCTAATTTAAGCTAATATCACAGATTGTGCTGATAGGTAATACTGTTCTTTGTATGGTAGGATAAAAGTGTAGTGTGTGGTGACATACAGCCTACCTAGAATATTTATTCCGCATGGATTGATGATTATCTATAAGCTGGAAGTTAATAAAAAGCATTAATTGCCTTGTGGGATATGTATCCCACATTTTACTTTATTGTTACACCGTTAATACAGTTGACAACATATCCTTTAATTTGAATACGAGGGTACTCAAAGTGACATTGCTGCAATAAAAAGCTAAGAGATATTATTCACAAGAGATGCTGGGTAACTGTCAACCTAACACCCGGCTATTTACAGGCGAGATACTAAACTATTGGAAAATGCCGTTTTTCATTTAGCAACACGACGCTGAAATCATAAGGGAATGGTAACTGGCAGACATTACTTATAACTCTCACAGAAATGAGACATTTTCTCAAGCGTGTAAATAATAGTTTTATTCCTGGAGTCGGCAACTTTTATAGGTTCTACCATAACACTTTATTTACCACCACTGTCAACTCGCTTAAAACAATTTACTCAATTGTCCTTTGATGAAAGTTTACGAGTTAGATTTAATTTCGTGGACAATTACTGCTGACCCGGAATGAGTACTCCACCCATTAGATTTAATACTTAAAATAACACGTCAAAGCGTTTCACAAATAAATATCTCGAGGTCAAATCTGGACACCATTTTTAGCTTCGGAGAAATTTCTTTAGGTATTCGAAGCAAACAGCAATATATTTTTTTCTTAAGTATATTGTGTCTTTTTTTACCAATATAATATATGAGAATTCTTTTTACACAAATAATAGTTAATCACATTCCCAGTCGTTAGTTCTTAAAATAATTTAAAGAAGAAAGGCCTACGCGAAATAGCTTTTTGTGAAAATATTACAGTATTAGTATTAGCACAGTCAAATTTCAGCCCAAAGAATCTTAAATACATGTACTTTCTATATCATTTTGAGAAACAAAAGAGGATAATGTTTAAGATAAAGAATGGTATATATGGGGATTTTTCTAAAAGGGGAGGGCGATCTATTCCACGATTTATTACTGCTGCAGAATCATTTTTAATGAATGACAATACATACGTTATATATCTTAACGACCCACAGTTGTCATTATCTTTACGAAGATACATGTAGAAAAAGTTGGATGTATGGGTGGTATCCATTTCTAACTACTGTTTCCAATACTATGTATAGCTTTCCACGAACATGCCGCTATTTATGCAAGTTTATTCTGCAGGCATTTAGTTCTGTATAATGGCCATGTACAGTAAAAGTCCATACTTGAGCACTTTAAAAAAGATTAAATGGTGACGTTGATATATTGAAATGACTTTGTAATCGTCCAATGAAAAATGTCCATTGTCAGACTATTTCTCTGATAAAGTGCCCAGATAATACAACTGGTTTGCAAGAAGCCCAGAGAAGCACTGCATTAATTCCATGTTGAACAATAAATCAGTCTGATAATTGAGCCTCATTTGACCTGACGAAAATAAAACTCCAATTCGACCTTTTCTAATCCGCCTTTGCGTTAAGCCAAATTACAAGTAGGCCAAATTTCGAAATATCAGTCAGTGTGGAAAGAAAATAAACTTACAGAATATTTCTAAGCCTAACATACTTGATGGCAAGGCACCAAGATCTGTTTTAGTATACATGATATCTATTACTACGATAGGATTGTCTACGATGCGTTACAAAAGGGTTGTCCCTATTGGTACGTGCAGATACGCTCGGATACATTTCGATACGATCAACACGGTGGTTACGATTGACCTTAATATGATAAGAGCTGTTAGGATTACCGCGATTACAACACGTTTAAAACCACGATTTCAATCGTAGCGCGAATCGTGATAGTGTGAACCTAGCATTAGGACCCCTGAAGCCAAATGTACGTAATCTGTTTTCAATCCGGCTGACCGTTGTCAGTATTGAGATTTGGGTCAGATTAAAGAGTAACTTAGTACTATGTTGGTGCCTATAATGTCTAGTTCGTCAACACTTATGTCATAACCTGTCTTCTTTTTAACACAGCTAAGTATACAGGGAAACCATCTAAAGCTTAAATGGTATAGCGATTATGGTTCATCGTTTTACTATTTGTATCGTGACTGGTGAACCTTTATTGATATTTCAGGGCTATTGGTTGGCCGAATGGTCTAACGAGTGCGCTTTACTTTTTAGGTCATAAGATTTGTCATTGAATCAAATGGTGTTGTTTCGACGGTCGCCTGTCTACCACGTTGGATTTCCCTCACTTCTAAAGGCCCCAAAAATTGTAACATGTGTCAGTCCCGAAATAACCTATATTGATATTTCATCATATATAATGAACGTTTACATCGACGCAAACATTTGGTTAATTTGGTTCTCAGTTTTCTAGTTCAATAAATAGTTTCATTGTCTAATGTCCGAAAATGTAATTAATTTATAAACCATGCATATGCATTTTGCACTGCTGCTTCTTTATGGCTTAATAACAAATACAGTGCACTTTCTTGACGTAAAATTTTTCTCTTTGATAAAGCTAATGATGTTGCCTGCATTTTGTTTTCTCTTTGATCAACTTATTTCCGTATTTTATATGGTTGGTTCTACACGAATTCTGTGCAAAATATTAATTGAAATACACTTTGTTAAAACAAAGTGCAAGGGGTGTACGCACTGTTTAATACTTAAAGGGAATGAGCAGTATCTGTGCGTTAAAACAGGGATGGACTGAGAAGGAGCCTTCGAGTAAAGTAAGCTTTAGGGACCCGGAAGACGTTGGTGTTCCCATCACGTAGCTTGGGGCTCTTGTTAGTCTTTAATTTAAAACCCCGTCACCGCTCCAAGGACCCGGCTAGATTGGAGTCGCCTAACGGGGCCAGACCCAAGGACCACCGGGCCCCAGTCCGCCCCTGCCTGCCAGTAAAGACAGTATGCGTACATGAACATATGTTTGACATCGATCCCCATTTTAACCAAGCAAAAGCAGATAAAACAAGACAAAAATTCCCATTAAAAAACATAAGGTCTTCCACATAACCACGTGTAGCGCCTGTGGAAATATCTTAGAATTGCTGCAACAAGACAAAATCCCCATTAAAAAATATAAGGTCTCCCCTATTACCACGAGTAGCGCCTGTGGAAATATCTCAGAAAGTTGTATTGCTGCAACAAGACAAAATCCCCATTGAAAAACATAAGGTCTTCCCCATTACCAGCGCCTGTGGAAGTATCTTAGAAAGTGATATTACTGCAATAATTATCGTCTTTTTTAAACGCCCACGTTTCGGTGTCAACTTTGGTGTGAAGCATTGGGTCATGAGAGGACAAACCTTATCGAAATTCATAGTTACGCAGGCTTCTGTTTCGAAAAGACCCCAGCCCTTGTCAATGCGACGAAAGCTACAGTTTTTGCAGGAATATTTTCATGTTTCAGTGTAAAATTTGGGTTAAAGCATTGGGTCATGAGGGGAAAACCCTTATCGATATTTATCGTTCCGTGGCCTTCTGTTCAGGTGTTATCCCAGTCCTTGTGAATGCGATATAGGTATGATTTCAAATTCTGCGTGCATTATTGTATCGATATTCAGCGTACCGCGACACTCCATTCCAGTGTCCAGCCACCCTTTTCAGAAAACCATGTGAATGCGGTAGAGGCTACAGTTTTTAACTGATTTTTCTTTTCATGTTTGGAATCATGCAACCGTCCCTTCCACAGTTAATCCCCCCCCCTACCCTCTTTTCCGAAAATATTGTTATAACGTGGTAGAGACTACAATAGATTTAATTCAGATTGGCACGAAGCATTAGGATCTTGATATGATAAAGGCTATTGATTGTTATCCGCGAGAATACGTCCTGTTAATTTTCAGCGTTAAAGGGCTTTCTGTTCCAGAGATATACTATTCAAAAAAGTAGGGGATATTTGATTTTTAAGTGTTATTAAAGTCACCTAATGAAACTGACGAAGAAACAAATGACAAAATGAAATGAAGTTCACATTCATCGATTTATTCCAAATGATCGTTTGACTAAGTAAGGCACAGACTGACCATTATAAGGGTAAAATGATACCCGGGGTCAAACAGCAAAGTTACCACAGCATCACAACCAAGTCAGTAACGGGTAAATCCTCCTCTGTTTGCCAAACAAGCATTGATCCGACGTGGCATACTCCTAATGAGACGTCTAAGGTCATTTTGGTCCAGATTGTCCCATTCCTGTTGCAACGCAGCAGCAAGTTCTTGGACATTGGCAGGACGTTGTTGACGTAACCTCTGTCCAAGCATGTCCCAGACATGCTCGATGGTGGAGAGGTCGGGACTCAGTGCTGGCCAAGGTAATGTGCTGATGTTCTGTTGTTGGAGGTAACCTGTAACGATCCTGGCCCTGTGACATCTTCCGTTGTCATCCTGGAAGATGAAACGGCGGCCATGACGTCGTGCGAACGGCACAACATGGACTGCCAAGATGTTGTCCCGGTAGTACTGGCCTGTAACACGCCCTGCAACAACATGTAAAGCCGTTCTTCCAGCAACAGTGATGCCTCCCCACACCATAACAGAACCACCTCCAAATCGATCATGTCTGATGACGTTAACGTCTTGGAAGCGCTCGTTTCGACGACGCCACACCCTCCTACGTCTGTCCCAAAAATCAACAGTGAACCTTGACTCATCTGAAAACATCACATTGCTCCAGCGTCGATTATCCCAGTGTTGACGATCCCTACACCAACGACGTCTTGCCTGAATGTGATGATCTCTCAAACAAGAGATCACGCGAGGACGTCGGGCGCGAAGGTGACCCCTATGCAGTCGATTCCGAATCGTCTGGCCACTCACTCTCACACCAGTGTCTGTTTGAAGACGAGCGCTGATCTGATTTGCTGTGATGACACGATTTCTCAAGGCCAAGGTACGGAAAAATCGATCCTGGGCTTGAGTTGTCGCCCTTGGTCGACCTGAGCGTGGTCTGTCCTGTACAGATTGTGTATCACGGTATCTGGACCATAGCCTGCTTATGACAGACTGAGAAACATTCATCGTCCGCGCCACAACCGCCTGTGTTGTGCCGATCTGTAGCATGCCAAGGGCACGTAACCTTTCATTTTGGGTAAGCCGACGCATATCAAAATTTGTTTTCTGGTCACTAAAACAATTAAACTGATGTTTCCACCCTGGAATTCAATGCCACAATGACTGTAACATTCAAAGTCAGAGTCGTGCAAATCTTGGGTTGGACCCCCATGATGATCCCAAGCACCACATGCATTCCATGCGGTAGCTATTGGTGCGTTTGGGCGTCACATGTAACTGGAAATGTTTCTTCTGTTAGGTTCTATAGTGACCTTTTTCGTAGTCATTTGCATATTTTAGTATTATGCCCCCAAAATCAAATATCCCCTACTTTTTTTTAATAGTATATAATATTACGTTCCCGGAACAGTTTGTGAACACGATATTCATCAGATTTCTTAAAGGCATACCGGCTCCATATTAAATTGTGTCAACATCCAAGTTTTCCTTTGGGATAAACTGCTGTTTGTGGCATTTTTGTTTCGAGATATGACTGTTGCGTAGGCCTAAGTGGGTAAGACGCTAGCCTGGAGTTCGGGTGTTCGATCCCTGCATTGACCGAGAAAGTTCATCTAGACTTTCCGGCGTGGTTTTCCCTTGT
Organism: Patella vulgata; assembly: GCF_932274485.2. Lineage (NCBI taxonomy): Eukaryota > Metazoa > Mollusca > Gastropoda > Patellidae > Patella > Patella vulgata. Next base: position 51,252,014 of record NC_065882.2, on the reverse strand, counting down.
CAGTGATGCGTGCAGGACGGAGGGCCTGACAAGGACAGCTGTCTAGTCGTTCGGGTGGGACTAAAAACCGAGGTCCCGTGTACACATTGGCGTGCACGTAAAAGATCCCTTGACAGTTGGAATTCGATATAAGAGTAGGCCGTAGTGCCCCTGTCCGGGCAAAATTTCCCTCATAGCCCACTGTATGGCATATGCCCGTCTTCATTAGCCCAGTTCGGAGCAAAACAGTAGGACGTTAAACCCCATTTCATTTCAACGCATTGCGTCGCTATCTTCATCTATCGGCTTTTAATGTAGAAATTTAAAATGTTAAATATTCTCTTTTAAGTACTGATAATGAATGCGGGCTTTGAACTCTGTCTAAAAAAATCCCGATACTACTTCTCATGTGTTTTTATTCCAGATCGTTTAACTTTTACAAATTGAATATAACGTATTTCGTGTTTCATTTAAGTTCCACTACACAAATGGCTTACATATATAGGTCCAACATTATAAAAGCCTTGTTTAAGTAGAAGTGGGCGTTCTGTTACAAGTTATTTAGCTAATTTTATAGTATCAAATAGATGAACTGAAATCCTAAACCGGATGGCAATAATGCCTACGAGCAAAGACGAAACATTTTTACCATCTAGACGGAAGCGAAATCTCATTCAAATAGCAAATAATTGGAGCGGTTTTTATTATTGGATTCATTGATACTCCTAAAATGAAGATGAATTTTGTCAAGGTGTCATTTATTATGAAATAATTGGTTATGTGTCGAAATAATGACATAATAATATGTTTCTGTAATTGACAGATATCGTGATGCGATTGGACAGTAATGGCGTTTACTTTTTCTGAAAAGCATCATGTGGTTTGACATGTGGGCTTATTTTTAGCTTGGTGTGAATTATTATATGTAACACCATACACTTTAAACATTTTTTTAGTAAACAGCGATTCTTCGCTTTGTGATTATTCTGTAGGGTATGTCTTCTTTCCTTCTCTGTTTCAAGATATTGAATTTTCAGAACATTTAATGTTATTTCTTATTTAATTGGAATGTTGACATAGATAATATAATGTTTGCTGTATTTTGGGTAGGAACAAATGGGATGGTTCCTTCTATAAAGTTGTTTCCGAAACATCTTGACCCCAGACGTTGCTATAGGTAAGTGGGAGTCACTTGGCTTATCTCAAAGTTGTATATCTAAGACAAGTTAACTACTTGATCTGGGAAAACGTTGGTCTAGTGTGTCTGTTTACACTTTAGACAGCCATACTCCGACAACTTCAACTTCATAAGGGATTATCGTAAATAATAAACAGTCTAAACCTAACATTTATTCCGGTGACTCTACTGTACTGGCGGTCATTGTTTCAGGACTATCTATCTAACCATGCGTTGGTCCGAAAAGTCGGTGTATGCGTGTAAGGTCAAATATATTCAAATTTTCAATTACCGTTTTTATATTATATCACACTTTGTTGAACTGACGTGTAATACTTATTCCATAATCTGTTCGAGATATTCTAATATTTTAATCAAACTATTCTTTTAGATTTTAGATAAATAAGATTGTTTTCTGATACACCCACGTGATTGCGCCGATACACGAAGGATAATTCGTAGTATTCAACTTTGTTCAACGCTAAAATATTACGATACTTGCGTATGTTTTTCTCCTTAATCTGTAAATTTTATATGCCTTTCGTCTGACTTTCTAAAAGCTTTGATGAAATAGTTTTAATACAATTCTCATTCAGCTAAGTGCAAAGTAAGTAACGATGCTTACCAACTGATTAACTATGACTTGGATTAGTCAGTGAAGTGTAGTAGACCATTTAATGACTTAACAGGTTTACTAATATTCTTTTAGAACAGTCGGTCTAATTTGATTATTCGGTTAATTTGGTATTGAGAAAACAGAAGACAGATATGTGTCCAAGATTTGTTTAACGTCAATCCGTCTTTATTAGTATGACCCGGATGGAGCAGAAAAGTGGAACGTTTAAAAACATTGATCTCAAGTGTTTGACGTCAAATATAGTATATTTGATTAAGTTGGAGTGAAAATTCGACCAACCACCATTATTCTCCTTCATCTATTCGATCATTATGGTCCAGGAGTTAATGACAAAATAATATGGTCACCAGTTACAATAGGTTTGACCCCCCCCCCCCCAATTTGTAGTGGGTGTCCATACAAGTAAAAATCATTTTGTCAGATTGCACACTGCTGGAACATATCGCCACAGCAACACCTAAAAGTAACCCGCATTGGGCCCAATATTAGGTCATAAGTTGCATGGCTGAAACTTTCTAGAAACAAAGGTATCCATAACTGGATTAAATATTTTACACAATGTTGTAAGATATTGAATAACATTCTGAACGGTTGTTGAATGGGGATTGTGGTGTGCCACAAAGGGAAAACAGAACGTTTGAAGGCATAAATTCAATACTAATCCTAACTATCTAATCATTTAGCTATAATTAATGCAGTTTGCCGTGAATTGGGTATGGTATGCTTACTCTTTTTTTACAACACAAGATACAGTTTCTCATTTGAGGGTTTCATATAGCTAACAAACATTTGTTCTACTTTGTGTTAGAATATTGAATCCTGCTGCGGTTCAAAAAGGTATCATTGGTATAACATTATTATAAGCCTATATAAAGGGAATGGGGTGGGGCCATGTATAGATCTTTGTTTCTGCTAAGTATCATCCATGTAACTAATGACCATATTATTAGCCCAAGTTTTCGGGCGTATTCGGACAGACTGTTGAGCAATCTGACTTAGGGAAAACCCCCAAACGTTTGGTTAGATATTTGAAAATTATATTTTCCATGTATGGATCTTTGTTTCTGTTAAGTTTCAGCCATGTAAGTGATGACCATATTATTAGCCCCGTGAGGAGATATTGGGTGTGGTCTGACTTGGGGAAAGCCCCGGAAATTTTGGTTAGATTTGTGAAATAAATAGACTTTTCATTAATTTACCGAGAAAACATTGTTGTGTTTATTATTTTCGTTGGTAGGACGTTAAACCCCATTTCATTTGATATATTATTTGAAAGTACATACAAATCCCGTACAAGTCGCAACGTCGAAGAATATTTTATGTTGAAATATAATCTTTCTAGACGAAAGAATATACAAGGGGATATAAATTTATCTCTTAATTTCCGTCTCTCCCACAAATTCTGCCTGGGACCGGATATTGGCTGCTACGGTCAGATTCCAGTATAACTTGTCCTGTAATACACCCGAAAGATTATTATTCTATTATATAAATTTGGATAAAACAACTAAAGTAAAACAGATGTCTTTTTCATAAAATCATAATAATATCACATGCATATTTCTGATAGATGTTTTACACCTAAATATTTTAATAATTATGTTTTTAAATTATACGAGATTGCTTTGTTCTAGTGGATAATGACTTCAGTATGGAGACCATAAAATCATAATAATACCGAGTAATTTTGATTAAAGAATGCTACAACTTGTCATTCAAGATCCAACCAAAAGCTAACATTTGTGTGGGTTGACTTTTCTCAGAGGAATGTTATGACGTGATATTACCTCGGCAGACATAGCCCGATGAGCCAAAACCCTTATATTTGAGAAATCGTGTGTAACTTTTTCACAGCAGAAACTGTATTATTATATTTCTTAATAAGCGTTAATTCTTTCCTTAAGGCTTTGTATAAGAGTAGGGCTTGGAAGTTTGAAATTCATATACTATGTTAAGAACTATTGGTTAAAAATCACTCTTAAAAGATGCATTATGTAAGATTTGGATATAGAGCTGACAGTTCTCGCTATAATAGTTTAAATATAGATAATGAATGTCAGTCAAATTACGTCATTCTGAGCGAAGTTATGATTGTTTGAAGAATATCGTACTCTCGACTTTCATTGCTACCGGTGTTACGTTAATAAACAAAGTCTCGATTATCTTCTTTTTTTTAAAATTAAGTTATTAAATGGCGATCGTGTTTCAATCCGTTCAAAATAGCAACCATCCGATAGTCTAGAGAGTTGATTATGGGTTTGACGTGTGAATATATGTCTAATTAGTAATTTATATAAACTTTGGGGCTAAAAGAAAGATTTAGCTAATGTCTAATGCATTTTTAATGAATATATTTTCAATAATAGTCGGTTATTTTGTTTTATGCTTTTCAGAAAGATGGAGGCCAATATATCGAATAACGCTAACTTATCCATATTCTTCCGCTACAGTATAGCTCAACTGCACGAAAAATTTGCACCAACCGCTGCTGCTATTGACCAATCTGTTACTCCTATTCTTTATTTTATTGGAATTTTAACCAATCCACTGTCAGCTTATATCTGGTTGAACCGAAATACAAGAAAGAACAATTCAAGTGCCATATACCTTGGAACCTTATCAATATCTCATTTTACTTTCCTCATACTTCATATTTTCGTGGAATTAAACTATGCATGGGGTGTAAAATCTTATAATGACTACATATCGTGTGAAATATTCAATGTAGTTTATTATATACCCCAATATTTAGCGCCTCTCTTAGTCTTGGGTTTTACCGTTGAACGATATATTGCTATATGCTTTCCCTTCAGCAAAGAGAAGTATTGTACTGTACACAGAGCAATTATGGTCATCGTTGGATTATCTGTGCTTTCGGTGCTACTGTGTATCGTCCAGGCGTACTTCTGGACCTACGATCCGCGAAAACAGGACTGCAACCATCGACCCGAAGCTGTAGAAGGTGCACAAGCTAGCATTCTATCCATATGGACCTGGATCAGTGAACTTCTAATATTCGGCATTCTTCCTTTAGCAGCTTTAGTGTTCAATGTGTTAGTTATTATGGAAATTCGTTCTCTGACGGCTGGTGGCCCGGCTTACATGTCATCCGGTGGCGGCCAGGCGGCATCCACCATAACACTTCTTTGCGTTTCGTTTTACTTGATTTGTACGTGGTTGCCTGCTACAGTAGTGTATTCGCTTCAACAAGCTATTCATATCGGCGGCGAATATTTAACAGACGACCAAATTGCTGCTGATTCAACATGGAAAGGCTATTTTACGTATTACATTGTTCGTAAAATAGTAGAGGAGATCACATTGTCAAATTCAGCCTGTTATTTTTTTATCTATTATATTACTGGAAAACATTTCCGTGAAGAAACCAAATTGATATTGGGAATTAAGAAATGTTGTAAACGCCCCACAAAAGACTCTGGACTTTCGGATTATCAAACTGTCTCGAAGACCAAAAAGATCACTAATGGGAATTCATACGCCACAAATGTGTGACCTTGATAATTCTATAGATACGAAGCTGTTCAGATGATTTATGAAGACTTCGTTGAGGTTATATACGCTCGAGTCATTACACTTATTAAGTTCTCATGGTATACATATGATATATGACTTGCTAATAACAGTTAATGGTGCAGAAAGCAACTGTGTCTTAAAGGCAACGGTGTCGATAAGTAAAGTGATTTGGAACTTTCTGGCGATAATGGTGCCATACAGCTTCTATACTGCTTTATAAATGTCTATTAATAATCTTTGCTTGTTAGATAAATAATTCTTAAATTATGTACTGACAAATTATTATTAAATGCATAATAAAATATATAATTTAAAAAAACAAACAAATAAGTACACTGGCCAGTTAAACATTTTGATGCCATCTTTATATGTATACCTACAGTTAAACCATCATCTGATATGCAGGGGTACTAAATTCCCGTAAATTCAAATTTGGCTATGTAAACAGATAATTGATTATACATACGAGCGTATATCAAACTTTGTTAAATTCTAGAAGCGTTCACCGTATTTATGTTTTGTCCACCGAAAGACATCGTTGCACGTCTAACAGTTTTCCTCTCTCCTGGACATAGATACTGGGAGAAGAATTCTTTTTTATGAGAGTCACATTTTCATATACATTTTTATAGATTACCGCGGCCAATGGGTACACATATACTCGATTTCTTCTCCACTCGTTTAGGCACATATTCAATTGAACCCAACTGCTGCCAAAGCTATTTAAATGCTTCTGACTAAGCTTGTGGATATTCTCCAACACTCACACACACGCATTTCTTTAGTTCCCATCTCTCCATTTCTGAAGGTTCGCATTGTATCCATAAAGTTGAACCACGGTGGCTGACTAACCAGGTCTCGGGTTCCATCCCTGTTGTGGCTGAAAACGCCCCACCTTGCAATGAATAGTGTCTAGTAGTTGATATGGAACAGGTAAAAAAGTGGCTCTGGCGGTTGGAATTCAACTAAGGGTAGGCGGAACACCACTGTCCAAGTAAAATGTCACTCATATAGAAAAGTACGATGTTAAACCTCATTTCATTTCAATGTCCAATACGACTACCCATCAATTGTATTGAACACCCACGGGATCGCCGTTTATCCACGGCGATTAACAATATTTACATAATAATAGTTACCCCCAAGCTATGGTCATCTTTTTTCTCGAGTTTTATTTGTAAGCGTTAGGAATCACCCATTGTGTTGAACGTAAATCGATTGTGAAGAAGCGAGAAGAAGAAATCATTAAACACAGGGTGATTCTTTGATAAAACGAATCATGCGAACATAATGATCTCTTGAATGTATTTTAGCGTGAAGTCATTTGATTTACCGTCACTTAATGCCCACGGGTTGATACAATACCCATGCTATTTGATATCAGAAAAACCGAGTATGAGATCACCATGTATAAAATCTGACACATTAGTGTGAAATATTAGAAATGGAGTCGAAATTATCATCAAGACCTTGTAACAAAATCACACGGCCCCTTTTTTAGTCAATAAATTGTAGAAGAATTTTTAGAACTTGAACAAGAAATTTATTACAAAGAATCGATATGTCAATACGCTAATGATTTCTCTTCAAAATCTGTTTAAAAGCAAAAATAAAAACTGTTACAAAAAAATATGACAGGTTTTATATGAGATAATGCTCTTCGATATTTGGATGATATAATAAAATACCTAAAAAAAATGTTTTTTTTACCGATTCTTTAGAAAAGATCTGGACATCTGTCTTAAGTAACTGACAACCCGCGTAAGGTGGTTTCAGTGGATAGAGACATCCTCCTGAAGACAATAAATAACGCACTTCCCTGGAAATCTTACAACGTAGAATTGAAATTTGATAGGCTTCTTTTTATAGTTACATTGTTTTCGATTTAAAAGATGTCGCTATCTGAAGGGTTTGCCCTCCTTGGTCATGACGTGATTAAAATTTACTCTTCGTGTAAATATTCTGCGGTTCAGAAGAACTCAATAACGAAAAAGCCCAAGTATATTTTTCTGGCTAAAACACGACCACGTTATTGCGATACGGTAAAATCTCATTTGAGAAACTTGAGTTAGCATTATTAATTGGAGTTTTGTCAGCTTTAGCCCTTTTCTTTATTCGCAAAACTGACAACATAATGCATTTCCCATCTAGTTTGTAATTAATGCTGTCCAGTCGTATCTAAACTTGAATTATAAAATGCAATTCCCCTGGAGGCACAACAGAATAGTTAGTCCAGCAATTGTCGGGCGAACCACCTTTTTATTCTCATGATTTATCGTTACCGACTCACTGCATGGAAAAGAACTACCCCGTCGGTTCGTCATGCATAATTGCTTGTTGACGCTCTATCATTGTCTTTAAATCTATACTCGGTTTTTATGCTCAAGAGACAAACAGTCCTATTCATTTTAAACCATTTCAGATAATCACCGTGAGACTTATCACCCTTAATCAATTTGAAAACTTTTGTGGACAATAAACCTTTCTGGGCTGTTCTTGCGACTTAACTGCTATGGGCGTATGTTCAATTATTTCAGAAACAATCTCTGACCATTGCTGGATTGACTTCTGATACTTGAGGTGTCTATTCTTCCTGTTCAATCAAATTTCTCCTAAGTACAGCAACATCACATACCTTCGTTTAATCTGGGGTCTTCCCAGGTATTAAAAAACGGGGAAAGTATCGTTCGTCTCCAAACAGTATTGTTTACATTGTAGCCGTTTTGATAGCCTCGTTTGTCACGCAGTTAGTTTTTCTGCAATATTCTGCTATGCGCTGGTTAATTGGGAGTAATAAATTTCGTGAGTAACTTTATGTAAACGTATTTGGAGCTCTAGCCTCTGTTTAAACCCGAATGAAATTGATATGTGGTTAGGTATTGGTTGCTAATCGGACTATTGATCAGTCATAATTTGGAACATAAATTTGATTACATTACGGCAGTGTTGAGTGGGATTAGGTCGAATCAAATGAAACACTGCGAGGAGTATGGGGTTGAACGTGTGATACTCAGACGAACAAGAAGCCATTTTGTATAATGAGGGTGGAGGGGTGGGAGTGCTTTTCAGACAAGGCTGTTGTTGAACAGTTGTTGTCGCAAGCAAAGTTCTTAAAATTTTGCTTTGCGAACAATGGTAGTATCACCGAGTATGATATAAACTCATGGTTACAATCCATGGTATAAAAAAAGTCCGGAACAGAACGCGCACTTTAACTTTGTAGAACTTTTACGCCTCCAATTTTACAATGAAAACATTTACTGGAAATTTAAATAAAGCCATGGTGGAAGGGCTTTTCACAATTCTGGTTCTGGGCTGCTTATTTGAATAATTAAACGTAGTATAGCATTACATGCTATAAAGCACTAAACTAATAATATGTCTCTTGCATCAATTTACTATAGATAACATGAAAAGAAGTTTACCTATGGACGATGGCGGGATAACTAGTTTTATTGGCGGTACATACATTGACGATAAAGGTATTGTAAAAGAAATTAATATACGACCATTTCTTAAGGGGTTATATTCTTCTCCTCTGAGAAGCTGGGATCTGCTATGTCGCCAATGTTGACTTTGGCATACCCTACATACTCTTTTCATTCAAATATGCCGAGTTGGTTAAATGATTTCAAGCCGACACTCCGTGGGGTTTCTCCGAATCCTCCCACAGCTAAAGATTCATACGCGCAAGCAAATTATTAAAATATATTGAATCATATGTTAGTATCGAGAAGACCTGGTTTGTATCGAGTGGGCCTTAAATCCCGTTTCTATATATCAATGATGTTTGGTAATGGTAAACGCTATTTGTCGACGTTTTGTTTTATGGTCGATTGCTTGTTAAAGCGCTCATTTCCTAACCGAAAAAGTTGTGTATGGGCAGAAAAAAAGGAAGATTTTTGTGGCGTTAACTGGAGGTCAATGCATGGTCAACCAAGCGCATAACATCAGCAGTTTAAAAAAACAGTACGGAATTATGACTGAAAATATTTTCGGTCCACATCCCCGGCTGAGGTTAGGCATTTCAAAACGACAAATTTTAATTATGTAGTCATATGTAGTTATAATACTCCAATTACACGATTTACATATTTCAACTGAAGCGTCCACCTTTTGTGGTGAGTTTCTAGTTTGGAGGTATTATTAACAATTACTGAGGTTACACAAAGATATTCAACACAGAAATATATTTAACACCCACCACTAGTAATTTGATATAAGAGCCGGCCGTAGCGCCACTATCCAGACCAAACTTCCCCTCATCTCATAGCACTCTGGCTTGCTTTTGTCTTCCTTGGCCCAGTCGGCACAGAAACGTAGGACGTTAAGCCCCATTTCATTGCCTTTATATTTAAAGATATCAAAGTTAAAGTACCGAAGATTTGTAACGCCCAATTACCATATACGATGCACCTTCAGCTTGTTATTCGGTCAACAACCTAACTAATTGTAACTACAATCATTTTCTTTTAAACATACATTATCCAAGAGCTAAATCTGCCTATTGCAGGTCTTTCTTTAAGCCTGAAATGTTATCTGAATTAGACATTAATTAGCTTTTCCAGACCATAATCAACTCTCGATGTCAACGCCAGCCTGCAATGTTTACTGGATTAGGATACCATTTGCTGCTCCACTTTCATTCTTGATTTCATCATAAAATGGATAATCGAGACTATGTCTTTTTTATCGTACCGACTTTAGTAATGATGATCGAGGCTAGGCCGAAAATTCTATCGCTAAAATCTCGGTTCAGAGTGGATCAATTTGACTGAAATTTTCAGCAAATTCTCTTTACATTATCTAGTTTATTATAGTGAGAACTGCCAGCTCTTTATCTAATCTCCCATAATGTATCTTTAACCCAATGGTACACGTCGAGTTACAGGTGGGGTGGCAACTAATTATTTTCAACCACAGTGTAGCCGTTTTAATGATTTAGTCAAGTGTTACATGAGTAAAAGAAAACATTGTGTTCCAAGCGGTGGGTAAGTGGCTGGCTTACTAACCTACACCTCCAGGGTTAGATACCGATGATGGCCGAGACAGTTTCCCGGTATATTTTGGCGTTGTTTCCCCTTGTCAGGGTCTGGCAAGGAACAGTGTCTTGTTGTTCAGACGGGATGAAGTACCGAGATCCTATATAGACATTAGCGTGCACGTAAAAGAACCCTTGACAGTTGGTATTCAATTACTGTCCGGGTAAAATTCCCCACATAGCACACTGTACATATCCATCTTCATTAGCTCGGTAAGTGCAGATAAACAGGACGTGAAACTCCATTTCATTCCCAAGAGATCTGTACTTATGATTACAAGGACGACACACAACGCACTATGTATAAAACTGTTTGTGTATTGATATTTTCAGAATGGTTCGATTGATCAATGAAATAGAAAGGTTCATCATCGATTAAGAATAATCACGACTGTATTACCATGTAGTTGTATCGGCACAATAGAAACATATTGATGCATGTTCCTGTTCCATTCCTCTCTTTAAACGATTATACACTATTAGTGATTGAAATCTTGAAAACAAATCAAGTTAACCTTTATTGATTATCGATTTATTTTATAATCAAAACTAGTTTTCAGTTTGTATAGAAAGTTTACTAAACGACAAAATGGTTTGTTCACCTTGATTTGTTTTAAAAGTCGATAGACAATTGAATTATTCTATTCAACAGACAGGGTACATTAAATTATGATATACTGATGCATGGCTACAAAAGATATAGAACGCTTAGGGTAAATATAAAACATCAAATGATTTTACTTTGTTGATACTGATCACAACTATAATTGATGGAGTCCCACATCCGGAGAGGAAATAAACATATGATAAATATATACTTCAACTTTAGTAATTTGCTGTGACAATTTGGGCAAGAAGCATCATTTGTTGCGTCCTCTCAAATGTGAGACCTGGAATATGTCTCCGGTGCCACATAAAACTCACCGGAAAAGCATCAGTTTTCCTTTTCATTGACAGACTCTTGGAAAATATGTTGTCGTTTTTCGGTTAGATAGTTTTGACTTTATTATGGGTGAATACAAAATGCAATTGTATTTGTTAAGGGCGTGGAAATCTCAAATGCTACCGCTCCCAAGATGCACTAGCTAGCCCTTCAAAAAAGGCATTCCAAAACAATTATGTGTCCACGTAATTATTTGATGGACATTAAAATATGGGGATTTATGCCATTTTTAATTTGATGTTAAATGAATACGACCTAGAAGTCCTCTGTTAGATACATATTTATTTAAAACGGAATCAATCTGTTTTTTCAATTATAAATAAAATAGGATGTTACGCAAACATCCTGGTGACATATCTGTCACAAACAGATATTCTAAATAAAATGTTATCTAGACTCGAGGCCGAATTCCAAGCCATAAAATATGTCAGTCAATTCTTGTTGATATGTCCATATTTGCTTAATTCTTTGTGTCATTGGGCATAATAACCAGTCAGTTAATTAATAAGAGATATCAGGGGATATAAAGGCCCAATACTAGGTCTGGCCCGTTCAGACGCTTAATTTGAACTGGTTTAAAAAACCCGGGGATCGTTAAACCAGTTTAACCTATCTGAACGCAAATGTGGGGCAAATAAACCAGTTTAAAAACCCCTGCCCGCAACCTGTCTTCTAGAAGGCTTTTTATTTTAAACTGGTTTATCTTAGCCGTCTCAACGGGTTGGCTTAAAACCCCCGGCTCCAACTTGCTTTGAGCATGCGCAGTACGCAGTAAGTTATATTCCTGTGAAAATATCGGGGTCAGACAGTGCCAATGTTATTGAAAGCGTGCGAGAACCTTATAAAGAATATGAAGCTACCCATGCGTAGTTAACTCTAACCTCCGACCGAAGAGGTCAGAATAGTTGAACTGGTTTGGCTTATTGTACGTGTGAACGCAACATGATGCTATCTTAAAAACCCCAGCGATTATGAACTGGTTTAAAAATAAGCGTCTGAACGGCCAGTTCCATTCTGAGGAGAACAAGTAGAAATTGCTGAGTGGATTGTGAGAGAGAGAAAGACATTTTTTTAGTTAATCTAATTGACTCCATTGTTTCTAAGTTATTTTGGAGTGATATTGGCGTTATCTTAAAGTATGTGTCAACGTCAAACGTAAAGTTCAAGATTAGAGAGCCACAACAGTATACGCACCAGTAAAAAATAATAGATAACAGTAATATAAAAAGAAAAGTTAGCAACAAACAAGATTTGTGCCTCTCAATATATATCTCTTGAAAGTAGAATTGTTATTTATGCTGGCTTATTCAAGTCTAGGTTTATTTCCATATATTTATAGCAATACAGATAGTTGTTATATTAAAAGCTCAAGAAAAATGTCTTCTACAGGATTCCAATGTAGGCGAAAACATTTAGGCCAATATATTATCTGTAATTATCTCTAGGTTCAGAATTTCAGAAGAAACATGTTGTCACGGTCTTTTGAAACATAGAGCTAATATGAAACTACCCACACAATAAATCAAAGACATGACACTCCAGGGGGTTATTGTTAAAGAAAAAAAACTGGCAATGAACTAATCATTGAGAACAGAAATGGGGGATGAAATGAAAAGTCACGACCCACTACATATAGCCGTCTGATAATTTTTTTCTCATTTTTGGGTGATTACTGAAGATTTTGCAACAGTAAGTAGGGACTACTTTGTCTCAATATGAAACCGTCTGACTTTTAGAATACGATTATGGCAAATACATTCAACTTGACAGAAAAAATCTCTCAATTGGAAATTGATAAACATCCTCTTTAGCCTTTTTGCTCGAGTCTCCATCCATCATTTCGGGATTTTTTTCTTAATTTCAAAATGATTACTCTTGACCACGTAATGAGTAGTTTTAGAATTACGACTTCCTTCGTCGATTACATTCATAATATTCTGTCCGTCGATATTTCCTCCTTCATTACGTCTAGAAGATCTTGGACTACTTCAACTAACATGGTCTTGTGAAAAGTGTGTTGTATCTTGAATGTCAAATCCAAACTGTATATAGCTGTGATACTAATTTACCAAGTTAGATCATTTGACATATTGCCCTCTATTTAACACCTAGTACCACGTCTCCTATATTCAAAGGTTCACACATCTATCCTTGTAAATTTTCAAAGGTTATATGTCGCTGTTACAAGTAACCATTACGGTGGTCGTTATTGCCTCAAGACTAGCTCCCAAATCGTAACAGTTAGTGTCGTGCTAGAGGCGATGGATGAATGTTTCGGAACCAATGGTGTCACTTCTGATTTAGTTCCAAGTTTTTAATTTACTATAGTAATGATATGAACACTAATTATGTTCCATTGTTCATGTTAAATTTTCGTTTTAGATCATTATTGGAGTTTCGGAATCCCGCTGCCATTGAACAACTGACGTTTGTATTTCTTTTAAAACGCATCACAGAGACTCCGTTAATATATTTGAATTTTGCAAAATAAAAACATGGCAAGTCATAGACGGCATACATCCGTGGACACAGACTAGTCAATGACTCAAACTAAATAAAGAAAAACACAGCTATGAACTTACATTTATTGCAGTCTTTGAAAATTTCGCGGCACACCTGTGTGCCATGGCACACTGGTTGCGAATCACTTGACTAGGATAAGAGGCTGAACTGAATAATTTTAAAAGTACATATCTACCTTAGCCCATAATAGTGAACTTGCCCTTCCCCAAATCTTCCCACAAATCAAAACGAGAAATGAAATGGGGTTTAACGTCGCACGGTTCTGCGCCGACTGTGCTAATGACGGAATGAAAAGGAGTAAGCTGTGCATCAGAACTAATCTTCTGTTTATTAAGCGTCGCCCACTTTTAAAACACTGAGTTAGACAATGGGATATGTCATACATCAAATTCATATATCATGATAGCAAGCTGGAAATATATTTTATGGTTCAACCGAGATTAGATATTATTTCGCTATATTCTGACTGTGCTGTCTAGGCAATATCTATTTAGATATATATTTTACATTATGGTTCTAGAACTCAGAAGATGGTATTATAGAAAGCGAAGGAACCCATCACACAGAAAGAACATATTACATGAAATGTATTTATATTGATTAAATGATATGTCTACATTGTTTCAACGTGATCTAACATCTGTCTAAAGCCAATGAATTTTTAGACAGATACCGAGATTAATCCGCTTTGGGAGGAAACCATTGTTTCTTGAGTGTTGCAAACACTATCGAAAATAGGGGTAAAATGACCAAGATATATACCCCTAAACAAACTTTAGTAGATTAAACTATCTATTTACAATAATTATGTAGCTCAGTGCCATCAAATCTTGTATCCTCAATTACAGATAAGTGCAACATCAGGTTGCTGTGTAAGTAATCTTCACTAGCATTTTATGGAATCACCAGATAATCGCGAATAAAAAGGAATAAAACCAAGTCCAGTTAATGTTTAAGTGTGAACTTTTCAGATGATTAAGAATTCAATACTTTGTATTTGGAAGTTAGGGATGACGTTCGTCCAAATTATTAAAGATCTTTAAGGTCAAAGGTCGCGTTTTACTGATCTTTTACCACTTTCTATTCTTTATTTAAGTGGGATAAAAGAAATGGGGTGCCAAAATGGTTGTTATCGAGAAAGGCTTACGACAGAACACTGGGGAACTGCAGCAGAACAAGTTAATTCAGTGGTGGGAGGGACAATATAAAACACAGATTAAGACGGCAGAATAATTGCTCAAACGGTTGTCGATTTTCCATTCACATTATTTGCTATATAACATTGGATAGATGAATAATTTATATTTTATCGTAATAACGGTCTTGACAGAGATCTCTTTGTTGACTCAGTGGTGCTTTATAAGAGTACACGGACCCTCAAAGTAGTTTTTATATCATGTGCAAATAATCGGAAAGGGGCCCTATTAGTCATCAACTTATTGAATAAGTTAATTGCGAATATGGAAAGATACCAGAATTGTTTATCAATAGCCCAATTATTTAACATTTCTGCGACTGAAATATGCCAAACACATGAGTTCAGGGACTTTTTTTTCTTAGGAACAATAATTTCATCTAACGATCGTATGTGGCTGGTATTCGTTACCGTTTGCACTAGTCAAACAATTTCATAAACTCCAGATTTTGGTGATAAAGACAATAACTGTGCGTTAAATTGATATGTGACTGGTATTCGATGGGGTTCATACTAAAGTCAAACAATACCCACAAGACTGAAAAATCTCAAATATTCTGATCCAAAAGTTTCGGTGCCAGTGGAAACAACTCCTCCTTGTAAATTCAACGCTCATAAATCGCTCAAATTCGGAATGGTATAATATGCTGCAGTGTAAATGTTGTCGAAATATAAATTAATTGCCTTTGAAATATAAGCAATTAGCAATAAATCATGAAGCTATATGTAACAATATTTTTACAAGTGCCTGTCATTTCGTATTCCTTGAGCCAGTCAATAGTAAATATTCTGAAGTACCGCACTCAGCAAGGCCTGCTGTGGCTATAATTACATAAAAAATTCGGTTGAAAGCAAATACCCAAAATAACACCGGGACAATCAAATAATGTTAATAAAAGATTGGTAAATTATTCCTAATGGTTTTTGCTAGTCAATATTTGAGACTTCTAATGACAATCAATAGCAGTTGTTGAAGAATAAAAAGAAGTGCAACAGTTATGTAAATGTTCATATTAAATATAACTTGAGAATTTGTTCTATAAAGGTTAAGTTTAAAATATATTTATAAGATACTATCGAACGAATATATCTTATAGATAGAGTAGTTAGGTTTCGATAACAAAGGACAATAACTACACATATAATTGACTCTTAATTTCGATGGGGTTCATCCTGATTACTATAATAATCCTAGTGGGTTTGAAAAAGGCAATCAATACTCTGACCAGTAGAATGATGAATAAGGTATCAATTGCCAGGGTAATATTGATAGGAATTTAATTAAGTCAAGAAAGTTTGGTAAAGAAATCTAAATAGTTAGGACCTGTAGAGTGCTTACATGGAATTAGAGTTAGGCGCACCAAGGAACGGACAAGGGTGACAACAATATACGACCACATATTAAAGATGCATTATATGTAAGAATTAGATAAAGAGTTAGTCATTCTTGCAATAATAGTTCAAAAATAGATACTGAGAATCATGCTGTTTATGATGACCTGTTGACTGTGGGTTGATAGAAGTTACTAAAGTGATTCAAAAATAACCTTTGTATTGAAATGTGTTCAGGGCAAATCATCCACCTCAATTGCTGCAAATGCTTCCTAATTGGCAATATATTGGCAGTTACCAATGCAAACGACCCCCTTTTCTAGTGCTCACTTCAAATATATATATACTCAAAGTCATTAAAAACGCAATGTCTAATTCATGAAATATTTCTGGTAAACGTTTTCTTGGGCTTTCCTATCTTATAGCACATAGGTTATTAAACTTGTGATGGGTCTCTTTTTGTGGAGTTCTGGGTTTGAACCCAATATCAGCTCTCGGTAATGAACTTTGTGCAAACGCAACACTTGTCTTTTTTCACGATTTTAAGCAGTCCCATGTCACACGTTTTGCACGTGCATTCCCTGCACTCTGGCCCTTTAAATACAGATCAAAATTTCGGCATTCATCATTTCGGAAAAATGCCACGCCTTACACAAGAAAACTGGAACAGAGCTATTGGCAAGCGGGATCAGGGGGCTTCACAGGTAGCCGTCGCCAGATACTTTAATGTCCACCCATCGACCATTGCTAACCTCAAACAACGCTTCCACGCCACTGGAAGAGTTGCCGATCGACCCCAACCTGGAGCGCCACCTGTAACAACCGCTGCTCAAGATCGCCACATCCGACTACAGCATCTGCGCAACAGGTTCCAGTCAGCTACTGCTACTGCCAGGAGTACTGTTTGAACACGGTAACGTCAGATCACCCCTCAAACAGTCCGAAGGCGGCTGGCTGCTCTTGGGTTACGCTACCGTCAACCTTACCAACGTCAAATCCTTTTGCATCGTCATCGACTTGCCAGACAGCAATGGGCCGCAAATCAGGGGTATCTGCACAACACACCATGGCGAAATATCATCTTCTCGGATGAATCCCGATCCAACCTCAGTTTTCCTGATGGACGTCACCGTATCTACCGACGTCGACATGAACGCTTTGCTTGTTTGTAACTGCGTGCTGGAAAGGGGTCGTTTCGGGGGAGGTGGCGTCATGGTTTGGACCGCTATCAACGTCAACTTTCGGTCCCAGTTGGTGGTGGTCTAAGGCCAACCTTCGTCCGGTGTTGCTTCCATTGCTGGCTCAACATGGCGTCCGTCGACAGATGGTTTTCCAGCATGACAACGCCCGACCCCACACTGCCAGGTTGACAAGAGACTTTCTGAGAGAGAGAGAGAGAGAGAGAAATGCGGTTTAACGTCCACTCGACACAAACTAGGTCATTTCGGGACTAACATATAGTTTAATTTTATTTCAATAATTCGCTTGCGCGTAGGGGTCTTTAGCAGTGGGAGGAAACCGGAGGACCCGGAGAAAACCCACGAGGCTGGACAGGCGACCCTACTCCTTGTCACGTACAACCGATGATTCGAAACCACGCCAGTTGACTCAATGACAGGCCTTGTGATACAGCACGCACGTGCTAACCATTCGGCCATCCAACCCCCCAAGAGACTTTCTGAACAATCATCATGTCCGTGTTATAGATTGGCCCGCTATGTCTCCGGGCATGAACCCGACGACGGGTTCAAACGCAAGACGAGCCACCACGAACTGTTGCAGAGTTGGCACAGGCACTCCAAAGTCATTGGCAAACAATCCCACAGCGTGTAGTGAGACATCTGTGCCAGTCCATGCCAAGGCGACTTCAGGCATGGGTAAGAGCTCAGGGTGGACATACCCGATATTGACTTCAGCTGACCCATTTTTTATTCATGTTCTCTGACGTTTCGGTTTTGTGCATTTGTTGTAAATTCTTTCATGAAATTATCCACAGATGCTTGTTATCTCAATTTTGTCAATTGTTATGTACATATTTTGTAAAAAAGTTGTTGCAGTAAATAAAATTTGAATTTGGTATTGCGTTTTTAATGGCTTTGGATGTATGTATACATGAAACGTTGCGTGCTAGGTTATCACATGCTCAAGTGGATGTTCAGATGACATGGTAACTTGGTCGACCAAAAATCAGACAGTATGAACATAAACCAACTCTTGTCCGATGTATATTACAGCCATGTTGATTATCATTCGACATGTTGTTAACTGATTTATAAGCTGGGTTTGACCAGACAGCGAGGCGTAGATTGATTAAATCATGCGATATACACAAAATAATGTCTTTCGGTCAGTGCGATGAATAGATAGCGTTTTGATTTATTCACTTAATTAAGATACAAAGCCAAAGAGACCTGCAAGTAGGTGTTTTACTGATGTAAATGACGCTCTGTTTCATTGTCCCGTGAGTAAATCTAAAGCCAATATATTTAATATAATTTAGCACAATTAATGTTCGGTTTACAGTTATATAATTAAAATAATTTAGACATTTATTTCTGGAAATTAAAACAGACATCAAAGATTGAACTACTTTTTAGTAGATCACTATTATGAATCAGTTCTCCTAAAATGTGAGAGCTGTACTTGGTATACGGTCTGCTTGTTTAACATATTTCCCCAGTAAGCTTGTGAACAAAAGATCTCAAACTATAGGTACGAGGCTCGTGATAATTTTAAGGTCCTGTTATTAATTAGTCCCGTATATTATATTACATAATGATTATTATAATATGTTTGATTTATTATGTTATTAAATTTATGATATTATGGTGATAATTATTGTTATATTGAGTTCGTCTGCCATTTGTCTTCCTCAAGCCTTTGGATTATAAATTGCATGGCATAAGAAATGTTCATAAAATCTAGTTTATTATTACAATTAGTGCCTTCTGTAGTTGCTCTTTATTATGTTCACCAGCTTATTAGAGATGGGAGAGAGACTAGGTCATTTCTGGACTCTTGTATATAGGCTTCTTTAGATATGGAAAGGAAACCGAAGGACTCGGCGAAGACTCAGAAGGTTGGCCAGGCGACCCTACTGCTGTAGTTCGTTCGAAACCACGCCACTTGGCTCAAGGTTTGGCATACTTTATGATCTAAAGCGCACGCTTTAGACCATTCGGTCACCTTCCACCACTTAAAAGAAGATTAAGATCAGAACACATTCTGCTGGACGTATGGATGAACTGGCAGTGACATCAATATACGTCAGCATTCATAGCAGGCGTAATATAGATCGCTCACTACGTAATTTGAACCTTTATTACTATCAATGACAGGTTAGTAATATATATGCATGTGCTTTTATTAGAGTAAAAATCAACGTTCATACAGCTGTTGTTAAATACACGTCCATGAATCATATTTATCATTGATTTTTAGACAGGTGTCTCAAACACTATGTCGACTATCATTCAATGGGATCCATTAATTAAAATATAAAATATTGCCACTTATTGGTTTCACTGTATAAAATCAGCTCACAATATATACGAAATAATATCACGATCAGCTTTAATATATGGTGAACATATTGAACATATATCAGTTATAAAAGGGGTTATACGATATCACCATTGTGGAAGTAGGCGTTAAACTCCAGCCAGCAAGAAAGCCTAACCAAGTTACAAATTAAGCACTTTCTTTCCAACACCGACGATTGGACCTTGACAATTGTCTTTAAGGGTTGTTGGGCAAGGGCTCTTCGATTTCGGACCTTTAAATTGCGTCAAAATTTGAGATGGTTAAATTAAAAGGTAGTCAAGATATTTCCACCTGAACTGCTGTGTGACATTGGCGCTTCCTTGCGTAAAAAGTAAACATAAAATTACCGTAAATCTTCTAGAAATATTTTTAAAAACATCTATGTCTACATGACACGTTTCTAAGGCAATTAAATATGCGCTGGCATCTCACTCCTGAAAAAGGAGTTTTGAATCGATTTTTTTTATACGCCTATATGGTAACGTGGTCGTATATAGTCAATACCCCTTACTTGTGAATACTTTAGAGAATAAATTTATCATTTGGTCTGTTAAACAGCATATGTTGTTTCTTCAGTGATGCGATTTTATTATACGCCTATATGGTAACGTGGTCGTATATAGTCGATACCCCTTACTTGTGAATACTTTAGAGAATAAATTTATCATTTGGTCTGTTAAACAGCATATGTTGTTTCTTCAGTGATGCGATTTCTAATACTAACTGCTATAGTTATTGCCTGGCGTTATTTAGGGCCTACTAACTCTATTTAGTATTCCATCGATCGGGTTCTTTTACGTGTATGCTAATATGTACATGGGTAATCGGTTTTTCGTCCCATCCGAACCGCCGCCAGACGCTGTTCCTTGGCAAGACCCCCATCTTTTACCACTGGCAAAGGGAAACCGGGCCGGACATTCTCAGGAACTCTCTCCGCCAACATGGAGATCGAACACGGCACCTCCTGTTTGAAATGTATACGTTTTGTTCAGATTAGTCAACAATTTCCGTTATGGCACTTGCTCGCATTTCAGAAACTTATCGACTGTTCGTAGCAACCTATCTTTATTCAGAATGGCTTGGGAATTCTGATACTGCACTTTGATATTGGAAGCAAGCCAACAGTGAGGCTGATGTCCCCGCCGCAATCCCAAAACAAATAGATGACACATATTAATTAATTGCACATTAATTATCTTTTCGAAAAGTAACGAGCAATCAAACTCGTTATCTATACTCAGTCTAAGTAGAAAATGTTCACGGCCGAACTCAGTCAAGGTTTTGAAAAACCTGGTAGTGAAACTATACATGTTTCACCACTCTCTATCGCTAAGAATGAAAGTTATCTTGCGCCAAAGCATCGACCAATTAAAAGCAGAGTTGACCAATCAAATAGCTTATCGCTACTTAGCCTAAACAGAAATTCCCACCATCGAACTTCTTCTGCTTCTATTAGTGTTTAACATCCGCTTCCTCTGAGGGTGACATATATCGCAGACAAACTGTCTTACTTTTATTATCTCGGCGCACGCGCACGGGTCTTTTCTCGGTGAGGAAACCAGAGTACCCGGAGTAAACCCACGAGGATGGGAAGGCGCCTGTATCTCCAAGCCAGGGATCGAAACTACGACCGCAAGCCAGAGGTGACCGACCAGCTAGAGCTCGAAGCGCGACACTGTACACCATTAGCCCCCCCCCCCCATCATCGAACTTAGTCAAGTATTGATATACATATACTCTGATTTTCATCACTCTCGCCCAATTAGAACTAAAGTTATCATGTTCCAAGTCTCAACCAATCCAATTGCTTATCTCTGCTTAGCTAGTGGAAAATGTGCATGATTGAATTCTAGCTCAGTCAGGAGAGTCATTGCCATGCAGACGGCCATACAGACGGACGGACCACAACTCCGCTAAGATCAAAGTGTCCTTTTTAATACTCGTCTAGAAGATATATTTAAGTTTTGTAAATATATGAATCAATGCAGCACATTAAATAGATTTTCCTTATTCGAATATTTACGGAAGTTGATTTATCGTCTGGAGTGTGTAGGTGTATGACGCAGTCCGGTTTATTTAAATAAAGTTTGTTTACGTCTTTTGTGAGTTTTTTTTTTTTTTTTTTGTTTTTTGTTTCGGGCTTTATTTTTCATTTTTTAATGTTGTTTTTCTATTTCTTCCTTGTTAGAGAGACAGAGGAACATTCCAACAATTCCTCTGTTTGTAGAGAATGTTTTTAGACAATACTGCGGTGTTTACATTTGGTTTAGTATGTCTGTGGTCTTCAAAATATGAATATAAATGTATTCAGAGCCAGAATATATTTAAAAGTATTAGTTAAAAAATTTAACGTCTTGTGTTCATTCTCTCCAGGGGTTTAGATTGTTAAGATTAGCCTGGAGAAGGTATAATTGCAAATTAGAGTTTTGTGCTATTTATCATTTAGTAAAACTGTTCTTGTTAAATATATTTTCTACCTGGAAATAACCCAAACACATCCAGTTGTAAAATTTATTTTTATCATGGTCGTATGCATTCTTTGAAAACCCTTAGAATAACAATTACGGGCATACTATACCCCGAAGAAGAAGGATAACGACAATAAGACCAGTAATGCTTTGTAGCCAGTTACTGGGCCCGAAAAGATCCACATTCGCATTTCATAGTAATACAGAGCTATTTGAGAAAATACACTTTTGATTCCCGTTTTACTGAAAGGGATTGCTACAAATGCTACCTTATTGGTAATCTTTGACAGTTACCGCTGTGAATGACCCCTTTTCACTTCAAATATGTGCATAATGGACAGGTGGGTGTTAAGTAATCAGATGCTCCAGTTGATGTTCAGGTGATGACACGGTAACCTGGTCGACCAAACACCAGACAGTATGAACATAAACCAACTCTTGTCCGATGTATATTACAGCAATGCTGATTATCATTCGACATGTTGTTAACTGATTTATAAGCTGAGTTTGATCAGACAGCGAGGCGTAGATTGATTAAATCATGCGATATACACAAAATAATGTCTTTCGGTCATTGCGATGAATAGATAGCGTTTTGATTTATTCACTTAATTAAAGATACATTATGGGAGATTCGATAACGAGTTGTCAGTTCTCACTATAATAGTTAAAACTAGATAACGTAAAGGCAACGACAGAGAACACCAAAATCTACTGGACATGATACGAATTATGATAGACGAAACTGCCCAATACTACTATGAGATAGATAAGCCCTTCCAGTACAAAGGTAAACCATGGGAGATCGACAACTGTCTGAGTCTCTTCCATGAATCAACCAGTATCTTTTAAATCTATGTCAACCAACAATATATATTTACCATTAATCTACCATTAATATAATTCATGAGTAATTTATTATTCTTATTATTTATTTGCAATTCATTATTTTTTTTTCTATTCCACTTATTATTCTTATTATTAGTTTATAATGACCCCCCCCCCCACCGAAGCCTCTAGCTTTCTTTTTCAGGTGCTGGATTCTTCCTTCAGAGAACCAACAATAAAAGGAATGAATAACAGAAACAAAGATGTAACAACGCCACCATACCGGACAACAAACCCAAATGGAAGGAAGAATGGACCAGGAGTCATACTCACCAACATCCCCAAGGAAGAGTTGCACCGCCCTGCCATTCTACCGGACAGAACGACCAGACCAACACAAACGACCCAATAAGTATATATATATGTACATAATATGTTCATGTCTGTGAAAATGTCCGTCATTGTCCATGCCTGTTCTGTCAAAAATTCGTATTTTTGTGAACGTCTACTGGCACTTTCTTCGTCCTTTGCACATGTTATCCCACTGTTGTCTATTGTCCTATGTACATATAATATGAAAAAACCTAATTATCCTATTTTTCTCACTAATCACATTGTAAATTAATGCACCTTGTATACATAACATGTTATTGTCTGCGATATCACCTCGGTGGAAGCGGACGTAAAATACAACTAACTACTACCAAAGGCAATTTGCTGAAAATTTCATTCAAATAGATCCACTATGAACCGAGAACTAAGCGAATGAAATTTCTGCCTAGTCCCGGTCATCATTACTAAAGTCAGAACGATAAACAGCATGGTCTCGATTATCCATTTAATCGTTTAATCGAGAAGGAAAGTTATGCAGTAAATCGGCCCACAATCCACTTAAGATCGCAGGCTAGCGATGCCATCTAGAGTTGATTATGGTCTGGATAAGTTAATTGATGTCTAATTAATAATTTAGATAACATTTCAGGCCTAAAGAAAGACCTGCAAAAGACAGATTTAGCTCTTGCATAATGTATGTTTAAGATACAAAGCAAAAGAGATATACAAGTAGGTGTTTTACTGATGTAAATATCGCTCTTCGTCAGTGTGGTTGTCCCGTGAGTAAATCGAAAAGCAATAGATCCGATATAATTTAGCACAATTAATGTAATTTAGAAATTTATTTTTTGACGTTAAAACAGGCATTAAAAATTGAATTACACATTAGTAGATCATCGTGTTGAGTAGTTCTGCTACATTTGCGGGTTGTAGTTAAATACTGTCTGCCTGTTTACCATAAATAATATGAGCTGTATGTTGTAAACTTAAATGATATTCAACGGCCATGAATAACCTGAATATTGTTGAACAGGACTTTTACCAAAAACATAATAAGGTGTATTTCAGGCATTATAACTTTGCTGTCCCACTATTACATAAAATACAGTAGACCGATAGAAATTGGTCTTCACGTCCTACTTTTCTGCTCCATTGGAGCTAATGAAGGCAGAAAGACGGCATCCGGTGTGCTATGTGTTCCTCAAATTCATTATAAACAGATAATCTATGTATTCTTACTATGTACCTTTAAACAATATCAAACGCCATATTTTATTACATAAATATATAAAAACAATTACATTCCTGTTTCTTCTCAGGGTGATGTGAGCTAATTGATAAAGTGGTCTTTATAGAAATAAGTAAAGCCGATCCGTCCAAAATTCATTTTTATTCTATTCAATTTCTATCCAATCTTTGAAATGGCTTTTTTCGAGACCGTGTTTATGTTCATTTGTCGCATTGTCTACAATTTCAGATGATAAATTGATGAAAAACAAATAAATCTAGAGACTATGAGAGACTTTAAGAAGAATTTAACGTGTTCCAGATAATGAAAAAACACAATGGTTGCAGATAACTAGACAAATTAGACTGTCTACATATGGTTAGAAATAAACAGATACTAAAGGATCCTATTATACTTAACTGACTTAAAGGGGAAGACCAACGATTTTCAATAAGGTTTCCATAAATAATAAATATATATTTAGAAATAATCCCTCCTATAACATATGCAAAAAATAATTTGCAAGCGAGAAATTAATTTTTATTAATACCGGAAGTGACGTAGTTGGTTCGACACGCTCACTGGTCACTATAGTAAACATACAAATTTGGAGCAAGTTTAGCGCTGTATTTTGTGATCGTTTCGCCGTTTGGCAGAAAATCTGATGAAAGGTAATCTTTATTAGGATATTAAGAACAAGAACTTACGGTGTTTTGAAGGTATAATATACAACGCGTTTGTGTAAATTAAGTTTCTAAACTGGACACTGTGACACAATTTAAGCCACATCGCTAATTGTTTACATCACGTGACAGCTGGCACGTGACAGATATTAACCGAACACAAATTGGCGACCTATTCGGCTAGCGACCTATTCGACCGATCCAGCTGGCAACCTGTTCGTTGGCAACCTATTCAGAATGAGAGCGCACCCCTTTAATATGATTGTGCCAACTTTTACTAATAATATTTCGAAAGCTTATTTAATCAGCTTTCGGAATATATTTAGTTGGATGTCCAGAATTTTGTAAGATAATGCGAAATTACATCTCTATTCTGAGCTAAAGGAATGGATAAATGATAATATATTCTACTTTCATTTGATAGACGTTACGTTGGATTTTATTGGTTGATAAAAATAGATGAGTTTGGGCGACTGTTGAATTTGTTCTGAATAGGTTGCTAAACTTACTCCAAATTTGTATGTTTACTATAGTGACCAGTGAGCGTGTCGAACCAACTACGTCACTTCCGGTATTAATAAAAATTAATTTCTCGCTTACAAATTATTTTTTGCATATGTTATAGGAGGGATTATTTCTAAATATATATTTATTATTTATGGAAACCTTATTGAAAATCGTTGGTCTTCCCCTTTAATAAGATAAATCTTGTCACTACTCAAAATGTCGCTCTTCGTCTGTGTGGTTGTCCCGTGAGTAAATCGAAAGACATTATTTTTTTTTCTTAAAAGATGATAAATTGGAATGAAATGACGTGCTCGGGTTTCCTCGCATCCAAATGACTAGACAGCTGTCATTGTCAGACCCTCCGTCCTATACCACTGATATGAGGAAACACGTCGGAAAATCCGGATGAACTTTCTCGGCCAATGCAGGGTTCGAACACGCGGCCCACTGGCTAGCGAGCCAGCGTCTTACCCACTGTTGCTCCGTTAAATTGGAAAGTGGTAGCTTAGGAATATGGTCTCTGGGCTCTTCAAATGCCCCACATCTACTAAACACTCGAAGCTGTCACATCAGGGATTTTTATTTAATACAGTTTTGCTAAATTATGCTGAAATTAAATATGTTAGGTACGCTAGAAATGCTGTACGGCAGCCCCCATGTAAATCACTTCGAAGTATTTCTGTTAATATTAATTAACTGCGTTTCATTTGTAAGTAGCAGGTGTAGACATTAAATAAAACAAGGTTAATTTGGTTTAAAATATTAACATAGTATACGCCATTCGATGCTCTAAGTATCTACGTAGTCACAAAACTAATTCAATTATGGTAATTCCAAAACTAAACGGAAGACGATATATTTCAAGAGTAAAAAATAGACTATCTTTAAATCCATTAATTTGTGTCCCTCGCCTTTCGTGTATAGTTTTATTACACCGGTACCTTGACTCAGTTCGATAATGAGCATTTTCTGCTCGGGAT
This sequence comes from Patella vulgata, assembly GCF_932274485.2. Lineage (NCBI taxonomy): Eukaryota > Metazoa > Mollusca > Gastropoda > Patellidae > Patella > Patella vulgata. The sequence goes on along the minus strand of NC_065882.2, from coordinate 51,225,083 downwards.
AAGCCATTTGATTGGTCGGGACTTTTGAGCTAGTTAACTTTGATTCTAATTAGGTATCGACTTGATGTATAGATTCATTATATCAATAACTTTACCTAAGTCGATGATGACCATTTTCTACATCGGCTACGTAGATATTTCAATCTGATTTATTAAGCTTTTGGAACACGATAACCCCCTTTCTAGTGTAGGTACTAGGTATAGTTATTTTCGGTTTATGCCTTGAAGGATTCCGATGATGAGCATTTTCGACAAAGGAAAATCTTTGATTCTAACTAAGTGGGTGAAAGTAATGAAACCCAGAGTACAGTTTCATCACAATACCTTGACCAAGTTCGATTATGAAATTGCCAGCTATAAACGATTTCATCAGTCAAGACCTTGGAACATAATGAGATAGAGGGTCCAAACTTGGTCTGAATATCCGTTAGGTAAATGTCTTGACTGAGTTTCATGATTAATACTCCCCGCTATGGCAAATCAGAGATACACATTTTCATTGGGACACGATAACTTTGATACCAAATGACGGATAGTGGTGAACCGTAATGTATTATTTTGTTACGTCCAAACTGTGACTAAGTTCCATCATGTTGATTTTCTGCTAAGACTAAGTATAGGTAAGCTGTTTGATTGTGCAATTAATTAATATGTGCCATCTATTTATTTTTGGGATTGCGGTGGGGGAAATCGGTCTTACCGTTGTTAAGAAAACATACACACTTGCCATGCCACATTGATGCTGTTTTCAGCATTTCGAATGTGAAAATACGCGTATCTAAAACATATCTATTGGTTACAGTATTTTGAGCTTTAATGACAAACAAGCCCGAATCGGTCGACAAAAAATGGTTGACAATTATAAACGAAGCATCGGAGTTCTGTATAAAGTACAGCAAGGAAATTATATAAATTCAAACCGCACAAAATAGGCAAAACTATAGTATGATGGCCATCTTATCTCTATCCGTTGTAAGGCAGACACGGGGGTGATAATTAAAATAATTATAGTTACTATGCAGCTAATATCTACCAGTCTATCCCATTTCGACAAAGTTTTGATTTCTATCAAGGCAAAATATCTTTCTTTCCGGAGTAAAATTTCGAGATAATATTGTGTTTAATACTTGCTTAAATATAACTATACCTAGTTCAAAGAGAACATACCTTTATCGTTATTACATCAAAGGGATTTAAGATTTATTTTGCAAGATATCTTTGATCAAAACCTTGATATTGATGATAATAAGCGCTTATAATAGGTTATTATTGGGTATGATACTGCCTTAAGAAATATGAAAGGATTGTTTTCTTATTGATATCGTATTAAGAGTATAAAAGGAGAGATTTGATTGTTTGATAATAGCATGGTGTCTCTGTAACATCGCCATAGGAAAACTGAAATGATCTTTTTTTTACTGATATGTAATACTGAACAGTTGAAAATTGATTGTTTGATATTATGGTTTCTCCGTAAAACTACATGTACCTTAGCGATGAATGCAAGGGTCGAATACGCAGCGAAAATATGGTATAATTTTAATTAGATTGATATTATATTGAAAATGTATCGTTAAATAGATTGATATTCTAGAAACTTGCTGTTAATTAGATTGATATTATAATTAAAGGCGGGTTTAATTAGACTGACATTATAATTAAAAAGCTGGCTTTAATTAAATTGATATTATAAATAAAGCTGGCTTTAATTAGATTAAAGCTTTTTTTTTAATTAGATTTATACTATTCAAATTCTCGGTACCCCCAGTGGTCTCATTTCATTCCCCTCTACTAACCCCTGGGTTCATCCATTAGGGAGACACGTATTCAAATTATCCTCCCTTCGTTAAATGAAAAGGAAGTTGGCGAAGGGAAGGGATTCCCATAAGCAATGAGACTCACTCGGCAAACCTTGGCAGACATCAGGTACCCAACATCCAGCCTCGGTTGTATGACGGTAGGTGATATGTAGCTACATCCATACAATTGTGATGCGGCTCCCGGTCTACTTATTAGGAAAACTTGCCGCTTTTAGAAAGGCGTTCCCAAAATGGCGTCGTTCGAAGAGTGGGTAGAATTTTCATTGCAAAGTTGTTATTTGTTTAAAGAAAATCGGAAAAAACCTGAAAGTACATAACAAACAATAGTAGTTCCAATGGGGGAATTCATCATACAGCCGAGGTTAGTTGTAGGGTACCGGAGATTGCCGAGTGCAATGAGGTTAAAACTGGTTTGTAAACTGTTTTTTGATTGGTTCGTAGAATCAAGCTATGATCAAGGGCCGATAAATTGAATAGTGAATACCCCATGGATGAACCCAGGGTATTGTGGAGTAGAACGGAATGAGACCACTGGGGACAATGGGGATGTGCTATTCAAAGCTATTTATAAAAAAATTGATTGGTATTATTGAAAGCTTAAAATAATTAGACCGAGACATAAAATGAAGGTTTTAATTAATTTTCAAACCAAATCGTTTTGATTAAATAAAGAATGTACACATGGGTTTGTTTGCCACATTCATACGCCTACCAGCAACAAAGTCCTTCGCACTATATTTATGCACATTCAAATTTAATAAATGCTTTAAAATGAAACTTGAAAGGCGAAAAACAATTTCACAATTTAACGTGGTATTATCACTTTCAACAATAAAATACGTACTATTCATTTTAATATAATATCGTAACCTAATTACTGAAAATCCAACCTTGGTGTTACTGCAGTGTCAGATGTCACACTGGATATAAGACAGAACACCAAATATACCAGTTAATTATAGGTTAAGTCTTTTCTTTAAGAAAGTTCACATAGATATTTGTGAACAAGAAATTATACCATTTATAATTTATAGCAACGTTTGGCAATGAATATATCATGTTTATTCTGAGTAATTACTATCAAACAATTATGTCTTGTAATGGGATATAGCCGATGTTAATTGAAGAATACATGTTCATGACGTGTCTACTTTGTTTTGAGCTGCGTCATGAATAGATAACTTTTGGTGAGATATAACATTCAACGGTTGGAGTACAATGGATCCCTAACAAATTAAGTATATGAAAATATAATAAGGGTATGACATGGACAGACAAGGGACTCGATTGTTTTTTTTTTTTAAAAAAAACTGACTGTATATGGTGCCTACAATAATCTACCCTGATGTTTCAAGCTTATACACAAATTTGGCGTGAGACAATTCCAACTCATTATAAACTACTTAAATACACATTATGAGAGATTAGATAAAGAGCTGGCACTTCTCACTATAATAGTTAAAAAAAACCTAGATAATGTAAAGGGAATTTGCTGAAAATTTTAGTCAAATTGATCCACTGTGAACTGAGAATTTAGCGTTTGAATTTTCGGCCTAGCCTCGATCATCATTACTAAAGTCGGTACGATAAGAAACGTTAAATCATGAATGAAAGTTGAGCAGCAAATCGGATCCTAATCCAGTAAATATCTGAGGCTAGCAATGACATCGAGAGTTGATTATGGTCTGTATAAGTTAATTAATGTCTAATTAATAATTTAGATAACATTTCAGGCCTAAAGAAAGACCTGAAATAGGCAGATTTAGCTCTTGCGTAATGTATGTATAATTCAAGATTAAAAAGGGTCCCCAAACTACGTGAGAGCTTTAACCCCCCCTCCTTGAACCTACCAGTCTCACGCTCGTCTATCTTTTGGGTAGGGAATAGGCATTGATAAATTTGTTCTAAAGAGAACCAAACGAAAGATGAATCCAACCCAAACAAATCAACCAAAATCTATCCACCCATACAGTAAAAGTTAAAGATTGTTGGACTTAAGAGAGCTACACTATAAGTTATTATATTTCTGTAGCGGGATTATTTGTCTTGAGACCAAATTGGATTAAACTCGTATATAGAAACTGAAATTGTATTTATAGACAGAAAAAGCTTGTTTTAAGGGCTGTTGATTGTTCAAGAAATAAACTCAACGCCATTACCCTTGTACTGGTTATAAGAGACATCAAAATGTTTGGAATATATTTATGCTATATTTTCTATTACGAAGTCTGGGTCAAGTACTTCAACATTAAAAACGAGAACGACAAGGAAGTTATCGTTGTTTTGTAGCACAAATCTGAATTTACCCGAGTTTCTGATTGGTTGAAACTGATAATCTATTGTTGGAACAATAACAATATTATTTAAATGTTCGACTGGTCATGGCGCCCCAATGTGACATTTTTTTCATTTAATTCTTGTGCGCAGAATTCTATTTAAGGGTGATGAAAACTCCTTGAGATAAGTGGTCAAAAGTATGTATTAAGGATCTTTCAAATCGTCGGGAAGTAGCATATAGTCAAACATCTGGATAGTGGACTATGGACTAGCATCTTTGCCTTGTTCCCCCCCCCCCCCTCCCCTATTTCGGTATTTACGAATATAGTCCGTCTATTTGTTAAATAATTCTTTCTTAATTTACTCCCCATTTCCATGCTTTATGTCGAGTTTCTAAAGGGTTTCAATTGAGATTTTTTGACCCATGCCCTGGGTGATAATAATGATATCATTTCGGAAGTATACAAATGTAAATAATTTATTGGAAAACCCGATGTCAAAATTGACGTTATAAATAGTAGCATAGTCATTTGTATAAAAACAAAACCGGCGGTTCAGGACTATATCAATTCACGGAACGTTTATAAAAGAGCAAATACAAAAAAATGGCAATTAAATTTCTACAGGTAGGCCTACAATTAACAGTGGATTTATTTCTCTTCGTTTAGAAAACGTTTTGCCCCATTTGCTTTAAGAGAGATAATTAAGCTAATTATAAGTGTAGATGAAAGAAATATTTCGTTCAAAGGTTATTGCGCTTACAAAGGTCGGGGTTTACAACTAGTCTTGAGTTTGCATAATAATAAAACGTGATAGTAATGGTACGAATCGAACAGTTTAATTCTCCCCCTTATACCCAATGCATTCAATTTCTTGAAATGACTTAGCAAATAGGGTTAATATCCCTGGGGTTTTTTCAAAGCAGTGAATTTGAACAAATTTATAACGGAAGCCGGAAGATATCGCTGGCATTAGGGTTATGGCTGGTAACCCATATTAATAAAGAAATTAACAGAATTTGAAACACAAGCCAGAAGACAAAGCTGTCATTGGGGTTATAACTGGTAACACATTTTTAAGAAATTTAACAGAATTTCCAACTTGAGTCGACCGATCCTCGTGTGGATGTACTGGTATAAGTCGCTTTATCATAAAAGGGAAACAAGGTTTATTCAACCCAGATATTACAAGAATATGTTGTATCAACTAACCTTAGTATCTGAATTTACAATCAGGTTTATCTGATCATCGTGTAGCAGAGGGGTTGGATGACCGAATGGTTAGCACGTGCGCGCTGTATCATAAGGTCTGTCATTGAGTCAGCTGACATGTTTTCGATTCCCCGGTTGTACGTGACAAGGAGTAGGGTCGCCTTTCGAACCTTGTGGGTTTTCTCCGGGTCCTCCCACTGCTAAAGACCCCTACGCGGAAGCGAATTATTGAAATAAAATCGAACCATGTGTTAGTCCCGAAATTACCTAGTTTGTGTCGAGTGGGCACTAAACCCCATTTCTCACTCTCATCGTGTAGCTTTGAGTTTATCTATGCTTCTTTTAGCTAACATGCTGTGACCTAACGTCATGCTTATCTTTTAATATCATCTTTACAGTCAGCACTTGTAAATTCATCACAACATGAAATAGATTTATTTTTTCAAAAATTGTAATGTATGTTTCCTGTTATTGCCTAAAAATAATCTGGCTTTCAGATCCCGCGCCATGTACTTTACTCTGTATGGTTTAAAGAAACCCACGAGGTTGAATTTGAGCGCAAGACGGCTATAGTGGTCTAATAAAGGTCTGCGCACACCAAGGGTCTTTTGTCGCAGTCAGTTCAGTATCTCGTCGGTGACAATATGTCGGTTGAAACGCAAATCACGCTTATTTTCCATCACGGACGTTTCGTCGACTATTGTAAGCCTTGCACGAATTTTCTACAGGGTATAGCAAACTATCTTCGCTATGAAAGGATAGTTTGGCAGCATCGCACATAGCAGATGAAACGTCCGGAAACAATGATCCATACGTCAGATATGGAAATTCGCCAATAAATAATATTTGGTATGTGAAAGTGCAACCATATAATAAAATGTCCCACTTTCACATGGACTGCCGTAGTATAGATATGTCAAGTTTATCTGGTCACGATTCTAAAGGATAGAACTCTTTACCTGGGCCATTAGCATTCGAGAAAAATATACATGTATTGGCGTTTGATTTTCATGCTTAAATCCATGCGTATTGACTGATTGAGTGCCCTGTTTAGTCTGCTACTGCTGTTTGGAAGTTAAGGGTTGGGCGGGGCGGAGGGAGGGGGTATCGCGTTAGCTTTAGCGTAAGGTCTGTCGCTGAGTCAAAGTGCGTGGTTTTCGATCCAGACTTGCATGTTACACAAACGCCCCGACGCGCAAATTATTTAAAATAAAATTGTACCATTTTATAGTCTTGACATGACCTGTTTTGTGTCGAGTGGGGTTAAACCCAATCTCTCTCTCTAATTTATTCACATATAGCTTTCTTTGGCCTCTAAAAGGTCATTATTATTGCTATTAAATCTATACATAGGGAAGACCTTAAATTTGCTTCCACCACACACTTCAAGATTCTCACTGAGAGGATTCATCCTGTATTTGGGTTGAATTAAGTGTTGTCTGTGGAGATTCATTCTTAACCTTAGTATCATTTGGGTTTTCCCTATATATGCTCCCTCGCAGCCCTGACATATTATGAGATAGATCACGTAGTTTGACAATTTATGGGTTGTTTAACATAAAATGCACAATCCGTCAATGATGATTTCACATGTTTTGCATCTAGGGTCATTGCATTTCGTTACTGCTTGTACTGACGTGACTAAATCAAATTTCGAAGATGTTATTTACCTATAGCTAAGTTGAACGATTGCTTTAGACTATTGGTGACTAGTACCCATTGCGACTCCTTTGATTTGTGAATAGTATAGGCTATAGCACCGAGAATGGAAGATTTTGAAAAATGATCTGGTATAATGTCTGTATGATAATCCAGCCAATAATCAACAGCGCTTAGTCCCAGATCTTTGCTTATATTATTGTATAAATTAAACTACATCATAGGTAATAAGTGTTCTACCAGATTCTACCTGTTTTGGTAGTTGATGTAGATAATCTATATCGTCGCGAAGAAAACTTTTTACACAGGGACATAAAGGTTTTAAGATGATATCAATGAAGTTACTGGGTCGCTGGGTGCTACTATTTGCCCCCCCCCCCTCACACACACACACGATAGGTCGAAATTTTAAGTCTTTTGGACTTAATATTTTAATAACTGCATCTTCTATACGACCAGTGGATTCTTGTCGAAACGTCGTGTGTATATAATATAGTGATTGTTAGCCATAGAACTGTGTTGTGTTATAAAAATAAAATAAAACCAAGTACGAACAATCCAAACCATTAGACAAAATTCGAAGTCCTAAAAAAAACGGTATAGGCAAAATAGTGTAATAAGGCAAAATAGTGCCTAAAAAATAATTCCTATTGCCGCTGTACGTATTTTCGGTATCTCGGAAATATATGTTTGGTTTCCTTTCCCTGCGTTTGTGCTTGTATGGTCTTTGACGACGAGGCCCCACTTCTTGTCAGTCATTGCGTTGTGGTGTAGGCCTTCGAATATGTTGTCTTTTCTCTAAAACACGCTGGCTTGTAGGTTTATTTTTATGTTTGCAATAATTTTAACTCCCGTTAAATTTGGGAGGGTGGGGGCGCTCCCAGGTATACTCCCAGGTTACAAAACTTAAGACTTGCCTTTCCAAATGATCTAGGGGTAAAATATGTGTTGTAGACCCCAAACCTTTTGAACTCAATATTTTGATTAAACCTCACTGGGCTCCCGGGTTAACACAAGTGTAAACAAGTTTCAAATCAGTCATAACTGCATTTTTGTTTTGTTTTCGGGAGATTGTCTTTTTAGAACTCAAGATGGTGAATGAGATTGATTGATGAACTCAAAAATTCAGATTAAGTTTCTTTAAAAAAAAAAAGGAGGTTGGCAGTTGACATTTTAGACCAGATGACTTTATTCAATTAAATAATCCCATTTATGATGATATTTCATTATTTTTTCCTTCGAGTATTGATTGGATGTGCTTTATTTTAACATTTTATCCAGCGTTTGAGAATTTATTGGAATCGCAAATGTGTACCAGTAAATGAAATTACTGTTCTCTGACATTCAATTTTTATCAAGTTAACTGGTGTGAAAAGAAACGAAATTGGGAAACCCAGAAGGAAGAGGACTTTCAAGCAACTCTTTAATTGCAGAGGTGTGGTGCTTGACAGCAAAATGTCGTGCATAGTCAACAAGACCGGAGTTTGAGAAATGAGCATCACGGAATCATAACCCCTTTAGCAGAATCTCTCTCTCTCTCTCTCTCTCTCTCTCCGTTTATATTTATTGCACAGTATAGCCCGATTGGAGTTGACGTGCCATAAAACTCCATTTCATTACCCAACGATCCGATGATGTAGAGAGTTGAATACATGTGGAAATAGTAATTTATATAACATTTTAAGCCAGACATAAAAGCTCTGACAGATGTGGACTCTCGTGACAATAATTACCTAGTTGCTATCATCGTATCCTTGTTCATGTTGAATGGGGGGTCGAGAGGTCATTAAGAATTCATCAGTAATAATTACAAAGAAATGATTTTCTCCCTAAACTCTAATTATTAGAAAAGATACATATTTTTTAAATCATTCATAATGGAATGCTAATGATCTTTAAAGGGAATTAAAATACAGATTACTCCCTAGATTGTCTGGGGAAATGTCAACGTTTTTACAAACATTGAAAAAAAAACATCTAAGAAAGAAACCTTGTCTTCTTAAAAAGACACAACGCGGTTCGATGGCGTTACATTTTAAATGTTTCTTAATGTGCGCATTTGTTTGTAAGCTTATTTTTGAAATAACCTTAGTTTTAGATTTTATGTAATTTATAAGATAAATTACATGACTGTATTTTGGGTGGCCAAATGGTTGTATCATAAGGTCTGTCATTGAGTCAAGTGACCTGGCTTGTACGCGACAAGGAGTAGGGTCGCCTGTCCAACCTCGTGGGTTTTCTCTGGGTCACCCTGCTGCTAAAGACCCCTATGCGCAAGCGAATTATTGAAATAGAATTAAACCATGTTAGTCCCGAAATGACCTACATGTAGTTTATGTCTGTTGGACGTTAAACCCCATCTCTCTTTATAAGATAATTACATGATTGTATTTTATAAGATAGCAGGACGTTAAGCCCAATTTCATTTCATTTACAAGATATCCGGCTTCGCCCGGGGCCCAAATTCGGTGGCTTAAAACATTTACGGGGTATTGCTGGTAATTTGCTACGACATTATGGGGAATTGAGCGCGGCGACGAAGCGTGATTCGCCCGGCGCAATTCTATACCCTAAAATATTCACGGGGTCATGCTGGTTAATTTGATACCACACACGTGGGGGTGTAGCGCGGCGACGAAGCGTAATGGGCGAACATACACACTTTCCTGTCTGCTCCCGCTGATTATAACAATTATTGATATTTACTGCTTATTAAACAGATCTATCTAATATATTAGTAGTATATTATAGGGCATGTAAGAGTAAGAATTTTTGTTTATTTTTTATCATGCCTGTTGTGTCTCGTGGGCCTTAAAGGCCGGATATTATACACTTATATTTTTTAATTGTATTTTTATTGTCATTTCACAATGTGTGGCACATAAATAAAGCAATACCTGCATCATTTTCTGTAATAAAGCGGATGTAGCACTATGCAGGTCGACAACAAAATCAAATATGCAGTGATATGCAGTGCTATGAGTCACTGGTTAAATGTAGAAAGACCCCCACCCCACCACACACACACATCCAACGTGTGACGCATACTCTCTCCTCTGCTACATATTAGCCTTGTGATCGTCTATTATTGTCTCTGGTTATATTTGTTTAATCTACACTATTAACGTAGGTATCGCAGATACCAAGTTTCGTTCTGATTCTGTATCGCCTAACAGACTGTGCTCAAAATGCATAATGCGCCGCCACGGTAACCCAAAGCTCAAACTGTTTCATGTAGCCCTTATACAGGCGACTGGTATAAATGTGGTTTAATGTCGCTGTTTTCTGGATCAACCGGGTTAAATAGACATGTAAAGTGCCATGAGGAAAAATCAAACCGTGAAGGGTTCTATTACGTGCACGTCAACGTGTACACGCTACCTCAACCTCAGCTTTCGTCCCACCCGAATGACCAGGCCCACACCTCGCTCCGGTGACACGGAAAACCTGGATAATCCGGAAACTTTCAAGGTCAACTTCCTGTCAGTCACTGAGCCACCTTTGACCCCAGAAACTTATAAAACGTTAACGCCCGCTGCCCTAATTACAACAACAACAACGGTGACAATGATGGTTCGGAACATTCTACCATTTCTAGCGAAGAAGAACAGGCGCTGCAAGCTGTGTTCGGATTAGGTCAGAATAGGCCTACCTTGTCTTATCACAGTCCTTCGATTCTCGATAACTTTCCGCTTCATTTATTGATGTTCATGCATCATCGGCGAAAATATACAAAAGAAAAACTATTAAATCTACGTTCCCAGAAAAGTATTTATCGGGGGGTTACTTCCAATAAAAGTATGGCAATTTTGGTATATAGGAAAAGTAGAAATATCCAATCTTCCTAGAAAAATACTGGATTCCCTGAAAAACATCCATTTTACATTTCGTTGCTAGATTTTGAAAGGGTGTCGGTTTCACCATAGAACTATGCACGGTTTTAACATAAAACGATAACATAACTGCTATGTCTTGTAAGTATTTTTAGGCCAACGCCGACTCCAGTAACTGTAAGCCCCTCGATATAGTTTCACAAGACATGTAAATAAAATATTTGGAAACGTAGAATATGCCAAGGGTTTACATTATTCTCTTTGGAGAAAATATCGTCGAAAGAAATCATTGGATTGGTCTCCCTTGTAGTGTCATGCGATTGAACGGTGACGCATGGTAGGTGTTAGCTGGTAATTCTAACGATTTGAGAGAGAGAGAGAGAGAGAGAGAGGGGGGGCGTTTAACGTGCACTCGACACAAACTAGGTCATCTCGGGACTAACATGGTTCGATTAAATTTCAATAATTCGCTTGCGTATAGGTGTCTTTAGCAGTGGGAAGAAACCTAATGACAGGAACATACATTAAACATACATCAGTAGTTTAAGAAAACATACCGGCATTATTATATCATATGTAGTTATAATACTTCAATTATCCGATTTACATATTTCAACTGAAGCGTCCACCTTTTGTGGTGAGTTTCTAGTTTGGAGGTATTATACTATTCAAAAAAAGTAGGGGATATTTGATTTTTAAGTGTTATTAAAGTCACCTAATGAAACTGACGAAGAAACAAATGACAAAATGAAATAAAGTTCACATTCATCGATTTATTCCAAATGATCGTTAGACTAAGTAAGGCACAGACTGACCATTATAAGGGTAAAATGATACCCGGGTCAAACAGCAAAGTTACCACAGCATCACAACCAAGTCAGTAACGGGTAAATCCTCCTCTGTTTGCCAAACAAGCATTGATCCGACGTGGCATACTCCTAATGAGACGTCTAAGGTCATTTTGTTCCAGATTGTCCCATTCCTGTTGCAACCCAGCAGCAAGTTCTTGGACATTGGCAGGACGTTGTTGACGTTGACGTAACCTCTGTCCAAGCATGTCCCAGACATGCTCGATGGGGGAGAGGTCGGGACTCAGTGCTGGCCAAGGTAATGTGGTGATGTTCTGTTGTTGGAGGTAACCTGTAACGATCCTGGCCCTGTGACATCTTGCGTTGTCATCCTGGAAGATGAAACGGTGGCCATGACGTCGTGCGAACGGCACAACATGGACTGCCAAGATGTTGTCCCGGTAGTACTGGCCTGTAACACGCCCTGCAACAACATGTAAAGCCGTTCTTCCAGCAACAGTGATGCCTCCCCACACCATAACAGAACCTCCCCCAAATCGATCATGTCTGATGACGTTAACGTCTTGGAAGCGCTCGTTTCGACGACGCCACACCCTCCTACGTCTGTCCACAAAATCAACAGTGAACCTTGACTCATCTGAAAACATCACATTGCTCCAGCGTCGATTATCCCAGTGTTGACGATCCCTACACCAACGACGTCTTGCCTGAATGTGATGATCTCTCAAACAAGGGATCATGCGAGGACGTCGGGCGCGAAGGTGACCCCTATGCAGTCGATTCCGAATCGTCTGGCCACTCACTCTCACACCAGTGTCTGTTTGAAGACGAGCGCTGATCTGATTTGCTGTGATGACACGATTTCTCAAGGCCAAGGTACGGATAAATCGATCCTGGGCTTGAGTTGTCGCCCTTGGTCGACCTGAGCGTGGTCTGTCCTGTACAGATTGTGTATCACGGTATCTGGACCATAGCCTGCTTATGACAGACTGAGAAACATTCATCGTCCGCGCCACAACCGCCTGTGTTGTGCCGATCTGTAGCATGCCAAGGGCACGTAACCTTTCATTTTGGGTAAGCCGACGCATATCAAAATTTGTTTTCTGGTCACTAAAACAATTAAACTGATGTTTCCACCCTGGAATTCAATGCCACAATGACTGTAACATTCAAAGTCAGAGTCGTGCAAATCTTGGGTTGGACCCCCATGATGATCCCAAGCATCACCTGCATTCCATGCGGTAGCTATTGGTGCGTTTGGGCGTCACATGTAACTGGAAATGTTTCTTCTGTTAGGTTCTATAGTGACTTTTTTCGTAGTCATTTGCATATTTTAGTATTATGCCCCCAAAATCAAATATCCCCTACTTTTTTTGAATAGTATATTAACAATTACTGAGGTTACACAAAGATATTCAACACAGAAATATATTTAACGCCCACCATATGCTTTATTACCGTTGTAGCGAATGTCGTGTACCGGCCGTAGCGCCACTATCCAGACAAAACTTCCCCTCATCTCATAGCACTCTGACTCTGTTTGGCTTACTTCCGTCTTCCTTGGCCCAGTCGGCGCAGAAGAGTAGGATGTTAAACCCATTTCATTGCCTTTATATTTAAAGATATCAAAGTTAAAGTACCGAAGATTTGTAACGCCCAATTACCGTATACGCACCTTCAACTTGTTATTCGGTCAACAACCAAACTTATTGTAACTACAATCATTTTATTTTAAGCATACATTATCCAAGAGCTAAATCTGCCTATTGCAGGTCTTTCGTCGGGCCTGAAATGTTATCTAAATTATTAATTAAATATTAATTAATTTATCCAGACCATAATCAACTCTCGATGTCATCGCTAGCCTGCGATATTTACTGCGATTAAATCATGAATGGATAATCGAGATTATGTTTTTTATCGTATCGACTTTAGTAATGATGATCGAGGATGGGCCGAAAATTCAATTGCTAAATCTCGATTCAGAGTGGATCAATTTGACTGAAATTTTCAGCAAATACCCTTTACATTATCAAGTTTTTAACTATTATAGTGAGAACTGCCAGCTCTTTATCTAATCTCCCATAATGTATTTTTAAAGGATCACATATACATTGTAACTGTATACGGGTTACTAAAGGATCACATTTACATGTGCTACTATCTACTTGTGTGATCACTAGCCTATATATCTGGACTCTTGTTAGAGCCAAACACTTTTCGGGCTACGAATAATGAGTATTTAACTCTGTTACTGAATAGAACCCACAGGTTTATTATAAACGGTACATACAAGAAATTTAATTACACAATTAAATTAATAACCAGAAACCATTCTGGTAATACGCACCCAATCTAATTATGTTCATAAAAAAACCTTAATGTTAAATTTACTATCTTTTGGTCTAAGTATGCATTTTATAGTCTACTATCTTTAGGATTCTAGCTAATCTATGAGACATCCAGAATCATTAAACGCGAAAATAAAATTGGTGGATTGTTAAAAGTTTATCAACAGAATTTTAATTCATTTATACTATGAAGATGTCGCCGCATACTCTAAATTGTTCTGCGAAACTTCCTTGTTTAGGCTCCACCAATTGATTTTCTGTTCTTCGGGAACACCTGTAAAAAGTTTCATTCTTATTTCTTTGGGAAAAGACTAATTTAAAAACCAAAGGTACATGGTTGTGCTGTTCAAAAGCTTTTAGTTCCAAATTTGAAATTTTAGACCAATCGTCTTTCATGTGACTTAAGTAGCTATTTATTCATCAAGACCTCGGAGAACAGAAAATAATGTGTGTGGCCTTTTATAGTTTTGTTCTGACTTTTCTCGTGATAATTTACGACCCTAATTACCGATATGTAGTTAATATAAGTCTACAGGTCGCTAGATTGGCCAATGATTTACTTCGTATTGGAAGATTCACGGGGGTTGTTACATTTCAATCTATAGACGTATATGAACCGTGCTGACGAGGTGCTATTACAACTGTTATATTAAATATATATTCTACTTTAGGCCGTTTTGAGAGCTGTTGCTTTTAATTATGTTATTTAAATCCCAAGTGACGAAATATAATACAACGAAAATACAAAACAAACCCCACATAATTGGTGGTCAATTCTATGATATCATGTGTTATTTACGTTTGGCCAAACATTTCCATAATTACTGATCAACACGAATGTATGAATTTTACACCTTGAAAAATATGCAATAATAGAAAATATTTAACGGTTTTAAACAAGCGATGTCATATGTGTATATGTATACAAAAGAATATATATTGATTAAATAATATTCTGCAATGTGGAAGTTAAATAATACAATATGCTGCATCGGCTATGTTGAATATAGCACCTAGAACACAGAATGAAAATATAATTTGTCACCCACCATAATATGTATTGTTGATACTGTAATTATGCAAGTCACGTTTGCAGAAAGGGTCCATTAAAATGATATCCATCAATTGACTAATGAAGTCACGTTAAATTTTGTACAACAGCGTGTGATGAACGAGCTCCGTGGCATCCCCCAAGAGGTTTTTGAAACGATATTTCACGAAAGTCAACATGGGGAAATATGGAGATTACGAAGAAGGGCTGACGTTCTCAAAATAGTATATTATTATTATTTTAGATTTTTATCAGAAGTCGAATATAACAATTTAGAAGAGTTTTAAGTTTTCTTTGTGACGCATTTATTTTGAATAAACGGGGGGGGGGGGTAATTCTTTAATATGATGCACTGATTTTCGGTATGCTAAATGCGATTTAACGATAAATTGATAACGATAAGTTTCCAATAAATTGATCAACAAGCATTCTTTCGGAAACCAGAGGAACGTACATCCTCAAAGACTATGGAAAAATTAAAGAGATATATGAACACACAACAGTTTTGTTGCGAAAGAACTTATTCGAAAAGAAGACTTAGGTGTTCACCGAATTTGATTTTAAGAAATTAAATCTCTTATCGTGTTCAGAAGTTTGGAAAAGGGATTGGGGGGGGGGGGGTAACATTGAATGTCGACAGGGTTCATCCTCCCGTGACTACAATGCTCTAGATCAAAAGAATCAGTAAAAAAGAATTAGCTCCCATCGGCACCAAATTTGAAAAATAAAAATATACGAGTACTTAAAAGAACTATAGCCTATATTGCCTTCACGGGGTTTTCAGAAAAGGGCGCATAACTATCGATAAAGTTCGTTTTGTCATGCCCAGAAAAAAGATCCATAAAATCCTATAACCCCCATCGCGTTCACAAGCCAATTGTTGACGGTGTATAATAGCCAAATAACTTATTACTTAGAATGCCTTAAAGGGACAATAACACTCTTGATGGCTTGACAGCTCCAGAAAATAAAAAATAGCCTTATTCTAAGTAATAGATTTGTAAGTGTCCTACCTGTTGTGTAAATTATCCATTAAATCCTATTTTACTTGTCCAGAGGGTTCAAAAATATTTTTAAATCCAAGTAACATTTGAAAAGTCTTACGTCAGGCTTTTCAAATCATTTAGTTGAATTTTTTCAATTTTTAAAATTAGGTGTGTTAAGATGAAATTTGTATCATCAATTAATTGGAATATTGTAAAATAGTACAATTTGTTGACCAGAATAAAAATTGGGACATAATATTCAGTTACAACAACAGTGGTATTGAGCCTTTAAACGTGGCGTCGACGGCCCTCTTTCATGTTGATGACTTTCAGATGTGTTATGGATCGACAAGCAGCCAGACAATCGAACGTCAGTTGCAGCTTTGCTTGAATTCTTTTCAACGATGGGCAACTGACAATGGATTTCGATTTTCGAAATCCAAGACTATTTGTATGCACTTTTGTCAACGAAGATATCTACATCCTGATCCGGAGCTTACACTGGACGGAAGCCCCATTCCGGTTGTAGATAAAACGAAATTCTTGGGTTTGATAATCGATAAGAAATTATCTTTTATCCCTCATATAAAAACACTCAAGAAGAAATGTCTGAAAGCCCTGAACATATTGATAGTCTTTTCAAACACTGACTGGAGAGCAGACCGTAAGGTCTTACTCAGATTATATCGAGCATTAATAAGATCAAAACTCGACTATGGGTATACTGGGTATGGACTGCCCGCGAGTCTTATCTCAATAAGTGCGACACCATACACAACCAAAGACAGAATCAGTTTAAGAGCATTCCGTACATCTCCAGTACAAAGTCTATACGTCGAGACTTACGAGCCCCCGTTGCACGACAGACGTAATAAACTAGCACTCAAGTATGCTACAAAAATTGCATCTTTGCCTTATCATATAATACCATATTTAAACCATATCATGAACATCTGTATTTACTGATAACGGTATTCCATCATTCGGTATTCGCATCAAACCCCTTTTGTCAGAGGCTGGCATCAGTCATGACAGTATTGGGAATACCCGTTTGTTTAGTGCTCCACCCTGGACTATTTTGCTTCCAAAGAACAATTTAGATCCAACATAAAGAAAGATACTAGTTCCACGGTGTTTCAGTTTCTCTTTCTGGAGTTAAGGTCTAAATATGGTGATTATGCTCCCATTTACACAGATGGTTCCAAAGATGGTGAACGGGTGACTTCGGCTACCGTCACGCCATCTAGAACCATTTCTGCCAGACTTCCACCTACTGCGTCCATATTTACTGCTAAGCTCCGGGCCATCATTCGGGCACTGGAGTTCATTGAGTCCTCTCCATCTTTAAAACACGTTATATTCACTGATTATTTGTCCTCTTTACATGCAATAAACAGCTTGTACACCCATTAATAGCAGACAACGAGTTTAACGGCAGGGACATAGTCCTTTGCGGTCTCCTAAGTCATGGTGATATTAAAGGGAACGATCGGCAGACTTGGCTGCCAAATATGCTTTAGATCTTCCCATATCACAATTTCTTTTACCCTTTACAGATTTTAAATCACCCTTAAACATTTCTGTATATGCCCGCTAGCAATGGTCTTGGGATCTTGCAGGCACAAACAAACTTCCATCACATCAAGCCTCTCTTGGGAGACTGGCCAAGCTCCTATGGAACCAGCTGGGGGGTTGAAGTTGTTTTGTGTCGCTCTCGCATTGGTCATACCTTTTTAACTCACATTTTCATTTTGAAGCGAGAGCCTCAACCAGAATGTGTTCACTGCCATGTTCCTTTGACAGTAAAACATATCTTGATCGAGTGCAATCATCTCAAGTATATTAGATCTAAATATTACCGTTGCCAGCCAGTACGTCAGCTATTTGCCCAACCGGAGCTATATGATAAATTGCTAACATTTTTTAAAGGAGACAAATTTTTATAAAATTATTTTAATTGTATATATTATTTCATCATGCGTTACATTTTTAATATTTATATATGTAAAGGATTAAAGATTTGTTTTTAATTACATTATCTGTGATATTTGTTTTTATTTACATTATCTGTGATATTTGTTTTTATTTACATATATAAATGTCTGTAATATTCTTTTAAATTTGTCTCGTTAAATTCACCATATGTTTGGCGCAATATATCCCGGTTGGAGCTGTCGTGCCATAAAACTCTATTTCATTTCTTAGAAAGTGTGGACTGACAACGGACATATACCACTGTAAACGTACAAACAAATTTAAGAATCGGAAAATAGATTAAATGTGTTGATGTCGCCTAGCATAGACATTAACCTTTTATTAAATAAATAATTGATTGATGGAATCGAAGACTTTAGTCCATTTATTTCCTGACACAATGCTTATCTTAGACGTATACATTCGGCATATATAATGTCACACAAGTCTTATCGGATACCCATAATGGAAATAACCCCAGCTTTGCCGAAGTTTTTATTTTGACAACCAAGGTTGATGTATTGAATATAACTCAGACCAGTATACAATTTACATATCGACAAGCAGAAATCGTACTAATATCAACTAAATAACAAACAGACGGTATATACTGTCTGAGTGGACTGATTGAATACAGTTCGTGGACTGATTGAATACAGTTCGTACCATGACAACGGCTTCTTTAAGCAGTTCTTCAAATGATTACCAGTTCGGGGTAAGCCATCTGTAAAACCAAACCAATAGTGCTGCTATTTCAAGTTGGAAATGACAAATCAGGTCATGGGCCGTCAATGTATGCCATTGCGTACTTTTTTTTCAACGACTTGACATTTATATAATAATGAAAGGTAAAAAGACGTATTTTCAACAGCAACGACACTAGCAATAACCAAAACAGCCGCTGAAAGAATGTGAACGGTCATATCCTTACTGTAAAAGGATACAAAGAACCACTGATATAATTTGCATTATACATTTAAGACATGTACACGTGATAATTTAGTAGTAATTACCGCCTCCATTAATGGCGATGTTTACTTCCTTGTTCGTCCATAAAGGGTTGTTTTATGCAAAATAAAACATGACCATCCCCATAAAAGGCCAACAAAACAAACTCCGTTATAATAATAAAGTCCATTTGTAAAGTTGAATACTAGTTTGTCGGAATTGGGATTTAAGTCAGTAACGCACATATAACCCACGAAACTGTCGTGCTGCATACTTTTGCACAGACCAATACTTACTTGTTATGCGATGGAAAGTTCCCACAAATAACCCTTGCTTGGTGTGTGCAGGTCGTTAAAATTTCAAATAAAACAATATTCTTTTTTTTAAAAATTCGGAATGATAGGGTTTAACGTCTGGTCAATGTCCGGCTTGGTTCAATTTGAGAAAGGTAAGCCTAATTTTCTTTGGATTCCAACTACCACGGCTTCTTTTAAGTGTAAGCGCGATCATACTTTTTTCAGCAATTTCTATAAATGATCTTTGTTTGTGGGGTAGACACCATAAACACAAGCAAAACATATTGCTAAATATTCGAAGTTTAAAATGATGAATGTGTCTGCAGTGAATACAAATATATCATGGTTTTGTTAGAGGTTTGATGTACATTCCAGAAAATAACGGACCATAATCTGATATATAAGAAAGGAACATTAATAGACTATACATGTTAACCAAATTGCATGCTTTCAGCCTATTGATAGTTATTTTCAGATTAATTTCTGATGGTGGCGAGAGCATTGAACACCGTCAAAGAATTAACCGGTATGGTGATCACGAACACCTTCATGTCTGGAACTAACCCTGGTATGTCAATATAATATTCCTGTCAGACAATCACGGCAATTGATATGGAAATAACTTCTATACTTGTACATGGAAAATGTGGCCAATGAGAACAGATTTACCAATGGGTGAAGATACGTGTAACAATGGACAAACCCAAGGCGTATGTTTGTCTTATTAATTGCCTCAAGACAGCTTAGACATAAAATGTATATAAAAAAAGGAAACTAGCAACATAGGTTAATTATATCACAATCATCTTTGGTTAGTTTGTTATTAAACTAGTTACACCAAAGTCTAATTTGTGGCTTGTTGAGCCGTTAAAGCGAGTTCGCACCCCAGCATGAGAAATGTACTACCAAGTGTCAAAACACTTCTTAACTTCCTTTTCTTCAAGATAGCAAGATTGGCATTATATATCTGGTCATATTTTATAATGTAATAGAACTGTTAAATAATAATACTGTTCGGTGAGTTGTCCACCCTTGACATGCACAGATGTCACATGACGACTGCCAGTTGTCACTTGACTTGAAGACACCAACCCGGCAACATCGTGTAAGTCATGGAGGGCGCGACCGCAAGACCGTTCTGTGATGTTGCAAAACCTTGTCGAGGTTTAAAAAATGTTTAGGGAAAATGGTAATCCACCTAAGAGAATCGCAAATTTAAAAAAAAGAGGAGAGAATAGATATTTGTCTTTAGTAGATTTAAATAAATTTTTCAAGACGGCAAAATTAGAAAAAGCCGAGATAACCACCATTTTAGGCATCCCCTCCCATCCAGAGAGAATTTAATAAATGTTGCGGTGGCAGCTGTGTTATCCCAGAATTTGCATGACCCGACAAATGCAAATGCCGAAGTGCCACAGCCGCCTACAAAGAAAGTTAGGACGGATGAAGCTGAAAAGGTAGAAATGTGTTTTGTAAGAGTTAATACTAATAATATGAAGAATTTTTAGTTGATATGTCCTGTGTAGCGTAGAATTTAGATATGTTAAAGAAGTAAATCTCAGGGTTTACGCATTTTACTCATTGGGGCGAAAAGATGGGGGTGGTTAAAGTAGATGTAGTGATATACAATAAGTTCAACGTTTTGTTTCAAACAACATAAGATTTACATGTTTGGTAGATGGTCGTGGATTAAAATTTCATAACCACACCAGGTTCTGACGCGCAACCAAGACGGGAAAAGGGTTATAATTGTTTCCCGTTTTTCAATGATTTGACCCAGCAGCTATTTTCTTCTGCTTATTGAAGTTTGATAATGTAAGGGGATCCCATGTTCAGTTTTACGCTCGTAATTTGAGGTTATTAATGTAAAGTTCGATTTTAATATAGGTGTTATATGGGTTTGTTATTTTCCTGGGTTTTGGTTTACCATTTCTCAGTTTATTTATAAATATCTGTGCTTTAAACATTAAATTTGAATTAGTTGTCTGTAGTTTGTTTTAATTGTCTCCCTTTAAAGTTATGATTTGATCTTTCTCTATCATAAATGCTTAAAAATAAATCCCTTTGGCATAATGTTTGTGCAGTTACATTTACGGTAGGATAAGGATGGTCAAAAAATAATCCATTGGTCCAGTAACATTTTATAGTATTACGGGTTTTAAAACGAAGCCACGGTGGCTCCGGTTTTTAATAAGACATTGGTATACTAACCGTGGAGGTCCCGTGTTTCGATCCCTTTGTTGGCATTCTCATGTTTGTTAAAGATCCCTGGCAAAATTAGAATTTAAGCGATTTCTAAGGTTTATGGGGATAGCACAGTTTAGTTTAGACAAGTAGTTAAAAACTAAGAATTAGATAATAATCTACTAGTGGTTTAATAGAATTCAGGGGAAAAACTGGGGTTTTGATAGCTTGCATTTTAATTGGGATGTCGGCCGGTGTTGAGAGTTAGATCAGTGTTTGGTTTTAATGGTTGTGTGTGTGTGTGGAATTTAGCATTTCGTGTTTTGCCTGTGATGTGTGTATGGAGATTCAGATAGTGTTTGGTTTCAGTTTGTTGCCTTTGTGGAATTTAACACTTCGTGTTTTTCTGGGGGGTTGGATGGCCGAATGTTTAGTACGTGCGTGCTGTATCATACGGTCTGTCATTGAGTCAACTGGCGTGGTTTCGAATCCCCGGTTGTACGTGACAAGGAGTAGGGTCGCCTGTCCAACCTCGTGGGTTTTCTCCGGGTCCTCCGGGTTCCCCCCACTGCTAAAGACCCCTACGCGCAAGCGAATTATTGAAATAAAATTAGACCACATTTTAGTCCCGAAATGACCTAGTTTGTGTCGAGTGGACGTTAAACCCTATTTCTCGCTCTCTCTCTCGTGTTTTTCTTTGTAATATCTGCCTGTGTGGAGATATGAATTGGGTTATGGTTGCCTATGTGGGATATGAAAGTTTCCTATTTTAACTATAATGGCTGCCTGTGTGGAACTATTGAATGAGGAAGATCATAACGGAAAAGGAAGTAAACACATATTATTTGGTTAACGTTTTCAGTTCTTTTGAACCCCTTCAGACCATATTGAATATAATTCAATATGAGACAATGAGGTTACGTTATAACATACTGGGGGTTTTGATAGCCGAATGGTTGGCGCGTGCGCGTTGTATCGCAGGGTGGGTCATTGAGTCGGCTGGTGTGGTTTTGATTCCCCGATTATGCGTGGCAGGTAGTGGGGTCGTCTATCCAGCCTCGTGGTTTTTCTCCGCGTGTCCCCCCCCCCCTGCTAAAGACCCCTACGCGAAAGCAAATCTACTCTTCAAGAAATACAAAACTGCGGAAATGCACTGCTGTTTTTAATAGAGGTAACCAGTGTATGTTAATAACAGACCAATTGCCTACACAGGAACATAAACAGTTCATATGGGCGGATTATCTGGCGGCCCCATTTCACTCGCAAAGAGATACACCGTCAAAAGTGAAAAAGGACGTTTTTGATTTTTGTCTTAATAATGAGTAATTGCTCCACAAATACTCAGACATTCAGCAATTCGTCGTGGCATGCTCCTAATCAACCGTTCAATCACGATTTGGGGCAATCTCACCCACACCTCTTGTAGTGCCACGGCGAATTCTTGCAGTTTTGTCGGTTGACGTTGACGTCAACGAACACGTCTCCCGATCATGTCCCAGACATGCTCTACAGGGGAAAGGTCAGCACTCATGGCTGGCTAAGGCATATGGACAATATGGTAACGCTGGAGGTAGTCATTCACGACACGGAGCGCGGTTGGCACGGGCATTATCATCTTGAAAGATGAAACGTTGATCAATCTGAGGATGCCATGCTGTCGTCTATGGCGTGGGAGAGAATACAACAGGTTATCGGGGCATACTCTTGGTTTAATGGCCATAGATTCTAATACCATGTGTGATCGGGAGGGTAAGGCGCTAGCACACTTTACACCCTATAATTCCCCTTGTTCTGGGGGTGTTAATGTTTGGACAAGATATACAGGAATCAGAAATGCTGCCCGGGCAAAATTTCCCTCATAGCACACTGTATGGCGTATGCCCGTCTTCATTAGCCCAGTTTGGTAAAATAGCCTCAGTATTAAGGTTTATTGAACAACAAAATATCTCTTGTACATTAACTGTTCCGGAATTTCAGCCTAAATCGATTTGGTTGCCAAAATTAAGAATGAAAAGTTCTTTTTAATTGGAAATAAATCCGACAAAGACATAACTTTATATCCCTCTAAAAAGCGGGGGATATTTCAGAGATAAAAAGGCCTTCTTGGGTTTTGTTCTGCTACTATATTTGTAATGCAATTGTGTCGGTACACACAAAACGTTTTTACCAAGGCATCTTTATGAATTGTGCGTTTCAAAGGTTGTCGTTGGAGATTCCGTAAATTAGCAGATGGACGACGAAGTAGATCGTACATTTCGTGTTTTGGCTTTTTGGGGTGCCACAATTAAAACGATAGCGAGTCGTATTTCGGCTATTTGTTCTAAATATAAATCGTTATATTTTTTTGTTCATGTTGGGATAAATGACATCAATAACTCGTGTAATGGCGGGTTGAAAGTAAATTTTGCTCAAAGTATTGCATATTTATGTCACATATTAAAACAATTGAAGAATGTTACCATTTTCATTTCTACTGTTGTCCTGTCAACATTAGCTGTAAGAAATATAGGGATTGGGATTGTAAATGGGGTGTACCGTGATTTATGCAGGAAGAACAATTGGCGGTTCTTAGAACACCATATATTTTTTGTCCTGCAGCCCTCTATCTTGGTGACCGCACTATGACTCCCAATACATACATCTGCAGGGCGAGGGTGGGCAAATCAGAGAGAAAAGTATACTTTTTGCCGATCTATATTTTTTCCCATATTTTAAGTTATAACCAAGCTAAACAAAAACATGATTTTTTGTACATTCAGGGGCCATAGTCAAGTTACGGTCCGATATGCATGAATGTCGAAAGGAGCCGAGATCTTTTGGCTTTAAAAATACATTTTAAGTTTCATCAAGATGGGACAAAGACTGTGACTTTTAGAGGGTCCACAACCATGGTATCACACAATTTTACACTTCGCGTAGAAGTAGCAGCCATTTCGCCAAGCAGTTTCAGTCCGATTTCCACGAGATTTGAACTCAACTATCATTAGTGTACAACAGTGATATATTTAAACAGTATTAAAAATTGTGACCTGTAGAGGTTCCACAAGCTAAAAAAAAAAATGTGGGGTTTTTTTCGTACAATTTAGGGGCCATAAATCCAGGAAGTTAGGGTCCGATATGCGCGAATATCAAGGGGAACCGCGATCTTTGGATTATAAACACACGTTTCATTGTGACTTCTAGAGGGTCCTCAATGCGTACAAGGAGCGGCGGTTTCGGGTGGATTTTTACGAAATTTGAACTCAACCTTCACTGAGGTGTAACGGTGGTATATTTAAATGGCTTTTTTTCAAATTGAATACAAATTTTGATTTCTAGAGGGGTCCACAAGTTAAATACGTCATTTTCCGAACAATCAGGGGACATAATCCAAGAACATACATTTCGAGTTTAATTAAAATCGAATAAAAATTGTGACTTCTATATAGGGTCCTCAACCTTACATACTTTTAGACTATTTGCGTACAAGGAGCGGCCATTTTGTCCGGCAGTTTCGGTCGGATTTTTATAAAATTCAACCCCAACCTTCATTGATTATCGGTGATATATTTAAACGGTTTTTAAAATTGATTCCAAATTGTGACTTCTAGAGGGTCCACGTGACTTTTTGAACAATCAGGGGCCATAATCCAGGAAGTTTCGTGTTCCAATATGTCTGATTATCGAAAGCAACCGATATCTTTGTGATATAAACAAATGTAAAAATTCAATAAAATCGGATCAAAATTTAAACGCTAGAGGGCCCACAAGCTTGATATGACATACTTGCGTTCGAGGAGCGGCCATTTTGTCCGGCAGTTTCGATCTGGATGTCACTAAATTCGAACTCAACCCTCATTATAGTGTAACGGTGAAATCGGGTCGCAAGCTAAAAACGAAATTTTTCGTAAAATCTGGGGCCATAATTCAGGAAGTTACTATCTGCGCGAATATCGTAAGGAACCAAGATTTTATTTCATCTAACTTACCTGACAAATACGTATTCTCGCTTGTCACACAAACTCGCCACTTCCGGTAAAAACAAAAACCGGAAGTAGCGCAGTCATGCGCACTGATAACTTCCTATACCTGAGTGAGTGCGCGAACACCCATCACTTCTTTCTCGGCGATAAAACAAGTCACACGTGTTTTAGTTTATTTGTTTGACTTAGCAACAATTGCTGTTACAATGGATAATATTTCGAAAGAAAGATCGGTTTCCGAATCGGAACCCGATGAATCAAAGGTTTGTAATAAATCATCGAGTAGTAGTAGAACGACCGACAGAGGCCGTAATAGTACACGTAGTGGCGTATTAAATTTAGAAAAAAAAGTTTGATTTATTACTTAAACAATTATCGAGAAATAATGCAGTTTCGCCACGAAGGCGACCAGCCATGATAGTTTCCAGTGAGGACGAAGACCTCATTTCCCTTCCACGGGGACAAACGGAAACCCTGACTAGTGAGGACGAACCAGGGATGCCTTGTATGGATCCACAATTGTCTTCGGATTTTTCAAAGAGTACTAATAAAGGGCTCTTTGATTTGTTTGGCAAGGATGTCCTGACTAAATCATCAGAGGACAATACACAAAGAGATTACTCTAGACAGCTGTCAGAAGGAAGTTCTACTCCAGAGCTGGAGGGCTGCCAATCCCAGTAATGTTTCGGCTTTTTCCGAAGAAAATTTTCAGACTTTTCCTGTGTCAAAAGAGACGCAAGAGTTTTTAAAAGTTCCATCATCAGATGAGCTAGTTGAATCCTGTCTAGTTAAAAACATTTGGGAACAAGGCAGCCTTTACCAAGTCAGGAGCCTTCCTCTTTTCTCAGTCGTTTAAAATGCTGAAGAAAATGGCATTTAGAGGACAGCAGTCCGCTTATTTAGGGATTGTCATTCAGTTGTATTTACAACAAAATTTGGCCTCTTTGTTGGAAGTTGTGCAAGACAAGGGGTTTGACAAGGCAGACATAGTATCTCGTATAAAGAATATTTTTGCTATGTCAACAAAGAGCCTGGATCAATTAGGTCGAACCGGTGCATTCCACCATATGACTCGAAGAACGGTAGCCATGTCAGACACTTCACTGTTTCAATTAGAACAATTTCTAATTTACCTTAACAGCGGATGGGGTGTTTGGGGTAGACTTAGAGAAAACTTGAAAAGATAGAAAAGAAAAGTTATCTGTAGCGGACATTTTACCTTTTTCTGCAAAAAAACCCGTAGAGCCCCAATGGAAGAAAGTCATAGCTCAAAGCGCCCACGAAAATCCGGTCATAATTAAACGAACTCTAATTTTTATAAAAACTATAATCATAATAATGATTCCTTTCGTTCCTATGAACGAAATATCAGAAGATATGGGCACCGTACAGACGATCAGGGTAGAGGTTTTAGAAAACCGTCAGCCCTGTCACCAGCAACAGTCAAGGAACAGGGAAAAAGCCCCCCTTTCTCAGACAGTGACTTGGTATGTTTGAAGTTGAGACCAGACATTCCTGTCGGGGGTCGCCTGTCATTGTTTCTGAAGGAATGGAAGTTGATAACCAAAGACATCTGTAATAGAGGAAGGCTATAAACTAGAATTTGTACAAATACCACCCTTTTTAGGGATAAAACAATTTTAAGAGAGAAAAATTCAGATATTATTTTGGCAGAAATAGTCACTTTATTAAAAAAAAAAAAGGGGGGGGGCAATAGAAACGGTGTCTTCTTCTCAAGCGATGACAGGTTTTTACAGGAGACTTTTTCTGGTCCCAAAGAAAAATGGGGAAATGAGACCAGTAATCAATTTGAAACCGCTCAACCAATATTTGAAAAAAAAATCCTTTCCATATGGACACATTATTGGAAGTCTTGACATCAGTGGTGCAAAAAGGGGATTGGGCAATATCCATAGATTTGGAGGACGCTTATTTTCACATCCCCATTTTTCAGAAGCACCCAAAATATCTACGCATCAGTGTAAACGGTCAAGCTTACCAATTCAAGGCGTTGCCATTCGGCCCAACATCAGCCCCTTGGGTATTTACGAAGGTGTTGTCAGTAGTTGTGGCCCAACTATTTAAAATTGACAGAGCATTTCAGAGCCCAAAAAAGTGTAAATAGTACAACAGTTTTTCTCAGTTACACCAGACCGCATTTACCAGTATAAACTCAGACTTTTTCTAGGTGGATAGTGGAAACAATAAAGAAAGCCTATCTAGATATGGTTAAGGTACATGCTCATTTAACCCGTTCTGTTGGGCCATCTTGGGCATTATTTAAGGGATTTTCAATGAGACGCATTTTAGAGAATATACGGATTGGTCGGATTCATCAACTTTCATAAAAGGTGTTCGCGCACTCACTCAGGTATAGGAAGTTATGAGTGCGCATGACTGCGCTACTTCCGGTTTTTGTTTTTTTACCGGAAGTGGCGAGTTTGTGTTACAAGCGAGAATAGGTATTCTATACGTATTTGTGAGGTAAGTATATTCATAAAATTTGAATTTATTTCAAATTTATGAATTTTTTGGTTATAAACATGCATTTCAAGTTCCATCAAAATTGTGACTTCTAGAGTATCCAAAAGTTAAAAACGTGATTTTTCGTACAATCAGGGGATATAATCGAATGTAGTTACGGTCCGATGCATGTCAATTTCGAAAGGAACATGGATCTTTAGAAGATAGACCTATATTTAAAGTTTCGTTCAAATCGGATAAAAATTGTAACGGACACACGGACGGACAGGGGCGACGACAATATACGTCCACATGAAAATGGGGGCGTGTAAAGATAGAACGCATGCTGTTAATACAAAATTCATCCCGACTTTCATATATCTTTCAAACTCGATTACTTCTGTTATGGACCTTTTTTTTTTATCTCATTTTCACAAATTGGCTTAGTCTTCAATGTACTAACATTCACGTTCTTCAATGTACTAATATTCAGAGTTATTGCCAACACACGTGAAATACACTAAAGTGATACTTAGGAATAATTCCTTTTTTATGCCTGAGGGGTGCCTCCCTTTTTTCATATTGAGTTAAGCTTGTGTCACTTTAGGCGTGGAACTGTAGGCTGCATGTCGATCCCCTGGATTCATTCGTTTGATTTGAAGTCTGAGGTTAATTATACCCAAAAGCAACATTATTTATTTATTTCCGAACGAAGCATTTTAAAAATAATTTTTAAAGCCATTATGACAGTGTTCCATTCCCCGTAGCTTATTATAAACATCAATATTAAACTATTTCTATGAGTGATATTTTATAATACTAGGTCAGTGGTTCACAGTAGGTAACAGAAAATTCTAATTTTCAGTAATGGTCGTTTAATGTAACTAATTCCAACAAACACCCCATTTGTATAACTCGTTTATCGATTATTCCTTTTGTTAATCCTAGTACAAAATGGCTACCGTACGTGCGTTATAGGAGTATAAAAGATATGAAACATCACTGAAAGATAATGCATATACAAACAAAATGGATAGACGAACTAATGCACACAATGGGTGATCCCCTGAATGGAGTAGTGGAATAACAAAGCTAATCAGATCAGGTGTTCTTTTTACAGATTTTCATAGCTTAAATTGTCAACATTTATCTGCTAACAGGAAGCGGCTTATATGTTTGAAGTCATAAACCCATCATATCCTACCCTCTGTAACAAGTGCAGGAGAACCGCGCCACACATAACCACTAAATAGTAACACACAGTCCGCCCACATGGGCATTTTAAGTAGTAAGAGGTTTCACGTCACGTAACTTTAGCGCATGTCTGGCTTCAATTCTTGCACCACTTCAATTGAGTCATCGTTTTCCCAGAAGAATGTTGGTTATCTAATGACATTCGCCACCTTTTCGGTCGGCGATAGTGCAGCGGCACATGGCTTGGGCCTGCGGGGTTTATTTTAACTGGGAATGAACTTATTTTCAATGGCCTCAATCGTGGAAAGATCAGTTATCATGCGAGATATTACTTTCTTAGAACTGGTTCCTGTTGTCTTAACTATTTCTATTTGTGGTCCTCGACTTTCTAATAGAAAAGTTATATTTAATATTGATAATCAGACTCTGGTTTCGATCCCTAATTGTGAAACATCAAAATCTAAACGTGTCATGTATATATTAAGACCATTCATCTTCAAAATATTGCAATTTAATATTATTTTCCATGCTTGTATGTTGAGACCAGTCATTTTCAAATTATTGCAATTTAATATTATTTTCAATGCCTGTCATATATTTGGCTATACAAATACAATAGCTGGCTCTATTTCGAGAAAGAAATGGACACGGTTTCGGAAAGAAGCTCCAAAAGCCAAACTGAGACAAGAGAAAATACCCTGAGTCCATATCGAGAATGAAGTTCACAGATTACTAACAGCTGCCATTTCATTTGAAGTTTTTCCTGGTAAATTCCAATTCCCACCAAATCATAATATGATCGAACTTGGTATCAAAATGTATCCTTTCGGGGTAGCTGAATCCATTTCCATACACATTTTGGCGAATAATTACGGAAAGATAACGACTATGGGAGGCCGACAATAATGAGCCGATTAAGATCCCTGACCTAAGTTCAATAATGAGCGGAGATATCAATTTCAATGGCAGAAAATTTAGGACATAATAAAACTTAGTGTAAAGTCATGGCTAAGTTCAACAATGAGCCAAGGTCGTGCTAGAGCCCCCGAATGAGGGTGGGAAGACCAAAGTTAGGGCACTTTAGGAGAGGGGGCAGGATCGGGAAAATTTGAGTTCTGTGGCACATGGTAGAATTAATTTGGTGTCTATGTGAGCCATGACATACCATAGATTGACACTTGGTTAAGGGTTTAAGGATATGAACGTGTACATAGCTGCAATCAAGAACTAAACAACCTGTGAGTAAAGAAAAACAAGTATCAACAGGGACTGGCATTCCTTACAAAGGGTACCTGCCAAGTTTCATTCGATTCTGTTCCATAATGAGGGTAGGGGTAGAATTGAACGTAGACTGACAACCACAAGAACGAGAAGACGATCAAGTTACTGGTTACAGATTAGAGTTCATGGTGACGGTTACCGTACTGGCCTTGAGTGTGCTAACAGGAAAACACGTTCCCGTGTTGCAATTTTCCTGTATTCATTTAGATAAATAAATAAAACTAAGACAAATTAATTGATTCTGAATATTATGGAAATATTATTCCATCTGTGAAATCTATTATGGAAGTCATCCGTGGAAATCATGCAAAACGGACATATTATGTACGCACAATGAGTGGGATTGGTTTTTAGTATCTCTGGGTGTGGTTGAAACAAGGGAAGGGCAGCAGAAAAAGGAGCCACAATGTTTATAGAGTGGGCATTTCTTGAGTATTTAAGGTTACTTTGCGAAATTCGAGGGCACATTCATTTTCGGTCAGTGTGTGTGTGTGGGGGGGGGGGGGGTACATAGCCACCCCTGGTCCCTCCACTAAACCCTGGTAGGAAATATCTCATCGGATTCGAGCGTTATCTACCATTTCCAGTTTCTTTTGTATTTGCATTTATGAGAGCACGCCTCTGCAATAAGATTTTTTGCTTAGGTTACACCGAGTTATGGACAATTCCAATGCTAGATGCTCTATAAATATGTTAGGTGTGAAAGTATTTAGGGACACCAGATTAATGTCCAGTCGTCAAATTAATGTCCAGTCTTAGCATGTCCAAAAAATAGGCGTTGTAGCAGCGGTCACCGGTAATATCTATTGTAATGGACTGTCTGCTAGCCTTTCTTACAGACCATGTAAAAGACAACGGTGAGCAAAAAATTAAATTTGGCGCCTCGTACCGTTTAGACCGTGATACAGGCTCCTCCACTTCAATATCCTTACAACATTGTACAATAGGGAAAGTTGCGACATTCCACATAGTATTTTTCACAGAGCTTGAAATCACGACCATAATTTTTCAGCTTAGTCGCCTTATTGACGTTCCCAATACCCGTTATTTCCGAAATAATGTTGGGCAGATCATTATCAAATGGTTCACTGTATATGTGACAAACAGGCGCTACTGTATCCATCTGTGTCTCAAAATTTGAATCAGTTTGAGAATTAAATTAGCAACGTGATTCAATAGGCATTATCAGCTTCCGCACTAACCTGGGTGTGTCCCCAGTCGACATACACATACCGCAGTGAGCTGGGCGACACTCCAAATGAAATTTAGTTTGTACTCGATGAATATCATTGTATTAGCTTGAAGGTAGGAGTATCATTAGCCTCCATTCCCTAATCTGTAATCTAAATCCCTAATTAGAATTTCTCCTATATTGACACAGGGAATCACTTAATCACTAAAACATATACAAAAATGGATTCAGCTACCTCGTAAACGTATGTCGTGACACCAAACTTAATCCTTATGTAAAATTCGTACTTTCCGGCCAAAACTGTCCGCCATCTTGAATAACCCCCAATATTGACTCAGCGGTCGTAACACTTACCACAAAGTATTTATGGAAATGGATTCAGTTACCCCGAAAACGTATATTTTGATACCAAACTCGATCATATTATGATGATTAGGTGGGAATTGGAATTTACCAGCCAAAACCGACGGCCATTTTTAATTTTGGCCAATTTGACCCATTTTGGCACGGATTTCGGACTGGTATCCATCCATCTACAACCTCAAATGAAATGGCTAAAAACCATCAAAAAGGAAAAATTTTCGTTATCACGTCATAACGACCCCTTAAAACGCCATGGCGTCACTTGGAAACACTGCACAACACTCACAGAGTGATGAATTACTAAGATATTGCTTTTATAATATTGTTTTACACCTAATCCTTTTACAACAACAGCATTGAGAGAATATAAGCAGAAAAAAAGGACTTTGGTCAAATGGCGGCCATTTTGTTTGACGTCATATTTAGACCTTTTGCAGTAGTTCAATTTCAGACAACTTTTGATATGTTGTTGTCTAGACCATATACTACAGGAAATAAGCATAACACGTTTTCTTGCAATTTTTTTCGAGGTTGGCCCATTTTTTTCATTACTTTGACCCTACTGGTACGAAAATTAAATGGTAGGGTGGGTCTGTCGTTCAGATTGGGGCGACGGCATAATACGTCCACATGAAAATTTGGGCGTATAAAAATACATTTTATTTTCAAACTAGCTAGCTGTCTATTTGATTTGGTTGATGTATTAAATTGATGAAAATCAACGCGATAAAATTTCAGATAAAGAGAACATCGGTCTTTTTTTACATTTTCAATATGATTATACTGCACGCTAATGTTTGAGTACTTGCGTACTCCAATTACACGCTACAGAATATGTATATCAGTTCCAAAATTCAAATTAACAATAAAGTCTTGTAATGGTCGATACAGGAAACCGTGATCTATACTAGTTTTCGGAATAACATTTGTCACAACCATACACTTTCAGAGACCATTTTATGGATACATTGCCTGCTACAGCAGAGATAAAGTAAGCTTGGTCATCTTTTCATTTTCCCTTTGTACTTTTATATAAAATCTGTAAATCTGAATAAAACCAATTAAATGGGAAAATCCATAGTAATCATTACCCGAAAGATAGCATGGTAATTAATTACGTATTCACAGTAAATGGTTTCGCGGACACATAAAAACCCAATCCAAATATTATAACTGAAATTTATCTTAAAAATAGAAGTCCATTTTGTTCCTAAATATCATTTTCCGTTGACTAATAAATGACAATTGCAGTGGATTGCCTAAAGATTCCACTGAAAACCTGCAATAACTATGATGTATGCGATTTTCTAGCAACAAATAGAGTCGTTTAAAAGAAGTGGAATAGATTTATCATCATTCAAATGCTGACCAAATAAACCATTTATCAACATTATACATGACATATATTTGCATGTTATATGTTTTGATACAAGATGGTATTATTTTATTTTAGCGAGTTTAGGATTATATAGCCATGACATTGCTTTTTCTTCTTATCCTTTACATTAAATACTAATATTTTCCCCCGATAATAGGAATTACATTATGTGTTTTATAATCCCATTTCTCAATACAGGGATGTATGCCGCATTATTTCGAACAAATTCCTGATATTTGATACCATTTATTGCTGAATCAATAGAATTTATTACTAAATAACATACATTTAAAGTCCCTTAAAGATACGTTCCCGTGTACAAACTGGGTGATTTGATGATGTATTTGGACTAAAAACATATTCAAACTAATTAATCTATCAAAGTTTTGGTTCAAATCCTTCTTAAAACAATGGTTACGCGAGGGAATACCCCTGCTATAAAAAGAATCTATAAAAGGGCCAAGTTTGTGTCACGTGACTTCGGAGGAGATTTCATTTCATACACAAGACGATGTTGTCTTTAATCGCTATCCATTTATCATAAATATCTGAGCCTAATTAAATTCTCGGATTATCCACTGCCCACGTCTGTTTCCGTGATTTCTATCCCCGAAAGTGTTGTACGTCTAACTCTTCACAAAGTTTATCAACATGTACATCAAGCGCTCTATCTCCACATGCAACATTTGACGTCACGCGACCAGACACACCTAATCGTTGGGCTGTAGATTAGGTAAACTCTTACATTTTTGTCTTGTATGCGCTCCATGAGTGTTTTTCGGGGAATCCAGTATTTTTCTAGTAAGATTGGATATTTCTACTTTCCATATATACCAAAATTGTCATACATTTATTGAAAAAAAAAACCCACCCGATAAATACTTTTCTGGGAACGTATCTTTAACGTCATTTAAAGGATTTTAATCTCTTACAAACTATAATATTGTGAAAGTAGAATTTTCTTAGAAGAACTGGTTCAATACCGTTTGTTATTTACAAAGATTGTGTCTATTTTATTCAATCCTCAATTTACAGAAAAGTCCAGTGAAAAGATTGGGTATGTCGTAATAGTAATAGCTTGCCACGGTGAACCACCAGCAAAGTCACATGCCCATTAGTTAAAACGAAAACAATGCAACAAAACATTGTTAGCTATGTTGATGTGCATCAATATCGATATACGATCTACAATTTAGATATATGGACAATGAACAGAGATTAACATGAACTAAATAAGCAATATGAGAAGATGTCGATGCCTGATTAATTTATAACTTATTCGGGGAAGTCGGAAGACGTAACATGACATCAGTGTATAACCATTTTGTTACGTCTTGATATTTCAAATCAGTATTTATATTATCCAGGATATATTTCATCACAAATTTGTTTCCAAATATCAATAGTTCCCTAGTATGATTTTATATTCAAATTTTGGGTTGTAGTTGTGGTGTTTCTATATTGTACTAAAAAGAAGAGACCGTCTCTACTAATCCAGCCAATTTTTGTTGATTTCTGAAAAAAATATCACATGAAATGTAACATGACAGTAGTGTCTAAGGGTTTTGTTACATCCCACGGCAGTTTTATGTTTTACAATTCTAAAGCTGCATGACATTTGAAAAAAATCTGTCCATTTACTTGAAACAGGAATCGCTTTTCTAAATAGTTCTATCGGTATTAAAAGAGTAAATATATATATTGGTCTAAATGTCATTTTAATGTTTAAGATGTAACCTATAACCATTATATTTTTTATAGGTTCAATATAGGATGACGAGTTAGTGTTGATGTTTACAACTTCTGTGTTGACTTATGGTCAATTAGTATTTTATCATGGAAAGAGTGGAAACTGCAGAAAGACTACCACAGTAGTATGGTGTTTCTTGCTGTCTAAATCTTGACACGGCCTGAAAATTCGGCAAATTTTGTAATACATGTATTGGGCAATTTTAGTTGATGTCAAAATTTGACAGATCGATCTATACAAATTGCTTTAATACTAACTTTTAACCCGAAATATATCCAATTATTGATAAAAAAAAATGTTAATAAATGAGCCTACCCCATTGAAAATATTTCTTTTTTGAAATATGACAACGTTAAAGTTACATATTTATTCCAGTTTATCAAGACTAGCACACGGTAAAGAAGTACCACATGTTTGGTACCGTTGATAAGGCCGCCATCTTTGCTTCCCGGTGATCAACAGTTTGTTTATGTCAAATATGAGGGTCGTAGTCTTTATATGGCACCCCCGCGAACGAGAATTTCCTTTTTTGGTATAAATTATTCAGGACGTGGTCAGAGGCATACAGTCTTCTGAAATAATTAGAACGAGGCTATTGACCGTGACGGAATGACCATGACCTCGACAGTTTCGGTAATTATTGACGATTCCGATAAAATTCGTCTGCTACAGAATTTTTATCGCTATTTATCGGGGGTTTTGTTTTGTAATAACGTAATCAATAATCAGCTATGGGTAACAGTAAATTTAAAACACTGAAAAATTACAACAATAGAAAGCGTAGTACTAAAATTCGTGATACGATCGGCGGAATAAAAAGAAAAACAGACCAATTTCAAAACAATAACAATGGAATCAATGAGATCAATAACGTACTAGGTGAAGTGGGAAGTCGATTCTGTAGTGAAATAAACATAAATGCTAATAACAGTAATTCTAATGCTACAAACATAAGTACAAAAGATAACACAACTGAAAGTTGTGCCTCCCAAAAAAACTGTTCATTGATCAGTGAATTACGAGTCTACTAACTTGACTGACACCCATGTACCAGTTTCCCCAGTTTTTAAAAATAGTATGGCAGGCTATAGACTTGTTCATGTCTCCTTTCTCCACGAATTGGTTTCAACTTTCAGTTGCAGTAATTGTGGCAGTAATAAAATAAAATTAAGTGAAACCGACATTGAAGTAAATAGTACATTAAGTAGGGACACGGATTAAATTTTAAATTCTTTGCCACAACTGCGAGGAAACTATTTTTAACCAGAATACGTCGGAAAGATCCGATGACATTTCTAAAAATTTTGTAAACAAAAGACTTGTAGTAGCCGCAAGGAATAGTGGCATTGGATATAATAAAGTATGTCATGGATATCCCACAACCCCTTACTCTTAAGTCGTGGCAATCCATTGATAACGAAGTTCACAAAGCACCAGTAGAGGCAGCTCAAGAAAATATGCTAAAGGCAACAAAAATAATTAAAATTCAAAAACCAGTAAAAGAAACGACAATTAGTTTTGATGGCATGTGGCATAAACGTGGTCATTCATCACATTATGGGGCAATTGATTTAGACACGGGTCTTGTTGTTGATACGCATGTTGTGCATTTTTGTCATGGATACAAAACAAAAAAATCTAACATGTCTGACGAAGAACTTGTATTATGGAATAAAAATCATGTGTGTCAAAAACAATTTGACGGAGGTGGAGTGCGCGAATAAAATTTTCAAGCGTTCTCTTGATTCTGATTTATAAATCTATGCTCTGTGATGGTGACTCTAAAGCACATCCTCATGTCAGTTCTTTATGATGAACCAATAATAAAGGAAGATTGTGTTAATCACGTAGCTAAACGTATGTACGCAGCATTAGACAAAATTTAAAAAGATAACAATCTCAATCCGAAATTTAGTAACGTAGCCATGAAAAAGGTCAGCGCAACGTATGCTACAAACCTTAAACGTGGTGCACCTGACCCGCTGTCGATGAAAAATGCGGTCTACGGTGGTTTCTTCCACATGTTGTCTACAGATGAGGATCTCCACCACAGCAGGTGTCCAGACGGCATCAATTCACGGTGTGCATATAATCGACGTAGAGCGCAAGGTCTACAGCTTACGGCACACAAACCAACATTTTCTAGAGACGTAGGGGAGTTAATTTTGCCAGCAATTAAACGACTTACAGATGTAGATTTGTTGGCTAGATGTGCTAACATGAAAACTCAAAATAATAATGAGTGATATAATTCGTGTATATGGAAGCGTTGCCCGAAAAGTGATAAGTGCCTCACTCAAACGAATTGAAACTGCTGTGGCATATCGACGCTGGATTTCAATGCAGGACCAGAAGGCTACCATTTAGTTCTACAAAAGCTTGGGTTACAAACAGGAATAAATACATTGATGTTTTCGTCACATAAAAAATCAAAAACAATTGAAAAATCAATTAGACAATCTTCTGAAAAGAGCGCGCGTATACGACGAAAACTTGAAATTGCCCTTCAATACGATAAATGGAATTGTAAGGAGGGATCAACATATTCTTCAGGAGATATAGTATTTTGACTGTAAATAGCATGTATTAATAGTTAGAATTATGTACTGTTGAAAATTTAGTCATTTATATACTGTAGGTAAATCAAACTATTAACTTTAACTCGCGTTTTCTCTGTACTCACTTTTTCACCCATACCAGGTCTTAGAAAATCAAATTCTCAAAATCTATGAGAGATAGTGATTTCATCTTTGGAATGTGATTAGTTCTATATTTACTTTTATTAATTTTTAAGAAAACACATACCACATTTTTAGTGAAAACATGGAAATGTTCAAAAATATAAAATGGTTAGCACATTTGCAATGCCATAACAATAATAATTTTTTTAATAACACTTAAAAAAGAAGTTTGGTCTTTTTATATAAAGAACTATCGGTGCAAACTAATTTATGATGTCAAGCATAGTTACCACATGATGTGATGTCACAATACATAGTTACCACAAGATGGAGTATCTTCTGACTGAAGAAATACACCGTGCGGAATCTCTCAACCGGATTCAAAATGAAATTAGGCAAAATATACCTAGCGTCAATAAAACCTTTAAATTTATGTGTATCACGAAAATAATTGTTACCTTTATAATAAACATTTCAAGACATGTTATTACCGTAAACATACTAAAATATCACGAAAAGGGTACGTTTACTTTGCATCAAACAGTATTCAAACAAGCTTTGGTGGTAAAATGTTTTTTTATTTCACAGAATCAATGGATGAATTAACTACTAGAATGCAAAATTTCATAAGCCCCATAGGTTGCATTGTATTCAGGGCGCCTATTTCACAAAAAATCTTATTTTATATCCAAGTGGACCTTCCATATAAACATCTATCTGCATAATAATAATATGCATTTAAACAACATTTAAATATTGTCTGCCACCTGTAGCACTTTCTCCTCGAACTGACAATAAATTGTGTATTGCAATTTTCGATTAAACGGAAACGTTCGTGTTGCTGTAAAATACTCGATCAAAATACCAAGTGTTAATTTATATGATAATTTCGGGGGTTGGGTGGCCGAATGGTTAGCACGTGCCCGCTGTATCATAAGGCGTGTCATTGAGTCAACTGACGTGGTTTCAAATCCTCGGTTGTACGTGACAAGGAGTAGGGTCGCCTGTCCAACCTTGTGGGTTTCCTCCCACTGCTAAAGACCCCTACGCGCTAGCGACTTAGTGTGGTAGTTTCAGAGGTCCCAAAACTAGTTAATGTTCTTGCGTAGTTTGGAGTCCCCTTTTAATCATAAATGTACGTCGTTTTTGATGAATTGGTAAGGTTGCAGCAAGTTAGATATGTACAAGATATACTCTTTAATGCACAATTTACAGTAAGTTTTTCTAAAGAAATTTTGTGCCTGTTTGGAGAGAACCTTACCGGACCCCCGCCCTCACGGAGCAAGGATCACTCCGCCCCCGGGGGTATCATTAGGACCGACATTAACCACAGGTTCATTTCTGCCTGTTTGTTTTGTCTAGTGTCCATTGCTGATGAAAAACAGTATTGTTGTGGCAATCACAAGGACTTGTGAAATGAATAACCGACAGAAATTAACCTGTGGTTACTATCGGCCTAGATGATACCACGGACAGACCGGGGCCCCAAAGTTCCCGAAGCTGGTCACGCAAAGCGTTACCACTTCATGGGGATCCGATGGGATTCTCTTCTGACCGGCGCGAAATTTCTATAATTATAAACGTGCGAAAGAATTTTAAAAAGTGTATTAATTAGGGCACGAGGCCTTATATCTATAAACAGAATAACAGAGAAAACTAATACTTAATACAAGGAAGCAATCAAAAAAGTGCGAATAACCTACACGGTGGTCGTCTGCTCAATGACGTTACGTAAAGGCGGTAATTAACCATTTGATATCATAAGTTAGTTACTCTAATTTCAAATCAGTTATGTTCGGCGAAAAACGCCAGAAGTCTCAATCCAATGGCAACCTCTGGCGTCTGGTTATTCCAGTCTACATCGATAGTATTTATTGCGCATGCTCACTAGATTCGAATATGACGTCACCGTTTGACATGACTTGTGGAATATGTCAAGTTTCGTTCTTCGCAATCTAATTAAAATATAGATCTATATTTCGTTTCGTTTTTTATACTTTCGATGGCCTACAATACATGTAGATCTAACAAGTTATAGTGGGAGTTCACGTTCTATGACGTCAGGTACCAAGCAAGCGACATTTGACCCGATTACGTCAGTCATTCGATTAACCAATTAGCGACCGCCATGTATTTTTTATCTACTTTTGCTTTGTTTTGATTTCTATTGCCGCTAATGTCTACCCACAGTTCCGCGAAAAAAAAAGGTCAAACGCTACTTGATCACCCGTTAGTAGCAGACATTTATCGTCTGCTGCTGTCTTTCGAGAGTATCAGCAAGGATATTTTCCTTTGCTGGCTCCCCAGTCAGATGGATATAAAAGGGAATGATCAAGCAGATTTTGCTGCCAAGTCTGCTTTAGATCTTCCCATATCTCAATTTTTAATACCTTTCAATGATTTTAAATTTTCTATAAATTCTTTTATATATGACCGCTGGCAACGGTCTTGGGATCTTGCAGACACAAATAAACTTCATCACTGGCCAAACTCCTATAGAACCAACTCGTATTGGTCATACTTTTTAAACTCACATTTTCATTTTTAAGCGAGAGCCTTAACCAGAATGTGTTCACTGTCATGTTCCTTTGACAGTTAAGGACATTTTGATTGAGTGCAATCATCTCAAGAATGTAAGATCAAACTATTACCGTTGCCAGTCACTACATCAATTATTTGCTCAACCGGAGCTGTTAAGAGACAAACTTTTATTACAAATTTTAATTGTATATATATATCCGTATTTTTGTTTTTAATTATTTATATACATAAAGGACTTATATTTATTTGTATTTATTTTTAACATTGTCTGTGATACTTGTTTTTATTTATGTATATAAATATATTTATGTGATATTGATTTAATTTGTCTCGTCAAAGTCACCATATGTTTGGCACCATATAGCCCGGTTGGAGCTGACGTGCCATAAAATTCCATTCATTCATTCATTCATTCGATTCGACAGACCATTTGATTGGCTGACCCCTCATTTCAAGCAGAACACGAGTTAAATAACAACGCTTCCAGATCCAAGTGTAGTAAAGACAAGTAAAATCGAAATTTTGAACTATAAAAATGAAACGAAATTGGATTTGTTTTTTAATCAGATTGCGTTCTTCCAGTCCCTTGTTACAAATAGCGCTAAACGCATTATGGTACACCAATGGTAAAAGGTTTATTGTGTCTTAAATATTGGATATCAGAAGCCCATCTTTTCCCGGTAAAATCACAACATCAATATGGATTTAAATTGATAAATAATTCGTGTTTTCAATGTCGAAGACTTTGGATGATATTGAGTTAGAGACTTAGCTACTTTAAAACTTAACAATCCAGGAACAGATAGGTGTCCTTGCACAAAATATAAAAGCTATATACCTGAAGAAATGGAAAAATCGAAATGTATTTGAATAAGGGCGATAATCCAGATAAAATTAGGAAACTGCTATAATTTACGAATTAAAAAACAGGTATATCATTTACAGATTATCATCAGCTATATACTTGCAAGAAATGTAGGCTGGTAGAAGACACTCCAACCTGGGGAAAAATCCGAATAATTATTGCTTTTTTGTAAACACGTATGTATATAGTACCCCAAGAAAATAATTCAGGGCAAACTACCATGGGCAATTATTTTTTTATGGACGATTTAGTTTCGGTATCCGACCTCAAACTGAATGATCCTTGTAAAACCGCCTTATTTAAGCCATCCAAAACTTTACGCTATCTAAATGTATTATCAAATTGTAAGTAACCATACACGCACTCAACACCATGATTTTTAATATGTTTAATACATAACATTATAAGCGCAACTATTAAGATCAACAATACTCGTCTGATTTGGTAGGATGAACTGTCATCGAGTTGACGCGGATGGGTGATGGCTCAGTTATTGTTGACTTTGTGGTGTTGAGTAGCAGGTTTTGGTTAAATGTTGATCAAAATTGTTTGAGATTCTATTATTGAGGAGATCATGGTCACAAATCTTGAGGAAACGGCTAGTGGGTGTCGTGATAGCTTTCTTTAGTCTGATACGGGTGGTTGAATTTCTCTTGGAGATACTGATTTTTGTTTGTGGGCTGGTGTGTGTTAAGGTGGTCTAGTAGGGGAAGTGTTTGTGTGTGTGTGTGTGGGGGGGGGGGGGGGGTCACTGTGGGAGCGGGCTTACCAAGTCGACAACATCGTAGGAGACGAACTTACGTTGATGTTATTTCAAAACTCTTTGAAGTCAAGTGAGAATAAAAATTTCAAAAGGTATTGGGCTGTTGTGTAGTAGACAGAGTTTGGGGGGGGGGGGGGGCACACATGTAACTGGCTTTGAGTGGGTTTTGATAATGGCAGTTGTTTCGGGTATTTGGTTTGATGTGCAGATATGGGGTCTTTCGTTACCCGTGTATAGTTTGATATTGGTCTTGAAGTGTGTTGACAATGTTGACGTAGTTGGTGTATCCATTATTACAGCCACCGTCTCTTTGTCCACAGGTACTGTGGTGATGGCCCTTTCTTTCCGAAGTTCTCGCGATGGCCCTGCCTTTCCGAAGTTCTCCCAAGTGCTTCGTGTTCTCTTTCGGTGTGGTTGTTAGGTTGTTTTGGGGATTTGGAGATGATAATGCCGATTTAGTGCCGCAGGACTGTACCTCCTGATGCTGCCTGGCGTAATCTCTTCTCAGTCATGGTTCTTAGATTGGGATTTGGGTACAAATTTGAGTTCGTGTGACAGGAGAGAGATCGGGTCACCTGTGAGGAGACTGATAACAGTTTTGGTAATATATTCACTCTGAGATGTTTTAGCAGGTACTTGGTTGTTGAGTTTTAGTTGGTTGATATTATTGGTA
Source organism: Patella vulgata (assembly GCF_932274485.2). Taxonomy (NCBI): domain Eukaryota; kingdom Metazoa; phylum Mollusca; class Gastropoda; family Patellidae; genus Patella; species Patella vulgata. Next base: position 51,182,578 of record NC_065882.2, on the reverse strand, counting down.
AGGTTCCATTTGACAAGGATGTATAGTTTAGCACTGGCCTCAATCTGTTGCGAAGAATGTTATTTGTATCAGGATTCAATAGTCAGTCAGCAGCAAAAAAAAAGTCTAGTATACGGCAATGGTTCATGATCAAGAGATGCGTTCGTTCTCGAGATAAAGAGGTACAGTGAGCGCAGTTGGTCAATTATTGTTGGGAACGGTCCGATTGACAGTTTGTACGCTCCGCGTGGCAGGGATGCTTCATCACTGAAAATGCTTGGAAGTGGCCATTTATGATTCGATAGAATATGTTGATGGCTTTCAGTTACATTTTATACGTTAGTCATGTGGTAATGTACAAGAGCTTTTGGTGTGGAGTAATTAAATTTCTGGCTGGGATGCCCCACTATTGAAAAAGTCTGGTCATTGTGCGATAATTAAATGGTGCTTTCTGGCTTGGCCTTTGGTGTGGGGGAAATATGAACGTCTGGATGGGGTGGTAGCAAATTTACCCAATTAAAGTGTTATGTTAGTTTCCTATAATAATGAAGTAGTATTTAGTTAGTTGTGGTAGTTTTGTAGTAATAGGTAAATAACCCAGCCCGGCGGGGATACCCCACCATTGGAGGTTGCCTTTTTTTAATACATGTGAATTTGATGAACATTTGCAACATGTTTCGTGTGGTTAGTAAATGAGCTAATTGAGTGAGGTGGGGCAATTAGAGACGAGTTTACCCAAGCACTGAAAATATCTGACAGTTATTACTTTTGATGCCGGTGACGATGCTGAACGTTATGCAACAAATTTCATGCAGTTAGTAAATGCGCTGATCTAGCTTAGCTTTTGGGAATGGGAAGTTATGGACGTCTTGCCAATTAGAATTTCCCAACATGGAAATTTACTAATTTTGTCGATGATTTAATAGCGGAAAAGCATTTGTGATGCACCAATGTATTCTCAGCATGCCAAAGTGACCAAAAGTTTCCACAAAGGTGGGTTTTAGAAGTGGAATGGGTACGAAAACCAGAATGCCTGTAACTCTTTTTGCTCAAGGCCGATTTTGGTGGGGTTTTTTCCTGAAGTTGCACTCAAAATAGACCTTTCATAAAAAGCAAGAATGACTTGTTTCAGATTTTTTCCCTAGTTCACGTAAATCCGAAGTCTTCCTATCAGCCAAATGTCAAATGGTATGTTGAGGAAACGGAACTTACTACTTTTAAAGGAGAATACTACCACAAAAGGTTGCTCTAATATGAAAAATAACGTTAATATTATAATATTTTTAGCCCTGCGAAATTTTAAGTCATTCTGAATATTTTTACGAAGGAAAAATAAACCAAAAAAAAAATCCGAATTAACATTTATGCATATCTGCTGCCTCGTTTTGATTTTCTCCGTTAGTGACGACAGACGTTGTGAATTTCCCTATAGAAGGCTATTGCAACTGAGTACTGTATACCGTCATTTTGACTAACTGGAAGCATAAACATGATCCATTGCGTTGCTTGAAAATGTACTAATAACCCAACAATAAATCAGGAAGCACGTGTCATTTTTTTTTTTAATTTCCAAGCGAGGCAACACACAGAAAAGTTTGGACATAACCTGCTTCTCTTCCCATTCTCTTTGTTCGGAGCATTTCGATTTATCTGCTAACGAGCGTGATTTTAATAATAATATTATGTCGATCAATATATAGCAGTTATGTTATCTTTCTATGTTAAAACTGTGCATAGTCCTATGGTGAAACCGACACGCTTTCAAAATCTAGCAATAGAAATGACTGGAGTAACCATAGCAACTAAAAGTAAACAACACAGCTAAGTAGCCTAAATACTAATGTAAATCAAATTAATATACCCTTTTCGAAGTGTCTTCCTCGTCAGTAGTAGGTGTAGGCCTATGTCGATGATTTTGCAGTCGATCATAGATAGTCTTAGATGTAGGAAGTCCGTCAGATTTAACTAGGTAAATAAGTGTGATAGAATTTTTTTCAGCGATGCTGATTTTATAGGCCTATCGACGTGATCCTCTTTTTTCAATTGTTGCACAAAGAAAGTAGGCTAGGGCATATCATACCGTATTACCCTATGGCTGGCGTAAACTTGTTGGAATTAATAGTTTTTCTCTGATATGTTTTCGCTGATGAAGCGTGAACATCAATAAATGAAGCGAAAAGTTATCGAGAATCGAAGGACTGTGATAAGACAAGGTAGGCCTATTCTGACCTAATCCGAACACAGCCTGCAGCAATTGTTCTTCTTCGCTAGAAATGGTAGAATGTTCCAAACCATCATCGTCACCGTTGTTGCTCGCATTGCGAATTGGCTCGTACTGATAGGGAAGAACATTCGGTGCGAAATCAATGTCTGACAAGCTGTCACTTTCTGCCGATGCCATATTGAAATATACATCGACTGCTACACCATTGTCACCTCTTAAGTCATGTCACGTGATTTACCTTCAGCTCATTAATTGCCGGGTGTTTCCGTAATTGAGGAAATCCGAAAGTGTTTTTAACTTTATTTGTTACTAAAACTTTTTTTTTTAAAAAATAATTCTGAAATGCGTTACACAATGAACTAAGTATATGATAAAATTAAACTGTTACTATAGCATTCTCCTTTAAAGTACGTAATTGCGCCCTTGGCAATACATTTAAAATGAAGAGATCTTATTTTAGAAGAAATAGTTCTTTATCGTTACATATTGTTAAAAATCGTATGGCCTGTGAATAGAATTATATATGTTACTGTAAAGTGACGAGTATTTTACAACTTAAAAGCCAAATTATTACCTTTTATACAAAATATCGAAATTAAATTTACTGTTATTTATTAATTTCAAGTCAAGAACAGATGCAGCTGTTGTACCAGAATTGTCTTTATTTAATATTAGTTCAGGGGGATATATTTCATTTTTATAAAGTTGGTTATCATTGATGAGTGTTATTTCGTCAATGTATCGGAAGGTATAGTTAAGATTTTTACATTATAAACAGCCTTTCTTTTATGTCCCTGAAGGCAGAATTTATATCTATTTCAGACAAGTTTCTGTCATGAAGTACAATTAACAATGAAGACAGTGGATGATGACGACCTTTGATAAGTAAATTAAAGGTTCCTTACGGGAATATTGGTCTGATGTCTTTCAGGCTTTGAATTGATAAGAATCTCCGTTTAAAGCGTGAAATTCAGAGAAACAGTATATTGTTCCCTACCCAATGCATCTAATGAGTCATAATATATTCGTTTGAAAAAGTCGGGTAAAAAAAGGAATGATCTTTGATTTATCCTGAAGCTACTAAGACAAGTAATTTATTTAATGTTAAAGATGCATTCCCACGAAAGGTAGTTATTTCCAGCAAATGTACGATAAATGTGGTATTTATGGAAAGTACACACCCGATCTTACTGGATTCCTTGATAATCACAGGACAAACATGTAAGTTTGTCACTAACTGTATGCCAATGATCCAAGAAGTTAGTTGGGTTTCGATATTTACGGTAAATGGACAGTGAGTAACGACAAATGCAATACACGTGACAAACCAAACTGCTTAAAATCGATTTTACGACTTGTGATATTTCGTTGCGATTAAAATTTTGATATATAAATTAGTTTGAATAAGTTGTAGTCCAAATGTATCATGAAACAACATAGTTTGTTCGTGGGAAGGCATCTTTAAAGAGATGTAGGCTATCCAGGGTGCATGCCGCCATAAATCACTTTTTAATGGTACTAATTATTCAAGATGCATGTTGATTCAGAAACTCTCAACAGTATTTCAGTTCCTAAATAATGCGCATTGTTTATCTGTATGACGTCACTGTAATAAAATGTCATTTTGTTAGCCTACCGATTTAACAATTAAGAGTTTTCAAACGTTGTATTAGAGAGATATGGAGGTTATATAGTAAGATTAAATAAGTCGTAGATCACCATAATATAGAATGGTGATACTTTAATGACTTGAATAAAGTAGATGTCGAGTCATAAACTAAGGAATTGCAACTGCACTCTGATTAAAATACAGATCTATATTTCGTTTTGTTTTTAATACTGTCGATGGCCTTCACTATATGAAGATCTGACCATTTGTACTGGAAGGTCGCGTCAGGGGTCGGACAAACGGCTTTTGACCCTATGACGTCAGACATTGATTAATCAATCAGCGTTGACGTTTATAGTGGTTTATCCACAGTTCCGTGTATGGCACGCCATAAGTCGCCGTAACAGATGGTTTCATTGGCTAATCCCCCACCCCACCCAGAAGGCCTATTACATAGCAACTCTTCCAGATCCTAATGTAGTACATACAAATAAAACGAAATTTTGAACTATAAAAAACGAAACGAAATAGGATTTGTGTTTTACTCAGATTGGTTATACTGGTTTTAAATCGCCACAGACTGTTCCAAAGTGGAGCAAATAAATCAGTTTAAAACTCCCAGCTCACTCACTACCTGTCTTCGAGAAGGAAATTTGTTAATTAAAAGCTGGCTTAGAGCAGCTGTCTAAACAGGTTGAAGCGACGGCTCCAGCTAGGATTCGAATTGTGCAGCAAGTTATTTTCCCGGCAAGTAGTTAATCTAAAATCGAAGCTGTCTTAACTTATATATGAACGCCAAGCTTTTTGACCTATAAACCCGACCACTGCATAATTAGTCTGAATGTTTAATTTAACTAAATCTTGAATGTCAGATACACTTACAAGACGACTGAAATCAGCTGGGTACTTTGGCTGGTATACCATATCTGATATATATTGCTATGGTTGCTGTTCTCTGTCGTGATATGTTAGTCCCGAAATGCGCTGATTAATATCGAGTGCCCCCCCCCTCGTCTCTCTCTTAAATTAGACTTTTAATTAAGATGGAATTAATTTAAATCAAGATAATACATAAAATATTGCTAAGTTTGCGGTTTTATGTTGAGGTAGTCTTCTACAGCTAAATATCTACCATATGTTAGTCCCGAAATGACCTAATTAATGTCGAGTGCCCCCCCCCCCCCATTCTCTCTTAAAATGTTTGAGTCTTAAGGTAAAAAGAGATGATGGCATATATTTGCAGATCTGGAATGGGAATCCATTTTCAATCTTGATTACGTGCAGTTTGATCATCGGACTTTAATATAAAGGTTTGTACAATGGAACCAGAAAGTTGTAAAATAGATAACACACTGAAAGAATTAATAACCTTTATAGTCATTATTTTACCTACCATATAATAATTGAAATCTCGTAGAATTAAACTAATCATTTTGTGGAACGGCGATTCGCTGATAGTTCCAAGTACAATTAGGGTATCGATATATATACATAGTAGTACAATCTATATTGTGCGGTTAAGGCTGTCGTCCTATCGCCAACCTCAGCACAACCTTGCCACTTCTCGATGGGAGAGAGGGTGGCAACCATGGTCACTCGGCACATAATAATTTCTATCTTTCCACAGTCCTGAATTCGTCCCCAGGAAGTGTTCATTAGACAATGAATCCGAAAAGGCACGATAGCGGCTTAATGAAGGGAATGGGGATGATCTTTTTTTCTTTCTCGCCCCCCCCCCCATATATTTGTTTTACATGGATAAAATGATACATTCAGTATATATTCAGTAGAATCATTACGACTCTTTTTATATCAGTATCCAGGAACATGAAATATTGGATTTCTGGCATATCATGGGGTATATATGTAATCTGAAACCCTAGAATCAACGTTATAATCTAAATCTTCAACCCTGATCTAAATTAACGTAGATCGGTGGAATGTCATCCGATTATGATCGCCATCCATTCAAGCAAAAAATTGTTTTCATAACCTATGACCCATTTGGTGTTTGGCACACTGACCCATTGATTGGTCTTGGACATAAATGACAGAAACGTCCAACGAAGGCCTGTAACAATTTAATATGATTTACCAAATTTCATCATACTTAATGAAACATTTCCCTTTAGTTAAATACTACCATACCATTCATATTTTTATTGCTCATTGATTTTCCTTTTCACAACTCAACCCAGTTTCAAATGTCATTTTTTATAGCTGAATTTTTTAGATTCCATTTGTAATTTTCAAACAGAGATTTTATATTGTTTAAAAGTTAGAAGTATTAGCGTGTATTTTACTCAACTGTTCTCTTAAAAAGTTTCATATTCCAACTCCCTGATCGACGCATTTATATTATTTTACCACCCAAAAGATCATAACATATAACTATCTGGTTAAAATAGTAAGTGGAATACATGTCAAAAATAGAAAATCCTAGGAAGATTGCTTTGGGGAATGCAACGGTCATTGCAGGAAACGTACCCAACACGCCATGACAATCCTTGGTTATGAATAATAATTTATGGAAATTCGTGGTTTGGGTGGGGTCTTACTGGGAAGGATTATCTGAATGAGTTTCTCACTAGAGTGGCTAATATGCATATGTTTGAAAACAAATCGATCCTAAACAGAGCATTAATAGTCAACTAGATGATACGTGTTCCCGAGAATGGATTCAAATAAGATATGATAATGGATTCAAATAAGATATGATAACATTATATTGTTTACTGATGTCTCTTTGTAAAATCCGACGAATAGATTTATTAGAATTATTCATTGTCAAGATAAGAGACCTAAAAAGAAAGTTAAGGGTCACTGAATATCTTGTTTTGTTTTACACTTTGGCTTTGGTTTTATTGACTACGTTTAGCTATTTTTGGTAGGGCCGGGGAATGTTATGTTTATTTCTTCATTTGTGGTTGGGGACAGGGAGGGGACAATTACGAAAATTAACGATTTCATAGATTACATTCTGTTACAACCTATTTTCAGCATATTTATTCTTTCAAAATAAGGGGAATAGGATTGATTTATCAAACTATATTTATGTTTCTAAACGGGAATACTATATTACTAGGATACATACATCTTACGTGTTTCAGCACCATAAACTTTAATCTAATTTGGTCAACGTTAAAATTGATTTCCTGCTGAAAAAGACCTATTTGTGTACCAAAATGATATTAATTCTAATCTGGATAAAATGTGAAACATGATTAAATACGCAATAAATTCGCTTATTATGAGTCCAATCTTTGTCTAGTAAACAGGAGCAAGCGGTTATATAAAACCCCAAATTACATAGTGATCATGGTGGCCTTAAAACAGTCGTATAATTATTTCACCCAAAATGTAACAATGTTCCTTAATTGGTGGAATAAGGCATTGCTTTTAAACAATTAGAGGCAGTAATGCATGGAATCAACAATGAATTGTGTGGTTATTTCAAAGGCTAAATCTATTCAAGTATCACGCTATATCTGATGTGAGTCTAAATGTCAAATAAGTTGGACTAACTACTCTGTAAGGTTTGCTGTGTCAATACAATAGAGAGTGCTACCTCAACACAAATTAGGTTATTTCGGGACTATAATACCATATAATTATATTCGTTCGCGCATTGGGAGCTTTAGTAGCAGGGACTCGAAACCACGCCACTTGACTCAATAGCAGACGTTTTGATTTTATAGAAATGAAATTATAATAGTGACCAACATTTATGGTTAGCTTAACATATACTTTACAGCAAAAGAAACGTCAGGTTGGTATGTTACTCTGAATTGACGCATTGCATAAAACTTGCCAAATGTTTTCATTGTATATTTGGGACCACATCTCCAACTTTACCTGAGCAATAAGGCTCCTGCCCAAACACAGAATTGAACCCAGGAAATGTTCTCAAAAACGCAACCTGACTTCTGAGATGGTAATGTGTTCTAGCTCAATGTCATCCACAGTCTTCGACATTGCAAACCAAACTTATTGGTCAATTTAAACCCACATTGATGTTGGTATCTTACCGTGAGAAGTTGGGCTTCTGATATCCACAATATTTAAGACAAAATGAAAATTGGCACGCGAATCGTGTGCCAAAATGGTTTGGAGTGCCTGTTTTATGAAACGGCTCGGGTGAACGAGGCTAAACATGAAATACATACTACCGGTGTAGATTGGAATAACTAGATTCCAAAGACTGACATTTAATTCTGGCTCTTTGCGGATTTCGCCAAACATAACCGATTATACATGTAGAAATTACAATAAAAACGGAAACGATTGAATGTAAATCAGTTCATATACATTCTTACACACACCTCAGGATGTTATTTCCTTTGATCTCCCATGCATGTTATGAAACGTATCAACCTGTTGTGACATATCAACCCTCGATTAGGGTAATATTTATCTCATATTATATTATGCATTTCGACCCATTTGTGTCCATATCTAGGCGCTACAGCATAGCGATTTGGCTCCTTTATAGAAGAAATGAAATGAAATGGTGTTTAACTTCCTGCTGTTCTGCTCCTAACCTGGGCTAATGAAGACGGGCACACGCCATACAGTGTGCTATGAGGGAAATTTTGCCCGGGCAGCGGCGCTACGGCCTACTCTTATATCGAATTCCAACTGCCAAAGGATCTTTTACGTGCACGCCAATGTATACACGGGACCTCGGCTTTTTGTCCCATCCGAACGACTAGACAGCTGTCCTTGTCAGGCCCTCCATCCTGCATCATTGACAAAGGGAAACCACGGCGGAAAATCTGGATGAACTTTCTCTGCCAATGCAGGGATCGAACAACCGACCTCCTGGGCGACCTTAGGATGTAGACTATGGTCGAGACTACAATCTGAACCAGCACCCGAACGCAAATGGCCGTAACCATTGACTATTCAATATGGTGGCGACCATGTCAGTTGTTTCGCCTGCTATATTTTCTCGTATTTACTCATGTATTTTTAAAAACTGGTTAATTTTCCACACTGCGATGTGAAAGCAAGCTTAAAATAGGTTACAAATAGGATTAGTCAATATCAGAATATTTTTAATTGGATTAATGTCACCCAACCAACTAGATCATTTCACACGTACATTTTTTTGTGGTGGGCCTATATATATATTCGAATAAGAAGATCCTAATCTGTCAAATTTATCAAAAAAAAGACGAAAAAAGTAATTCAAACTTAACATCTATACTCCATAATGCCCATTCAATCAATAACTTTCATGTGTTAACATGGGCCCTATAATATCGACCAAGGTGTAAATAACCCAACGGCAATCGGCAATTTTTTTATATTTTCAGAAAATCTTCTCAAGTGTCAGTTTTTTCAGCCATCTTTGAACTATCCCGACCGTGCTTTATCGCATGGTACGGCTGGTCACGACCACTGGTTGAACTAAATGTCATTCGCATGCAGATAGTTCGACTATAGTACGGAAATCCGTGCAACCGAAGGTCGCCCAGGCTAGCGAGCCAGCGTCTTACCCACTTAGCCCCGTGATCCCCCCTTTAAAGAAGAGGGAGTATATTTATATTCCATATATACTAGTGTTTTATTCTCATTAAGTCCTAGCCGTCATTGGTGCCATGTTATATTTTTCTTTTCTATACAAATCGGATATCAAAGTTTGGTTACCTTCTTGAGTGTGTAAAATTTCCTTTCCATCACATGAAGTAATAGCACGTCATAAACAGAAATACCACATTCAAAAAATAGCTCCCTTCTCAGTATTATGTTCTATTTGTAACATTATTTGAGAAATTTAAGTCGCTTAAGTGGGTCATGCAGATATTGGAAACTACTTTAGTAGACCGTGTTTTATCATTTGTCCGTTAATGGAGATGAAGAATAGGGTAATCTTGATGGCATTACCGCATAAAATAATCATAAGAAATATACTGACATATCAAAATAGTTTCTAATCCGTTTCGTGGAAGATATGACATATCAAATTGCAAACGAACAACTTGTCGGTTCATTGTGGGTAATACGAGAATCTCAGAATGAAAAAAACAGTCACAATTCAATTCAGTTCCATCCTGGTTTCGAAAGTCAACCGAGAAGCAGTCCTTAATTTCAAGAATTCAGCTTTATTTACAAAACTCCAATGAACAGTCAATGCCAGCAAATTTTAAAATCTTCCAGCGAAATCGTCCCGAAATCGTATTCCGCAAGTCTTTACATTCTGATTTCGGGATTTACTTTCAATTTTCACGAAACCATTTAACTCTTAGAATATCATTGAAAACTTTGTCGTGTATCAAGACAACGCTGCGATTTGTGTTCATTCTTAATAAGCAATGGGTACAAACACATTGAAATATCTACTGCCAAGGCTCCGAAAGTTTGTTAATGTTCTGCGGATCAGAGGTTTTGATAATTTTACATACATACTTAGATTGTTTGACGTGTCCCCCTTTTCAAAGGCGTTACTGCCCCATTCCTAAACACCAGTTTTATAGGATTTTTCACATCTACTGAGATTTCTTTTTCCTAATTGCCAAGTTTTCAGATTATATTTTTAAACTTGCTTATATTCTTTGGCTAGTCCTATGAAGGAATGCATCCTATCAATATACAGAATGGCCCAAAAATGTTTCCTGGCGTTAGTGGCCTTGTTACCGAAACGTTGTAAATGTTTTTCAGATCAGTTTTGGGGGTCATTTCTATTAATGAGCAGCTAATATACAAAATCCACCGGCAAATTCTAGAAATTTGAGCAGCAGTATTGGAATTTGTTACCAATAAAGAAGCTTTGCGAGCTATGATAATATAATGATCTATTCAAATATACAAAGACGAAATCGTTACTTATTTAAAAAGACAGGAAGTGATAAACTTATATCATCACATAATAACTTTACAGGCTGTTGAAAGCGTTAGATGTACAGGCCAGACTCGTAGCATTTGACAATCCAAAAGATTCATTCAAGCCAGTCGTATATAATTTGGTATTTGAAACGTTACGTGACTGTCGAACCGAAATAATTAGTTTCCAGTAACTGTTATCACAACGAGTCACTGATGTATAAATTCTTCAGGTGAATTGAACCCCATTATCTGCGAATTGTTCCGTCCATTGCTGATAAATCGAATCGAATTATCCATTATTCCATCACAAAGTTCACATTTCAATACTAGAAATGTCTATATTTATCTCTTATCTTTCTGAAGCTTTTACTGATCTTCCACATGTTCTTTATTATTAGGAATATCATCTTTTAAATTTAAAGGAAAAAACATTAGTTTGTAACATCAACGCGTGTGTATCTTACGGTTTTTATTGTAAAACATGGCCTGTTTATGAGACTGTGATGGGATGTACTTTTATTCTAAATAAAAGCCATTATATATTTATACAATCATCATAATATAGACTTGCATTTCGTGTTAAAATGTCTATGTCTTAGATTACGACACATTACCCGATCCAATGTTGGTATATACATCCCAGTCTGCATTAGCCCAGTAGGAACATAATAGTAGGACGTTAAACCACATTTTATTTCGTATATATGTCAAATTTCTTTCAAACAGTGGATTGTTGTCAGTTCCACGCTGTATATCAATGGGCTATAATTTAGTCAACATATACTACAACATTTCTGACAAAAGTGCTTTTTGATAGCAATTTCTTAGACTTAAGATCATTCCAAATGTTCTGCAGCCCTGTATGCTATATTCATTTCAAAATGTTGTAACGGAAGAAACTCAATAGGCCGTAGTGTATAAAAAGGGCTCTACCGGTCTCACCTCTTTAGCTAGCAATATGATAAGTGTGTTCGCACTTTTTCAAATTCTAGTAATATTATCTATATAAATGTTGAAATACAATATGGAATATTTTCTGATATTGGTATTATCTATGCGTTTTTCTCCAATTTAAACCACCTACAATACACTACAAAATCATCTGAAATTATTTCTTCTTCGTTGTCGTCAAAAAAAAAATGTATTCGCCCATCTTTTAGGCACAGACAATTGTACAAGGAGACTGACAATCGCAGGACATAGTGACCGCCTTGTCATGTGATAATAATGGGTTAGTTGGGTGGGGAAATGAGCATTCATGTTTCTATGTTCAATTTTAGTATATGAATAGAGGAACTAGATTTGGCAACGTATCCCGCTTTATTTTATTTTAATGTTTACCTGGCCCATCAAGAGACACACATAGGTTAAAATCAAGATTTATTTTACCGAGTGAAATACTGATCGTTGTGCCAGAATTAACACGATTTTATCACGTGAGGAATCGTCACAGGTGTTAGCGAGGAGTATGGAAGTGCCTTCATTATCCTTGTTAGGATTTGACTGATGTTATCTGGAAATGTGTAGAATCTAAGCGTTTTTACGTCCTTAACATGTGTAGGTCATTACCACACATATATTAATATTATGTCCTTGGCTGGTTACTGGTCTCGTATTCATACGCACTGAAATGAATGAGTGATGGGTTGACACATAAAAAGATTTATAATTTGGTAAACATCGCTGGTTCTGTGTGAAAACAAAATATCACCAGATCACATATGATAGGAAAATTACTATAAGTAACCAATCATTATAATTACTTACGTCAAATTTGACCAATTTGATAATTGAAAGCCGAAACCTAAGGGTAGAAAACTATCAGAACTCTGGGCGATCGGTAGACAGCCGCTAGATTCTAGGAGATGAAATGAAATGAAATGGGGTTAACGTCCTACTGTTTTGGATTCTTAGAGGGCAGGATCATGTAGATTTGTTGGAGAGATTGCTGAGGTTCAAGAGACACCATCTGGATTGAGTAGACCCCAAGGATTTGTAGGAGTGCCATATGGTTTAGTGCATGTGTTCCGTCAGTAAACTGGATCTGCGAGTTTGTTTAGCGGTAGAGCGAAAGACCTGTTAATTTTAAGTATGGTGATGTAACATATGCTTGTAACCTATGTATCCAGTGCTTGGCATAAAAATGTATAAACAAACTGTTGCATTGTTGTTCCTGGTAGACAAACGTCGTCCTAAGAAGAAAATTACAAATATAACCAGAGACAGACAATACTAGACGATCACAGGGCTAACAAGCCAACAGTGAGGTTGATTTCCCCCGCCGAAATCCCAAAATAAATAGATGCCACCTATTAATTAATCGCACATTTATATTTTTCAAAAGTATCGAGCAATCATACTGATTATAAACTATAAACTATGTGACAGAGGAGAGAGTATGCGTCACATGTCGACTGTGGGGAGTTTTAGCATGTTGGTTTTCTACATCTAAGTATAGCGACGCATATCGCTACAATAATGCTACAACTAGTGAATCATTATTAACACATAATAAACAGTGGTTACATATTATGTACCTTCAGCGCTGATAGGTTTCACCGCGTATTGGGTGGACGTTTTATTACAGCATCTTGGTACATGATTTTCAATAAACATGTAATTAACATTACATATCTCTCCACTATACAGTAAAATGCACTGTGACTTCAATAAAATAGATCTGTATTTTAATCAGATGGTGCCAATGGTGCACATTCCTTGTCAGGTCTTCCATCCTATATCAAGGATAAGAAGAATTCACGCTGAAACTTGTTGTAACCATTGTACAAAACACCACAGAATGTCAAGTGAAATGTCGACGAAACTTCCGTATGGAATAATTAATTCATTGACATATTAATGAAGGATACATTTCAAGAGGATTACTAATGGATTTGCTTTGTTTTCTTTTTCACGACCCATTAGATTAAATTAGGACGCAAAATGTTTGATTGTAGAATTCTGTGTTTTATACGAATGACATTACCATAGTGCCGTCTGTAATCAAATGGAATCATGCTATTCATATCTGTAAGAAAGAAATTACATTGGAAAAATTATAATTTCTTATTTCTGTAATCTACCTTATGTGAATGATTATGGTTTAAAATAACGAGCTGTTAGCATCCCAGTAACACATGCTAGATCCATTTAGCTAAAGCGACTGCAACAATAAGATAATGAAAAAGTATTGCTTCAAAGGTGAACCTAGTCTTAAAGGAGCTAAACCTCTAACTCATTTTTTCCCAAATATTTTAAATTAAACACACGAATAAGAATTCAGTATTGGTTCATTTCAATCAATATTGATGCTGTGATCTTGCCGTGAAAATATGGGATCCTAATATCCAATATCTAAGACACAATGAGCGTTTTATAAATGTAATATAAATCACTTTACATTTACATATATTCATAATTACAATAATGTATGCTTTTAGATCCATTTTCATCTCCAAAGAATAGAGACAATATTGTCAAAAATAATTACCCGCAATATTCAAATTCATTCAACGACTGACAGCGTGGTTGTGATATGAAAAATCCAAGATCTTTAACTTAATCTAGAGACACAAGCGAGCACCTATGGTAATGCATTGTTATGTTTTTTTTACGCCGTTGTCCATTCATATCTATATGTTTTACGTCATTGTAGATTATTTTGTCCGTTCACATCTGTTTCTTTTACGCCAGTGTAGATTAATTAGTCCATTCATATCTATGTTTTTTGTATGTCATTGTAGATTTTATCCATTCATATCTATAATATGGGTTTTGTTTATGTCATTGTAGATTTTTGAAGTACCATGGGTCGTCTGTTAGTCGTGGAAAGCGGGTCTCCAACAAACCGGTCGCCACATCCCACGTATGGACAATGCACTCTTTTCTTACTACATATCTTGGAACAACCATTTATCGTCTGGTTTGTTTCTTTACTTCCTATTCTGACATTTCACAGCTTCACGTTGTGATTGAATATACTGCATCTTAAATAGTATGATTAACTGGAACAACAAACACAAGAGTCTCTTGACAACAGTTGTATATTAAGTCTGGATACATAGGTTACAAGCATAGGTTACATTACAATACTTTAAATTAACTCTCCACCCCAACCAGCGAGGCTAAGTAAACCACTACATCAAATAGTCATCTAAAGTACCCAGGCGATGTCTAACACTAAGGAATGATGCCAAATGATGCAATAGTAATTTTCCACCACGACTGATCTGGTAATATTTTGTTTTTCACAAAGAACCAGCTATGTTTTGGTTTTATAAATCTTCTTATGTTTCAACACATCACTCATTTTAATTTGAGTACGTGAGATATGACTTCTCTACAATGTGTCAATCTATTAATTAAAGATACAATATGGTCGCAAACACCATAGTACTATATTTTGTCCATTTATATCTATATAGGTTTTGTTTATGTCATTGTAGATTTTGTCCATTCATATCTATATAGGTTTGGTTATGTTATTGTAGATTTTGTCAATTCATATCTATATGGGTTTTGTTTATGTCATTGTAGATTTTGTCCATTCATATCTATATTGTATGAGTCCCGGTTTTTACTTCAGTATACATTACTTTGTCTCTTCACAACCGTATTGATAGTAGCTGTGTAAAAGTAGTTTAAACACGACAAAGTGTTCTACCATTCTTATTAATATCTCAATCAAAAACTCAATTAATGCTATGTTGACCAAAGACAGAAGATGAATAATAATAGTGTTCAATTTGGATCATTTATTCTCGAGTATTTTATACAGAGGAAAATATTGACATCTTCAAACCTTCGCCCTTTTAGTAAAAGATATCTGTCTATTTTGACAAGTGCTTTATAAAGCAATGGGTGCTTCCCATTACTTGCGTAGAACAAATCCTGGGTTAACAGTTCTTGTAAGAAATGCAAAGAAAGATCAATTTGGAACCTCACTGAGTAAATGAAATGGGATTTAACGTCAAACTTACCTCATTGAATAACTACAGATACCCCCCCCCCACCAAGTCGTATACTCTACAATTCAAAATAGCTCCAAATGATTCCAATCTGCAAGGCATATTGACGATCACGCCAAATACACGCCTAACTATTCAGCTGAATTTAGTGTCCAGTCCATGTTCACCTTGTCAGTTTTCCAAGACTGGATTCTAGTCAATCGGATGGGTCTGAAAACACGAGACCCATCCATGTGCTCGTTGGCGTACACGCAAAAGAAGCATTTGCGAGTATAATTCGATGAAGAGTATTCGAAAATGTCGTTGTCGGAACAAGATTTTCATCATAGCACATTGAATGGTGCTAGCCCGTCTTAATTGTTCTAGTTGATTCTGAAATATGGTACGGTAAGCTCCATTTCATTTTACTTAAACTTAGTAAAACACTTGATGGTCGTGGGCCGAGATTTGCTTATAGTCTAGTTGTCAAACTCCATTTTAAGCATTGACGTGGAAATATAGACCACCTAATGTTTTTTGGTGGATTATATATCTTCAATATCTATAGATTATGAATCCAAATGATGCCATCCTGACATCCCTGGGGATATTAAAATATTCAAGATGGCTGCCATGAGGCATTTTATGGTTATTTAGTGGGGTACAATGTGTGACAGATTCTCTAGGACCTCGGTTTGAAGATGAGTTTTGTAAGAATTCGACCCGCTGAATCCAATGCGCTTGAGTATTCCTACTAAATGTGATGGCAAATTCCGCTAGGGGGGCAAATTCAAAATGGGGGCATTATTTTGGCGGGAAACTTAAAAAGGTGTTCCCTAAAAAGGTGTGTAATATATTGAAATATAGGTTTTTGGTGTATAATATATCTTCAATATGTGTAGTTTCAGAATCCGGATTGTGCCACCCTGGCACTTTGAGGAAATTAAAAAATTCAAAATGGCCGCCATTAGACAATTTCTGGTTATTTACTTTTATTTAGTGGGGTAAAATTCGGGACAGATTCTCTTGGACCTCTGTATGAAGGTGATTTCTATCAGAATTTGGCCCTCTGAATCCAATGAAATTGGGTATTCCTCCTATAAAAGCTGGCTAATTCCACTAGGGGGCCAAATTCAAAATGGAGGCTCATTTTTCGGTGTCATTTACTTCAGTTATAAACATAAAAACACGTTCCGGCCAAAAGGTATTCCAGGTTCAGCTCATATCCAAAATGGTAGTCATATTTTGCAAGACATAACCATATTAGAAATGTATTAAACTAGGTTTTCGGGTTCGCCGTATTCATATCTGAATTGCGAAATGTGCCATGATCGAACGAAACCTCAATATGGTTCCCAAATTCAACAAAATAGCCAAGTTTAGTAGACCATGGACGAAAATAGAACCGGTAATGTAAAAACTTATGTTTCACAGGACTAAGAGTACAAATTACAGAAGCTACGGGGAGCGAATTGTCAAGCATAAATTATGATCCACTATGATACCCGTCCGTGTCACCTTCTCTACTAGTAAACAGAGTGGAATAAGGGATGGAAAACGTTTGTCAGCGTGATACAAGCCCCAGCTTTATTGGCGCGTATAAATGACCAAATAACTTTCAAGACAAATGTCATCTCCGTTGCATGACATGGATGGAATGGGAAGAATCAGACTGTTTTACCGATTGCGAGTATTCCAATGATTCAACAGGGGTGAGTTAGACAATGTTACAGAAACCACCTTTATACCGAGGGTTTAATGTCCACTCGACACAAACTAGGTCATTTCGGGACTAACACATGATTGGAGAATCGAAACCACACCAGTTGACTTAATGACAGACCTCATGATACAGCGCTCATAATTTTGAATTTGGCCCCCAAGCGGAATTAGCCGTCACTGTTAGGAGGAATACCGATGCTCATTGGATTCAGTGGGTCGAATTCTTATAGAAACCGCCTTCAAACCTAAGTCCAAGGGAATCTGTCACATAAATAACCAGAAAATGCCTCATGGCAGCCGTCTTGAATATTTAAATTTCCCCTAGGGTGCCAGGGTGACATCATCCAGATTCTGAATCAACACATACTGAAGATATAATATGATCCATCAAAAAAAAAAAAAAAAAAAAACATTAGGTGGACTATATTTCCAGGTTTGTTGCCTTCTGCCGGACTATCACAAATCCATCCGTGATATATGATCGGAAGAAGTCAATACCTATTCAGTATTAACAGCGTACGATATCTGTATTTTTAACTCAATAGGGAGAAATCTGTTATATGTATGAGCTCTTAATATTCTCTTTCATGATGTCAAATAGGCCATTATGAAGTCTGTGAAGTTATTCACGCATGTTGTAGATGCTTTGAGTTGATGTAGTCTTCAAAGAGATCTTGTGTAAATTTGATAAAAGGAGCTTGACTCGGTGTATTTTATCATATCAAGTTGTTTAAAGTAGCTGTAATTTTTCTGTCTGTGGTGTAAATGCCAACCTCTCATTCGGTGGAATCGTGCTATTAAAGTCCTGTTATATGAAGACTGCTCAGACTAGATGAGTTTAATAGAACCGGTGGCAATGGTAATAATACAAAGGTATACACTATAATATAATCTAACCACTTCTTAATAAAGTATGTCCCCTTCGTGGTCTCATTTTAGCAACTATGATCATTCTTTCCCAAGTCAAACCCACTATGCAATGACTGGGTCTGTTGCACACATATGTTGGTAGAGTAAATAGAAAAACAAATGAAAAAGAAACTAAAGAGTGGTTTATGTAAGTGTCATGTTATTTTACCCCACTTTTATTGACTAGTTCATTGCCATCGTCAGTCTATATTTACCATATCATATGCCAATTCTTAGAAATACAAAGATATAGGTCTGTCCTAAATGTTAATTCATATATATATGTATGCCTACTTTTCTTATCCAGCCAGGGCCTGAATTAATAGTTTCCTTGTTGGTCCTAATAAACTTCGTTTCTGGTATTTGTAAAACTGATAAATTGAGTTTGTAATGTGTATTCCAATGTTTTTTTTTTAATTTTTTGTTGTTGTTAACTTCAGTTAGATATATCATTGTCCACATTATAACACAGTTTATCTCATCAAAACACGTTCTTCAATGAATGCATTATCTTTTAAAGGATTGCGTGATCATAAAAACAAACAAAACTTTTATTGTGATTTTCAGTATAACAGTAATAAATCTTGACAGAAAGCTTAACATAAAAGTCTACATATTCAAATTAGTTTATGTCTTTAATATGAGACGGTGTTTTGTTCTGTATGTATATCTTGTTTTGTTTATTAATATGACAGACGATATACAACAGGCGGTAGTTTTTACTTTGATGTCCATAGCAGTTATATATCTCATAATAACCTGTCATGACATCATCATAGGTTGATATATTCGTTCATATCAACCGCTGATGACGTCATGACAGGTTGATATTTCATATCGACCGCTAATGACTTCATCTCATGTCAATATATTCGGCTCATATCAACCGCTGATGACGTAGATGATCGAAATAATACAAAAAAAACACAGAAATAAATTTTTATTCTTTTGACAATTAAAATTTGTTATGGTACAGTTTCTAACATTCAGGACCGAAATAGACGGCGTACTTATCGTCATACATGTATTTAGATCGGTTATCCATGTCTAAGACATCTTTCAGAATTTCCTTTTCGTCCACATTGCGATTATTTCTCCACACAATTATCCAATCGTAGGGTGACCCACCATAAATAAATATCTCCATATATCTCGACAATTACGCTACAATATTTATATATATGCCAAGCCTCAAATCAGTTTCACACAATTATAGTCACTAAATAAACGATCATGTTGTACTTAATACGCTATGACCATTAATCATGTATAAATAATAGACTGAAAACTGGTTCCAAGAGTCGTCCATAACATCCAGACACTTTTGAGTAAAAGATAGGTTACGTGCCCTTGTTTTGAAATTAGTCTCGCTTAACCAGTCTATCGACCATTCTACGTCTGATTGACAGGTCGGGATAATCAAGACTACTTTTTTACGAAACGTAACAGAAAGCTAGAACAAGAAATTGAATTTAGAAATAAGCACGTTAGGTAGCTCAACAATCGTTTTAAGAAGCTTGTAAAAGTAAACTGAAACTACTGCTAGTATCATGTTCCTGCCTAACCCGAGTGATTCAGATATATTATTTGTACTAAACCAAAAGATGCCGCTCTTAACGGTACAGTTAATGATAAAGCGATTTAAAAAATGAAACGAACGTAATTTCTAAATCTGCTGTAATAACCAAGAAGCTTAATTTAACTGCTATCCAAAATCGTCAACAATAAATTTTTTACGGCTGTAATAGTTGATAGATTTGTAGAGAATTGCACGTGCCATGGCTATTTATAGTATCAAACTGTCAGAAAGTTGGTCTCGGCACGGCGAATGTGCACGCTTCAGTGGTAGTCTCGAACTATCAGCGGTGGACTGTATTTCTGTGAGTACATGGGCCACCCTACCAATCGTTGTTGCCTTTTAATGGAAGAGCCCATTAAATTTAAGGGTGAAATGGCGTTGAATATGTCGGATATAAACCCACTCTCCCTCGGATTGATATGGTAGAGAACGCGCGGGCGAACATCAACCTCGGGTAGGTTAATATCCTGTTTATTATGTGTTAATAATGATTCATTAGTTGTAGCGATATGCGTCGCTATACTTAGATGTAGAAAACCAACATGCTAAAACTCCCCACAGTCGACATGTGACGCAGGTTTATATCCTACATATACAACACCATTTCACCCTTAAATTTAATGGGCTCTTCCATTAAAAGGCAACAACGATTGGATAATTGCTCGATAGTTTCCGCCAAATAGCGAAATTACCTAAGTAATCACGTGTAATTACGGGCATGGTTTTGTTTATACATCGCCATTTTGGACTATAGTATTGAATTGAAAGCAAATACAAAATGGGTAGTAATACGAAGTCAGACGAATAATCAATCCTTTTTAGCCAACATATTGACGATGGAATAGATGTGAATGCAAATATCGACGAGGATCTATCCAAAGCCTGCAGAAAATCTGGACCAAAAGGCATTCTTTTCCAAGAATTCTGACAGTAAACCATGATTGAAGGTTTTCGGTATGTTCAGAGAAGGATTTGACCGACTGTTTTAAGTGGACTGTACCCAAAAATACTTTACAAAGGAACTCTTGGGCGATAAATACTTTCAAGTCTTGTAGTGTGTGGAGAAATAATCGCAATGTGGACGAAAAGAAAATTCTGAAAGATGTTTTAGACATGGATAACCGATCTAAATACATGTATATCGATAAGTACGCCGTCTATTTCGGCCCGGTATGTTAAAAACTGTAACATAACAATTTTTAATTGTCAAAAGAATACAAATTTATTTCTGTGTTTTTGTTTTATTTCGATCATCTATGTCATCAGCGGTTGATATGAGCCGAATATATCGACCTGAGATGACGTCATTAGCGGTTGATATGAAATATCAACCTGTCATGACGTCATCAGCGGTTGATATGAACGAATATATCAACCTATGATGACGTCATGACAGGTTGTTATGAGATATAACTGCTATGGACATCAAAGAAAAAACTACCGCCAGTTGTATATATGTCGGATATAAACCTACTCACCCTCGGATTGATATGGTAGAGAGAAGCCCGCGCGTTCTCTACCATATCAACCTCGGGTAGGTTAATATCCTATACTTAAACCACTCAGCCACACAATACCACACACACCCCTTTGGAACCACGGTAGCTCAGTGGTCGGCTCGGTAACCTGGAGGTCCCGTTTTCGATCCATCGGGATTTTCCGTCGGGGTTCCCCTTTGGACAGGGCCTGGCAAGGGACAACGTATACACAGTCACTTGAAGGGATTAAAATAAAACGTCTTATTAATCCCTTCACGTGCCTGTGAACGTATAGTCGTTTGGAAGGTACGAAAAAACGAGGTCCTGTATACACATTAGGTTGCTAAATTCCCTAATAACACACTGTATGGCATATGCCCGTCTTCATTGGTCTAGTCGGTGGAGAAAAGTAGGACGTTAAACCACATTTTATTGTCAGCTTTAAAGTTCATCTAATAATAAGCATATCAAGATGTGAATTCTTCTGAAGAATTATGTTGAAAAGATTATTGGTTGTTCGAATTGATTGTAGTTCTGTAATAACGCGCGTGTCTTCTATTTGTAACTGTTGGTATGTTTTTTTAATTGACACTTTCTTTGTATCCATAATCTAAATTAATTAAAAATTATAGACGATACACCATAAGAAAACGTCAATCTAATCATTTCTTTATATAGAAGGAATTTGATTTCTGAGAATTCTTGATTAGTTATAGGACAACCCGCAATTTTTGATATTAATTAGCTATAATAATGTGGAAGTCTATAAATTGAAGTATTCTTTTTTCCATAAAGTATTGTTATAAAATATTTGAGACTTCTTGTTAAAAGCAAACTAATTAACTGATAATTGTAAGATTGGCGTCTTGCGATAAATTTGAGCATATTTATTACTCTAATCAATAAAATATATACAACCAACTATCAACCAATTAATCGAACCTTATTGGCGCTTAGGTGTCGTCTTACTTGTAAGTAATATGCCAATATGTATCAACCGAGCTCTTAAAAATAGCAATTGTCAGCCATGTTCCCGGCAAAACCAGTATAAAAATAAGATTAATTTTGACAAACTAAATGAAAATAATTGGAACGATTTACTAAAGATATCAACATTTTTAGGCTTGGAACGCCATATTGTAAGACCCAGTACGTTTATTAGTTGATCAGAAGGATGAATCTGGCCAAAAAACATCTTTCTTATTTGCAGAGTTATGCGTTTAAAATTCACCCACATCGCAGCGATCTAAGACGACCAGAAAGAAACATTTTGATAAAACACGGCTTATTACAAGGTTGCTATACTAGCTGCACATGTGTTGTAAATTCAAAATAAAAGCATTAGGTATTGATCAATCTTATGCCATTTCTTGACAGCTACTACTGATAAACAGGAACGAGGCTTAAAAACCCAGAGGAACCTCCTAGTCAACAGCAGGATGAAACCAGGGACCTGCTGCTGCTTAGTGAATCCGTGCCAAACTCACCGAGTCACCTTGGCGCCCACTACCACGTGAACTGGCGGTTCTACTCGGTCTCACTTTAATTAATACCTTGTTTCTAACGGTATTCACAACAGCATGCGTTACCGCGCTTAAGATAGTTTTTATTTCATAATCTGCCTAAAAATCTCTATATTATCCTCTTTAATAAAGAACACTGAAAAACCACATTTTATTAAAATTGAGTGGCCTTTTCTTTTTACACGATGGGTTCTTAAAATCGTTTCCATGTAATGTGAATTGAAACTACTTTTACAAATCCCGTATTTTGTCTAGATTAGATTTTACTTCATTTATTTTATTCCATCATATACTGACATGAAGTATCAATCAACTAAACAAAAAAGGAACGAAAAGCTTGTGTATCGATCAAAAACAGGATTTCATAAATCATGTGACATATCACGTGACAATAATAACTGTAGATGGCGGGTGGAAAGGTTTCCCGCATTTAATCAATATAAAGCCAACAGAGTACTGTTGAAAAGTTATTCATCTCTATCTACGGAATAGAAAGTTTACCAAAAACGTAAGTTACACTTTGTCATAAGTTTCAAAACTTTCTTAATTTTAATTTAATTAAATGCATCAAAATGGTCGGTTAAAAGCAAGTATTTATTTACCCAGTATTAATCGAATGCGGTGTTTGATACGCGACACTTGAAGAAATGAAATAAAATGGGGTTTAAGTTCCTACTGTTCTGCTCCGACTGGGCTAATGAAGACGGGCATACGCCATACAGTGTGTTATTAGGGAATTTAGCAACCTAATGTGCAACCTGCCCGACCTACTCTTATATCGAATTCAAACTGCCAAGGGTTTTTTTTACGTGCACGCCAATGTATACACGGGACCTCGGTTTTTCGTCCCATCCGAACGACTAGACAGCTGTCCTTGTCAGGCCCCTCGTCCTGCACCACTAACAAGGGGAAACCACGTCGGAAAATCCCGATGAACTTTCTCGGCCAATGCAGGGATCGAACACTCGATCTTCAGGCTAGCGAGTCAGTGCCTTACCCACTTAACTACCATGACTCCCAACACTTGAATAATAATAATTATCTAAATCATATCTTAATGTAGTATAAAATATACATAGGATATGCTTTGTTATATAAATCCAAGGGGATTAGTTATCTGAGCCGAGTTCAATCTAAACTTCATAAATCAATCGTACAGGTTTAAACAAGGGGATATATTGGCCTCTTAAATACAAGGACCGTGCCTGCTTTGTCGGGAGTATTACGAATTTGTTTTCGACTGCCTTTTAGTAAAAAACAAAATTCACTATTACATTTGAATTTGAGTTTTGACACCCCGTGTACTCATTGCTGTTTGCTCGTTTTTGTTGTTTTAATTCATTCATTTTCTCTTGCTTTTCGTCTTTTTTGTGTCTTTCTTTTTGTATTGTATACTGTGTACATGTATTGTTTTCGCTGTCTTTTTTATTGGACAATATTCTTGTATTGTCAATCTAAACCTCTGGGTAAACGATTTGGAGGGGCCTGGTCATAGCTTTCGGAATAGGATATTGCCTAGGTCATGGTAAATCATGGATCGGGAGAAAGGCAGCTTTCAGCCCTCCCGGTGTACATTCCTTTTATTTTTGACGATTCTTAGTGTCTAAGGGTCTGGTTGTCTACTTAGGAAATGGAAACGAAAAGAGTACAGTTTAACGTCCCAGTAAGAGAGAAAATATCGTATTGTATAAGTGATTTTTAAAGTATGTTAATAATGACGTGCTTGTGGACGGAACTTAGTTTTTTGCTTATCAATTAACGACATTGTTATTTTGTTTTATTATTTCCTTCCTGTTATATTTTAGACTATGATAAATGTTGAAACATGCTTGTGTAATATGATCCATACATCCTCTGTTGTATATACAGATATAATTAGATTTCAATGCACTTGGCAAGGCATGTTTGTTCTATCTGCAAAGCTTTATACAACTTCTGTATTACAATTCTTACAGTCATTGTGTAAGATCTAAACAAAGAACTGGTTTAAAATAGATAATGTAAAATTTGATTGAACATTTAAGTCAAATTCCCGGCACGAGAGCTGACCATATTCGCGTTTACCGCATTGTCTAATCCACACAATATCTAGGCCATCCGATTTTCAAAAGACGTGGTTATGGGCTTGTCATGTGTATAAACAAAAAAAAAACTGCAATGAGCAGGTTTAGCTCTTATATAATTCCTCTTTAAAGTTCCGTGTAATAAAATTTTCAACTAAAATAAAATTAAATGTTAATCACATTTTAAGAGAAAAGTTTCTTAACAATCCAATTATCCACTGAAAGATGATGTTACGAAACCAATTTTCCCATGTACATGTATGCATTAAAATATTTAGATTACATTCAAACATGTACACCTGTCTCGTACTATCATAGTAACTCGATGTTAAGTATATATATGTAAAGAATTAAAATACATTAAAAATCCAGTTGAACAAGTTCTAGAATATAACTTACATGTTCATATCACTTAAAATCTTCAACCTTTTCAGAATAGATTTAACTTTGATTTAGCATGCTAATTAGTATCCGCTTTAATCAAAAGCGGTTTAAAGTGGTGTTTTAAGAGTGTAGCTAGTCTCTCATCGTTAACGAAAAATTTACACAGAAACTAATAT
The DNA here is from genome assembly GCF_932274485.2 of Patella vulgata. NCBI lineage: Eukaryota > Metazoa > Mollusca > Gastropoda > Patellidae > Patella > Patella vulgata. Next base: position 51,157,158 of record NC_065882.2, on the reverse strand, counting down.
TTACAAATTTGATGTCGACCCTCGCTCGCTTATTTCTAAGATATGTAAAATTTATGTAGCAATGGGATTTATGTATGGGGTAGGGTATGCGTACTCTTTCTATGACAACCGTTCACAAATTATATGTCCATCTGCGTCTTGTTGGATGCCTGCATGTGGAGGAGTATAGTTATTCCTTCTAAAAAACCCGATACCTCCTCGCCTTAGTAATGATGATCGAGGTTAGGCCTAAAATTCAATCGCTAAATTCTCGGTTCAGAGTGATCAATTTGACTGAAATTTTCAGCAAATTCCCTTTACATTATCTAGTTTTAACTATTATAGTGAGGATTGCCAGCTCTTTATCTAATCCGCCATAATGTATCTTTTAATAATCTATAGTTTAGTTAAAACTAGTAAAGTAACAATACAAACCGGAAAAAACGTCAACTACTTCTACAAATTTTATGAACACTTCTAGGAGAGAGCGAAATGGAGTTTAACGTCCTTTCGACACGAATTAGGTCATGCCGGGGATTGCATATGGTTCTACTTCATTTCAATATTTCGTTTGCGCATGGGGGAGGGGGGCGCAGGCCCCCGAGAAAACCCACGATGCGGGACAGGCTGATCTGCAATATTCATTAAATTTGGATTTATTAATGCACTCACAATTAAACCTTTTACCGGTGTTTGTAAAACTTTTGATTTTTAGTGTGGAAACTCCATTAATCTCAATACCCATCATAAATGCAGTCATAAATATTCCTACTGTAAAAGCGATTTGTAGAATATTTACGACCGAAATGCCAGAATAAAAGTTAAATATAAACTATACACAGACAAAATGTCTTTTATTTTAAAAAAAAAAGTTCTGGGCCAAAACTTATTTCTACCCAGCAATTCTAACGTATGTTATGGCCATTTCAATGTCTACATTTATTACTGTTGGTTTCAGACAGTCAACTTTATGTTTTTAAGCACATTGTTTTTCACACAAGCCACCCAATTAAGTTTAATATCTATACTGAAGTCAACTAAATTCCATTACATTTTTAAAGTACATAATTTGACCTTTGAGATACTTGTGAATGATTCGGCGTTATGTATGTTTATACAGGAAGTATTTTGAACCGATTTCTTAATTTGGGTAATTTCATTTCAATTGAATTAATTGTATAGTATAATCAACACTTTTTATATGATCCCATTTGATTAATATTCAAAGAATTATCGTAAAAAATTATTACGGACAGGGATATTTATGAGCAGGTTAAACAGTTTGCTGGACTAGTTATTGTTTTTCTATATAAATAAACGACGGATATAATTCATCACATAAGCAATTAAATATATTCATATAATTTTCTCATCATAGTTATACGTTAATCCATGTCCTTGTGTCAGGTCAATTAGATTACCTCTCTTAGTTTAACATAATTATTGACCCAAGATCGTGATTGAAGACACCGATATACGGCTATGGCATGTTAAAAACTTTTGATATACTCTGATTATAAAACACAATGATATTGACATAGAAACCTTCAGATGAAATATTCTTTTTTCTATGAAAAGAGACCACCGGCATGTCACATTTTCAGGAACTTTATGTTTTTAGAACACGATCGCTATAATTAAATTATTATAAAAAAGAAAGAAACATCCTATACAAGTCCACATCTTAATGATTTATAGCAACGTTCGTTTTACATTAAAAACTAAATGTTTCAGAAGAGAAGCAAAGCAATTGTTTCTCCATTGAAGAATTGTTCTAATGGAAATATAAAAGATGTCGGTAATATATGCATCTGTATTACTTCAATTAGTAGAGGAGCGGTAGTATATAATGGGACCCTCCACTACATTGTCAAATCATCTAATCCTAATTTGAAGAATAATTTCAATCCCGGTTCCCTCTTCTCATTGGGCGGTGTAATAAAACTTCCAAATTAAGCCGGGTTAAAGAATCCTTGAAAGGTGAAACTCGAATAGACGGAAGCGACGCTGTCGATGCCAAATTATTTTCCGTAAGAGGAGGTCTCGTGTTGGCCGAAAATGTCTCTCGAGATTTTCCAGCGTGGTTTATCCTTGCCAGTGGTGCCGAACGGGTTGTCTGACAAGGAACAATGTCGGTTGGGACGAAAAAAAACGAGGTCACGTGCACTACCTCCTCTGTATATAAAATAGCCATAGATTGTTGAAAATGGAAATTTGAGTAGGCCGAAGCACTGCTATTCAGGAAAATTTCCACCATAGCCTGACTGGTGCAGACAAGTATGACGTTAAACCCTATTTCTTTAAATTTTGCACACGTGACAGTCGTAAATAGAAGTATCTTAATCTCAAAATGGCTGAAATGAAATGAAATGAAATGGGGTTTAACGTCCTACTGTTCTGCTCCTAAACTGGGCTAATGAAGACGGGCATACGCCATACAGTGTGCTATGAGGGAAATTTTGCCCGGGCAGCGGCGCTACGGCCAACTCTTATATCGAATTCCAACTGCCAAGGGATCTTTTACGTGCACGCCAATATGTACACGGGACCTCGGTTTTTCGTCCCATCCGAACGACTAGACAGCTGTCCTTGTCAGGCCCTCCGTCCTGCATCACTGACAAAGGGAAACCACGCCGGAAAATCTGGATGAACTTTCTCGGCCAATGCAGGGATCGAACACCCGACCTCCAGGCTAGTGAGCCAGCGTCTTACCCACTTAGCCACGTGGCGAGACAATATTTCGATACCCCTGCATTAACCTCGAGTATTACCAATTGATATTCTATGTATGAAAACACAGTAGCAAGTATTTGGCAATAAAAATAGATGTTGTCATTAATCTCTTTGTCAATGAATAACTTATCGTTTTAACCACTCAACATGAATAAAGACAATAACAATATCGACACAAGTAATGTATTTATTCAAACCGAATGCGTTTATAAGATTAGTCAGTATTGTTTTGTATATGTTTTTCTACAGTACTTTACACCACTTATTGAAAATGTACAACCTGTGGTTGATTTTATGGCCAGTCTATCCTAAATACACGGATATCATTCTCATTTAGAACATAAAGTTTAGTTATGGAATTTTGTAGTCTTGTACTTATTGGTCATAATTATACTATCACAATGATATCTGTGTCTTCAGGTGCTTGTTGAATGGTCTACCGTGTGCACTTCAGAAGCTCAGCCAAACAGTCAAATACCGCACACTTGCTATATTAAAGGGCATTAGGTAAAAATTAAAGACCTGACAGTTCTCGCTATAATAGTTAAAACATAGATAATGACAGGGGAATATGTTGAACATTTCAGTAAAATTATTTCACTCTGAGCCTAGTTATCGGCGATTCAATTACTGTGTAGCTCTGATTGTCAATGCTACCGTTGTTACAATATTACAGTCTCGGTTATTCATCTTGACGGTAAATCATCAACCGCAAAACATATTTAAATTTACTAAATTATTATGGGCTTGTTAAAGATACATTATGGGAGATTTTTACAGAGAATTGGCCATTCTTGCCTATAACAGTTCAAAAGTAGATGATGAAAGAAGAATATTTTGAAAATTTCAGTCAAATTACTTTATTCTGAATATAGTTATCATCGTTGTAATATTTGACTAGAAATGGTAGTGAAATGTGCCTTCACCGTGGCTGATCGTTTGATTGACAGACGTTAACTCCACCTACATATCTCGATTATCAAGTAAAGTTTTCAATGGCATGCGGAAACGCTCTACAGCGGCCTCGCTAAGTACACTCTATCATTTAGCCTCGATCTAACTGACGTATTCTCATCAGGATGCGCCATATTCGAATTAATTGATAAGTGAAATCCTATTTAAATCCGAGCTGTAGCCGAGCCATCCGTGGGTCTACAGAGTTGATTTTGGGCTTGTTGTTTAAATAAAGATCTAATTTATAATTTCTTTAACTGAAGCCTAAATTAAGACTTGCAATAATCAGATTTTGCTCTTGCATAATGTATGTTTAAGTTAATTATTTTATAAATTATATAACATTTAAGGCCTAAAGAAAGACCTCCAATAGGCAAATTTAGCTCTTGTATAATGTCTGTTAAGTAAACAGAATCCATACCATGATGTATACACATTTTTTCGGTAAAATTGACAAATTGTGTTATTATAGTTTTCTTGCGGATACACGCAACCGTGGGAAATAATGAACTTCCGAAGTTAGCAGCGCAGAAAGGGTTTAATTATTCCCGTAGAGTTCAATGAACGTTTTCCAAAAGCATTCTTCATATAAACAACATTCGCGGCGACAGAAACGCCAGCGCCGGAAATGACAGCATACGAACTAGGACCAGTTTGGGGGTGTTTTTATTCAATCATATGTTTATTAACGGGACGTGCCATTTTTATGTATATCTTATGTCACGAATCTTGAACAAAAATAAACACATTCATCATCTCAAATACAAGCTTCACGGTGCATTATGCGTCTGTCTGCCTCTGCCTATTACAATTCTTTTTTCTGGCTTTAAATGTTATATAAATTATTATTTAGACAATTTATTTACATGGCAAGTCCATAATCAAATATCTGGGTCATCTGTGTCCGATCTATTAAATTGATGAGCATATCTGCGCCTTTTAATAATTTAACGTTAAAATGGATAATTGTTTATTATACTAGCAATGGTACTTGACAATAGAGACAATCTACGCCACATCTTGTCAAACGTCCAGAATAAAGTAATTTGACTGAATGTCAGTATTATTCATTTCTATTACAACAAGAACCGTCAGCTCTTTATCTAAATCTTACATAATGCACCTTTAATCAGTTATTGAAAATGCAAAGTACAGTGTTAACACTAACAATTCGTCATTCATTTCGATAGACTATTTCTCGAAAAATAAAAGCCGACTTATAATCCAACCCACACACGCCTGACTAAGAATATGGATAAAAAAACAGTAGAAAAAGAGATTCATCAAAATTAAAACAAGAATATATACTACACCGTGTTCGACGCAGTATATGTATCCATATAAAAAGGACAGATAGTCGTTATATAATCTACCAATTTTGATTCTTTAAACGTGACGTTGGCTATCTTTTGCTATGTTCCCACTGTCACGATTCGCGCTACGATTGAAATCGTGGTTTTAATCGCAGAGTATTCGTGATGAACCCTTTTGTTCTTATCATATCTTGAGGTCAGTCGTAGCAACCGTGTTCATCGTAAACAAGTTTTGGGCGGTTTAAAAAATTTCTACGATCAACACGATTGATTGTCAATCGTGATCATCGCTTCAAATCGTATTAGATTGTAACAAAGCGCGGCAGATCGCACCTAATTGTGCTTCTAAATCGAAGTCATTGGGATCAGCCTTGGACAAGACAAACACCACGCTGTTAAAATGCACCGTGATCTATATAGACGTCCGGGAAACAATGAAGTCCATTGCCAGTCGGGCTGTATATACCGGTCGGGGTCCAATCGTAGCCCAAATCGTGATCACTCTCGTTCCCGATCGTGAAAGACAATCGTATCCTAACGCAAAAGAGCGCATCGGTCCCTGATGATCGCGTCGAAATGTATCCGAGCGTATCTGTACGTACAGCCCCCGTCAGACCAAAGCACGACCTAACGCGACTCAAATTATTTTGAGTCGCGTTGCAAACTCACAGCAAAGCCGGAGAAGGTCTTCCTGGATCGTGAAGGTCGCCGCCAGGTCTTATGAATCGGGAGCAGATCTTGTTGAAAAGGCATCTGATCGATCTCTACTCGACAAGTAACCTTGACGGTCCAGGTCGTGCTTTGGTCGCGTTGGGAGCCCGATCTTGTTGTATCGTATCGGGATCGCGTTCGGTCGGGTTAACGTCTGATTGGATCGCCTTGATCGTGTTGAGAGCATGTTATGGGGTCTTGCTTGATAGTATCGACATCTTGCAGATACCGAGTCTGTCGGTCCTGGAGACTGGTGGAACCAAGTTCATCAAATTTGTACCGCGATTATACGCGACCTGCTAAAAATTATGAGTCTCCTTGGATCGCCAAACGTTTTAGATCTGGTCCGTGTACATTGTACTGTATGCAGGATATGAAACTACATGCCTATTTCTGATCATTTTATACTATTCTGCAGAGGTCGTGATGGATCTGGACAGGGTCTGTACAGTATCAGGTCAGAAGCGAGTTTGTCGTGTTGGGGCCGTGATTAGATCGAGTAGGTCTTATCAAGGTATTGTTGGATCTGGACTGGAGCGAGTTAGTCGCAACCAGGCCGCGCTGATCGTATTGGGAAGCTGTTAGTGTTGAGGTCGGATGTAGATCGAGTTGACATGTACCCGGGGATGATACGCTTCACTCACGATCCAACTCGACCTGAACACGACCGCAACACGGTTTACACGACCCAGGCACGATCAGCTCAACATTAACACGCTTCTCGTCAGACTCTTGACAAATCGGGCTTTCCCAGGCTCCCAACTCGACCTGGACCGTCACGGTCACTCGTCGGGAAGCGATCGAGTCGATGCCTTTTCAAAAAGACCTACCCCGGATTCACCAAGACCTGGCGGCGACCTTCGCGATCGAAGACGACCTTATCCAGGTTTACAACGCGACTCAAAATGAGTTGCGTTAGGTCGTGCGATATGGTGTTACGGTTTTGTTAACAGAAAAATGAGGATTCTGAGCTTGACATCTGCTCAAAGCGTGCTGCATCGTGATTCGTCGTATTAAGATATACTTCGTCGGATCGCCAAACTGTATAGATCTGAACCCCATCGGGCTTTGGTCTGACGGGGGGCTTACCAGATCGTGGACTCAATAGGGACAATCCCATCGGAACGTACCTGATCGTGTCTGAACGGAAGACCAGATCGTGTCACATGAAATTGACCAATCGTGACCATATCGCATCCAAGCGCACCAAATCGTACCAGAACGTATCGACTCGCATCACCTCGTATCCAAACGTAAAATTTCAGAGAAGTAAATACAAATTCCACGATCAGTAAAAGACGGAATGTACCCACAAAAATTTGATTGGATTCGACGAATGGAACATATATATAAATTAGAAAATGTGTAAAGAAGTAAATAAAGAAGGTCTATATAATTAACGTAAACACCAGTAACAGCATTGAAAATAATAATAACTAGTCTATTTTAATGGTTTGTTTTTAGTTAATAATCCTGCTGTGTAGAATAATTATAACGCAAAATCCCCACAGATAGGTTTTTTTAATCACTATGAACTACATGGGAAAATGATCTACAAAAAAAGCATTTAAATTTCAGACGTCCGCGAAGCTATTAATAGATAATATTATGTTGCGATGAGCTAATTTAGTCTTCAGTTCGACCGCAACATGTTACACCTACTTTATAGTTTCCTTGTGATTTGAAATATATGATCTCAACATCACAGAATTCAAATCAAAGATAAAGCCAAATACATCACTCAATCTCGTAATTACACTTTCTAAAATTACACAATTGAAGGCATATTCCTTAGTAGTTGACAATGAAATGAAATGAAATGTGGTTTAACGTCCTACTGTTCTGCTTCATTTTCGGTTCGCTCCTATAAGCGCATACAGGCCTTATGTATAGTATTAATATTTAGTTTTGGTTTGTCCACACAAAACAATACCACGCTAAATACTATACCATCTGAGCTGCTATGAGTTCTTACTGTCGATATCTGATCGAAATTATTCCGGTAAGGGATTTGCATGACTGACATTATGTAGCAATTGGTTGCTAAAGCAAACCTGGTGCACACGGGCAATTTTGTCGCTTATTGAAGTTACGAGCAATTTAAGGCGGCCATCGATCCGATCGAATTGGCTATATTTATGTGTGGGCGCGTGCAAGTAATTTCAAGAATTGTCACCGCTTATCTTATGATCTCATAGATGAAAAGCAACTTACTGTGTGCCTTTAATTTGTAACACCATGCTATTTAGCTTGAGCTAATTAGTCAAACAAAAACATTGCTCTACGAGAAATTGGTTGTTGCCGAATACATAGCGATCAATTCTTTATCGCCGACGAATATGAAACTTTTCAATCATTTAAGTGCCCAGTCTATAAAAAACAGACACAAACCCCGCAAAGACAAAAAACCGACCAACTAATATTATTAATAGACTGAAGCCAGTCTAATCCAGAACACAACTCTTTTAATACTTCAAAATTGGCCTTCGCTTGATCAGAAAAGCGTCACGCACTGCTGTGGAAAAATATATGTCTGTCAGTATTAGCAATAGGGTAAGTTTCTTTTTAAAAAAGATAATCAAGTCACAAGGAATTGTCAAATATTCCAATATTATTTGGTCTAACATGCGTATGAAATTAATATTATTGACTAGGTGTTACGTGAATGACTGTAAACCCCCTGGTTTGGGAGGAGGTAGTGAAGAAAGAGAAGTGTGTTTGATGGGGTGTGGGAGCCGGTATTGGGGTGGCGTATTATAACGTTAAAGATATCCAATGTGAGATTTAGAGAAAGAGCTAGATAATGAAAATATTAAAAATTTCGGTAAAAATTCTATATTCTGAGCGATAGATGCGAGAATTATGCGAGAATTGGAGAAAAGGCTGGCAGTTTTTGGTATTAAAGTTCCAAAATAGATACTGAAAATTTCTGTAAAATTACTACATGTATATTCTGAGGGAAATTATGATAGAGGAATGGGGTTGAGCGTGCACAAATTAGGTTATTTCGGGACTTACATATGTCTCAGTTTTATTTCATCAATTCGCTTGAACCAAGAGGTGGGACAATAAATAGCCATAATTGGCAGATAGAAAGTCCGTCCACATTTCTTATTCATGATTATCAAGTACAATTGCGATGGTATTCAAAGAAGTCTCGATTGTCGGTCCTTTCATTGGCGGTCTCGGGTCATATTATTAGCTCTTAAATCAGATATGGCAGGCATAGTCTAATCCACGCAATATCTAACCAATCCGAGAGTCAAGAGAGTTGATTATGGGCTTGTGATATGAAATTATATAGCATGTGAAGCCAGAAACACACCCTGCAAGAGGCAAGGTTGGCTCTCGCATAATGCCTCTTTAACGAAGTAATACAGTCACATGACTCACTTTCGTATTTTAGGTGGAATCGTTGCGTTAATAGATTGCTGTTTAAATGTATGAAATCCCAAAAGATTCCATGGGAAATTAACTATTCATTATTCAATTTTTTATTTTCTGTTACATGAAAACATATTTCTTCATTGTTGTTTGTTCCAATTGTTTTGTGTTTATTAACGACCTGAATGCTACAAATCCCAATAGAGAAATTGCGAACTGTAGATCGATCTTTGTGATATATTTTTATAAATGAAAATAGTTAATTTTGTTTGAAAGAAACTACATTATCATTTAAAATAATCATATTTAGCTATCTGGTGTGATACTCTTTCGAAGAAATTTCAAACTTTCAGTTTCCAGGTGAAGTGAGTCGTAATTCTCAAAATTCCACATTTCAGGATCCAGTTTGGGGAATAGAAAGAAATATATATCGCTGGAGAACCAAGACTTGTGTGAGCTTATTGGTAAGACGAAATTGGGAAAAAGTTTGCACTGGTGGCATCGTTTGATCTAATGCAAAATAGGCGAACGGGTAAAACGTAAAAAAACTTTCTTCAAACACGCTAAATTGTTTTCCGATAATGGACTGTTTGTTCAATTCATTGATTATGACGTGTCACATATAAAGCTGCTGGTCCGCTTTTATGTCGTCAGTAACGCCAAACAATTTTGTATGTTCAAATTTAGTGTCTGTTGTTAGGTATTAAATCTTTCGAGATAAAATAAACCGGTAATAATTTGAACACAAACGAGATCCGGCCTTATGACTAAGCAGGGCCTATTTTATGGTTTTATTGGCGTAGCACCGTTTCCGGTGTTTTGGGGTTCCGTGGAAATTTCCAGATTTTGACTTCCGATCACAAGCTTTAACCATACTATAACAGAATTAACATATTTATATTTATAACCGTGTGTCAGTATTATTAGCAGTCCAAAAAAACATCCAAAGTCGATCCAAAGGAAAATGAACCGTCACTGTCACCTGCACATTACGATGTTTAGGTGCTGGTGGGAATACGTCAACAATACAAAACTTTTGAAACAGAAATCGAAAGTGGTCGATGATCATAATGATTAAGTTTCCCAATACAATCTTTCCAGATTCACAAGGCTACATTTTCAGAGCACGGATTTCTTTTTATCCAGAGTCACGTTCTTGCCTATACGAACGTTCAAATAGTTATAGTGTGATAGTTTCCCAATACAATCTTGCCAGATTCACAAGGCTACATTTTCAAAGCAGGGATTTCTTTTTATCCAGAGTCACGTTCTTGCCTATACGAACGTTCAAATAGTTATAGTGTGATACACCCGACAAATTATTACAATATTGTGTAAGTATTAATGTTAATTTCAGTCGTTCAGTGGCTACTTAATGTTTACATAAAATGTTATTTTTAAATGTAAAAGATTTCTCATCAATTGTATGACAGTTCAGTTTCTAACCATGACTTAAAACAACTGTTTAGAAGCTTCTAAATTGCTAATTCTTTCGATAGATACCCCAATTATGAAATAATTCAACACATCCATTTCTCAACATCGTTTCAGAGAAAAAATGGTCAACCACATAGTTACGTAAGGATTCCACATAGAATATCAAAAATATGTTTCCATGGCATTTAATAACACTGATTTAGCCCTGGATGTTATCATGTTGTACTGGGAGAGCCGGGGGTATAATAAATCACTATAATCGACATTTTCTGATTGACATGGAATATATATTTCTCATTATCTTTTGCTCTATTTGTAACATATTAATACCAGATATGACACTGCACAGTATAATGTCTATAGTATTATATGTGCTACATACCGTAGACTATATTTTGTTGTGACAGGAAAGCTCATCGGGGAACACACCTGAATATATTTATTACTTCCAAGAAAATTAAAAAACATATCGAAATTACTCGAGGGAGTAGCGTGTTTGTAAAACCTACTGCAATATTTAAGAAATCATTCCCATTTGATTCTACCTGTGCTTTAATTGTTCCGTTCAAGAATCGATATGGTATATATAATATCCTCTGATTAGTGCGTATCTAAACGGGCATTGGATATCGTTTAATTTCCCTGCGTTGAAAAGTATACCATAACTTTTAAGGACACAAAAGCGTAGTTTTTAGTTTTAATTCTTGGGTTGTATGAATTATGAAAATGTGAACATAACCCATGTCTTAAACTCATAATTGTTTCGAGGGTAATATACATATATATACCAAAAAATACTAATATTTGGATGGAATAATCTATATTTAAATAACTAACTATGTATATAAATATTAGTATTTTCTGGTAAATACATCTGAGAGTTCGTTCTTTTAAATTGAAAGTACCACACGAACTATCCCATCCCACCCTCAAAAACACGGCATCAATTATACAGTGTAGCAAAACCGCCTGTCATAATAGCGACGTAAACCAGAAAGGACAAAATGAACTGTAAAGTAATATCCGTTTGTTAACAGTGACAAAGCCATGTGATCATGTGCTCTGGAAGCACGGTGCAAGACAAGGGGTTGGAATATATTCAAACAGACAAATGCACACTCGAACAGACGAGCGATTTCCTATTAATAAGTCATGAAACAATATTGGCATACCATTCACAACTATATATGTAAAATGGGCTTCTCGTGAAGTGTATATTCCAGCTGATGATTAGGAGCCATATCGTCAATAAGATACATCTTTAACCCCGAGAGCTCTTTATGGCATTTGTAATGACTGCACCAATTTAGGCAAGTGTTACGTGTAAATTTTTAATAAATTAATATATAAATTGATACTAGTGACATTTGTAATATGAATAATCTAGTGGTATAGCAATAGCATCATGCTTACTTAACAATCTTCCATCTACTGTAATAATTAGTTTACTCTGTGATTTATAGAGCAAAGAGAATATTAAAATAAGTGGAGTTATAAATTCTATTTCAAGATACACCAAGCCCAAGACGTGAATATTAGAGAATATATATTTTGCCGGTGCTCTTTATTTATTTATACCTTATTGACTATAAACTGGGTCACAAATACTATGTCATGAAATAGCCATGACGTCATCGCCGCCATATTGAAATTGTGACATCAAAAAGTACGCCAATATATGCTCAAGGAACAAGCATGCCCAGTTTCATGTCGATCGTACTTGAATTGGCAGATCCTTTGGGCTTTTTTCGAAGCAATTCGGTTCAAAATATAATATATTATTATCAATTCAATATGATAATATTTTGATATAATTAGTAAAATCGATGGGAATCCGTCGATCTTTAAAAATGTAGGGGCACCAACAGAACCAATATTATAATACAACTATTTTTTCCCCAGCAAAGTTCGAAACCAAGATTAATAAACAAACTGGCTTCTGCATGATTTTTCGAAACCAAAATTAAATTGTTTACATTGTGTCCGATAAATAACACTGAAGATAACTTAAATTTAAAAATAAAATCGCCTTTCAGTTGTAAAAAATACACGATGTTGTGTTTTAAAATGTTTGAATTCATATTGCTTGCTTGAGATAGTTCATGACGGCCATGTATGACGACAGAGATACACATCACAGAGCATCAAGTAAATAATTTAAATGAAGATTGTGGAGACAGTTTTTTTAAAAAGTTAAAGCTACTTGATCTTGACAAATTCTCCGATGAAACTGATCTTCAGTCCATGTCAAGTTTATTGAAAAAAATTTTAATTGAATCTCTTTTTTTCCTGGCACGAGGCACGGCTTTCTTCACCTTAGGCGTGTGAGGCACGAATCACTCCATTTGATGTGTCACTATCTGAAGTGAAGTAATTTCCTGAAAATGGCTATACTCTATCTGTGATATTGATAATAGATATAATAAGATAACTATCGTTATTTTCTCTGAAGGTTGGCAATTAATTGATTCGAAGACAGAAGGTTGAAATGATCATACAGGAACAATAGAGAACTTTATTCCATGAATGATATAATAACAACTAGAATATTGATGATTCTATCTCAACCCGTGGTTTCGCAAAATGTTGTTAGACCACAAATCCGCCGAAAAACGCTACTCATCTTATTGTTCTTCTTGTTCTTAGGGGCTGCGCTCTTCAAAAAAAAAGAATAGGGCTCCATCATTTAGTCCAATCGACATGAAACTTATCATGTGTGTTCCTTGTACAGTTTGCACATAGACTTTAGTTTTTGATATGACGTCATAATTCCAAGATGGCGTCAAACTCGGTTCCTAGTCTATAGTACGCTCGCACTACTGTTGTGCTACACTATATTGTATAACCTACTTTTCAGATTTCTTCGTGAAACTTTTAAAACCCTTCATAAGTGACAGTAAGTGACATTTTTATATCCTTTAAAGTTCTGTGTATACACAGAGTTCAAATCTAATTTCATACTTTACATTTCCGCTGACCGTCGGGGATATATCCGAAATTCCTCTTTATCTGGTTGTTATTAAACTGATGACTTTTCTTGAGGCAATATAATATGATATGATAGTATATGATTATATTGGTAATTACTTCTGGGCTATCTAATAATGTTAGACAATCTGATTAAAACACAGATCCTATTTCGCTTCGTTTAGTTCAAAATTTCGCTTTACTTGTCTTTACTACACTAGGATCTGGAAGAGTTGTTATATTACCGGCGTTTTGCTTGAAGTGAGGGATAAACTATTAAAACAGTCTGTTACGGCAACTTCTTGGTGTGTTTTGCACGGAGCTGTGGGTAAACCACGAGGAACGCCAACGCTGATTGATTAATCAATGTTTGACGTCATAGGGTCAAAAGCCGCTCGTACGACCCCTGACAACCTTCGAGTGCAACTTGTCAGATTTTCATGTAGTGTAGGCCATCGAAAGTATAAAAAACGAAACGAAATATAGATCTGTATTTTAATCAGATTGAATGTTAGATTAATAAGTAGAAAATAATGTATGTTAAAATTGCAAAATTAGTTGATCCTTTTGTACTTCCTGGTCATTGTAAGACGTGAGACTGTCTTCTTTTTTAAAATAAAATATACAAAATAGTCAATTTAAACAAATCCACAACTTTCACTTATTCATTCTGACACAATCCAATCATAAGCTGGTTAAAGAGACCTTTTGCGGGTCTTTTTTCTAGCTTCAAATGTTAGTGTGGGTGTATTATGCCGTTACCATATTAACGCGATAGGGGCTGTAGTTTTTCTACGCCCACATTTTCATGTGGACGCATATTGTCTTCGCCCCTGGATGTCCGTACACAGTTTATTTGTGGACACTCTACAGGTCACAATTCTTATCCGAATTTGCCGAAACTTGAAATATAGGTTTATCTCCAAACGATCGCGGTTCCTTTCGAAATTGGCATGTATGGGATCGAAACTTCCTGGATTATGGCCCCTGATTGTAGAAAAATTATGCTTTTAGCTTGTGGACACTCCAGAGGTTACAATTTTCATCTGATTTTGATGAAACCTGTAATGCGTGTTTATAACCCAGAGAACTTTGCTCATATGGATCGTAAGTTCCTGAATTATAGCCCCTAATTGTACGAGAAATCGCGCTTTTAGCTTGTGGTCCCTCTAGAGGTTGCAATTATTACCCGATTAAAAAAACGTTCGAATATATCACCGTTACACTGTAATAAAGGTTGAGTTCGAATATCGTTAAAATCAGACCAAGACTGCCGGACAAAATGGCCACCCCTCGTACGCAAATAGTGTAAAGATATGGTATATCAAGGTTGTGGACGCTCTAGTGGTCACAATCTTGAACCAATTTTGATAAAACTTGAAATACATGTTCTTAATCCAAAGATCTTGGATCCTTTCGATATTCGCACATATCGGATCGTAACTTCCTGAATTATGGCCCTTGATTGTACCAAATGTTTTTAGCTTGTGGTCCCTCTTGAGGTAAATTTTTTTTATCCGATTTAAAAAAGAAAAAACGTTTGAATATATCACCGTTACACCTTAATGGTGGTTGAGTTCGAATTTCGTGAAAATCGAACCTAAACTGCCGGACAAAATGCCCGTGCCTCGTACATAAATATTGTAAATATATTGTATATCAAAGCTGTGGACCCTCTAGAGGCCACAATTTTGATCCGATTTTTATGAAACTTAAAATTTATGTTTAGAGCACAAAGATCTTGGTTTATTTCGATAATTGTGCATATCCGAACGTAACTTCCTGAATTATGGCTCCTGATTGTTCGAAAAATCGCATTTTTAGCTCGTGGACACTCTAGAAGTCACAATTTTCATCTTATTGTGAGAAAACTTGCAATGTATGATTATAATCCAAAGATCTTGGTTCCTTTCGATATTTGCGCATAACGGACCGTAACTTCCTGGATTATGGCCCCTGATTGTACGACAAATCACGGTTTTATCCGATCACAATATTTATCCGATTTTTCAAGGTTGTGGACTATCTAGAAGTCACAATTTTTATCCGATTTTGATGAAACTTAAAATATATTTTTATATCCCATATATCTCAGACTATTTCGATATTCGCGCATTTCAGACCATAACTTCCTGGATTATGGACCCTGATTGTACGAAAAATCGCAAAAGCTGGATAACAATGTAATTACAATTTGGTGCGAAGCATTGTGGTCATAAGAGAATGAACCCTATTTTAAGCGGTCCGCGTGCCTTTGCCAAGAACCTTGTTAACGTGATACAACCTAAAAAATTTTAACGGATTCGTTTGAAATTTAATGTGAAGTATTGGGGTTATTTTGTATTTTGTCGTCTAAACTGTACTTTTAGGTTGTAACGGATGTCGTGCACGACGCCGGTATGTGTATTTATCTGAACACTTAACACCACTTTTCCTGACCTTTTGAGTACAAAGATCCATCAGCGGGACGTTGTTTCAAAGTCCGAGTTATTCTATGGGGATAGGCAGATACGTAATGTATTTTTGTCGTAGAAACGATAATCAAAACAAATTAAAGTTAGTTTGTGAAGTCAGTTTGATCAAGCGATTTCTTTACTAAATAAAAACTAAAACTATTTTCACAAATTTCATATATATTACATCAAATATAATGATATGGGGATTTAACACTTTGCCTTTCTGTACTAACTTCAGAAAGAGAAAGAGAGTTTAAAGTCTACTCGAATTAAAACTAGGTCATTTCGCTTGCGCGTAGGGGTGTTTGGACAGAGGGCCCTACTCCTTCCCACGTACAAGCGTGGAATCGGAACCACGCCACTCGACTCAATGACAGGCCTGGTGATTTCACGCGCACGCAATAAACCACTAGACCCCCCCCTTCCCAGCCCCCTGCTAATAATGACAGGGTCCAATAATATAAAAATGTAGTCTCGTGGGGGGAGGGGGATCACGTGGCTAAGTGGGTAAGACGCTGGCTCGCAAGCCTGGAGGTCGGGTGTTCGATCCCTGCATTGGCCGAGAAAGTTCATCCAGATTTTCCAGCGTGGTTTCCCCTTGTCAGTGATGCGGGACGGAGGGCCTGACAAGGACAGCTGTCTAGTCGTTCGGATGGGACGAAAAACCGAGGTCCCGTGTACACATTGGCATGCCCGTAAAAGATACCTTGGCAGCTGGAATTCGATATAAGAGTAGGCCGAAGTGCAGCTGCCCGGGCAAAATTTCCCTCATAGCACACTGTATGGCATATGCCCGTCTTCATTAGCCCAGTTTAGGAGCAGAACAGTAGGACGTTAAACCCCATTTCATTTCATTTTATTTTTGCAGTATCCTAATGTTGACGTCTGGACTGGAACTTTATATTTCTGAGCGCCTTATCCACTTATCCATTTTTAAAATATTAGGAAACACTAGCATGTAGGTAATTGATTTTATCAGATATTCTAAAAGGACACCATTATTAGAAGATTATGTTCGTTCATACTTCAGCCTTCTTACCTAGTTGCGACAGTCGCCTTTCGTGACCAGTTAACCACATGCAATCCAACATTAGATACCGTAGAAGCGCCGAATAATTTTGATTTTGCATACAATGATTTTAATACATTGACAGTTATCGCATCTGGCTAAATATAAACTTTACGCGTAGATACGATAAGAAAATTATCTTAGTTAATTTTTGATATAAAATTTTGATTAATTGTATCCGTTTTTACGAAATTCCATAATCTTTTAATAGGTTTTATCTCGGACGAACAATGTTATCTTTAATTAATTGAAGATTGGACTCGCAACACTTCGGATCAGTGAGTTTGTTGCCGGTGGATTTAAATACAATAATTCCCCATAGAAGCATTACAAACAGAGATATAGACAGTATAATTGTTAGGAAATATCAAAATTCCCACCCGCTTCCACCTTGGGTGATATCACAGGAACATTAAATCATTATAAATAGAGAAATGGTACTGTTAGGACATTAGCTGATAGTGTATGTCAAAATTCAGCTAAAAGACTAGGTGTAACATTAATCAGCCTTCCTTCTCTTTCTTCAACTGTAAAATTAAAGTATTCAATTGTGATCTTTTATATTACGTTTAGGCGATTGCATTAAACTGATGAAACTACTTCACCTTTGTGTTAAATGTCAAGGGGGAGTAACCAGAATCATTTAAAGTCCCCTATTTCATCAATATTTGAAGATGGTTTTGTCTGTAGCAATCAACCATAACACGATCTCAAGATGTATATAACACACTTAGAAAATACAATAGAAAAATCTATGAATAATAACAGAGCACAAGGCATTGTGTAAGTCTAAACCCGATGTCACATTGTCTCTGATTAATTATTGAGTCATTAAAATAAGTAACGTCGTAATAGGGATCAATAATGCAATATCACAGTGTTAATTCCAGCTATTGCCCCCATCAACAAAAAATACGTTGGCTAGCTACAAAATTCTTCCGATTCGCCATCCGTCTTCATTATCCATGTTGGTGCAGAAACATAGGACGTTAAACCCCCATTGCATTTCATTTGGTCAAATAAAAACTTATGTGATCTACAAAGCGAACAATATGAAACGTCTTGTAAAATTTATTCCTTTTGCAAACGCTAGAAATGAAGTGGAAGCCAACAGGCGTCATTCTTATTGTCAGAATAACCCCAAGAAATATACTGTTTACATTCTAAACACATCAACCTTTGGCTATACTAGAAATTTATCGGGGTTAATAAAGCCTTTTCTTCTGAGGAAACCAATCGGACGTAAATTTTGGTATACAATGTTAATTCCGGAGCATAACTTACAAAACCGCGCAAGAAATATTTAAGGACTATGGAAACAAATTTGACTTTTTGGTGTATAATTTCGATCACGGAGCATATCTCATTAAACGTTCAAGATATCTTTATAAAACTTTGTTCCCTTTGCTCATTAGAAATTTCCTTGGGTTTAATCATTTTTATATTAACGGGGAATCATATTTGATATCGTTTTTGGTATACAATGTTTTGTCCAGAACATAAAATCAAGTGTTCATGATATATTTATGAAACTCTGTATTTGCATCAACTTAAAGTATTATATTATTCACGATCCATATAACCTCCAAAACACGTTCAAGGGTACGGGATGTTGATGACCGAATCAACTTCTTGTGGTTCAGTCCATGTTTAAAAAAAAAACATGTACCATTTTGAAATAGATAGATGTAGCAAAACCCACTCAATAAGGTAACACTCTTTAAGCTTGAAATGCTCTATTTGGGCAACTGTTATTAAAGTAATTCAATAACTACTTAAGTTTCACATCAACGTAAAT
The DNA here is from genome assembly GCF_932274485.2 of Patella vulgata. Lineage (NCBI taxonomy): Eukaryota > Metazoa > Mollusca > Gastropoda > Patellidae > Patella > Patella vulgata. The sequence goes on along the minus strand of NC_065882.2, from coordinate 51,138,357 downwards.
TGTCGATTACTGTCCTATTCATTAACGTTAGGAAAGTCTGTAGTTTCTAATCTTAAGAAATTCAATAACCCAGAGGGTGCTTTTTTTCTTAGTGTTGATTGTTAACGTCCAGCAATCGATATGATTTTAATGTGTGTTAATTTTAGTCAAATAGTACATTGTCTCGGATTTTGCCTTTAATTCAATGGTCATAATTTCTAATATAATTAGTCATTGACCTTGAGGTAAACATCAGTCAATAACTTCGGTTTCTGACAGCTAGTAGTATTTAGCTATAATATGTGACGGATGTCGTGCTTGGGGAATAAATTACTTTTTCGTTCTAAAACATCAGCCACCACTTATTCTTTTTTTGATAAAGAATTTCAACTTTTGTATGTAGCAGAACTAAAATAAAATACAAAGTTATACTAACGAGCAGACCTATGGTAGATAGCACATATGAGGCTTTTGGAAATGGCAACTTTCAAACAAGGATTAGTTTGGAGTGTTGGTTTTTCACTAATTCATTAGGACCATCTGATAATTTAATAGAGAAATACATTCTGTATAACACATACTTATGGACGAACAATTATTAAGACGACGTTTCAAAAACTATGTTACAGCTTTATCGCCAGTAAAAACAACTACTGCAGTATAAAATGAGAATGGTTTAAATCAAGTAGTTCTTAGCCTTATTTTGACATATTTCAACAAAGCCACCAGCACGCACTCGGCAAATAATTGACAAATCTAGTTAAATGTAAAGTTTTATAATATCTCGTGGATTTAAGTTTTCGTTAAAATGTGACAAAATTGTAGGCTCCAACTTCATAAATTAGGTTTAACGTATTTGTGGTCACGCCTTTTAGTTGTTTCGAATGTACATGTAGCTCACAAGTTTGTCTGCTTCCGGGGCAAGCGGGCCATGGTTGCGTGGTTAGAAGAACCATCGTCCTCACTTCTCAGGTGCTATACATGTCACAAAACGTATATCTAGGTTTTCGGTTTGCATGAGAAACGGAACGTTAAAGGTGTTGGTAGTTTGAATTCGAAGGAGAGTAAGTCTAAACGCCACCGTCCGGGCAAAGTTTCCCAATGACTTAAAATTACATTAATAGGTTCAAACATTTTACGAGGACAAATGGATACATGTCAGTTAAAATGATTAGACGTGTCTATCTGTGTAGGATAAAGCACGAGAATGAGATTATGCTAGGGAAAGAAAGATTGAAGAAAATAACCGAGAAAAAGAAAACCGAGGATAACAGGCCGAGATTTTTCTTCTTTCGAAGGTTTTTTTCTGAAGTCTTTCTTCACCAGCATAACCGTAGTCGAGTACTTTATCTTGCTGTTAAACCGGCTTATGAAGCCTTATTTCATGTTTTCTTATAAAAAATAAAAACCTACCAAACAAAATTATACAGATTAAAACATCGGTTGACCCTTGTTCGATTGTATTATCTCGCGCGCTCGACTTAGTATCTCGAGCGCTCGACTTATTTATCTCGAGCGCTCGACTTAAATATTTCGAGCGCTCGAGATATTTTTTTTTTTTGCGTGTCCTATAAAATCAGACACCGTAATACTAAGTATTCAACCAAGAATTTTACTGTGCCCTAATTCCATCAGACATGAATATTTATCCATATTAACTCTTTCACAGATTAATCATAAAGAACCATCCATCACGGAGCAATTCTTATTCTTCTTTTCCCTTCTATTATTAAAAAATAAATTTGTCTTTAAAAGCCAGAACAAGGTTATTATTAAACCATTGACTCAATTCTTTTCGCATTGGATTAGACGGAATGGTTACTTGTTTCATAAGATGTATATTATTTTGTCATCTTTTCAGAGCCAGATAAAGATAATTCATTTACCTACAGAGCCCATTTTTATACGCCCACATGGAAATGTGGTCGTGTATTGCCGTCGCCCCCGTCCGTCCAAAATTTCTTGTGAACACTCTACAGATTACATTTATCATCTGATTGTTTTAAAATTGATATGTGTTGTTTGCATTAGGGAGATGAAGATGCCTATTTAATTTCAATAACTTCCGTTAATTTCTTCTTGAGTCATGGAGTTATGGCCCTTGTTTCACTTTATTGCACCTTGTGAATGCTCTAACGACTAAAATTATTATCCAATCTGTATGAAACTGATGGGCAACCTTTAAATTACGTCTAGAGTTATGGTCCTGTTTCACTTTGTTGCGCCTTGGGAACACTAGCTAACATCAAAAGTTATCTGTCAATCTGTATGAAATTTACATGCGTCATTTAGATTAGTAAAGAGAAGAATCCTATTGAATTTCAGCAATTTTCGTTTATTACGTCTAGAGTTATGGCCCTTGTGTCACTTTATTGAACCTCGTGAACGCTTGAATGCCAAAAGTTATCATCCAATCTTTCTGAAATTTATATGCATTATTTAAATTAGAGAAACGAAGAAGCCTATTGAATTGCAGCAATTTCCGTTTATTACGTCTAGAGTTATGGCCCTTGTTTCACTTTATTGAACCTTGTGAACGCTTGAATGCCAAAAGTTATCATCCGATCTTTCTGAAATTTATATGCATTATTTAAATTAGTGAAACGAAGAAGCCTATTGTATTTCAGCAATTTCCGTTTATTAGGTCTAGAGTTGTGACCCTTGTTTCACTTTCTTGAACCTTGTGAACGCTCTAACGCCAAAAGTTATTATCCGATCTGTATGAAATTTATATGTATCGTTTAAATTAGTAAAACAAACAAGCCTATTGAGTTTCAGAAAATGTTCGTTAATTACATCTAGAGTTATGCCCCTTGTTTCACTTTGTTGAATCTTGTGAACGCTCGAACGACAAACGTTATCACACAATCTGTGTGAAATTCATCAACATCATTTAAATTAGTGAAATGAAGAATACTATTGAATGTCAGCAATTTCCGTCAATTACTGCTAGAGTTATGACCCTTGTTTTACTTTGTTGAACCCTGTGAACGTTCGAACGACAAAAGTTATCATCCGATCTGTATGAAATTTATACGCATTATTTGAATTAGTAAAACGAAAAAGCCTGTCGAATTTCAAAATTTTCTGTAGATTACTTTCTGAGTTATGGCCCTTGTTTTAGTTTTTAGAACCTTGTGAACCCTCAAACGACGAAAATTATAATGACATCTGTATGAAATTGTCTATTAAATGCCCCTAATTACCTACAAAGAATAAATATGCGACAACCCTTATTGACCGCTCGGGCGATTTAGCTGCTTTTGTTGCCTGGCAACCTATCTTTATGTTTAAAAATGTTGTCTAAAAGTCAAGGAAAAGATAGTTTTTACAGAAATAAATGTTTTGGAATACTGAGGGGTGTTGTTCATCGTTTCCAATAAATGTAACGCCACGCTATGATGGAACACCAGCCGAAAAAGCCTGTAGACATTTTTATTATTTTGCTGTGATATGTTATACGTATTCAGTTCAATTCGCAATCTGTGAAAATGCGGTCATTTGATTTTATCAGTTGTCGGGATATCGCAATAAGAAATGAAATTGGAAATAAGAATGACTCGCTCAAAAAGCTAAACATCACGTGGTAATAATGCGTCTTCAACAAGTAGCCGCGAATACTAATTGTAGAAATGACGAAATAACTTCAACCAGCGGCTGCCAGACAAGATACACTCACATTTTGCAAGAGATGGGTACAGAAAAAGCTAAAAACAAAAGCGTTTGTTTATACATTCAGGGGACATAATCCAGAAAGAGCGCGAATATCGAAAGGAACCAAGATCTTTGGGTAATAAAGAGAGAGAGAGAAATAGGGTTTAACGTCCACTCGACACAAACTAGGTCATTTCGGGACTAACATATGGTTTAATTTTATTTCAATAATTCGCTTGCGCGTAGGGGTCTTTAGCAGTGGGAGGAAACCGGAGGACCCGGAGAAAACCCACGAGGTTGGACAGGCGACCCTACTCCTTGCCACGTACAACCGGGGATTCGAAACCACGCCAGTTGACTCAATGACAGACTTTATGATACAGCGCGCGCACGCTAACCATTCAGCCATCCAACCCCCCCCCCTTTTGGTAATAAACATGCATTTCAGGTTTCTTCAAAATCAGATGAAAATTGTAACCTCTAGAGTGTGCACAAGCTAAAAATGTGCTTTTCGTACAATCAGGGGCCATAACTCATGAAATTATTGCCCGATACAAGCCAATATCGAAAGGAACCAAGATCTTTGGGCGATAAACCTATATTTCAAGTGTTGTCAAAATCGGATAAAAATTGTGACCTGTATATTATCCACAAACAAATGTGAACGGACGGACAGGAGCGACGGCAATATCCGTCCACATGAAAAAGTGGGCGTATAAAAAGGTCTTACGTAAAGTATTCTACAAAAAGCTACAAAATTCGGTTGATCTATATTTTAACGCAGGGGCACGTTATTTTGATTATCTATGCATTTACTGTCTTTGAAAAGTCTGTCTTATGCAAACATCCTCAACTTGAATAATATAATTGTGAACATTGATGGGTATACTACGCAGGACAGCGTTTTGTACCCCATCTAATAACACATCCATTTATTCCATATGTTAATATAGATAACGTATTTTGTTTTAGTTTTAGGTTCTATAAACTGTATAGATTCGGGATTTCTATTTGAGCACTAGCTCCGGAAAACAGCTACAGCCTTTTTTTTAGCTAACGTGTGGCAATTGTGGTTCACGAAGAAAGGTGTGTTTATTCATTCATTTACATTCAGTAAAAATTTCTCATTTATTTGTCATCAACTAAGCTTACAATTTTTGTTTACTATAATTGTATTGAAATAACTTCCGCTTCGTAGAGGACGCAATCGCAGTAAATATGCACGTATTGAAACATAATTTTTTGTTGGACTTGGAACAAGTCTCGAAGCGCTACTCATCTTGCTGTTCCTTCTGGGGCGATGCCCTCCGAATGTCCTTGATGGGTTCATGCTCGGTCCCTTGTCCATGTAGTACTATCATACATGTTATTGTATTTCTGCATTTTATACGTATTTTGTGATGAAGAGAAAAGATTTTATTCTGATATGATTTATAATAAATCAAATTGGAAAACATTCATCGAAATTGAATCAGGGGATTTGTGAATGATGAAATGCTCGGTTGTCTTTTGTCTTATAAAGATAAAGAATCTTAAACTTCGGTTACTTCGCAAATACTTACGAACTGTATTCAATTTTAACAGCAAAGTATCTAAATTAAATCAGAAATATTGTCAACATAAAAATATGATATCTTGTTATTCTGATATGTTCATAAATTCGTTTCCATTCTATAAACGAAAATAAGAACAAAACCTTTAAAGATAAAACTTGTGTTATAAATGTGAGCTTTTGATTTTCCGATACGAGTAATAAAATCTTAAATTAGATCCAACATGTCGGGCAGTTTTTGGAATAATTCTTTTCCTTCTGATAGATAGCTGTTATGTCCCATTCAGTCTCTAACTCTACAAGTCGAGAAACTGTTCAAATATTCTTGGTATTCAATAAATACTGGAACTGTTACGGCCGCTCAAATTATTCATGAATTGTTGAAAGTAGACGTAAATATATATACGAGGAAAAGAGCCCATCATAATCGTACTCCCTGACACACTAACCCTAATAGAAACAATTTTAATTCCCCCAGCGAGAGAAGGTTATTTGCTATCCAGTAGATGAAGTCCCGAGTTAAGAGAAAATAATACGTCATTGAAATTATTTGGTCATTTGGCAGACTAGTCATTCACAAAGTTCAATAAAACTTGATGTTAACTTTCACTCTAAAATCAATAGATAGCTTAAACTGTAGTCAGAGCTAACTATTTTAACACGTGAATTAGAACCGGAACATTTTTACAAATTGCATGATGATCAAAGAAACCGGTTAAACCATACTTTTTTTCGCAAAGACACTGGGAATACAAAGCCATATTGGACAGGGGAAACAAATTGGGACCTTTTTAAGCAAATTATTGAATTTTTGTTATAAAACAAATTAGAGCGATCAAGAGAAACGAGATTGGAAAAGAGTATCAGTGCATTAGTGGTAGCTCTTCGGTTAGCTCTTTAACGAAATCAGTAATTAATAAATAGGAAGGATCTTTCTCTTTGTGGCATTAGCGTGAGGGGATTAATATTTATTCTCGGATTCCTCTTTTCTATGAAATGTCAAGACTTCTCAAACGAGGTATTGCGAGAAATCTGCATATCCTAATAAATGTCGCAGTTCTTAAGGAAAGTATATAATAAACGTAATTAAATACTTTACACACCACGAGGCCCTGTAGGTGATTCCACTCCTTGCTTTTACTGACTTATCAAGGGGTCTTCAGGGGAGGTTCAACCCTTAGACGAACATTTACCTTCAGGTAACATAAAATGATCGCGAAACACTTATCCCCAATCTATGAACGATCTCCACAAATTCACTGCTGAAAATCAAAGTGTTATTGCAATTCCGTTACAACTGGGTTTTTTTATATGACCAATATTATTTATGGACTAAAATTACTTCGTGCGTACAACTCTTATAGTCCTATAATAGTCGTCACCTCATCAGCCATAAGGTGGGAGTTTATAATTACTACTGTCCCTTGATACAAGGTAGATGGAATCTAGGGTATGAAACGTCTGGCGCGTAGTGTTATTGGCATCGGTTTTTACACACATGTTCACGGTGAAAAGTAATTGATTCCCTCACATGAGCACCGGGTCTTGCTGTGCGACGTCTGTTGAAATGTTTAGTCACTACCTCTTTGTAGCGGCGAAAAAAGTGTTGATGGATGCCATGTTTTTCGCCCCAGACTAATATAACGGTTTGATCCATCCTGTACACGGTTTGATTAGGCTCCTTGTTTTCACATGACCCCATTTTATAACAACAGAGAATTGGTTTATAATGTCGTTTATTTTGTCTTCATTGTCTATATGGAACACACTGCTAACGTTGTTTAACAAACCATTTGTTTATTGTTGAAGTCTTTGATCTGGTAGGTGTCCATATTGTCGTGCAAGTAAAAGAGTATAGTAGCGCCGCTGTCCGGGCAAACTTTCCCAACTAAGACAAAATATGCACGTCTTCATTATTAGCACGAATGGAGATGAAAATAGGACGATAAAAACATGATTTCATATCTTTAATTTGGTGTTGTTTTTCTTTGGTTTTTGTTATTCTTAGTATTAGTATATTGAATATTATGCATACTATGGTGGTTAATTAATATCATGTCGCGATGTCGCCCTCATAAAGCGACAATCTGACATAACCACATTTTAACCCGACCTCACGACATTTTCACCCGACACAACGGCATTAAAAATGTCGTAATGTCGCGTAAAAATGTATTGTCGGGTGAAAATGTCGTGATGTCGGGTTGTTTGTCAATATACAGTATGTTTATGTACACTGATCCTGGTGTTGGTCAAGAACGTTCCCCAGGATTATGCAGCGTGGTTTATCCCTGTCGGTATAAGGACAGGACGAAGGCCCTGGCAAAGAATAGTGTCTAGTTGTGTAGATGACTGAGGCAACGGGCGCCCAACATGACAAATATGAAATGGAATGAAATGGGGTTTAACGCCCTACTGTTCTGCTCTGACTGGGCTAATGAAGACGAGCATACGCAATACAGTGTGCTATGAGGGAAATTTTACCCGGGCAGCGGCAAGTATCAGAAGCCAATCCAGCAATGGCCAGAGAGAGATTTCTCGGGCTATTGCTTTAGGAATATGAGTACCGGCCGTATCGGAGTAAGTTATTGTGCATGGGCGTTCGTTAAACTTATTGTAAATCTCTATAACAATTCTGTATATCTTGTAAATGCCAGTTTAAACGTTTAAATCTTAGCGATGACTTTTCTCAAATTTTCAGTCCGCAATATTACTGTATTGTCAAATCACATCAAATAAAAAAACTTATTGCTTTTACAATCCGACAAAAACACCTAACAGCATTTATTAAATTCTAATTTTAGTAATTTAATTAAAGAATAGAAAATTAGATACACTCATTTGTAATTTTATCCAGTTTAACACTTAATTTCGCGTGATAATACCGACATCAAAAAACTGCAAGTGTTAGCTTTGAAAGATTTGATATCTAGGGCCAAAAAGGTTACTTCAAATCATGCGTGATGTAAGAAGTCTTAATCCCCAACTGTCAATAGTGACAGTTTGCTGAAAGTCAGAAACTTTTTTATGGTCAAAGTTAAAGTACATAGTTTAAATGAGACTACATACTGTTTGCAGTGGATCTACATCATAGGTTATATTTAGATTCGTGTGTGTTGATTTGCATAGAGAATTTAGTAAAATTACTGATAACTTTTTATGCATCATTTTAATTAGAAACAACGTAATTTATACAATCTGTAATCTAATCTTAAGGAATATTTAGACCTAGGTTATAAATTTTATACATGTATCTGATATCCAGAGCCATAAAACTCGTTCGAGAAACTTCATATAACCAAATTCCAACCTATTAGCTAATCATAAACTACGGGTTGTTAAACTAGTAGTTTTATCAACCAATGTACAAATAATGGTAAACATCACGTTTCAATTATATTAGAGCTTTGTTTTTATATCTGCAGTCATGTGAAAATAATCATATTGAATCTGAATCATACATTATAATCTGGATCAGATCAGGCGAGTCCTTCAAAAACTCAGTTTAAGGTGAAGCAAGGTGTAAGACCATGTACGTTTAGGCATATAAGGTTATCGTATTGACATATCATGGACTTTGATCTCTGCTTTTAAAACCCCCTCGAACAAACTGAGTTCCTGCAATAACAAAAACCTCAGTGTGCCCACAATACTCTACCCCGGATCAGATAGACATGAGATAGCAAGACACTGCCATAGCCCTCTTTTCGGTCCCTCTTTTATGCTGGATCTGGTCTCTATATTATGACTGACCTACTTTTCTGGTAAGGTTCGTCTTAAAGTCTAGTCTGCGATAGCATCCCAAGTAGAAACGGACGTAAAGCCCTATTTACCTTTTTGTTGATATGCAGTTACTACTAATTCACCCTCCGAATGAAAACACGATAGCGGCTAAATTATTTCTTACCCTCATGAGAGTTCGTACTAAGAAGCATCATTTGGTTCTGAAATTTGATGATTTAACAATAACTTAATGACATATTATGAGGAAGAAACTGGTTATCATTTTTTTGTGGTTTCGATATAAATGAAATGAAATTAAATGAAATGGGGTTTAACGTCCCTCTGTTCTGCCCCGAGTGGGCTAATGAAGAAGGGTATACACCATACAGTGTGCTATGAGGGAAATTTAGCCCGGGTAGCGACACTATGGCCTACTCTTATATCGAATTCAAACTGCCAAGGGATCTTTTACGTGCACGCCAATGTATACACGGAACCTTGGTTTTTCGTCTTATCCGAATGACTAGACAGCTGTCCTTGTCAGGCCCTCCGTCCTGTACCACTGCCAAGGGGAAACCACGCCGGAAAATAAATTCGATATGATTAGTAACCTTATGGTATACGATAATCTATGAAAGCAAAATCGCGACGGCGCAGTTGGTGATTAATGACACATTATATTATTGAAACTATACAGCCTATAAATAGTTGAAAAGTGGTTTCAATTAGAGTCATTCGTTAAAATTTGAAAGTTTTGTCAGTTGTTAAATTTAGCCGATTTGCTTTAAGTATTTTATTATTCAAGAATCGGAGTGATATACACGTAAAATATAGAAGGTTTAGTTGTATAGTTAGACTGAGATTTATTATAACTTACATGTCGACTTATATCAAGTTAGCTTTAAATTATACGGGGAAAATATTATATAGACAAAACCAGTGTGTTCTGTTTCAGCAATTTGTAACATTTTGTACAAGGCTAGTATTCCTCTTCGCTTATCGTTTACTCTTAATTCTATTCCCTTGGTTAGTTCTCAATCGTCTACTTTTACATGTAGATAATTTGTAGATCAGTGACTAGCCAGTGGACATATTTCATTGGGGAACCGTTCCAGTTTGTTTAACTTTGCGTAGATAAAAGCCCCCACCAAGCCATTGAATTATCTTAAAAGCTTTGAATACATGTAGATAGATAGGATCTTTCAGATCTATTCCTAACCAGTAAAAGCTTTCTGACTGTGTGAGATATTTTAGCACGCTTTTCTGTGTTTAACCTCAATGTTAAAGGTTTATTTTATATATAAATATAAAGGAACATTTTTCTTTAAATATACAATTGCCACTTGTTATCTAATAGACGCGCTTAAGAAATTGTCCAGTATATTCTACATTATCATAAACGAGTATTTGTCTTTACTTTTAACTATCTCTTGTTGAAATATAACAGGAGGGCATATACGAATTTAATGAAAACTTATTAAAACTTGTATTGTGTGCAAAGCAAAGTATCAGAAATGACGGAAATGTACCAAATTTTTTTAATAATGTAATCATCGTTTTGTTCCATCAAATTGATATTTATTAATTCTGGAAGAAGACTGTTATTTATGCATTTCTGGCAGACAAACGTCGATTTAGCGCAATGTCTCTTTTTCCTTTCTAACAATAAAATTTTGACGATCTTGATTCCCCAACCCAAAAAAGCACAGTGTATATTTCTACCAGAGTAAACCAGCATTAAAAAAAACAAGGAATATTTTCTGTGACTGTAGTTTTGTAGTGTAGGTGTTCAATCGAAGTAGTATACTACACCCCAAAAATCGTTCACAAGCTTATCAACTTGTCGATTTTATCAAGGAGTTCTTTAAGCTATGCTTGGTCACGTCCGCTCACAACATTCTATCGATCCTGTTGAGTGACGATGTGGATAACAGATGCTTTTAAACGAGGACCGGTAAAGGTAATATGATTGTAAATACGATCGGGTGATCATTATACATAAAAGTAGGAGATGATGAATTTATACGCAAATATATAAGTAAGTTTCGTATTTATCTATTCTATCTGATCATTACTTTTATTTCTTCGTGTACTTAGACAAATTACACATGAAACCTTTTAATAGTCCATAATGTTGTACAGGCTTAGTACGTGTGGCTTTCTGATTTTTCCTGTGTATATTATGCAAATAGGTTGATATGAATTTTTTGCTAGTTTTTCTTGACGTTCCAAATTAACAACAATGTCATTATCATAGGGTAAAAGAGCACGACATTTCTACATGGGGGATAAATCTGTGATCCTACACACGAGCTGTAGAATTAAAGTTATGGCCAATCGATTCCAAAAATATTGACTATAACATGATTGCATAATTATTACCTTTTAGTGCCGCTATGTCTGCAGATGTCCGTACTACTAATTAAGAAATTTGAGTGTATTTATATTTTTACATTCTTTAAATTAAGATCTATGATGATTTACAAAACATAATTGTTCCCATAAAGTGTAAAAGTTGTCACACCTTGTCTGTGCTCCACTTTCTTCCTTCACAATCCGCCTTTTTATGGGGCTAAGCGTCATATTGAGCTGGAAAACTCAAGAAGTGTACAAGTAATGTGTTGGTAAGTGATTACTGAAGTACAAAAAATAATGAAATTGGGTTTACCGTCCTACTTTTCTGTATCAACCAGTATGATGAACATGAGTTTGCACTTCATTGAGTTCCCATTGTCAAAGACTCTTTTACGTGCACACACATGAATACACTTCGTTTTCTCGTCCCACCTGAAAGATTAGCCGATGTGTCGTGCCAGGATCCCACGATTAAGTGGAAACTATACCAATAACAGGTTGGAGGTTATCTTCGATTTTTCCTCATAGGTAATTGGGTTGTTTTTATTTAGAAACATAATGTTTGTAATTGCCTAATAAGCCAACATTAAATTCAACAAGTTAGTTATTACAGTGCGTCAACGACAAAGTCTGACGAATTATCTAAACGTTTACATTACCCACTTTTTAGTACTGTAACGATAACACTCGTCTTGCCCAAGTACTACCATCCTCGGTATTCCCAGTGGTATCGTTCCATTCTACTCCAATAACCCCTGGATCAATTCACGGGATTTTCACAAATTAAAATTATCTGCTCTTGATGATTCCATTGGCCACTTAGCTTGATTCTACGAACCAATCAAAAAACAATTTACATAAAAGTTTTAGCGTCAGTGTTTACGTCCACCACAATAAAGCAGTGTGTGCGCTCGATTATGAGGACTGCAAGAAATTTCAATGAAAATTTGAACTCAAGAGTACCACCCTCGTGCGCGAACAGTATTAATGTCGTCGATAGTTCCATGGATAGCATTGCTCGCTTTCTCTCTTTCCCACCTTTTGCATAACACTGTTTGTTGACTTTTTGGTGTAGAACCATAGAAGAGTATCTGAATTTATACCGTCTTTCAAATGTCACGTTCTGTCTCTTTCTTAATCGCGTAGACAAATATAAATTGAATCTAACCTAAACGTAAAATTTTCGCAAATTGGCGATTGGTAATTAAATGGAACATCTTGTTCATCTTAAAATTAAGAAAGCAGAGGCAAAAATGGCAATGGAGCATTGATGGACGAAACGTACAAGATGTCACGTAACGATAAGTTTATACAATGACGGGTATTATATTTATTTTATAATTAACCATTAGTTACTTAAGAACTCGTTTATCAATTTTTTCTGATGAATTATAGACATAAGTTTGTCATACTTTTAACTATATTTCCGCTATCTGAAGTATCAATAGATCTAGTTACACGCGATTATTCAAACCAGACAGAGCCTATTAAGGTGGATTGTCGTGGACTGGCCAGATTCTTAATACTTATGGAAGTCATGATGTTATTTGCAACATGCTGGCAGAATTGTAATATTTCGTCAGACTACTTAGTTCGTTTAGGGAAATTTACACACGATGGAAAACGTTTTATACGGAAATTTTAAGCAGCAATTTCAATCTGATGTATTATTTGTTACCAAATCCTGTTAGACCTATATAGGCTGCAATTAACTTATCCCTCTGCAATTTATATGTTTGTTTAGCCGATTCAGAGAAATGTGCCTTAATGACTTTCTTTAACTTCCAGAGTTATTCCCAAATATTATTAAATCATGTTACATGTTAGTACCTTACATGTTTCAGTTATGCTGGTACACATATGTTTCGTTGCCACACAACCTATGTTTGTGTATTATATAACAGAATACACGAGTGCATATCATTTTATCTATTTTTATATTTGCATAGTTAATGGATTCTGTATGGCAATTAATGTTATGTGTACATGACATAAGATAACAATTGTTTAAATCTGATAGCATTATATGTGTGACATAGCGTTAACTTCAGTTTTCACTGGGGATGTTATCCCAAAAAACTTGTTAAAAGAGCAAGTCATGTTTGAGAGAAAAATCGAGCGTGATGCAAAAATGGGTGTAGGAATACTTTAAAGGCACAGTCGTGCAGGACCACTGGGGTCGTGTCAGGAATGTGATACTTAAGGCCGGTGCGCGAAATAACAGTAGAACAACAGGGGTCTAACTGCTACTGGTAAAATGCTGTGAGGCTCTCGCGTCGTCCTGGCGCAGCTCCAAAAGCACAATGGTACTTTCAGGGCCCACCGACTTATCTCGTCACGTGTGGATGACCCACTGCCCCCCCCCCCCCATGGATGATCTCTTATGGATCCCAAACTATAGTAATGATATCTAAACAAAAATATGTGACACTATCGGTAGGACTTTCACGCTGTATATAAAACTTCAAGGATTAATTGACTCTGGGACACTTTGTTGGTTTAACTATGCTTTTATATCTTTTTAACATCCATAATGCAACGGTTATATACACACAGCTATGACATTAAAAAATAAGCTAAATATATAAGTTCTCTACCCCCTAGCTTGGGTTTTGCGGCGTTACGCTCTTGTTTCTAAGACTACACCATGATCGGCCCCTCTTAAAATCTGATTCCTACGAACTCTTCACCCTAGCCTCTAAGCCGAGGAGGCTGTGGGTATGAGGTTCCCCTAAGAACTCCGAGTGAAGACAAGGGAAACTTAAACCCCGCACGTTCCTTATAAAGAGGATACTTGCATGAGCCATGTACTGACCCCCGGGAAATTGGTCTGATCAGACAGTTACACAGAAGCTACCCTGAATTTAAACACAATGTTCTTCTATGGGCAACAAGGAGGAGGAGCCCCTCTTTCCCTTTTTATACGCCCACATTTTCATGTGGACGTATATTGTCGTCGCCCCTGTCCCTCGGTCCGTCCACAATTGTTTGTGAACAGTCTACAGGTCACAATTTTTATCCGATTTCAATGAAACTTGAAATATAGGTTTATCACCCTAAGAACTCGGTTCCTTTCGATATTGGCATGTATCGGACTGTAATTTCATGGATTATGGCCCCTGATTGTACGAAAAATCACGTGTTTAGCTTGTGAACACTGTAGAGGTCACAATTTTTATCCGATTTTGTTGAAACTTGAAATGTATGCTTAAAACCCACAGATCTCGGTCCCTTTCGATATTCGTGCATATCGGAACGTAACTTCCTGAATTATGGCCCCTGATTGTACTAAAAATCGTGTTTTTTGGCTTGCGGACCCTATAGAGGTCATAATTTTTATCCGATTTAAAAAAAACGTGTTATTATTTCACCCTTACACCCTAAGGGCGGCTGAGTTCGAATTTCGTGAAAATAGGCCCAAAACTGACAAACAAAATGGCCGCCCTTCGTTCTCAAATAGCGTAAAAATATGGTATATCAAGGTTGTGAACCCTATAGAGGTAACAATTTTTATCCGATTTTGTTGAAACTTGAAATATAAGTTTATAACCCAAAGATCTCGGTTCCTTTCGATATTCGCGCATATCGGACCATAACTTCCTGAAATATGGCCCCTGATTGCACTAAAACTCGCGTTTTTAGCTTGTGGGCCCTATAGAGGTCATAATTATTATCCCATTTAAAAAAACGTATTATTATATCACCGTTACACCCTAAGGATGGTTGAGTTCGAATTTCGTGAAAATCGGCCCAAAACTGACAGACAAAATGGCCGCCCTTCGTTCTCAAATAGTGTAAAAATATGGTATATCAAGGTTGTGGACCCTATAGAAGTCATAATTTTTATCTGATTTTGTTGAAACTTTAAATGTAAGTTTATAACCCAAAGATCTCGGTTCCTTTCGATATTTGCGCATATCGAATTGTAATTTTCTGAATTATGGCCCTTGATTGTAGGAAAAATCACTTTTTTTTTAGCTTGTTCTCTTATCCATCTCTCGAAAATGTGGGCGTATCCTGCCTGCCAGCCGCTGGTTCTAATCTGTTCCTATTCCCGAAAAAACACTCCATGCAAACATTTAGACATATCGGTTGATATTTAAGGGGTCCACCACCGTCTGCAAAAATCTGGCAGTAACTCCTGCGCAATTCGACATTGTTGAAATAATTTTTTCATTTAAGTCCGGAATTTAGAAATTTAAACGCTTGCAAATAATTTGGCCTGACAGGACTGGTATTGACCAGGCAACCGGTTAAGAATCATACATAACCATAAAAAGTTGATTTTTTGTGAAAAAAAAGGCTATGAATACGTCAAAATCCAGTGAAATATTTGGTCTGGGACCCGCATTAACCCAATTGGACACAGAATTGATGGGAAGTCGGCTCCCTACATGTAAACAAGTGCTACAATGTCTGATGTTTCACGTCCAATTTGGTGCTAATAAAAAGTGGAATGCAGCTAAATGTGTCTTAGGTCAACTAAAGACATTTTACTCAAAAGCTAATATTCCAATTATCGCTGACAGAAAAGCGTGTGAAAAAAATCTTCAAGTTGCTAGAAACTAACTCTAAGTTTCGGGAAATCCCAGTGGCACGACGATCCACAGCAGCTGTAGCCGACAAACAACAATCTAATATTTTATTGTCAAAAGCAATCGAGTTGTGGCCTGCAAACTTAGATGATCGAGTACTCTCTGGCAAAGACAGAAGTTTCTTGAATTCGATGAGAACCGATCGCAAAGCCACATTTGGGTCACGTGATAAGATTCTGGACTTGCAGATGCGGCGAAAATTTGAACGAAATAATATCGAAAACAAACGACAAGAAGCTGCACATAAGGAAGTGACGGACTTGTCCGAAACGGTTCTCTTATCAAGCGGTAGTGACGTTGATGATTGTGATGCTCCTGTGTCTTGCCCACAGCCTCTCCGGCCGGTAGTTCAGCGTTAGCGTCAACAGAATCGGCTAACGACGATGTACATCGTCTTCGCAGAAGACATCGGTGTATTTACGAAGGGACAAATGCTTTCATCCCCGATGACATCTTGGCATCACCAAAACTATTCCAAATCTCCACCAGAATGAAAATAACCCCAGCACAGCAAGCCGTATTCACGAAAGCGCTGATGGATGAGTGTGGAGGTGATTCGTCTAAGGTGAAGACCTCATACACAATGGCAGATCGATCTAGGCGTAAAGTTGGTAATGACATAGCCAACATGACACGCAAATTGTGGCTGCCGCCTAAAATAGCTTCCCTTCAATGGGATGAAAACTACTACCAACATTGACCAACAAATATGAAACCGAAGATACGCTATTTCAACGATTGCGCTAATCATGGGGGCTCGTACCACATGACAACGAGGAACAGTTGAAACTTTTTGACATCAACTCTTTACCCGCAATCGTGACTGATTGGCGAGGTGAGATGCTGCAATTAGCTCTGTCAAAGATGCCCTATGTCAGAGATGATTATTTAGAGTTCATCGAGCCTTGTTCTGTATATCTTGATCCAGATTATGGAAATATGAAATTTCGTCGACCAGGGGCTATTCATAAGACCAGGTGAATGGCTAAGCTCATATACGGGATTAAAATCGTACTCCTTGAAGACAATGTAGCTATGTTACCAAAAGGTACCATAACTACCTCCAGTCAAGTCTCCAAAATGCGGAACTTCGTAAACATTGCAACACTTCTGTACTCTAGGTGGTGGATGACCTGTACAACCCCCTTCGATTCCCCTCGGAATGATTTGAGGTTTTATAAAGACATTTTAAAATATTCCATTATTAGTCCAATTATATCTAAGAGTGCCGTGGCGGCCATGGAGCGTCATTTGTGGTATCCTACGGTAGAAATGGTACCATTGGTACTCTTCAGTGAAAATGTCCCAGAGAATGAGTGTCAACAAATGTCAGATTCGCTTCTCAAAATAAAACATGATAAAGGTACGGTATTACCAAGCGAACGTATGGATAAGGGCTTTGGCAAACCACAGTTTCTGAAAATCACAGAATCCCCCAAGTTGTCCGACCTGATAACTATTGATTCTTGGTTTTTCTTTCGGTTATTGGACATGGAGTCAAACTTCTTAGAATTGAATGTAACAGAATGGCAACATTCTGAATCGTTTAAGATGTCTTTACACGCTGTATTGTCGCTCAATGTTGTATATGATGGGTCCGGAAGAGGAATTAATATAATTTCAGATTTCTTGTATGCTTCAAAGTCCGAAAAACATTACCAAAATGTCCTGCAGGTAGTCGAAACCGATCGAAAAGTACTCCCAAATTTGCGAAAACGAAAATCTGAAAACTAAGATATCTATAAAATTTTAAACCAGGCCGTACATTACAGAATTCAACTGTGTCAGTGTTAATAAGTGTCTTATGACAATCCGGTTTCTGTATTCCATCAACAAATAATTTTATAACTAAATTTATTGCATCTAACACAATTTTTGTTGACTATTCTTTGTTTTCATTTTTCCTATGGTAAGTTTATGGTCTCATAGATGCATAGTTTATGGTTGTTTACTAGATTTACTTCACTTAAGTCGAAAGTCTACTGTGTGATCGAGTGGTCTAAAGATGTGTGGCCAATAATCCTCTCAGAAAACAAACAAAGAAAACCACCACAAAATTGCATTAATAAACTGCATTTCTCATAAAATGCATTAATTGCGTAGGATTTACTGCCAGTTTTTTTGCAGGCGGTGGTGGACCCCCTAAATATCAACCAATCTGTCTAATTTTTTGCATGGAGTGTTTAGTTTGGGGTTGTTTTTTTTTTTTGGGGGGGGGGATTAGAAAAATTTTAAGGGACAGAGGGGTCCGAAAATTTTCAAAAATCGAGGGGCTATAGATGCCCTGTAATGGCTGATGTCCACTTTTTTAAAGTATGGGATTCCATATTTGGATAAGTGTTTCATTAACCCAATGTTTATAAAAAAAAAATGAGCGAATCTGTACTCCACAGACCTCCGACCTGATGTCTTATCATAACGTAATAGGACATCATTTAACACCCCGAAATATATGGTGGCAGGGGACATCATTAATGTAAGAGGATATCATTTAACACCCCATTTGTTTAATCACTTCAATGTATTAAACATTACATCATTAATTTAGAGAACTTAAATAACCTCTACTGTATATATAGTATTACAAATAAACATGTAAGTACCTTGTATTCACCAGCTGTACCATGTTTTAACCCGTTTGCGGAGTTTAACTGACCACTGACTTCTTCCAGTTTTCTGAACTGCAACAGCATTGTTGCCCCAGTGCTCTTGATAATGCTTATTTTACGAAGAGCCTATTAGAAAAAAAACAATTATTCAATTTTTGATTTGCGAAGATGATAGTAAAAGATTAAACAATCCAGACGGAAATCAGTAATTAATATTTCCCACAGGATGGTTTGATATTACAGAAATATGACGTTAATCATTTTAATTCAGTCACTAAATGAATGGCTATTAATTCTTCTTCATAGGATTACTTTGGAGTTATATTCTGAATCCAGGTTATAACTCTGTAAGTTTGACACACAGATCACTGCTTTATGAAATGAAAATCAATGGAGATAGCTCTTCTGAAAGGAAAACAGTTTCTGTAGAGTATGGCTAATTTGTTCTTCATCAAAATATAATATCATCTTGAAAACATCTTTTCCGCCAAATTTCCTCTCCTCTTTTATTATCCACATTTATTTGGTCGACTAAATGAGTTAGATTCTTTGCTCATGGATGAATTTTATTCTCGGTGAGTATGAACTGGGGAGTAAAGAATTTTACCTGTGGTAGTAATTTGTAATCCATGGAAACGAAAACAATTCGACAAAGAGTAACGGTAGAAACGATTGACAATTTTGTCACCCGCAGACATGAGAATGTATGGAGGATGTACTGTGATTACATGGTAAAATCATGATTGATAATTTTATAAACTTGTTCAAGTTATTTAGTGCATTATATTTTCCCCGAGATTTATTTCTATTAGTAAAACTTACCTTATTGAATTAAACACAATAATGACATACCTTGGTCTAAAATATATTATGCAGTGGGAGATAATTTACAATTACGTCCTATTTAGTAATTTGTAATTTAATGACAAAGTGGTAAAATCCATTGGCCGACATTAATATTGGAAATCTTTCAACCTTGTAGAGGCCATAATTATAGCTGAAAACAAAATTAATAAAAACAATCATATAGAAGTACAGAATTCCCATATCTCGCATCAAGCATCAAAGTCGGATCTGGGAAGGAATCCAATAATGTTTAACTACTTTGAATTCCAACTAAATAAATAAACATTTGATACATTCACAGTGTTAGTATATTACATCCGTCAACAATACAGTTTTATCCGATTTCTTTTTTCAAATTTGGTGCGATCTAGAGGACGTTCCGTTCAGGGTGTCATGACCCCTTTCCACAAACCTTGTGAACTCAACAGAGACAACCGTTATTTTTACAAATTTGGTGTGAAGCATTGGGGTAATGAGCGGACGAACCCACACGATATGTGCACGATATAAAAAAAACTCGATTTATTATTTTACCAGTATTTGATGTTTAGCCAACTATGGAGAAAACGAGCATTGAAAATGTGCAATATCATCAGATAAAAAGCTTGCAGATTACAGATTAAGAAACAATTGAATTTGGTTTTAGTTTGAAAATAATTTATAAAACAAGAATTGAATTTGCCACAAGAGATAGAATTGTTTTCTTTTGATCAAATTCTAGATGAATTGCCAGGAGATGAATGAAATGATTTCATCACTGAAGGCATATTTGTCAGGGGAAAATACATTCAATTGAAACCGTTATCTTTTTTTTCTTGGTAACATTTAAGATCATTCGGCTATGGGATTGCAATAAAACAATCTATCATGGTTAGACTGTTCAATGGCATAAGTTACCAGCCTGGGGGTTCTAATACACAACCTTTCCTATTCACAATCAAAACCTCGATTCTTTAAACGGAAAATTTAAATCGTTGCATGCATGGTACTAGAAATTCAACTGTGGTCTTTTTTTTCTAACTCTTCATTGCATATTGATGAGTTATCGTTCAGCCTAACATTTGTCCCTTAATTGGAATCCCAGTTCCACAGCGACCAATTTACGTTGAAATAAACGAAAATGGAACCATCATGGCATACGTTGAAAATGGAAACTTAACAGCGGAATTAATTTCATGAGTAATGTTTGTGAATCACGAAGGTAGATCAAAAGAGGGATCAGATTTAACCACAATTAACAAAGCCTGTGATCTTAAATGCAGAGGTGATTGACGTCATAAATACAGAGAACGTCACATTTCAACTTCTGTTCATTGCTATGTGACAATTGCTTTATGAAACATCTTAGAAAATTAACTTATTTGAAATATAAAGAGGTATCTTAGGAAATGGTAGTGAGTTGTCTATTTCAGCTTCAAATAAATCCGAACTTTAGATGCGGTTTGGTATTGGTCATATCTGCAGAATTATTACTGTATTTTATATGACGTGTTGTAGAGTCCACATGGGGATTAAACAAAATTAAATGTTCCTACATGTAAGGCCCTACCAAAACGCATCAGCATTGTTTACAATATTCCATACATTTCCAAATAACCTGAGAATTAACTGATTCATTATTCAAATTCCTTTGTGCATCATAAATATTATCAACATAAAAATTCATTGCTTTATACATTTATCCTTGTCACCGTTTATACAATTAATAATCACTGTAGACATCTGAAGTATGGCGTTACGAACAAGGGTATTTAGTCTATGGCAAACCTGATAAACACCTTTCTGGTCTTATACATTTGATTTTAGACGTAGGGGAGGGGGGTGCTTGGCAAGGACAGTGTCTAGTCATTCAGATGGGACGCAAAAGCCGGATCCCGTGTACACGTTGACGTGTACGTAAAATAACGCTTGACAGTTTGAATTAAAAAAACTAGTGGTCATAGCGTCGCTGTCGAAGACAGATATGTATGTTTCAGTGGAAATTGAGACTAACAAGGTGTAAATTGGATCAGCCAGTACCAATTGATTGAATTGCTCTATTTGCATTGCTCGTAAAGAAATGCCTATTGTCATTTCTCGACCACTTATTCTTTAATTTGCCCACTTCAACCCGTTAGTCACCTTTATTGTTCCCCGCGTTTTGAAGAAAGCAAGGAACTTGGGCCTGTCCGTCTAGCCCTAGAACACCTATGCCTTGTATCTCTGGAAGAAACTGTTAATTTTTTTAGATGTATCGGTTGGGCTACAAAGTTCGTTGGGGTGGGGGGGTCATGACTCAACCCTATAAACATAAATGAAATCGGTCGACCCCCACCTTATCACTTTCTGCATGGTTTTCTCGTGGACTGAAACTTATAACTGGCTTAATAAGAGATTAATATTGTCCTCACAAAAATTTTGCACATTCTTCTTTCCTTTTTAGATGATAAAGTAAGAAAGTAGTACATTAGGTCAACTGAGGTTATTGGTCCAGACATGTATGCTCTCTTATCTTAAATTTTCAAAAAATCGTTTCACCTTACGCCATTATCCTTGATAACTGACCATTATTAGAGTCACATAACGAGAGGTGTCCTCAGTTGACAACAAATTGTATTATTTTGAATAATACCTGTGTTGCTCTATATAATGTATGTTGCAACAAAAGGTGTCATATTACGTAATTACGTATAAACCAAACAGTATGTTAAACGAATTTCTAGACAATATCGATCTCAGTTTTAATATGCCTATTTTATGATATACATAATGTATATAGATTTACAATATAAACGCCATATTTTCCGAATTTGCAAATGTATTAAGTTTATTTTTCATTGGGATTTGACTGGATTATTTTTACATGATATAGTCAGAACGATGACTGCCCGCAGTATTTACACTAAGCTTGAATATGGCTACTTACCGCTAATTATCTGAATGGTGATAATCAGTAAAGCTAATCGATTAGGACAAGGGCTGAATTCTGGGCTCTTAACTTGCGGTATTCCTGGTGGTCAATTAAACGTTTTGTGAAGTTATAATATTCATTTCCGCCGGTATTATTATGGTTACACACTTGATATCTTTATCTAATGTTTAGACATGGTATATTATAATTAAAATCAATGATATTATTGACGAAGATGGCGTACATTCTTTAACAGCTGTATAACCGGTGCTGGTAACAGTTGGCCTCTTTCTTCTGATATATTTTTACTCGACCACATAGTAATTTGAAACAACCTGTTGGTGTTATCAGTCCCTTTCTCATCCTTTTAGTCAGGTAATATTAAACCTACGAAAAGGCTGCTTATTATCTTTGGAACACCGGAAACAACGCATCGTTCATCATACATAGATAAACGTTTTGTGGTACCTTCGTTAGTAAATTGCAAAATGAGCATATTATAATTATAGTCAATGATACTATTGATGAATTGAGCGTATGGTCCTGAGATGTATCCTTACTACACTTTATAAACCCGCGCTGGTGACGATTGGCTTTGTTGTGACGCTTTCATTCTTCTGATATATTATTTACTCCAACACATATTAATTTGAAACAACCCGTTGGTGTTATCAGTCTCCTAATAATCCTTTTATGCAGTTAATATTAAACGTACGAAACTGTTGCTTAATATCTTTGGAACACCAGAAACAGCGCATAATTAATTATAGATAACACATTTTGTGGTACCTTCGTTTCTATACGTCCTTGATCACCTTGAAAAATTTTGTGGATGCTCTAGAGGCTAAAGTTCATATAAATTGTTCAAGGTCATGAGATAAACAATTGAAAGAAATTCTAATGATTTCTGATAATTATAAGATTTTCATGTGCTGTAAATGTTCTCCTTACCTACAAAAGAGTGATATATATATATATATATATATATAGAGAGAGAGAGAGAGAGAGAGAGAGAGGGAGGTTTAACTTCCACTCGACACAAACTAGATCATTTCGGGACTAACATATGGTTTTTAATTTTATTTCAATAATTCGCTTGCGCGTAGGGGTCTTTAGAAGTGGGAGGAAACGGGAGGACCCGGAGAAAACCCATGAGGTTGGACAGGCGACCCTACTCCTTGTCGCGTACAACCGGGGATTCAACACCACGCCAGTTGACTCAATGATAGGCCTTATGATACAGCGCGCACGTGCTAACCATTCGGCCACCCCCCCCCCCCTCCTCCTTACTGACATAAGAAAAGAAAATTAGCTGGTGTGGGCATGTTTCGTTTCCTGACAACCCAACTTTAAAATGAGTTTTAAGACGAAAAAAGGAACCGATAATTTGAAGCCTCCCCCCCCCCCCTCCCCACACACACACACCTTCCTTTTTAATTGGAAAGATTGAAGCAACCAACAACTTGATTGAAATACATTGGAAGCTAAAGCTATCATTGTCAATTCAAGATGATATGTTTGACTAAAGGAATAACCTAAACTAACAACCCTTTTGGTGATGTAGTTGAACTAATTGCATTATGACGTATAAAACACATAATCTTTCTTCCGGGATAGATTTGAATACTTGTATCATCATATATTTGCTAGTTCAAATATCTGGAGGATAGTTATTCTTTGGTTGATTGATTACATCAGTTCCTTGTATTTAAAAAAGCTGTATGTTAGCTATAAGCTTTTCGCGGTCGCTAGTTTTCAGATTGCATATAAGGCAGTCTCGAGGGAGTGGGTGGGTTATTTTGATATATACATTGGAAGTCTAGAAACCATGCCATGGAAAGAGAGGTTAATAACCCTTGATCAGAAAGGTTTTGTCTCAATATGTTCGATTCGCTAGACTAAACCGTTAAATTTGCAAAACGTTTAGTAGCTTATCTTTAGATGCACTAGACTTGCGTTTTTAGTACCAACGGTGTTTCCTAACCTTTCTATAACATTCTGACATCGGTTATATTCGTCTGATATGGTAGAGAATATTCCGCCTGATCCTTCTGCATAATGAAATACAAACAGTTAACCGAAAATGGTAAGGGCTTCGTGATGAATTTGATCTTAGCCTCTCACTCTATGTAAACTAGACCAAGATAGTTTATCCCTAGTTTCATCAACGGTCATATCAGTATTTACTCAATTGAAGACAAAATAGTTTTTGAAAACCGAGTCTTTATTAAGTCCATATTTTTTTTTTTTTTTTATTTTGCTCGAGAATTAAGAGATTCTCAAAATACTGGGATAGATGCATTTAGGTGCATTGATGTACTTTTCAGTGATTCGGTGTTGTAATTTGGCTTGATTACTCACATTGGTTGAACGGAAAAACTCACCAACAGAACGTGTAAATAATTTATATTTGTTATTATGGTTGTGTAATATCGTTGCCCTGGTTTGTCAACACTCTGACTTATACTGACTTTTAGTCAAGTTCTTCGCCGATTTTCGTAAAATTTTCAGGAGTAGTCTGCATTCTGTTTACGATGAGCCCTTTAGACGTTGGGTCTACATTCTATTTAAGATTATCCCTGTAGATGTTGGCGGTTCCAAATTATAATTGCCATTTGTATTGCTCCTGTTGCTAATATACATTACAACACTCGTAAATTGTACCCTCTCTACAGAGTTCAGTTCTTTGTGGATTATCACCGAGCTATCAGGAGTAGTTAATATTTAGGTAACAATAGATCCGATCTATTTGGAGCCATTTTGCAAAACTAGTTCCAGTCGATCTGGGGCCGATTTTACAAAAGTAGTTCTAGGGTTACGACATCCTAACTCAAATGATTGTTGATCATCGAGCTCAATCTGTGGATTTACGCCGCTGTCTTGTTATTGGCCATAGAGAGGTGAAGGTACAGGTCATCCGCTCGGTTCCACTGGTCGGTTTCCTATATATGGAATGCTTGCTTGTGCGTGACTGGGACCTGCATTAATAATCCTCTGTAGTCGTTGTATTTTATACCATATATAGGTTTTTGTGCAGCGTAGCTGTAGTTGTTTCCATACGTCACATATCAATACGTTGAGAGAAACGTATGTAGAAAATCTGGTTTATAATTTAAACATTAGTCGATGTTTATATGGAAAAAAACGAGCATTGAAAATGTGCAATATAATCAGATAAAAAGCTTGCAGATTACAGATTAAAATCTATTGAATTTTAGTTTGAAAATAATTGATAAAACAAGAATTGAATTTGCCACAAGAGATATAATTGTTTTCCTTTGATCAAGTTCTAGATCAATTGCCAGGAGAGAATGGAAATGATTTCATCACTGAAGGCATATTTGTCGGGGGAAAATATTTCAATTGAAACCGTTATCTTTTTTTTTTCTTGGTGACATTTAAGATCGTTCAGCTGTGGGATTGCAATAAAACAATCCATCATGGTTAGACTGCTCAATGGCATAAGTTATCAGCCTGGTGGTTCTAATACACAACCTTTCCTATTCACAATCAAAACCTCGATTCTTTAAACGAACAATTTAAATCGCTGCATACACGGTACTAAAATTCAAATTGATGAGTTATCATTCAGCCTAACATTTGTCCCTTAATTGAAATCCCAGTTCCGCAGCGACCAATTTACGTTGAAATAAATGAAAATGAAACCATCGTCAAATACGGTGAAATGGAAACTAAACAGCGGAATTATTTTCAATGTGTGTGACTTCAAGAATAATGTCCATGAATCGCGAATGCAGATCAAAAGAGGGATTTCCCATGTACTTATAATTCACTGCGATGTGACGATTACTTTATAAAACACCTAAGAAAATTAACTTAGTTAAAACGCGAAGAGGTATCTATTTAGGAAAGGATTGTGAGTTAGCTGGCATTTCAGCTTCAAATCAATCCTAACTTTAAGTGCGGTTTGGTATTGGTCATATGAGCAGAATTATTACTGTATTTATTATATGACGTGTTGCAGAGTCCGCATGGCGATCAAACAAAATTAAATCTTACTGCCTGTACGGCCCTATCAAAACACATCAGCATTGTTTACAATATTCCATACATTTCCAAATAATTGATTCATTATTCAAATTCCTTTGTGCATTATAAATATTATCGACATGAAAATTCATTGCTTTATACATTTATCATTGTTACCCTTTATACAATTAATAATTACTGTAGACAACTGAAGTCTGACGTCAAAAGCAAGGATCTTTGGTCTATGTCAAACCTGACGAACACCTTTCCAGTTTAATACATAATTTATTTTACAAATACAAATAGTTTTGTTTTTTTTTGTTTTTTTTGACGTGGGAAATGTCTGGCAAGAACAGTGTCTAGGCGTATATCAGTTGGAATTCGAAATAATAATAATATGCCGTAGCGCCGCTGTCCGGGTAAAAGATCCCTCATAGAACACTGCATGGCGCACACCCGTCATCATTAACCCTGTCGGTGCAGTAAAGTAGGACGTTAAATTACACGATTCATTGCTGCAAAACTTTGCTATTCAAATCTCGATTGTTGACTAAGCAATTAAAGGTCTGAATCAGTCTCAATCTACAGAATTCGTATGAACATTTGGCAAGCCAGTTTTCCGATTTGACAAAAATTTGATCGCGAGATAAAATCGACAATTTGCGTCCAAGACAGTTATGTATGTTTCAGTGGAAATTGAGACTAAGAAGGTGTAAATTGGATCAGCCAGTACTAATTGATTGAATTGCTCTATTTGCATTGCTCTTCAAGAGATACCTATGGTCGTCTCTCCACCACTTATTCTTTAATTCGCCTACTTCAATCCGTTCGTGATCTTTCGCTGATCTTTAAATGACCACCATTTTCTATATGGATATATGTAAATCTATCTGTGACATTTTCATCTGGTGGCGACGAATAACTTGAATGACTTTAAAAAGCGCAAAGTGTTAAAAGCCTTGATTTGTAACGTTCTCAGACAGACGGTTAGCATGCTGTGTTAATCTTTTACCGTGGCGACCTTACACGACAGTCTGTCAAATGGTTCATTTAATTTGATGGTTGTCATGCACGTCTTATTATCTTTAACAATATTGATATTAAGGGATAGATTTTGAAAAGAAGATTATAAAAAGGAGAGAATTTTAAGCTGCACCAACTCTCTATTTAAGATCATTAGTCCAGCTTGTTATATTTTGATTCCTTTTGAATACTTCTCGATTACCCGAAGCAAAATTCTTGTATTTTGATATTATTCTCTGAAGTTACTGATGTTATATTTCAATAGCATCCTTAAACTGGATGGAAAAGCAATTGTCTATAATCTAAATTCTTTTTTTCACCGTTCACTCATTCAAGTTAGTGAATTTTGATGTTTGTATAACGAGAAAAAAAATAACCAAACTTTATTCACATATTTTGATTTAACACTAGGTGTAACAAAGGTATTGATCCGACCGGTTAGCCGTTTTCAGTTTACCATGAATATTAGCTGGTTTGTTAACCAGGACTAACCAGACTTTATTCAGATATTTTGATTTAAAGTAGCTAAGTCTGTAACTAAATATAATCCAAAATCTTCGACATTGAAAACACTATTTTTTTGCAATTTAAATCAGCATTGGTGTTGTGGTCTTACCTGGAAAAGATGGGCTTCTGATATCCAATATTTAAGACAAAATGAACATTTTACCATTGGTACACGAATCGTGTACCATAATGCGTTTCAACGCCATTTGTAACAAGGTGCTCAAAGAATGAGGCTAGACATATTCCACAAGTCATGTCAAACGGTGATGCCATATTCTTATTTGGAGAGCATGCGCAATATATAATATCGGTGTTAACTGGAATAACCAGACGCTAGAAACTGTCTTTCGGTTGAGACTTCTGGCGTATTTCGCCGAACATAACAGATGACAATTCACAGTAAAACGGAAACGATTGAATGTAAAACAGTTTATATAAATTTATATTACATTATTATATGTGTTGCGACCCATTTGTGCCAATTTCTAGGCCCAAAATATTAGTGATTAAGCTCCTTTAACACTAAGTGTACAAAGGGTATTAACCCGACTGTGTTAGCCGCTTTCTGTTTACCATAAATATTATCTGAAATGTTAACCACAGGCGAAGCTAACTAATCGAACATATCGCAGCACTTCGGGTTATGTATGTTTTATATGTTATTGTGTTGCACTGCAATGATATCTCAAATATTTGTTTTAAAAAGGGTGTTTAGATATTATCACTAAACAAATTGACTACTGGTATACACGGCTTCATGTTGTGGTAAAGTGTAGAAATGTAAAAACGAAAAAGAGACTCTTATGCGATATGACCCTAGGTGGCAGCGGACGTAGACCTATATCTAAGTAAGGGTTTCGGTTATAGTATGAAGTTTGATAACCATGGACCTGTGGCTGGCCGAACAGAGTATATCATAAAAAGTGGGTTTAGTAACTACAATATAGTGTGAAAACCATAAACATTAAGAGAAAAGAAATTGTAATCTAATTTTTATTAGCTAACAGTGTCCGTTACTTGTCTTCATTAGCCCAGGTTAGGAGCAGAACAGTAGGACGTTAAACCCCATCTCATTTCATTTCTGTTTCAGTTCACCCTACGCTATTATCCTTGGTAATTGACCATTACTAAAGTCACGTAAAGAGAGGTGTCCTTTCCTCTGTTGACAACAAATTGTATTATTTTGAATAATACATGTGTTGCTCTATATAATAAATGCAATCTGATTAAAACACAGATCCTATTTCGTTTCGTTCTTTTACAATCCAAAATTTCGCTTTACTTGTCTTTACTACACTAAGATCTGGAAGAGTTGTTATATAACCCGCGTTCAGGTTGATGTGAAGGTTTAGCCAATGAAACGGTCTGTTAATTGCATCGAGTTCTTGACATACTATGCACGGAACTGTGGGTATCCTACTAAATCATCAACGCTGATTCGTTTATCAAATGTCTAACATCATAGGGTCAAAAGCCGCTCGTATGACCCCGGACGCGACCTCCTACTACAACGGGTCAGATCTTTATCTAGTAGAGGCCATCTAAAGTATAATGTCAGATTGATAATGTATGTTGCAACAAAAGGTGTCATATTACGTAATTACGTATAAACCAAACAGTATGTTAAACGAATTTCTAGACAATATCGATCTCAGTTTTAATAAGCCTATTTTATGATATACATAATGTATATATATTTACTATATAAACGCCATACGACTTGTCAACTTTGTAAACGTATTAAGTTTATTTTTCATTGGGATTTGACTGGATTATTATTAGATGATTTAGCCAGACGGAGGCAATAAGTATTCTACATAAGTGACGTATGGACCTTAAATTTGACTACTCGCGGCTAATTATCTGAATGGCTAGAAAGGAGTGATAATTAGTAAAGATAATCGATGAGGATTGAATTCTGGACTATTAACTTGGGTATTCCTGGTGGTCAATTAAACGTTTTGTGAAGTTATTCTCATTTCCGCCGGTATTGTTATGGTTACGCACTAATATGGTTGTTTATCTCATGTTTAGACATGGTATATTATAATTAAAATCAATGACAGTTGATGAAGATGGCGTAAAGTCTTTAACGACTGTATAAACCGGTGCTTGTGATAGTTGGCTTGGTTATGACGCCTCTTTCTTCTGATATATTTTTACTCGACCACATAGTAATTTGAAACAACCTGTTGGTGTTATCAGTCGCTGTCTTATTCGTTTAGTCAGGTAATATTAAACCTACGAAAAGGCTACTTATTATCCCTGGAACACATGAAACAACACATCGTTTATCATACATAGATAAACGTTTTGTGGTACCTTCGTTAGTAAATTGCAAAATGAGTTTAAAGACGAAAAAGGAACCGATAACTTGAAAGATTGTACAAACTGGAAGCTAAAGATATCATCGACATTGCAAGTTAGATCCCTACTCCCGACATAAACTATGCGACACCGTGGGCGTTGTGCGAAAATTTTCGTGTACGGTATAACATTCCATTCCTAAATTTGGAATATTGGCTAAACACGGCCATGAGACCGTGAGATCCGCTCTGCATAGGCGTGAGTTTCATAATGCTGGATCAGTTCAAGCGAATCTTATTTGTGTTTTTAAATCGCCAAATTCTACTTGAAAATAGTGGTGGATTATTATAAATTGTGTCGGATGTTGCAAGAAACGATTCCTTTTGGCGCACAAAGAAAAATCATGGTGAAAAATAGACGGCAAGGATTCGAAAAAAGCCTTAGAACCGAAGTGAGGGAGGGGGGCCCATTTTCATATTTTCAGCTATAAAAGGTCCGATCAGAGAGAGAGCAAAAGAAGGAGAGAGAGAGTGTGTGGGGTTTAGCGCCAACTCGACACAAACTGGGTAATTTCGGGACTAACATATGGTTCAATTTTATTTCAATAATTCACTTGCGCGTAGGGGTCTTTAACAGTGTGAGGAAACCGGAGGACCCGGAGAAAACCCACGAGGTTGGAGGGTCCAATCAAAAACTGTTCCTAAAGGAACCAGTAATGTAGTTGAACTAACTGCATGATGACGCATTAAACACATTATCTTTCCTCCGGGATAGATTTGAATATTTGTATCATTATATTTTCTAGTTCTAATATCTGGAGGATAGTCATTCTTTGGTTGATTGATAACATAAGTTCCTTGTTGTATAATAAATAATATAAAACTTATGCTGTGAGTGTTTTTATAAGGTTTGCACAATATAGATTTTAGATTGCATATTTCTCGAGGGAGTGGGTTTGGTTATTTTAGTAGCGATTGATCAGAAAGCTTTTGTCTCAATATGTTCAACTCACTTGGCTAAACCGTTAAATTTCCAAAACGTTTTGGAAACATATCTTCAGATGAACTAGACTTACATTTGTAGTATTAACCATGTATCCTAACCCTTTTATAACATTCTGACGGCAATATTCGTCTGATATGGAAGAAAAATATTCCATTTGATCCTTCTGCTTAATGAAATACAAACACTTAACCAAAATTGGTTAGTGTTTCGTGATTGATTTGATCTGAACGTCTCACACTATGTAAACTAGATCAAGATAGTTTTTGAAACCTTATTCTTTAATAAGTTGATATTTTTTTTAATTATTGCACGAGAATTAAAAGATTGCATAGTTCCCAATATGCTGTTGTACTATTCAGTGAGTTGGTGTTGTATTGTGGCTTAATTAATGATATTAATTGAAAGGGAACATCTGATTAAAAAACATGTAAATAATTTATGTTTGTTATTGCGGTTTTTCAATATAGTTGCCCTGGTTTTTCCACACTCAAGAGTAGGACGTTAAACCCCATTTCATTCAATTTTTTGTCCACACTCTTGATCTACCCACTTTTAGAGAGTAAAGTTATTCGCAGATTTACATTAAATTTTCAGGAGTAGTCTACTTCCTGTTTACGATTAGCCTTGTAGATGTTGAGGATTGTGCAATAAGATTTCCAGTGTTGTTGCCCCTGTTGCTAAAAGTACATTACCACACTCGTAAATTGTACTCTCTCTACAGAGTTTAGTTCTTTGTGGATTATCATAAAATTATCAGGGGTAGTTAGTATTTGGCTAACACTGGTTCCAATCCAATCTATTTGGACGTCATTTTGCAAAATTAGTTCCCGAGTTACGACCCCAAGCTTAAACAATTGTTGTTACTCGAAGTTAAGTTCTGTGTTAATAAATACTGACATATATGATAGATACGTGCTCATTATAAGACTAGTACTCACTGTAAGATTGTAGATACGCGCCCATTACAGACGGGTACTCATTGTACCGTATTTGATTATGTTTTTAAGAATAATATTGTACCTGTCCCGATAACCCCAAACTCAACAACTAAAATTCAATACACTGACCAACTTAAAGTGTTGTGTGTCTGAATAAATCTAAATGGTGGTTCTGACCTAATATTTTGCATACAATCTAATTTGCACACCTCCGATTGCACGATATAGTCGAATTACGGCAAATCAATCGGCTAAGGATTCGTGAATGCATACTGCCTATTATAGTCTGTAACATATACAGTTGTTTACTTGTTAAACGAATTGGTGTGTGGGATAATGGATGAACTTCAGGCGGTTATGGAGATTATTGAATTTAAAGAAAAGTAAGGCCAAGTTATTAGTATTACGAAAAGGTGAAGGTCATAATTTGGTTATTGTTGAACGAGAATTTTGTTTCTATGGTTTTAGAAATTCAATCAAGAGATATTTGAATCACATATTCGATCGGTAATCCCCAAATGGAGTTGACCTACGATTGCGCAAGTCCGATGTTATACTGGGGGAAGATAAAGTCCAGGCAATGTACACGAAGTAAAGAATGCATGCGGACTTAGTTTTAGCGATAATTTTTTACACATTCAGGTGTGAGTTATAGCGATAATTTTTTACACATGTGTAAAAAGGTCTCTTTTATCGTCCACTTCCGTTATTTTAATATGTCTCTATTTTTATACACCATCATAGGGAGAATACGCGATCATAAACAATATGGCTTCTAAACAATCTATTAAAATAGTTAGGCAACGTTATCACTCAATTTGCAGTAGTATTAACATTGTAGCTCATAACATTTTTTCGGATTTCTCTACAACATGTACGTACCCGTATCCTATACATGGTGCATACATGTAACTGGTTAATATTCCCTCGTTTGACTGTGCCTTCCTTGGGGATTTATAGTGCAATTTGTTATTGACAGTTCTGGTTGGAATTGGATACCCTAAGGAAACTAAGATAATTAATCCACTGCTGTATTTACAAATCACCTACCAGACTAATTAATCTGCAAGTCCCATAAAATGATTGTCATATCAATGAGAGCACGCGGAAAAGTTTCCTATTTCGGTGTTGGAACTTTAATCTACAGCTCCCTTGTGGACATAAAGGAACCAAACGGTGTCATATCTATGACAGCATGTGGAGGGGCTTCCTATTTCGGTGTTGGAACGTAATCTACGGCTCCCTTGTGGAAAATTAGGAATCAAACGGTGTAGAATCCCCAAAACGCCTTCTTTCAACTATGTGGGAAGGTAAGCTGTCCATTTTGAGATTTTAAGAAAGTCCGTCTTAAATTTGTAAAGAATCCATATTATATTGATTGAAACCTTCCTGACCTTTACCATGTTTGGTAATCTTTTACGATTACATATTTTTTCTAAACTCTTAATGACACTTTTTTTATATAAATTTGTATAAATACAGAGGATAAGACGATATGGCATTCCCTGTTTTCATTGTTTGCTTCTATGCTGGGAATGGTAATTAGTGATATTTTTGTTAAATGGCCAATCAATTTGAAGAGTTGTATAAAAGAGATATTTTGTCATTTATTTCCGAGAAACGTTCGAGTAGACCTAAATTGGCCAGTCGTTGCTGTTGTTTTAGTTAGTTTTTTTTATCTTAAGATCTGAAATCTTTCACATAAGAATACTTTTACCAAAATCATTAATGGTTATCTAAATAAAATTGCAGCTATTCAATTTACGTTTAGAAACGTTATCAGATTCTTATCCGGTATCATGCAGTGGCTATTACTCTCCAAGTATCGCTCTTCAGAACATGGTTAGATTTTTCTATAGCGCATTTATAGTAACAATTAAACCCATTCGATTATTGGTCACGGTGCGTGAGTTTGTCAATGGTGGTGCTGGTTTTGTAAGAACTGTGCTTTTAACACGACAAGCTCGAATACCGCAATAGTCAACAACCAACAAACATCGCTATTGCTGCTTCATTGTTTTGATATTTACCCAAGCCATTAGCTAGAGATTTAAACCTCTTTTACTGACTACTCGTCTATATAATGAGAAACGGTGTAATATTTCATAAACATGTTTTCTGTTTTTATGATATGATAAAAGTTTGTTAAAAGTTTCAAGTCGTTTATAACTGATAGAAGGAACATTAGAAAATTTATTTATTTTTTTGTTCTGTTCACAGATTGTAATCCTATGGATAACTAGAACGTGTAAATTCCTGGTAATAAAATCTGGTTGTTCATCTGCTTGAATCAGTGAGTATATATCTTTTTTGTAATATTGTTATATCACCACATCTTATATAAAATCTGTTTAAAGGAAATTGAAATACGCAATAGCATGTGGTCAAGTATATTGCTTTAAGCATAAAGAACAATTTTGGTGTCCACCAATTTTAGACATATAATAGAAATTTTAGCATATACAATTTGCCATGGTCGATCCGTAATAACGATTTGGAGATTCGGAAAGTGACGCAAATAAAGGAAATCAGCTATTGTTAACAACTGAAGTAGAGAACGGTAACAGCTCCACAAAAGATTTTCAACTCCCTGATAATTCCTGTGAAGACGAAAAGTTGTTATATTAAAGTCAGGAGATGTCAGTTCGAAACCAACTATTGACAAAACATAATTGATTGCCACCAGATATGTCACAAGCAAATAAATTAATACCAATTCTTTTGAAGTTTTTTATACTCGGATCTGCTTTAACAAAAGCGAGTAACAAGAAGATATACAATCTGGGATAAATAGTAATGTGTGTCCTTGTATAAGATAAGATGCCTTAATCACAAAATGCATTCATCTGACAGAAAAAATAAACCCTTTTGATAGCAGAGCTAATTATTATATATATGCTTTATTTACAGAACTTCATTAGGGAAATCTATATATTCTATGTCAATTCCATTTTTAAGAAGGGTGGAATTCGATTTTTAGCTAAGAGCTGGAAAATAAAGAGCTAGAAAATATTTTTTAATGTAGCTTTTGAGACAGCTTTGATGATGATCGGTATTGGTGAAACTGTTGATTTACAGTCATAAATCAATGCAGTTTGCTTTTATAGAGCATTTCCATTTCTGCCGTTCACTGTAGATAAGTTGGTATTTTTGAATAGGGATTTTGCCGATTCTTTGACCAAGGCGGCAACAAAGTGATCGAGGGATATTACCATCCCATTAGTATATAAATACACTTTATTAAATTGCTATGGTGAACCAAATTAATCATAGAATATGTTTATATAATTTGATGTAGGTTATTGTACAGAGTAGAATATGTACCCATTCTGTAGTTTATTGCAGAATAAATAAGACATGACTTTATGGTTAAATGGATTTTATCCCAACTATATACTGTAATGATTAGAGACAATATAATCTCACAATGATTTAATACAAATGATAAACATAGCCTCATGTTTTCCAATGGTTCGGTATTTCTGATGTTTCAACAATTTATATATTGAGTATATGTGGAGGGTGTAGTGCTTGAGGATGTATAAACTAGTCGAAACAATTGGTTGTTAGATATTTTACTCATGAATATCTTCCGGGCCTTTAAATCACCTATGTGATGGCGTATAATCCCAACATACAGTTAAATTATTCTCATGGTGTCTATGTTATTGAGGACGTAGGAAGTCTTTATAGAGATCCGAAAGAAGACACTCGTTTTAGCTATTGCTATTTTTGTATGGATAGCCATATATACCAAACTATGCAATATTGATATAAAACAGTCTGATCATTTGTCATGTGTATCATATCATAATTTTTGATACGGCTAATTTGTTGGACTTACACGGCACAAAACACCAGCTGAATTATTTGGGGAGCCGTCAATTATGAGATGAATTGAATATCCAGTTCCATCATATTATATTTAATACAATTAACAGTAAAATTCGACAAAATCTAATGCCAACTTTGGACAGAAAAAAAAACATTATTGACGGTGCAATCGGGGGGGGGGGGGGGGGCTTTTATGAATATACGTAGGCAGGGAAATAGCTAAACACCATTTTTCGATTGTTAGTTAGTGTTTTTTCGTATTTTTAAAACAATTGTATTAAATTCAGGACATGTTATGTGGATGTAAATCATTTCTGAAATATTCTGGTCAGTTGTCAGTTCATTTTCCACCTTAAGATTTAGAAGTTCATATAGAAACAATTTGTGCTACTCTTTAAGGCATAAAAAATGTTGGTATGCGTGTGATTCAATAAAGATCAGTTAAAGTTTAAATAATAAGTCTGCCAATTTCATTGAATCCACAAAAGCACTTCCTGCGTGTAAAGAATCTGGTCTAAACCCGACGTACTTATTCAGAATGCTTTTTAAGTTACAGGAATCTTTTAACCCGTGTTCCGCACAGTAGTAATTCGAAGAACTTTCTTTCTCAATAGTTATCACAAACATATCAAAGCTATCGTGCCACTAAAAACAAATTTGTCACGGATAACAAACGGAGCAGTGTAAATTCATAGAAAATAATATATTCAGTGTCATTGAGAATGCCTGTTAGCACGTTTTGGCTATATTCATTTCCTATTGGAGTTGCGTATATGAAAATCCATCAATGTCGCTTGCAGAAATAAATTAATTACCATTTGTAAACACGTTTAGTGCGATAGACAGTACATTTATATGAACTAAAAACCTACACTTAACATTTTTGAAACTCACATAAAACTTACTGATAATCTATCTCCCAATCTGATGTATTGTTCAATAAACTTGTCAACGTACTTTCAATGTATCACCATTGGTAAATTAACGTGTGTTTATAGTGATTTTTGATGTATTTTTTGACCGCAGATTCGTATAATAATGTTAGTTAATAAATCGGGTAAAACCTTTTTGGCTATTTCCACAATACTTATAACTTAAAATGAAAGATTCGTAACGGTAATACATTGTCATATTCATCATCCAGAGACATCATGCGTGGGATACGGTATTATTAGAGGCCTATATTTATAGATATTGAATGTACGAATGCTGATTTTATTTCATAGTATTACTAATTGCATTGTCTGTGTTATCTGACTGGGCTATCTTTAGCGAGTTGTTAATGTCATCAATAATATTTCTACTCTATATTTAGACCACATAATAGATGTTCTTTATTTGTATTTAGTTGTCTGGCCATTAACAGATATGGGGTAAGAGTCACAGGTTAAATAACCGACTAAAGTAAAAAAAATTGTCACAGATCATGGTCATTAGTTGAATCCTGTAAATGTCTTTTAACAAGCCTTGTTTTAAATATACCGTAAAGATCAATAAACCAAAACTGGAAGGGTTATATTGGCAGGGCGTGCCCCCCCCCCCTTGTCAGTGGTTTAAGACAAAGGGCCTGTCAAGGGACAACGTACATGTATAATCGGTCAAATTGATAGGAAACACCGACGTTCCGTGTACACATTGGCGAGCACATAACATTAGCCCTGTCGGAGCAGATAAGTAGGGCGTTAACCCCATTTCATTTCATTTACTATATTGGCAATAACCCAACCCGTCCGCTCCCTTGTCTTGCTTTTTACGCTATACATTCAAATAATAAGCGTTTGGTTGTCTGTAGTCATAACCAAAGGAAATTATGCGTTAAATTTGGTTAATAAGACTGAAACATTGAGTAATTATGACACCTTAACACAACCAATGTCTCCAATGACTTTAAATTTCCTAATATATGTATATTGTCAAGTGCAACATGTCTTGCTTTTTTATTCAATTGTCAATTTCATAGTTTCTTTTAGAAGCCAGTAATTGTAAAAGAGGCATATCAAAATTATGCAGTCATTAATTTGGTGTTAACTAATTAACTCCAAAGTTGAGTCTGTGGTGGATTAGGCTAACATTTATATTTAAAGGGCTGATTTCTTCAAGAAATATCAGCAGCTATACGTTACATTACTGTAATAATATTAATAGATTAGATGTACATTGAATCACATTGGTTAACTGACATAACGCAAATGACCAGAAAAACAAAATATACTAGAGAATGAAATGGCTGACTTCTTCAAAAAGTATCAAAAGTACATCTAACCGATGTTATTCCAAGTACACCTAACCAATGTTATTTCAAGTACTTCTAATCAATAGCATTCCTAGTACACCTAACCAATGCTTTTCAAAGTACACCTAACCAGTGTTATTCTTGACTTGATCGTGAAATGGATAATCGAGATTATGTTTTTTTTGTACCGACTTTAGTAATGATGATCGAGGCTAGGCCGAAAATTCAATCGCTAAAATCTCGGTTCAGAGTGGATCAATTTGACAGAAATTTCCAGCAAATTCCCTTTATATTATCTCGTTTTTAACTATTATAGTGCGAACTGCCAGCTCTTTGTCTAATCTCCCATAATGTATCATTAACTGACATAACGCATATTACCTGAAAAACAAAATAGACTAGAGAATGAGAACCTAACAAAATGTACTTTACTATTATTATTATATAACAGCTATAACAACATAAGTATTATTATATAGCAGCTATATCAACTTAAGTATAAGAAGGTAAACAGTAAACGACAATAACCTTTAATCATATAATGATACCATATGTTATACACCTAAATATATAATATTAGGTATGTCTATTATTGTACTGACAGGTAATACATTAAAGTCAATAGATTTTTTGAACATGCAATTTTTTTATATACGTTTGTATTAAAAACCAGCTGGTCCTTTCGACGTTATTTGAGAATAAAGTATGCTGCATGTATTATTTATTTTATTGAATAGTGTAAAATTGAAGTAGCGTGTTGCCTAAATTTTTAATAATTTGAATAGAATGCACAGTGCTAGCTCAATCGATCTTGTATGTCATATTGTAGAATCTTGTATAATAAAAAAAACAGTCCACATATCGTAAGAGGATAATGGGGCTTTCTTTGTTTCCAAGAAATTTTGTCGGTAGACAGTTTCCATACTGTATGGCGTAGCACTAAATAATTTAAATAGGTGTTACTTTATACCAAATACAGCTAATGTTTGTGAGAACGTTATTATCTATTGCGCTATTATAGATTCAAAATTCTAAATTTGTTAATGTCGTGCTATCGTCTAATTTCTAACTTCTATTCATGTAATTTCTAAATTAAGACAATTTATTATCCAATGTCTTTATTTGTTCAGGTTATATTTTAATTCTATTTCATCTTTCATTTGATTTTGATTTTTACAGTTGAGCCAATTAATATTTATAGACTGTTGATCTATTTTCTATTACTGCTCTAACAAAAATGTCACTTTATAATGATAAACATTTTCTTGACATGGTTTAAAGATATAAATTAAGAACCCGCATATTGTAAGAATGAAACAGACGACTTTAAAGGAGACCGGGATTATCTGTTTATGATGCCTTCATTACACCTACCGGACTTAACTTTGTGGTAGTTTTTTTTTCAACCATAATAGTTGCATTAAGCGACGGGAATTTCATAGGTAGCGATATTCTTGACAAAATTAAACCAAACTGAAATGGGGTTTAACGACCTACTTTTCTGAACCGACTGGGCCAATGAGGACGGAATTACGCCATACAGTGTGCTATGAGGGACATTTAACCCGGGCAACGACCCTGCGGTCTACTTTTATTTCGAATTCCACCTGTTTTGTCCGATCCGAACGACTAGACACTTTCCTTGCCATACAATGACGGCGGCCTCCACAAATCACAGGGACGGTACTAATAATGTCAGAAATATTATAAAGCTTAGTTTCGCCAGTGAATTATTTTACTCAAATAAAACCCAAAAGCACTGAAAAGTTTATTGTTTTGTGATGTGTATATAATATGCTGTATAAGGGTAGATGCATTATGTCAGTGTGGCTGGATAACGGAAAGTGGAATTTGTCACATCGCAGAAAGGCACACCACATGTCTTACTTGATGGGTATACCTCTATAACCGTAACAAAGTTCGGCAGGCTTGCACATACTGGAGATGCGTAGTCACTACATAATCTGGTAAACACACTACTGTTGGCGAATACTGTCGCAATGTCAGAGGACATGTTCTTAAGCACACCACGCAAGAAACTACACAGATGCACACACTCCACAATAACCAGATTACCCATGAAGATGAAGACGTCCTCCCCACCTTGGCCGCAAGACGAAAGAGGGTCTATAGTGAAATTGAAAATAGAATTTTGCGTCTGAAGGACCAGCTAGTCTAGAGATATCGTCCAGGGTGACAAGATATCAAATCAATTCCTTGATGCAGTAAGCAACCTTGTCAACCTCGAATGATGAGTAAAATGAGTAAACTGAAGTCTACTAAATGTGCTATCATAATATGTCAGTACTATTGAATTAAGTGTGCTATAATATTATATGTGATTTATCAATAAATGATTTATCTTGTATTTCTGTTGTGATCAGTGAAAAAGAATGTATAAAGTGTATATTATACGTGACTGTTTCATAAAAAGTACATATATATTTATATATATATATATATATCAACAATATGATAAGTTGATTAGTTAACATGTCCATGTATATGTCAGTGCTATCATATTATGTGTGCTATTATATGTTATTTATTAACAATATCAATAAATGATTTGTCTTGTATTTCTGTTGAGGTGTTCTGCTATATAGCAAAAGTAACAGCACCTCAATATGCTGTTGTTTTAAGGTGTCTAAGATATGATTGTCTAAATTTTGGGAGGATACCTCCGGTGTGGTTCTCCTCCCTTGGCATTGATACAGTAGGGGGCCTGGTAAGAGCAGTGGCTAGTCGTTCGGGTGGTATAAAGTGACATTTTTGTTAGAGCACTAAAAGATTATAGATCAAGAGTATATAAATATTAATTGGCTCAACTATAAAAAAAAGATTCAAATAAAATTCTCCAAATTGACCACGCAGTGGCGACACCAAACGACATTGTAATGATGGTTGCTAGACAGCGCTGTCAAAATTCTAAAGCTAAACATTTAAAGCGTCAATGAAGAAGACATTTTTTGTCTTAATAATAGAAATGAGATGAAATAGCATTAAAATTTAAATTTACGCTGAACAAATAAAGAAATTGGATTATACATTGTATAAAAGTTAGAAATAAGACGATAGCACGACATTAACACGACATATTACCGCCATAATTATCAGGTAATATCAATGGGATTACTAAATTAATACAGTATTTTTATTATATAATAGAAGTGGGAATCAAGTCACCAATAGGTGAAGTAGTACACATGTACAAGTTCAGACAGATCTAATACTGTGTTCGGCTTGTGTTTATAGTCGGATCGAATGAGACCATTGTTACTGGGCGCATGTTATCAGGTCTGGAGTTCTTGAAATGTATGCTCACCATGCATCGGACCTGACGATTGGCAATACTATGGCTAATAAAAAGTGGATAGGGTAGGGATATAGACAACTTCTGGACACAACTGTTCAAGTTGCGACACTAGCCTTGATCGTCACTTTTGTTTAGTTCTTGTGGGGCAGCTTTAATCTTTGTATGGAGAAGTTGCTTATTAGGTTTACTTTAATACATTTAACAAACCATGTTATAATGCGCGACATCCAGAGTGGTTAATTTGTATTGCAAGCTTTCATTGACTGACACATTATGCTTGCCTGTCGGGCAGCAGTTAAAACAAAAAATATTGGAACATGAATTCAAGGCATAAAATTGGGGGGTGAGGGTTGTGGGTCAGTTTATCATTGTATGGGGAAGATGGGATGGATCAAGTACAGGGGGACCTGGTTATTTATTAAAGATGTGTATTAATTATAACCCAGCCATAACATCGAGGTCGAAAAACATATTTTTATTATTGGACATATGGCTTACAACTAATACATAGAATAGGATGTAATTATTGTATACAATACTCAATGTCGTCTATTCATTTACATTTTCATTAGATATCTATTGACCCGTCTTGGATTACCAACATAATCAGATGTGTTAACGGTAATAGAAAACACTACGTATATGATTGTTAAATGGGCGAACTAGCTGTGTAGTTTTATTAAAAGATCTGTTACTTATTGAATTAGTACGATGGTTAAAGAAAACCTCAACTGACGATGAATATTAAACCCCCTTCAGACAACACAATAAATAACATTTTATCTTATTTTATTTAATCTAGTTCCTATGTAATATACATTTTTTATTAGTGCTCCACATTAAATTCGACTAGTTCGCTGCAGATAATTCATCTGGCTTTAGATTAGTATTTGGTATTTTGATTATTCTATAATATTCTACTCTTACTAGTGTGTACTACTTGGAGTACTTGATAC
The DNA here is from genome assembly GCF_932274485.2 of Patella vulgata. Classification (NCBI taxonomy): domain Eukaryota; kingdom Metazoa; phylum Mollusca; class Gastropoda; family Patellidae; genus Patella; species Patella vulgata. The sequence continues at coordinate 51,096,045 of NC_065882.2, read as the reverse complement.
CCTGAAATCAAAGCACCAAACTGTCGTTATATATGTAGGTTATACTTAGAGATGTATGGTCAATTAGGTTAACGTTAAGCCTTTAATGGGCGTTTTATTTTGTACTTTAAATTAAATTATCCCAAAATCTATAGGGTTTACAGGGAAATGACAGTTACTAAGACAGGGTGGTGAAGTTCGATAGAGTTTAGTTCTGTTTCTTACAAATAAATATTTTAATGGGCCATTTGTAGTGGCCATTCGTATCGACAGCAATATCAGGGTTTCAATGCAAAACATCGTAAGGCAATTCATTGAGCAAAACTGTTTTCTTGGTGCATAGTAAGCACGGCGAAGGTGGGGGTAACTAAATTATTTATTTAAAGTTTATCATTCCAAACTTATAACTACGAAACATACTTTAGCATCCCTTTATAATTCGTTAATGATAGTTGTGGAAGTAGACACCACCACACAATGCCGTTTATCACTTTGAAATCATTTGCTTGCTTTACGTTATAGCTATCTTTATACCTAAGTATTTTTTAAATTAATTTTGGTACAAATCTGATATGATATTCTAAATTTCAGATTAATTTATCACCAGTTATGTTCATATTATCGTTGATCCTATATTCAAGAGAATCTTTTATATTTATTTCGAGAATATTTGAGATTAACGGGATAATGAAATTGCCAGTTATGGGGAAAATGGCAAATTTAGAAGAATGGATCATATCTAAAACCAGATATTACAAGGCAAAAAATATTTTTATCGGGATTAAATACCAGAAGGGTAGCTAATTTTAGAGTAAAGAATATTTTAATCATGTTAATCTACTCAGTCGATTTAACCGAAATCGCTGGAATATCCTGCTGTGATTGAAGAGCTTAGATAAAAAAAAAACCAAAAGAACCCAGGCCGCTCATGGATAATCGAAAAACAAATCTGTCTTATATTTTTCAAATATACAGCTGCTTTATGTACTTTAACATTTCCTGATTTATTGATTAATGTTATTTTTTAGAACTAATTACATCTTGAAATATTTATCTTTCAAAAATAAAACGATTGGTGTTGGGTTTATTTATATAAGCCCACATTTTCATGTGGACGTATATTGTCGTCGCCCCTACCCGTCCGTCCGTCTACAATTTGTTTGTGGACAATCTACAGGTCACAATTTTTATCCGATTTTGACGAAACCTGAAATATAGGTTTATCTCCCAAATATCTCGGTTCCTTTCGATGTTGGCATGTACCGGGCCGTAACTTCATGGATTATGGTCCCTGATTGTACGAAAAATCACGTTTTTAGCTTGTGGACACTCTAGATGTCAAAATTTTTATCCGATTTTGATGAAACTTGAAATATTATATGTTTATAACACAAAGATCCGAGTTCCTTTCAATATTCGTGCATATCGGACCGTAACTTCCTGATTGAACGAAAATCACGTTTTTAGCGTGTGGTCTAGAGTCCACAATTTTTATCCGAATATATCACCGTTACACCGTAATGATGGCTGAGTTCGATTTCGTGTAATCGGACCAAAACTGACGGACAAAATGGCTGCTCCCTGTACGCAAATTAAAATGTGCAATATCGAGGCTGTGGACCCTCTAGAGGTCACAATTTTTATCCGCCTTTGATGAAACTTAAAACATGTGCTTATATCCCAAAGATCTCTGTTCCTCCTGGATTATGGCCCCTAATTGTATGACCCTTGTGGTTCCTCTAGAGGTCACAATTTTTATCCGATTTTAAAATCGTTTAAAAATATCATCGTTACACCCTGATGGTGATTGAGTTAGAATTTCGTAAAAAATCTGACCGAAACTGCCTGACAAAATGGCCGCTGCTTATAAGCAAATAGTGTAAAAGTATGTAATACCAAGGTTATGGGACCGCTAGAGGTCACAATTTTTGTCTGATTTTCATGAAACTTCAAAGATATATTTATATCCCAAAGATATCATTTCCTGTGGATTTTCGCACATATATATTAGAACATAACTTCCTGGATTATGGCCCCTGATTCTAAGAGAAATCACACACATTTTTTATCCACTTTTTAAAAACGTTTAAATATATCACTGTTGCGCCTAAATGAAGGTTCAGTTCGAATTTTGGGAAATTCGTCGAAACGATACTGCCAGACAAAATGGCAGATTGTGGAACCTCTAGAGGTCACAAGTTTTGTCCGATTGTGATTAAAGTTAAATATATGTTTATGTCCCAAAGATCTCAGTCCCTTTCAGATCGTAAGTGTCTGGATTATCGCGGGGTTTTTTTTTAGCTTGTTCTCTATCCATCTCTTACAAATGTGGGCATATCTTACCTGGCAAGCACTGTTTAATTTTTATTGCTCTTGCCAATCGTTATTCTAATTAGGTTTAAAATTTTAAATGCTTTTAAGACACAGGTCTTATCTGAACTGATGTGGAATTTCTTTTTAGAATTTTGTTATACGCCAATATTGGAAATTATTTATATTGAACACTTAAAATTCCAAACAATTATTTTTTATACTTTTATTAGAGCAACTAGTGGGTTACAGTTAAGAGATAAAAACTGGTGAATCTATTCTAGAGTAAGTAGTTTTTTGAAAGAAACTAACCACAGTGGAATTAATGTCTAGTCTTTCAGGTTTAAAATGAAAAATAAACGTAATGAGTTTTAAACGAGAGCAGTTTAAAGGCACATTATGTGAGAATCAGATAAAGAGCTGACAATTTTTGTTATAATATTTCAATCAAAATGCTTTTTTCTTAAAGTTATGGGTAAATGATGATGTAGCGTAGACTGTTTTATTATCGTAGTAACGGTACGTCTCTCCCTTGTGGTGTTTCTCCGGTTTCATTTCACTGCTAAAGACCCCTACGCGCAAGCAAAATGACCTAGGTTTTTTTTAAACTCTCTCTCTCTCTCTCGGCCATGGTATAATAAAGAGAAGATCATTCTTAAAGTTAGTGTATATAAACTTGTTTGTTTTACACTACGTTATTTATTTTGAGATATCGATTATTATAAATTTTCCAGATGCAAGATATCATAGATAGGGAATGAAACTTTATACTACGTGAAGTTAATATAATCCGTGTTGAAAAAAAAATGGAAAGCTGGATTACATAAATTTTAGCCCAAAGCTAATATACTTCTGACGGTGTAGCCGAGATTAGCCACGTTAAGTATGTACATCCTGTCTTACACACTGATATACATGTATTTTGGATACAAAATTTTACACGGTATAAATCTGTCGATTCAGAATATATGTTGGTCATATATTGAGTCTTTTTCCAGTATTGACAAAATATGTATAAGATGCAAATATGAAAATATGGATCTTCTGTTCTTTTTACGGAGCTATTGCGAACTTTTTTTATCCATACTCATAACCATAATATGTTTCCACTTCACGTGATATTGAATCTCGAATGGTGGATATATTAATTATTTAAGGTTGACATGTTTTCAAGAAATGGCCATTGCAGTGTAGACGTTCTCTTTCGCAACCATTAATTTTATTTAATGAAATCTTTTTTTTCTAGGATCGGAAAACTTTGTTCAAAATTCATTCGTAGACTAATATGGTTATCAAACATGTATTTCACGCCCCGGTACAATAATGAAAACATTAGTCCTCGTATTGATTCAAATCAATAAAACATGTTTCATTAAAAGATAACTCGATAAAGTTTTATAAAACAGAGCTGGTTGTACTTCCTGCTTAGTGTTTATGTATTCTAGTGTGTAATTCATCATGAACAAGAAGAATTCAATTTTCCCATCGCCAATTTCACCGCCCACTTGTAGTTATATTATATTCCAAGCCTGAGCTTAGTAGATGAACATGTCACCGCTTACACGTTATGCTAGAGCGTGTGTAAATTACCGCAAATTAATTGGCATCTAGAAGTTGGGGAAGATGGGAATATTTGATAAAATGACTTTAAATTCTGGTGTGAGGAAATTTTAAAACGGGTAAAGTTTCAAAATCATCATCGAAGGAGCCAAGATTGAGCTCGATTCTACCTACAACAGAATTCTTTGAGCAAAACGTTTTGAATGCTCACATGCAAGCATGCATTTGAAAGTCAGCATTAAACACAGAGCCTCCCAAATGACCCAGTAGGCAGAAATGGATTCTACGGGACCTAATCCATAAGAAATATTCCGACAAAACAAGGTCCAGAGAAAATTTGTTAAATATCCATCGGACTATTAGCGCACTCTTATCCTTCATAAAGCCTTAAGGGGCGTGTGTGTGTGTGTGTGTGTGGGGGGGGGGGGCTCTATCAAATTTTCCCCCTTCCCTATTTAATTCAAATTTAAAAGATCTTGTTATTAATTTGTTGACATTGATTGTAGAGAGCGGAAGATCCAACTGCTTAAAGATGCATTATGTTAGATTTAGATAAAGGGCTGGTCGTATAGCAGTTCAAAATTAATAAGGAAAAATGAAAATATTGAAAATGTTGAATCAAATCACTTTACTCTGAGAGAAGTTATGATTTTGTCAAGCTAGTCTCGGTTGCTCCGATAATAAACGAAGTTTCGATTTAAATTATCAAATGGCGCGGTTGTTGTAATCTACACATTCAATATCACCGCTGTCCGTTGGTCCAGAGGGTGAATTATGTGCTTGCTTGGCATGTGAAAAACTGCCTAATTAATGATTTATATAACATTTGAAGCACCAAAATACCTGCAATAGGCAGATTTAACCCTCGCATAATACATCTTTAACGTATTAGTTTCCTTTGGTTTCTTTTTGCAGTAATTGTAACGTCTATTCATATACTTATCTTCAATATATTATCTATTTGTAAATAAAAGCCATAAAATATAATTATAGATGAAGTACATATAAATTAGTCTACTGGTAGAGATAGGATACCTATTATTGAATTATATTATGTTCTAATTGCAAAACCAACTGATGACGAACTAAAAGTTATATGATGTTATTTATTTTCATAAATTTTATTGAAACAGCTGTTTGTCGTGGTGTCTGTAAATGTTAGGCCAAAAACAATAATAACCATGTTTACGGTTACTTGTGGAAAAATAATAAAGTCGGCTTTTCTCATTATCATTCTTTTTTTTGTCAGTGGAGTTTGTGTGGTAGTATTGGATAAAAATATTGACAGTTGGAATTCCGGGCAAAATTCCCGTCTTCATTAGCCCAGTCGGTGCAGAAAGCCCCATTTGATTCACTCATTCTGACAGATTTATTCTCATTTGGACATTGTGTAAAAATATCGACAAAACAACTAGATCAACAGTTGAATAAATAAAGTGTATTACAGCGAAGATAAAATGCATTAGCCATTTAAATCGATTGTTCTGGTTTTATATGCATTTATGAGTTATAAAATGTTTAAAAAAAGTAATATAATGAACTGATTGCCTCATCGTAAATATCGTCAGGTTTTACTCCGGAGCTAATTTTGAATATTAATTGAGCCGGTGTAAATACTGTAATGTAGAAACCACTGCTTGATTTGACATTTAATACAATGGAATACATTTAAAATATCCTGGAAATGGTTGGCACATATTTAATTATAACCAATGACGGTAAATAATTTTCATTCATTTCTAGAGCTGACATATTATAAAATAACTGGTTATCCGGCCCATCGTGAAGTATGTCCAATAAATTGGGATTTGTTTTCATTTGTTTGCTTGGGGGGGGGGGGGGGTCAGGGTCGATACATTGTCTGGTTATCCTAACGTCATATACAATGGTTCCGGTTAAAGTACTTCATAAATTGATTTACCATCGTCGTCGCTGCTTCATAGTTGCCAAATTTAATTCAGGTATTTTGATTATGTACTCAAACTTATAGAATCTGGGAATACAGTCACGATGTTCTAAAGCGCTATTCTGCATGACATTAAATTTGATTGTTGAATAATCTAGTAGATTACAACGAGGTAAAAAATAGTAGTTCGTAATGACTGAACAAAAACGCACCATGTTAGCTGTTACAATAATATATACTCAAATCCAATGTCCTACTGTCACAAAAGCCACGATTTATAATCATTGATTAGAAAACATATCCAACCTGAAATGGTGAAACAATATTTTTGACACCTAAAATATCATAGCTTCAAGACAAACTTTAAAAAGGAAATTGTATTGCACTTGCCAGATGATAAATGGATGAGTGACGATAGATTCTACGCGTTATAATAGCTACGTTCAGCTTAATGGTTGATGCTCTGAAAGAGAAACAAGCGCCGCGAACACATTCATAGTCATACATTGTGTATTTTTGTGTCTTAGAGAAAATAGTTTGTGTATCTAGCCAAATATTAGAAATGAAAGGGTGTGAGACTGCGTAGGTTTAAGTAATTAACCCTCTATATTGCGATGTAATTCCCAACACGCTAACACCCTCACACAGTAAAAAGAGTTTTACATTTTTGTACTCAATTTTAATTTTGTTTCGTCCGCTTATCAGACAAATAAGTTAGAACTTTCGAACCGAACTAAATACGTGAAAAAATCTTTCTTACATTTTTCACATACGTAACAAATTGATTGGGCTTAATTGCGTCAAGGATTAATGGCATGAGAACGGTAATCATTTTCTGTTATTAAAAGTCGCCGAAAAGGAGCTTAGGGTTGTGTGTTCATCTATTCTAAATAATAATCCAATAATGTACGGCCTCGTAGGGACATACTGATACAATTAGTCTCTAATTGTGCCAGGCTAAAATTTTCATGATCAGATATCTGTATTAGGTATATAATGAAAGATTAACACATTTTTGATGCGAAATTGTAATTTGAACCCCCAGTGTAGACAGAGGGGATATATTTATAAAGTATAATTTTTCAGTAATTTGCTGCAATTATTGCATCTGGAATGCCATCCATTTCCAGAAACAGAAAATGCCGTTGAGTTCAAGTTACAAATGTTATTCACAAGAGTCAGTTAAATGCTTTTGTAATTATCTATAAATGGTAAAGTTGGGTTCGCCTTTTTCCTGATATTTTGTTTTTAATTTTTAAGTAATACGCAGTTGATAATTACTTAAATTGCTATAATTGGTATCAGGAACACGATGGTGATGGAAAGTGATGCAAAACGGTATAATTTAAGACCTCTTTAATCGTGGTGATTTGAAAAATTGCTGTGGACAATTTGGAAACGAACTAGAGTAATAAGTATAGCACAGTTTTTTTACCCCTTTGTCCAATATCTAAGATGATGCTCAGTACCTTGGAAAAACAAATTTTAGTTTTTTCTAACAAGCAAGCTGTAATGGCGATAGTCTGTGGGATGTTTTTGATATCAACTGAAGATTGTTTACACACCAGACAGTCCTGTTTTGGGTACCCAATTGGTAGTTAAACTTTGCTCTAAACAAACCCCGTATAGTCTAATTGAGGAACGAATAATCAATCAGTGTTTGCGACTTGTTATTGTTGAATTCAATTACATAGTCAGAAAATGGTTTAATTTTGAATAATTTGATAAGGTTCTGAATCCTTATTTCTAAAAGTATGATACAGTCTGTCAATAAGGTGAATTGCATTGAAGAATTTCAACGATATCTATCGGTATGTATGAATAACGGCGTTTATGTCGTATACGAAACTAAATTGTCTGTGTTGTCATGTACGTAGACCATGTTTAAAAGATTTGAGAGAAAAGTTAGATGTGGTCAATGATATTTCTGTTCTTAACTGGCGACAAAGTCTTCAATTCGGCTGTGATGTATGCTTTATCTGGTTAAAATGTGCTTTTATTTGCTTCAATGCAGACGGTTATTAGCTACGAGCAACAACTACAATAATACCGCTATTATAAGACATCGCGTATGATTGACAATTCCATTAATGCTTACCAACTTCTTAAATGATACCAGCCGAGTTGTTGTTTATAAATCAAACGCTAAGTCTTACAATGTCTGATTGTTTATGGCGTTTTGTTATCTTAAATCTGGAGACTAATTCATTTTATGGTGCGAAATTTGATAAATACAGGCCCCGGTGATGATGACCGCTCAATTCAAATTTCTCAATGGAGCATCTAACTTGACGATAATCGTCTGCTAACAGCTAAAGGAGCTGGCTAATTGGACCGACGAGTGAGAATTGGTATCTAGGGACGTCGGTGATGGAACCTCCGAAGACAAATTAGGACACCTCTCTTAGACTAATCACGAAGCATTAAGTGGGCATTTTTGATTTTATGGTGTCAAAAGACGAGGCCAGCCTTCGAATGTATCAAAACTATACAGTTATATGGGACAACAATCACTGGTTTATTATACACAAGCACGACGTTTCGATAAGTATTGTCTTATCGTTATCAAGCACAATGTATATTAACAAATGCCTTTTGCCATCAAATACATTCATTCAACCATATCGCTTTGACTGCTCGGATGTCGAGTACTGATATTGGATAATGAAGAGTCAAATTATTAGAAACTTCTTTGTTGCGCTGCATTCCGGCGTTTTCAAAGAAGAGTATCCCTGTTTCCACTTGTCGGGAATCGCGCCGTCTTGGCTGATAAGGGAAATGTGTTTGCTCGATTGGATAGGACGAAAACCCGCCATCCACTCGCGCTTACATTGGTTTGCACTTAAAAGAACTGGCAATCAACCCCACCATATTACACAAGAAGCCACATAAGTATTTTTATCATATACTGATCTCAAAACGGCCGTATAATTGTGCTGACGAGACTTTAAACCCGTTTCCACTACTATTGCGTTGCACGGTGACATACAAGACTTAGTATTAAATTTTAAATTGCGTTCAATACATTAAACAAGATTACGTACTGCAAGTATGACAGTAATTAAAGGGGCATTATGGGAAATTAGATAAAGAGCTGGCAGTTCTCACTATAATAGTTAAAAACTAGATAATTGATCCACTCTGAACCGAGATAATAGTTTTTGAATTTTAGGCCTAGCCTCTATCATCATTACTAAAGTAGGTAGGATAAAAAAAACATAGTCTCGATTACAAATATCGCAGGCTGGTTCGGGATTTAATTAACGAAAGTGAATTCCATCAAGTAAATGTAGACCTACTGTGTATGAAAATGAACGTTAGCCGCTTAGCGTTTTGGTGAATGCTGTGGTCATTGATGAACAGATAACCAACTTTAAGTATTGGGGCATTGATTCAAGCTTTAATTGAGATGTCAATATCCATGAAATCTTAGAAAAACAAAACTAGACACAGGGATAGAGGTTAGGAAAAAAGAGCCATATCTTGTCCCGATCTTTTAAAAAAAAATCCATTGGCAAACAATGTTTTTCTTGTTCCTTCTTTAAAATCAATGTAAAAATTCCAGCAAGGAGGTTTCCACCACGGAAATACAAACTAATTTGGTGATATTGGGCAAAAACGCGAATTCTTTAACTTTCGACAGACAGAGCCACGGTTAATGCATTTCAAAAATTTCATTAGTCAACAGTTCCTCTAGGATAGGTCAATCGGCTGCAATTATCATTTCCTACTATTCTTAATCCAGTCTAGGTACGGTTTTCTTGCTATTTTCAAATCTAGATCGTGATCTTTAATCTTACTTTGCTGCTTTGTCGAAGTATCTTTTTTACATCAAAATAGAAACAAGTCTAATATGTGATCAAAGCTATCCGTGTACTGTAACATTCAAACAATAGGTTTATTACATCGCAATGAAGAACTTTCTCGTTTACACGTCCCTGTGTTACGAGTTGCTACTCGCCTATTAATTTATTTGACTTGACTTGATAATTCTTGTGGTGTTATTTTTTTTTGTGTGTATAGTTTCAATGTTTAACATGATCTTTGACAAATGAAGTGGTTTTTATTTCCTGTATGCAGCGTGATCGCGCAGAACCTATTAGATACGTCTTGCCATTTAAAATAAATGATAAGTCTGCTAGATGGGAGTGGGTGTTGCCTGTTTTAGTGTAAACATTTGGACTGATTTGAATGTCCTATCCGGTGTAACCATCCCTGAATCATATGTACTGGGTAATCCGGCCGCCAATTTATCCGTTTCTTCGCCTAATATCATGTAATCAGATATACTTGTGCTTACAGAGTGGCACCCGTGACTTCCTCTTGGTTTTATTTGATTACATATTTACTGTCTCGAAGTAGTGCATTGCGTCAAATTACATCATAATTGATTTTATAACTTTGTTTTTGAAACGACTAAGAAGTGTCGGGGGATATAAAGCAGTGATGAAGCTAGTCTAATTTGATACTATTAGAAGTTCTTGATATTTCACAGAATAATCAGTCCCATTAAATTCCCACTGATCAAATGATATCTCTATCTTGTTTGTCTTGATTACGTTTCACTATTGGGGTGGGTTTAAAGCGAGTGTCACTATCGTCTAAACCTAAATTCTAACATTTAAAATGATCAAATAGGTATGTCAATCAAAAACTTATCTATCTATCAATAAGATTTTGAAAACCTAGTATTTGAATTTTTTTTTACGAATTGTCTTCGTGAGTAAGTAATGCTGTTATCGAATGATGTAGCTAGACATAAATCGAATGATGTAGCTAGACATAAGAGGATATAATGTTCTTTGAAATTCGACAACACCGCTAAAAGATTGGTCTATGGTTAAATGATTTGTGAGTGAAGATAGAGACTGTGTTCTCTCTTTATTTGGATATATTTTGTACTTTTAGAAGTATATAGTAATCTCATTATATAAGAAGTTGTTATATGGTGTCAGTGATAATCGTTAAATTTGAGTTTATTGAGATGAGTAGTGCAATTTTTCCAGACATGACTGGGCTTTAGAACACCAGCTAGAGAGTTGAACGGGTAATTCCCGGCTCTTAAATAACGCCTCATAATGATGTGCGCTGATTTCTGCAAATATCCTTTGGGGTTTGTGGATTTTACGCAATTACATATCATATCCATCAGGAGTCTTCCGCTTTAATAAACAATTTTGACCTCTACATTAATTGAGTAAGTTGGATAGCGCCTAGTCGGAGCCGGGATCGGATTGCCATTAAAGTTAAGTCTTTATTAGCAAATGGTGCAAATCTCTTGAGATGAGTTAAAACGATTGTACAAAGATCAGTTTTGTTTCACTAAGTACGTTATTGAATAATACAATATATTATTACCGGATGATTGGTACATTAACAGAACAGGTTCACATTGTGCCATGTGTGGCCTTTTTTTTGCAATATGGGGGCTGGAGGAAGGTTTTTTCCAGGTCAATACCTGCCAAAACATCAATTAACAAAACTGCTCACTCGCCCAACAAAAAAATTTGCGGATGTCCACATCACTTTCATGAAAGGATATAAATTAGATGTATGTCTGCGACTAGTCATGTTCAGCGGTTATTCAGGCGGGATCAAATATTTCATCTTACGTGAAACTCGATCCCGGTTTAAGAACAGTACATACCCCTTATTATTAACCGGCGATCTGGAGACTGTGGAGAATACGATGTCTGGTGTGGCTAACATGTCTCTCTTATTGCTTATGAAGAGATAGTTTGGGTTTGGATTTATGATACTAAAGCTATAAGACGTAGAATACAGTTTCAACATCAGTGGTGCAAGTAATCGAATTGACCGTTAATCCAGATCTATGATAGTACTGGGACGACTTTCATTAATCAATAATTCTTAAATGGTCAGTTTTAAAGCTGATTTATTGTAGCCTCGAGGCTGTTATTTTCATTACGCAAATAGTGTGAACAAGTTGACGTTTTTGGGGTTTTTTTTAATCAACTTATAGAAGCATTTTGTTTCCCATAGCTTAAAAAATATAATTTGGGAATTGCAACAATGACGGGCTAGAGCGCCATTTACGATATACTTCGCACCTGAAAATGCTGCGGTGAAATATTGATCACAGACAAACTTATTAGGGATGCACAATAACCTGGGTTACCAAAGTACATATAGTAGACTTGGCTTACTTTACTGTATTATGTATACAGAATTAATCAGTTGAAAGACGAGAGACACAGGTGGTGGTCGCCCTGATGATTTGTTCATTTGAAATGGCGCTAACAGAGTATAAAGCTCTGTCCAAAATTAAGTCAGCATTTTAGATTTCTTTGCTTGCTAACTACTTCAATGACTAATGTTATTTTGTGTTTATTTCAGACAATGGAAAATTCAACGGAACCCATGCCCAACGTATTTCTTCGTTATCCATCAATAGCTGCTCTGATCGACACTTTTGCTCCGGGGGCATCGATGGCGGAAAGAGTGATACCTCCGATATGGTACCTTATCGGCTTTGTGGGAAACCCCATGTCAGCGGCAATATGGTTCGGTAAACGTATGAGGCGAAACAATTCGTCTGCCATATACCTGGGAGCTCTGTCAATTTCTGACTTTATATTTCTTGTACTTCATCTCATCGCAACTTTACACCTGGCTTGGGGTTACAAGACATACAATACAAAAAATGGTTGCGAGGTGTTCCACTTCTTTTACTACGTTCCACAATATCTATCAACGTTGTTGGTATTGGGATTTACAGTGGAACGTTACATCGCGGTTGTTCATCCGTTTCTGAAGGAAAAATGGTGCACGGTTCGTCGCGCTTCTTTTCTTGTTGGGATTTTAACACTGTTTTCTGTTGTTATTGCGTCGGCGCAAACATATATTTGGTTTTACTATTCGTTGACGGACAGCTGCAACATTAGACCGGAAGCCCAAGTTGGTGGAAATGGAAGCTTTTGGAATGTTTGGACATGGATCACGGATTTGCTGATATTCGGAGTCGTTCCTTTGATTGTGTTAATATTTAATGTGCTAGTTCTACGTGAAATATACAAGTTGTCTAACAACGGCGTCATTGCTCGACAAAGTGGAGGTACCAACAGTACCACTGCGTCTACGGTGACGCTTCTCGCTGTATCATTTTATTTAATCGTCACACAGATCGCATCAACAATATTAAATTGTATGCAATATGTTTTCACACACGGAAGCATCCACTTAACGGACGAAGAAGTTCGTGAAGACCCGGAGTGGTCGTCCATGTTTACGTTCATGACGATCCGAAAAATTATTGACACTATTTGTTTGTCTCATTACGCATGTTACGTGTTTATTTACGCCTTTACTGGCAAACATTTTAGAAAAGAAATTCTGTACATCCTCACCTGTTACGGTCGATCATCGTGGTTGGATAAGATCTGCAGCAAGACGCATCGGGGTGAGAGATACTCTATGGTAACGGGAAACGGCAACCCGGTGTCGGAAACGTGCACGGCGACGTTTACGACGAACATTTAGGCATTAACAATGAGTTAAATGACATGAAGCCGAACTGCTAGAATTTCGGAAGTTTCGATTATTTTGGAAATGGCTGGACTATTTTGCGTCCACGCATATTATCGTTCTAGTCGAATGCGTAATACATATCTAACTTACTAGTGCGTGGTAAACACCTGTGCCAATAATTGAGAATGCAGTCTATTAAATGAGCAATAATGCTGAAATGGGGATGCCAAAGACACGGCGGAGAACAAAGGTGCATAATAATAATAATTATATATTAAAATACACGACGATAATCATACAGATTTAACAATTTATTTTAAGTCATGTGAACTTTTCATATTACTGAGAAGTGACGTCTGGTGTTTCAGCAAAGGTAATAGCATAACTCATTTTTTGACTGACGGTTATTTGTGTTTTATTTCCGCTTCCTCAGAAGTTATATCGCCGAGAACATGTGTTCGCTCAAAAAACATTTCTATTCAAGTAAAGCAATTGATTGGATTTGAGAAACAACCATCGTGATATATCAAGTCCATAGCCTGGAACAACATTGCGGCTTTGTAGATTTTTAATGATAAGAGAAAGCGTTTCTTTTGGTTATGTAACGTGGTCGATTATCAAGCCGAACTTTACTGCGTTTGAGGAATTCACATACTAAGAGAGTAAAGGTCCAAAATCATTTAATATTGATAAACTTCACGCATGACGTTTTGTGAAACAAACAGACGTTTACGTTTCAAATGACATTGGCACATTTTTGTTTTAAAACCAATTTTTTTTTTATCTGTTTCAATATAATTTGGTCCACATGCACATCTGTACGCTAAACCAACGATGGAATGCGAATATTTATTATCGGATTATATAATAGTGATCGAACAGTTTAGTATTAATCCGACAGTGTTTTTTTTTTTGGGGGGGGGGGGGGGTCGAAATATGGTGCGTTGATATTGCTGAGCTGACCGTTTAAATGAACATGACAACAGTTCGTGCGTGAATCTCATTAATCAAAATAAATGTAGAGCATACTGATAAACTAACGTATGGCAATTGATCATTATTTATTATATGTGTGCATATTAACTGAATCATTAACCTTTATAATATATGGTCAATGATTGAACACATTACTGCTTATTTTAATAGTGATCACCAATCTTGTATATTGTTATATAAAAACAAATATCCTTATCAACTTTACTGTGATATGTTGTTAATATTACCGTTATTTGACCGATGTTAAGAATCGGTTGTGTATATATTAAACTGCAAGTACCAACTGTATATACGGTCCGTGGTTTCAGTAGACACAGTCGATGTTTACATCTGGTTCATTTACCATAGACCCCCCACCCCCCAAATATATACTAAAATGACAGAAATTTAAATTATACTTACTAATTATTTGAATTAAAATTTATCCATCCCCATTGGTTATTTTATGATCTGCAAGGCTTAAGTATGACGTGAAACATAATATAATGTAATCTCAAAATGAAGACTCAAAATTTAACCAAATCTTTACCTTGTGATAAAGTGTCTAGAACAGAACTGTATATTTTTATACAAAAGTAGAAAAAAACATAGTTATTTGAATCCCTCAAATTATGAAACGTGGTATCAGATTTTCTAGAAAGGGTAGGCATAGCCGTCACTAAAAGTTATAGTTATTTTTTTTTAAATATCAAGTCTTTATGATTTGATGTAGGCCTATGTATCATGAGCCACAGAATGTTAACGATAATGTAATGCATAATATGATGGATCTTGTATTTCCCATAATGAACCCGTACCAACTGATTAGCCAATCAGATTTAAAATGTTATGTTAAAGAGACATTTTCTTAAGAAAATGACTGTAGTAGCATCATACATAACTATAAAAATTCGAATAACCGACATTCTTTGAGACAAACATTTTCCGCGCTTCTCCTAAACGCTTTGAAAATCATCATAAAATGTCAGTCTCAACAGTTCCATATCTCAGTCAGACATGTGTAGAATTCTGCACACAATCCAATCGGATTAAAATACAGATCTATATTTCGTTTCGTTTTTTATACTTTCGATGGCCTCCACTACATAAAGATCTGACCGGTTGTAGTGGGAGATCGCATCAGGGGTCATACGAGCGGCATTTGACCCTATGATGTCATTAATTAAGTAATAAGCGTTGATGTTGATGTTGCACGCCAAGAAATCGCCGCAACAGACCGTTTCATTGCCAGATCACTCACATTAACCAGAACGCGGGTTATATAACAAAACAACTCTTCCAGATCCTTGTAGGGAGGGGGTGGGGTGGGTGGGATGGCATAGTTATCTAGAGTGTCGCGCTCCGAGCTCTGGCTCTAGCTGACCCCCCGTCACCTCTGGCTTGCCGTCGTGGTTTCGATCCCTGATGTGAGTGTATGTAGCTTTGAGATAGGGGCGCCTTATCACACCCCCCCCCCCAACAAGAAAGACCTCTCTGCGCTGAGCATAGTAAAATTATACCCTCGGTGGTAGCGGACGTTAAACACTAATAGAAGATCAGATCCTTGTGTAGTTCTGCAATATCACTTATGTTGAAGCAGACGTTAAAGAACCAACCAACCTAGTGTAGTAAAGAATAGTAAAACAAGTTTTTGAACTATAAAAAAACGAAACGAAATAGGATCCGTGTTTAAATCTGAGCATGCCCGATTGGTCAGTGTAGCTTGTCTCGTTAACAGACCGAAATTATTCAGCACAACGCCATATACATCATATAAACGGCTACAACGTATAACTTCATGATGTGTGATGTTGAATTTTTTGTTTTGTTTATAAATACAATGTGAATATATTAAATGTTGTGTATTCTATTGAAAAAATATATAAAATGTACATTTGTCATCCTCCATGGTTGTCGTCTATCACCACATTTATTTGTTACCCACTACTTTTGCAAAATTCTAATTTAGATCAGATTGAAAGGTATGCGAGACAAGAAAATCTAAAGAAATAAAATTCGAGATTACCACTGATTACCAGCCTTGACATTAGAAGAAGTATGATATGCATGCCTTCCTCCCCTGCGTATGTTTTTACAACATGATATAATTGCCCCGGGATTTCGAGTGTCATTATTTTCTCTGCAGCTTAGATGGTAAATGAGCTTATAGTGCTCGTTGGAGATAAATGTATGGGGATTATCTTACAGACACCGCACAACGCTTATGATATTCCAAATCCCCAGTTCTATATGCATGTATGACATTTAAAGATTTCAATTAAAACATGAGTTTTTATTAAAAGTGTGTAATGTGGTTTCTGTTTCAGACTTTGTTTTTCTTTAAATTTTTGAATTGTTCTGAATCTTTCCTGTGACAGAGGGGTGACTGCCTGGGTCGTTTTTTAGGATATCTTCTTAATCCTGAAATGGTAGGGTGATTTTGAGTGCGTTTATCATGTCACTGTTCGCTCAGAGATTTCGTCACTCGAGATGAATCAAAGTGCAGGCTAACGTACTTTACTATCAGCTGAAATTGTAGATTTGCAAGAGTGGTCTGCTTGAATTACAAACTCATTTACCAGTTCAATATAGAACTACAAAATCATACAAGCAGTTTGAAAAGGTTTGTGTTAATAAAGATCAGGCAGACATTCTCAAAACAGGAAGAGACTTCAACGGCATTACGAAAAAAACAAAATAGGTTCTGGAGAATCTGTTTTCAGCCAGGTTCGGGAGGTCGGGAATTCGTGGGGGAACACGAATATTCAAGATTGTTCAAATTTCTCCAAGGTTGCGCGTGGCAAACCATGTCCACTTTTTGCATAATATTTTTTTTTACAATGTGCCTCTGATGGTGAAAGGGCTGTAGCGATTGTTGTCATGAATCATCACAATTTACAGCAGAGGATATTCGTGGCCATTGGGAGTGGCAACCGTGATTAATCGTGACCGATGGGACAGTAGCTTTAAGTAGTGAAAGTAATCATAATCATGGTTTTGTATTGTAAATGTTACATTCTTTTGATCAGTGGTTGGTTAAAACAATCTTAGGGAAGGCCACGACATTATGATGTGCAAATTGTGCAGTGATAAATTTTTCTTATTTTACACTATGGTGGACAAAAGGAATTCCCTTTGAGAATAGGCAATAACATTGTGCTTACGTATTACACCGAATCTTTAATCAATTTATTTTTCTTGACAAGACTGCAAACTAATTATTTCTTTATGTATTAAAATAACATTGTGATCAAAATATCTGCATAATGTTGATTGCATTGCAGAATCATATAAAAAATTGTGAAATACATGTAATTAGAATTTTTTCAAAACCTGTAAAGAAATCATAATTATTTAACAAATTATTAGCGGCCATTAATTTTGTTTGACACTCGTGACATTTTCATAATATCAGTTAGTAATTGTGTGAATACAAAAATACTTATTGATTTATTTGTCATTATATAAGCATTATAAGTATGTCGCATCATGGCATAACAAATATCAATTGCTATGGAAGATATTGGGTCACCTAGTTCATCCGATTCGTCATTGTTTTGTAACAAGGGTTTAAAATCGTGGGGTTTTTAAACTTTGCTCTTTTTATAGCCCCATTTAATGTTGGCATTCTTCATTTGAGTCAGTCCACTTTTCACGTAAACACTCTATACAGGGCTTCTTAGTTCGTTAGCTCTAAAATAGCCCTAACATGAGCAAGTTTTAAATATTTCTTCATTGATAATTATATCCTATGGTGTTCTATTTCAGCCATTTCACTCGTGTCTCTTTTTAAATGTTAAGCTATAGAGAAAAAAGCGTCTCGCGTCCCTATTTTCTAGTTGATAGTTGTTGTGATGCATCGCTTTTTTCAATGTTTAGCGATAGAGAAAAAAAGAAAAACGACGTCGACTTTTTAACACGACGCCGCCCTTCAGCGTCTAATTTTGATGACGAAATACGCATGTACCAGGCTAATTCATTTGCCGTTTAGTACTTTCCTTCAATGCAGTAATTATTGTACACAAGGAAGGTTTTGCATTGTATATTTCAGTTGATGGTGTTTTTGAATGGTGAATAATAAATTAAGAACCTGGTTTATTAGTCACTAAAAATATATTGTAAAATGTAAAATAATGAAGTCTCCTAAAGGAAGTCAATCTAAAAATAAAATATAACTTTAAAAAGCGACGCGCAAGGGCGATGCATCACTTTTTATTTTAAGGGCGACGTCGTGAAAAGTTGACGGGTTTTTTTTTCAATAACATTGAAACAGCGACGCGCGACACGCGATGCTATTCTCAAAGGCGACGCGGGAAGTGGCTGGAATAGAGCACCATACTATCCTCTCACAAACTTTGAAAGTCAAGATTTTTCCGGCGTGGTTCCTCCATGTCAGTGGTGCAGGACCGATGCCTGGCAAGGGACAACATAGTCGTTCGGATGGGACAAAAAACGAGATCCCGTGTACACATAAGCGTGCACGTTAAAGACCATTTGGCAGTTGGAATTCTATATAACCCCCATTTCATTTGAAAGTCGGGATGAGATGGAAATGAAATGAAATGGGGTTTGACGTCCTGCTGTTCCGGCGTGGTGCCCCCTGGTCAGTGGTGCAGGACCGAGGCCTCGCAAAGGACAACGTACAGTCGTTCGAATGGGACGAAAAATCGAGATTCCGTGTACACACTGGCGTGTACGTTAAAGATCCCTTAGCAATTCGATTCAGACTGCGCACGCTCGCCATTCTTTCTTTTCTTACATCCGGAGCCTCTCCTTTGGATGAAATATACCCTGCAAAGACATTGTGTATTAACCAAACAAGCTGGATCAAGCATATTTTGTGAGTTCCTCTGGGACGTTTCTTAGGAAACACTTGTGAACGATATCATTCTTGGTGGAAGTGGACATAAAACTCCTGGAACGAACGATCGGAATTCGATATAACCCCCATTTCATTTGAAAGTTGAGATAGAAATGAAATGAAATAAAATGGGGTTTAACGCCCTACTGTTAAATTCTGCTCCTACTGAGCTAATGAAGACGGGCATGCGCCATACAGTGTATTACGAGGGAAATTTTGCCCGGGCAGCGGCACTATGGCCTACTCTTATATCGAATTCCAACTGCCAAGGGAGCTTTTACGTGCACGTCAATGTATAACACGGGACCTCGGTATTTTTCGTCCTATCCGAACGACTAGACAGCTGTCCTTGTCAGGCCCTCTATCCTGTACCACTGACAAGGGGAAACCACGCTAGAAAATCCCGATGAACTTTCTCGATCGAAGACGCGACCTAGCCACAGTGGCGGCGCCAGCCGTCAGTGATTGGAGGGGCAAAGCTGGGGCAAAGTCCAAGGTTAAGGGGGCAAAGGCATGAGCTTCAACTAGGGGTAGGGGGGCCTCGCCCAGAAAATTTTGAAAAACAGGTTGCCGGAAATGCAGCCTGGCAGTATTTCAGGCACTGATCGATGAGGTAAAGTGTCAAACGAACGGACTTGCGATTCACCACGAAGCCGTCCCACGAGTGTCAAAGTAGGGAGTTCTCCCCCCAGAAAATTTGGAAAAATAGACTGCCGGAAATGCTGTCTTACAGTATTCTGTCAGGCACCGATCGTCAAGATAAATAGATCTGCCCAGATACCGTTCGTCGCCTGATCACTAGTTTATCCGACTAGAGAACAAAATGCCAAACGAACAGACTTGCGAACCTCAACGAATTCCCCTTGTGAGCGCCAAAGTAGCGAGTCCATTGGGGGATCTCGCCAAGAAAATTTTGAAAAATAGACTGTCGGATATGCTCTACAACATGCAAGTTTATGACTAAGTGGGGATGTGGGATTTATTCACCGTAGAAGGTATTGATTACCGAAACGTATCACAAATACTTTTTTCTATTTTCTAAAATTATTGGGGGTGGGGCAAACAGAGGGCAGACCAGATTAATGGGGGGGCAAATGTCCCCCCTTGCCCCCCCCCTCCCCCTGGCGCCGCCACTGCCTCGCCAGCGCCTTACCCACTTAGCCGCCGTGGCTCCAAGGGATCAGATGGGAAAGATAGCTCTGCTAAAAGGCGTTGCTATAGCATATGAGGGTGTAAATCCGTAATTTTAATTGTATGTTACACCTTTATATCCCATTCGATAGATTTCTTCCTTATACTCTAATGACAAATCTAAAAAAAGTTCTAAATTTTTCATGAAGAACTATATAGTTCCTAAATTTGCAGGTACAGTACACAGGGAGATAACTCCAAAATTTAAGTTTTTAAAACACTCGGCAAACCTCGACAGATTCTACGCATCTAATCTCGGCTGTATGACGAATTCCGCCATATTGGAACTATTTTAAAGGTCCCGGATGAAAAATGGCTGCTCCCATGGAGATTTCTGTGGAGAGTGTATTATATCAACAAACGTCAAGTTTGGCATTGGGTTTGGGGAATTACCAGGGAATTATATCAAACCAGCAGCCTTGAGACAATATCTCTGGTCGTTTAGTTATATACACTCGACAAAAGACGCCATTTTGGGGCTTTTTTGTAAAAGCGGCACGTTTTCCTGTTAAAGTAAACCGGTAGCCGCATCGCAAATGTATGGACGTAGGTACATATCAATTACTATCATACAGCCGAGGTTAGATGTAGGGTACCGGAATCTGCTGAGGTTTGCCGAGTGTTTTTAAAAATGTCACGAAGAATTTGGTCCTGTACAGGGGCGTACATAACGATTTTGTTTGGGGGGGGGGGGGTGTTTAGCCAAAATGAGATCGACTGATGTACATACCCCCAGTACGAATGACGCAGTCGGGAGCCGTGCACCGCAGGTGCGAGTTTTCTAGGGACCATGTGCAGAGCGGATCTAGTAGCTGGGAATAGGGGGTGGGTGGGTGTTTTTCCAAATCTAGGGCGCCATCCACAATCCCACCCCACAATGAATGTCATCAAAATACTGACTATAACATTAAGCGTCCCAGTAGAACATAGACAGTATTGAATAATTATATAGTTGTTCGCCGATCGTTGTCTCGCCGGAAAGCAGTTTTATTTAAGTTGACATAAAGTTTATGTCATATATGATGATTGTGCCTATAACACTGAGCAGCCTGAGAAAATTTTGAAAAATTGAGTCAATATCCTAGCATTTGAGGTCATTGCTTGGAGAACGTCTTGTGGACGAGAGGACCAGAAATGTGAGCCAATGGGACAGAATCTCGAGATCTGTCCCTGTCAATTCCGCCTGTTTTGCAAGAGTTGACATAACATTTGTATAGTCTGACGCCCCACGACCCACACACCAGTATATCTGGACAGTTCACTTTAGTCATTGTCATAGTAAATGGAACCAAATTCTCGCTAACGCGAAGATAAGATATGAGACAGAATCTTGTGGCCTATCTGTCAATTTCGCCTGTTTTGTAATTGTTTGTTTACCTCATTAATTCATTTAGTCTGAGACCGACTGCGGTGAGTACTTTTTTTGAGACCGACTAATTTTTTGCCAGGGGTAAAACATTTCATAGAACAACATACTCACAACAGAATAAGAGTGACAAACATTTTTTCAAACATGACAAGCAGACATGGTTATTTTATACTATAGTTTTGTGTAACGTATGCAATTTAGGCTCACGGATTCACACAAATACATAGTATTTGGGATCTATTCTGGCATTGTTTGTTTACCTTATTAATTCATTGAGTCGCCGATGCATAAATTTGAGACCGACTGCAGTGACTGCACTTATTTTGTGACCGACTATTTTTCTCCCTGGGGGAAATTTTGTTCATAGACCAACATACTCACAACAGAATAAGAGTGAAACACAACATTTTTTAAAACATGATAAGTTGACGGGGTTATTTTATACTAAAGTTTTGCGTGAGTAGCGTGACGTATGCAGTGAGCACTTATTTTGATACCGACTGCTCTTATTTTGCGACCGACTGCACTGATTTTGCGACCGACTTTTTTTCTTCCGGGGGGGGGGGGGCAGAAAACATCCGAAATTTACGGTTCAAACCTTCTGAAATTCAATAAGGCATGGTTTAATCAATCATGGTTCAATTAAAAAAATCCCTAAAAAAATCTGTCAAGAACTCTTGACTAGTAGTAGGCTCGGGTATGTTGTATGTATATATACGGATAGAAATTCAGACGTGATTATGCATTACGTCCATGACCGATAATATTTAATGATGCCTTCAAATGTATCTAATGAGATTCAGCAGTGTCTTGGTATAAAAGTATTGCTTAAAGGAGGCAAGCCTCTAAATCAGTATCATCAACAGTCTTCGACATTGCAAACACGGCTTATTGGTCATTTTAAGTCAACATTGATGTTGTTACCGTGAAAAGATGGGCTTAATTCTGATATCCAAATTTAAGATAAAATGAAAATCTTAAAATTGGCACATAAATCGCGTGCCAGAATGCTTTCGAGCGCCATTTGTAATGAACGAGGCTAAACATACCACACAGGAGAATACTTCCGATGTAGACTGGAATAACCAGACGCCAGTCTGTCATTCAATCTGGACTCTTCGCGTATTTCGCTGAACATAACTGATTAGAAATTACGGTAAAACAGAAACGATTGAATGTAAATCAATCTATAAACATTCATATTAGATTATTATATGCGTTGCGATCCATTTGTGTCCATTTCTAGATGCCAAATAATATAGATTGAGCTCATTTAATATAGTCCAAACTTACAAATCTTCGTTTACTGGGTCATGACTGTTTTGTACATGAAATTTTTAAAATTTATTTTAGAACAAATGAACATAAAGCGGAAATATTGTAGGCATAATGTCTGTATAGGAAATGACTCTATACACCCTAGGTCATCCCAACTCAAATCAGTCGTTTAGAAGCATGTTTCACATGACTGCTCTCAAATAATTTGCCTCTTTGGGCTTAAATAATGGTGAAAACAAGAGTGAAACCTTAAAGAAAAACCTTTTCTTCTATTTTTTTCCACCAGCCTTTAAAGAAATCAACACCATTCGGACATGTGTTGATGATGGTGAGGCATAAGAAATGCATTGTTCTTCCGTGTTTATCTCTGAAATCATCCTCCGGTATAGAAGCAAGTGCTGATTAAGCAAATAAATTTTAAATCCAAATATCTGAAAACAAAAGTTAGGCTATATTAGATCACTTTGAAGTTGCTGTATTTATGGTCTGGAATAGCAGGAAAACGCGTTTGCAACCGTCATATTTTCCAAATGGTCTTTTTGGTTGGTTTTTTTTTTTTGGGGGGGGGGGGGTCCTACACGGTACGCTCCGCTCCTTTAACTCTCGAAGATCTTCGTGTATTTCTGGTTCTGCCCCCCCGCCCCCCGAAACATTCATCGAGCCCGTACGCCTATGCATCACGGGATCATTTTATATATAAATTTATCTAATATCTCTAGATTTATCTTGGTAAAAGGACACCGGTGAAACACCCTTCATAAAAGGCCTTTGAAAGACTGGTTTCTATACTGCATTCAAATATGAAAAACTAATGACGTTTTCTCCTCGTTCATTGATGATCTTCGATGTACTAGTTCTGTGTGGATAGAGACTGATAATAGATTGTACACGAAAATAATACTGTTCGCATGAAAACTGGATAACCGGTGTTCACAGATCATGGGAGGTAACACCGTTTACATTTCACAAAATTTCGTTTGCTCATCAATACCATATACAATTTATAGCATTAACATTTTTAGGAAAAACAAAAATAAAAGCAGTAGGCCTAACAAAACAGTAATACTGTGTTCCACAAACAGAAATATATTTTTTCGATAGTTACGTGCACTGCTAATTTAACTAGAATCTAGTTAATACTTTTAAAAAATATCAGATAAACAAACTGATTGCAATACAGATATATATGTATATATATAGTCTGAGAGGCTTTGTGCAAGTAACGAGAGCATCGCTAACGCTGAAATATACGTCCACATTCCTACTTTGATATAGTAGACCTACTCTTTAAAATGAAGGGAATGAAATATGAAATGGCTGTCATATGACAAGAGGCAAAGAAAGCTAGGCGTTGGGATTATTTTGCCAAATTTACTGACAAATTATTAACAAAAAAGTGGGTGTGACACCGCCCCTGGGGGTCCTGGAATGCACCAAAATCAATAGTTGCTACCCTTAGACTATAAGGAATACATATGCCAAGTACCAAGCTGGGTCCGATTCCTTCTGTTTCTGCTTCAAACAAGATGGCTGACCGTAGAGTTATTCGACAGCATTTCCTACATCTTTTAATACCAAATAGACAATTGAAAGACAGAGAAAAAATTCTTTAGAAACATATTCTCGAGAAGAATGCTATAGAAAATTTCGCTTCTACACTGAAACCATTTTATTTATTTACCAATTACCAAACACATGGGCTAGCCTACTTTAAGATCAGGCGCTGGGATTATTTTGCCAAATTTACTGACAAATTATTAACAAAAAAGTGGGTGTGACACCGCCCCTGGGAGTCATGGAATGCACCAAAATCAATAGTTGCTACCCTTAGACTATAAGGAATACATATGCCAAGTACCAAGCTGGGTCCGATTCCTTCTGTTTCTGCTTCAAACAAGATGGCTGACCGTAGAGTTATTCGACAGCATTTCCTACATCTTTTAATACCAAAGAGACAATTGAAAGACAGAGAAAATTCTTTAGAAACATATTCTCGAGAAGAATGCTATAGAAAATTTCACTTCTACACTGAAACCATTTTATTTATTTACCAATTACCAAACACAGGGGCTAGCCTACTTTAAGATCAGGCGCTGGGATTATTTTGCCTGTTTACATGTGCTTGAGTTTTTGGTTGTTTTTTTTTAGCTTGTGGCACATGCGTATAAGGGTCATGTCATTATGGCCATAGGATATCTATCAGATGCATCTAAATTGACCATTTTAGCCGGGAAGCAGCCGACGAATTTATGACGTAATTCGTCACTCGGCAAACCTCAGCAGATTCCAGTACCCTACATCTAGATGTAGAGTAACGGATCGGCCGAGGTTTGCCGAGTGGTAATACACATACCAAAATTGTCTTTATTACTGTAGATGGCATCGTAGTCTCAGTTTACCAGTCACAATGTGCTTAGACTCTTTTAGACCGGACAACCTGCTCTAAATGACGTCAGGCTGGTTCCTACGTCACTGCGCTATTCTAACTTCAATATAGAGACAGATAGCGGGCCAATCTGTTTTACAGACCTAATGCGACAGGTAGCATCCTCGGTCACCCAGTGTACTCATTCCGTTCTACTCCACTATACCCTGGGTTAATCCATAGGGTTTCCACAATTTCAAATCATCCGCCCTTGATGATTGTGCTCTTTTTATCGACCAATCCCATAAATTGTTATTTGAAAAGGAAGTTGGCTAACTCTCATCGGACAATCTTAGGAGTTGGCCTATTCTAAATGCGTAATTATTAACAACTAAATATATATTATGTTAATGAAGACCGGACGTTCATATAATAATGTAGGGTCATTAGTTTTATTTCGAATCGTTCGTTCGTTCCCGGAATTGTATGTCCACGTGATATCGTAGACAAGTTAATGGGAATCAAATTGACAAGTATAAGTTCAATAATAATAAACATAACAGAATGACATATTTCAGGCAAAGAACGAATAGTAATAATAACAAAAGTCAAACATATAGATGTTATACATATTTTAAATCAAAAACACATACTACAGATTTTGATAATACAATTAAATATAAATAAATTATAAATATATACATTATTTACATAAATCATTCAGTAAATGGACATGAATATGGTTATCTACCCTTATAAAAACGAAGGCGAAACGATTGGTTTGTAAACTGTTTTCTGATTGGTTCGTAGATTGTAGCTACATTCTAGGCCATCATTTAAGGCGTTTTTGCGAGAAAACAAATCGGTTTCGATTACCTATCTCGTTTTGTACAAAGACATAGGTCTCGAGTTGGTATTCGAATCGGTTCTCGTGAACGCGATGAGTTGCCTCGCAAGATGGCTGAAGACTGAAGAATTGAGGAAAAATGTTAAAAAATTCACTTTTCTTTATTATGTACTTGGCGACACCGCCCAAAAATAAAAACGAAAAGTTGTACCAGTTGACTGTCCCCAAATGCCCCGTATTTTTATTAGGAATGTCCATAATATTCATATTTTAACGTGAAATTCAAAAGAAAAGGATCTAACGTTGGGCACGTCGTGTCCCTTGTAGGGGACGCCATCTTGGAAATCGAATCGTCAATCCGGCAGGCGGGCAAGTTGGAAGATTTGCATAATCGATTTGGCAAATCGTCGTGGTAAATACGAGAATTAGGTGAAACCGATTAGGCTAATTTTTGCCGTAAATGTGTTTGGAAAGGAAATGCAAATCGATTAGCCCTAATCGGTTTCTCGTAAAAACGCCTTTAGCCTCGATCCGGCCGTTGCCTTCAAACGGCACTGAGTTTGATTTTCGATAAATTATACATTTATCGATGTTGGAAGTGATTAATTTTTACTCTATATGTGTGCATGATCGCCAGGAACATTTTTTATGTAAAATAGATGTGTAGGCCTACTGTTTTGCTGTTTGACGTAATTATAACCAAGAACTTTTGATCAGCTGTCAAAATATTTAAAATGGCCGCCTCCATTGATCTGCCGATGTCTACTTTATCTGTCACCTTTTCTTTAAAGGACAATATTGGTGCCAGTCATTATCACATATGTGATAGAGCTGGTTAAACACATTCCAAATATAATTTTAACACAGAGATCATTGCTACGATAGCTGAGTAATACAGGTTTTCTGAATCGGAAGTGACGAACGCCAAAGGAAAACACGAGTCATACCTCCATATAACTGACTGATGTGACGAGTGATAACAGATACACGGCCGAATTTCTGCTTACTAATAATTCCTTCCTATACCAAAGTATATTTGCCAAGAAATATACATCGTCCATATATTAGAGAATGTAAAAAATTTAATACTTATATCCAGGAGTTCTGTAATAAAATTAACTGCACGTTTATTGATGTATTTACACACTTCTACCAAAGATGTCCGAAGGATGTAATGAAACGTGACGGAGTTCATCCTAATTATAATGGAAATGATCTATTAATGAATATTTTAAGTAATACTCTTGTTTCAGCTAATTCAACTGATGCGCATGAACATGTACCTGTTAAATCAACAAATTACTATGAATACTATGACTATAAAAGATCTCGCCAATATGAGTACAGGTGTAATGTATATAACAATAGACCATTGCACAATCCTTATTACTTCCCGGAGCCACGGTGGCTAGGTGGGTAAGGCGCTGGCTCGCTAGCCTGGAGGTCGGGTGTTCGATCCCTGCATTGGCCGAGAAAGTTCATCCCGATTTTCCGACGTGGTTTCCCCTTGTCAGTGATGCAGGACGGAGGGCCTGACAAGGACAGCTGCCTAGTTCTTCGGATGAGACGAAAAACCGAGGTCCCGTGTAAACATTGGAATGCACGTAAAAGATCACTTGGCAGTTGGAATTCGATATAAGAGTAGGCGATAGTGCCGCTGCCCGGGCAAAATTTCCCTCATAGCACACTGTATGACGTATGCCCGTCTTCATTAGCCCAGTATAGGAGCAGAACAGTAGGACGTTAAACCCCATTTCATTTCATTTCATTTCATTTCATTTCATTTATTACTTCCCGCAATATAACTCTTCCCCATATCATAATTATTCTTAAGCTAAGTGTTTATTCACAATTGCTTATACTGTACCTTGGCAGTAACCCAAATCAAACTTTTATTATTCAATAACTTTTCTATTTTCTCATTAGAAAGTTTTTCAGGTAATTGTGTGTCCTTATTTCCAGTCATTTCTTAATTAGTTTATTTATGATTATTATGAATACTGTTTTAGTTAAGAAAAGTCTACATATTGCTCATCTAAATGTATGTCATGTTAAGAACAAAATTTCTGAACTAGGTGTTTTCCTTCAAAATTTTGATATATTTGGACTTTCTGAGTCACATTTAGATATATCTGTGACTAATGAAGATATTTCAATCTCAAACTTTCAACAACCTTTTAGGAAAGATTCTTGTAATGTAAGTTCCTCTGGGACACTTCTGTATGTTAGAAATCATATCATATGTAATCGTAGGTTAGATTTAGAACATGATAGTATTGAGGCTATATGTATAGAAATTACTCTTAAACACTCTAAACCATTATTACTTTGTAATATTTATCGTAATCCCTCTTCTTTATCTTCCTGGAATACTGACTTCTCATTTATGATAGAAAAGGCATGGAATTTGATGTATAGGGGTAGCACGGAGCGGGGAATAACATAGGCCAGGTGGCGTTAGTCTACAACTTCCGGTTTCGGAGTTATGACCCCCGAGCGAAGCCGGTCTGTTCGGGGTTGACGGCTACACTAGGTCTGGCCCGAGTCTGGAATTTGATGTATAGGGGTAGCTCGGACCGGGGAATAACATAGGCTAGGTGGCGTTAGTCTACAACTTCCGGTTTCAGAGTTATGACCCCCGAGCGAAGCCGGCCTGTTCGGGTTTGGCGGCTACACTAGGTCTGCCCCGAGTCTGAAATTTGGGGTATAGGGGTAGCTCGGACCGGGGAGTAACATAGGCCAGGTTGCGTTAGTCTACCACTTCCGGTTTCGGAGTTATGACCCCCGAGCGAAGCCGGGTATCTGTCTGTCTGTCTGTTCGGGGTTGGCGGCTACACTAGGTCTGCCCCGAGTCTGAAATTTGGGTTATAGGGGTAGCTCGGACCGAGGAGTAGCATAGGCCAGGTGGCGTTAGTCTACCACTTCCGGTTTCGGAGTTATGATCCCCGAGCGAAGCCGGTCTGTTCGGGGTTGGCGGCTACACTAGGTCTCCCCCGAGTCTGAAATTTAGGTTATAGGGGTAGCTCGGACCGGGGAGTAACATAGGCCAGGTGGCGTTAGTCTACCACTTCCGGTTTCGGAGTTATGACCCCCGAGCGAAGTCTGTCTGTTCGGTTTTGGCGGCTACATCTGCCCCGAGTCTGAAATTTGGGGTATAGGGGTAGCTCGGACCGGGGAGTAACATAGGCTAGGTGGCGTTAGTCTACCACTTCCGGTCTCGGAGTTAAGACCCCCGAGCGAAGTCAGACTGTTCGGGGTTGGCTGCTACATCTGCCCCGAGTCTTAAATTTGGGGTATAGGGGTAGCTCGGACCGGGGAGTAACATAGACCAGGTGGCGTTAGTCTACCACTTCCGGTTTCGGCGTTATGACCCCCGAGCGAAGCCGGTCTGTTCGGGGTTGGCGGCTACACTAGGTCTGCCCCGAGTCTTAAATTTGGGGTATAGGGGTAGCTCGGACCGGGGAGTAACATAGGCCAGGTGGCGTTAGTGTTCCACTTCCGGTTTCGGAGTTATGACCCCGGAGCGAAGTCTGTCTGTTCGGGGTTGGCGGCTACACTAGGTCTGCCCCGAGTCTGAAATTTGGGGTATAGGGGTAGCTCGGACCGGGGAGTAACATAGGCCAGGTGGCGTTAGTCTACCACTTCCGGTTTCGGAGTTATGACCCTCGAGCGAAGCCGGTCTGTTCGGGGTTGGCGGCTACAGTAGGTCTGGCCAGAGTCTGAAATTTGGGGTATATGGGTAGCTCGGACCGGGGAGTAACATAGGCCAGGTGGCGTTAGTCTACCACTTCCGGTTTCGGAGTAATGACCCCCGAGCGAAGCCGGGTATCCTGCTAGTTATTATATTATATTATATACTAATATTTGTGACTGTCGTTTGTCTTTCTGTCTGTTTGTCTGTCTGTTCGGGGTTGGCGGCTACACTAGGTCTGCCCCGAGTCTGACATTTGGGGTATAGGGGTAGCTGGGACCTGGGAGTAACATAGGCCAGGTGGCGTTAGTCTACCACTTCCGGTTTCGGAGTTATGAACCCAGAGCGAAGCGGGGTTGGCGGCTACACTAGGTCTGCCCCCGAGTCTGAAATTTGGGGTATAGGGGTAGCTCCGACCGGGGAGTAACATAGGCCAGGTGGCGTTAGTCTACCACTTCCGGTTTCGAAGTTATGACCCCCGAGCGAAGCCGGGTATCCTGCTAGTAATCAAAATAAATCTTGGACCGATCTTCTTGAAATATACTATTCAAAAAAAGTAGGGGATATTTGATTTTGGGTGCATAATACTAAAATATGCAAATGACTACGAAAAAAGTCACTATAGAACCTAACAGAAGAAACATTTCCAGTTACATGTGACGCCCAAACGCACCAATAGCTACCGCATGGAATGCAGGTGATGCTTGGGGTCATCATGGGGGTCCAACCCAAGATTTGCACGACTCTGACTTTGAATGTTACAGTCATTGTGGCATTGAATTCCAGGGTGGAAACATCAGTTAAATTGTTTTAGTGACCAGAAAACAAATTTTGATATGCGTCGGCTTACCCAAAATGAAAGGTTACGTGCCCTTGGCATGCTACAGATCGGCACAACACAGGCGGTTGTGGCGCGGACGATGAATGTTTCTCAGTCTGTCATAAGCAGGCTATGGTCCAGATACCGTGATACACAATCTGTACAGGACAGACCACGCTCAGGTCGACCAAGGGCGACAACTCAAGCCCAGGATCGATTTACCCGTACCTTGGCCTTGAGAAATCGTGTCATCACAGCAAATCAGATCAGCGCTCGTCTTCAAACAGACACTGGTGTGAGAGTGAGTGGCCAGACGATTGAGAGATCATCACATTCAGGCAAGACGTCGTTGGTGTAGGGATCGTCAACACTGGGATAATCGACGCTGGAGCAATGTGATGTTTTCAGATGAGTCAAGGTTCACTGTTGATTTTTTGGACAGACGTAGGAGGGTGTGGCGTCGTCGAAACGAGCGCTTCCAAGACGTTAACGTCATCAGACATGATCGATTTGAGGGTGGTTCTGTTATGGTGTGGGGAGGCATCACTGTTGCTGGAAGAACGGCTTTACATGTTGTTGCAGGGCGTGTTACAGGCCAGTACTACCGGGACAACATCTTGGCAGTCCATGTTGTGCCGTTCGCACGACGTCATGGCCGCCATTTCATCTTCCAGGATGACAACGCAAGATGTCACAGGGCCAGGGTCGTTACAAGTTACCTCCAACAACAGAACATCACCACATTACCTTGGCCAGCACTGAGTCCCGACCTCTCCCCCATCGAGCATGTCTGGGACATGCTTGGACAGAGGTTACGTCAACGTCAACAACGTCCTGCCAATGTCCAAGAACTTGCTGCTGCGTTGCAACAGGAATGGGACAATCTGGACCAAAATGACATTAGACGTCTCATTAGGAGTATGCCACGTCGGATCAATGCTTGTTTGGCAAACAGAGGAGGATTTACCCGTTACTGACTTGGTTGTGATGCTGTGGTAACTTTGCTGTTTGACCCCGGGTATCATTTTACCCTTATAATGGTCAGTCTGTGCCTTACTTAGTCTAACGATCATTTGGAATAAATCGATGAATGTGAACTTCATTTCATTTTGTCATTTGTTTCTTCGTCAGTTTCATTAGGTGACTTTAATAACACTTAAAAATCAAATATCCCCTACTTTTTTTGAATAGTATATATGGTCTACATCAAATTATTGGGTCACCTACTAGAATTACTTCTTCCTCTAAATCACTAATTGATCATATATTTGTATCTGAAACTAAACATGTCCAAGAATCTATTGTTCCTTCATACTCAATATCAGACCATTTCCCTATTTGTTTTACTTGGCAAAAGAAAGGTGTAAAATTCCCCAAATCTTCACATACTAATATTACCTATCGCTCATTTAAACATTTTAATAATGATTTATTCCTCTATGATTTACAATGGGCTCCATATAATTCTGTATATGATCACTGTGATCCTAATACTGCACTAGACATCTGGTGTGATATTACACTGCCCATTATTAATAAACATGCCCCATTAAAAACCAAACAAGTCAAAAACGTTCATACACCTGATTGGATAACCCCTGAAGTGTTTCACTATATTAATGAACGTGATTTTCACAAGAAAAAGGGCAATACTCTGCAATTTAAACATTTTCGTAATAAAGTTAAATCTCTTATTCGTAGTAATAAAAGGAAATGTTTTGAATTATTAGTCACTGATCACAAAAACAGTAAACAAATTTGGAAAGCCATCAATACTGCTTATTCTGAGGGTAAATCTCATGATTGTTCTTCCATTCCTGTTGCCCCTGATATTTTTAATGCTCATTTTGTTAATGTTACAAATTCCATTATACCTAGTCCATCAAATCATTTAGATCGTTCTAATGTGATATCTACATTTGTATCTAATCATCTTGAAAACAATACCTTGTGTCATCTTCCCTACATATCAAAATTTGATGTATTCCAATATCTTCATTCTCTTGATACTTCCAAATCAATAGGATTAGATCAAGTTGGTCATCTTTTTCTTAAACTTGGTGCTCCAATTCTTTGTGATTCATTGACATTTATTTATAACCTTTGTATAGATAAGAACATTTTTCCGTCCACCCATAAACAGGCAAAAGTTCTTCCATTATATAAATCAGGTTCAAAATCCCAGCCCAATAATTATCGCCCCATATCTATACTTCAAACTATTTCTAAACCCTTGGAAAAGCATATTTGTAAACACATTAATAACTTTCTCCTGGATCACGATTTACTTTATTCTCATCAGTCTGGTTTTAGGTCAAAATTTTCTTCTCATACTGAACTGCCCTTACAAATATTGCAGAAAATGTTTATTCTGCCATTAAAAAAGGTCAATACACTGGTTTAGTTTTCTTTGATTTCCGTAAAGCCTTTGATATGGTCAATCACTCCCTGTTACTTGAGAAACTAAAATTATACCAAATTAGAATCGTACTTATCTGAGCGTTATCAATGCACTCAAATTGGTGAAACCAAGTCCTCTTTTGATCTCATAACTCATGGTGTTCCTCGAGGCTCCATTCTTGGACCACTACTATACTGAGCGCCATTGAAAACGCATCACTTAGTTTTTCGTATAACAAAATGATTCTGTAAACATATCTTATTTATTTTGCTTCTTAATAACAACACATTTGTACACTTATGGATGTTTAATCTGTAATCAACGGTACAAAGTCAGAGGGGTCAAAACCAAAAGTACGACACAGATGTCAGTAGCGCGTGTGTCCTCAACGGGCCATCATCACGGTAGGCTACAGCATTAACGCAACCCCTGCAAATGTGTAGGGCGGTCCGGTGATGAAATGTGAAGCCTCCCCACACCATTACACGTTCCCAATCCCATCGATCCGTTACGAAGACGCAGCAGTCTGCAAGACGTTCCCCAAGCCGTCTCCACACACGTTGACGGCCATCAGCGTGATAAAGATGAAAGCGACTCTCATCACTGAAGAGCACACTTTGCCAGTCTACTCTTCCCCGTGTCTGGTGTCCTTGAGCCCATATCAAACGCCGCTGACGGTGATGATCCCTGAGGATAGCTCCAACATACTTCTCTTAGACGACGTCTTACGGTGTTGGCACTTACTGGTCCTTGTCTTCCGACGACTGCTGCACCTGTTCGAGTCGCTGGGCGGAATCTGTCACGCAGATGAGTGACCCGGATGTAGCGGTCTTGAGCCTGGGTTGTAACGCGTTGTGGACCAGGACGCTGACGGTCAATAGTTGATCCAGTAACTCGGACACGTTTCACCAACCTTACAATAGTGGACTGATGTCTGGCAATAGCACGTGTAGACATGCCAGCCCTGGACATTCCCATGGCTTCATTCCGTTGATTTTCAGTAAGTCTCGGCATCTCTAGCTCGATTCCTTCACACGTCCAACAACAAATTAGACAGATTGACGTTTCACAGTTCATGTACTGCACATTAAGTTGAAAACATGTTTTTAAAGGGCTCACACACAATGCTGAACGTTAATATTGGGTTTTTCATGTGCATCTCGTGCAATTTTTATTTTTATTTGTTTTTTTTTTTTTTGCACACGGACCGATATTTTTTGTGTTTGGGAGCATTGTGTGAAACAATAGTTCATAGTATTGCATAATATTATCCATACAAAACCACCTAGTAATAAAATATTTGGGAAAAAAAGTGATGCGTTTTCTATGGCGCTCAGTATATTTAACCTGTTTATTAATGACCTTCCTCTAAATTTGACAGCTCAATGTGATCTTTTTGCTGATGATACCACAGTATATATTCTTCTTCTACCAAATTTGATTCTCTTAACTCTACACTTCAGTCAGAAACTGATAAAATTATACAATGGTGCAACTCCAATGACATCATAATCAATGAATCTAAAACTAAATGTATGATTATTGCTTCAAAACCTAAAATAAATTCCTTATCTACACATTTGTCCATTTCTATTAATTCTACCTTCATTGAACATGTTTCCGACTTTAAACTCTTAGGAGTATATTTTGACTCTAATCTTTCTTAGGACACTAATGTAAACCATTTATGTACTATTTTAAAACAGAAAAACTTTCAACTTAGGAAAATTAAATCATTACTTCCATCTGATGTATTAAAATTATTTTATAACGCCGACTTTCAATCTCATCTTGACTACTGCTCTACCATTTGTCAAATTTCTTCTCTTCATAAACTTAAAATTATCCAAAAATTATCATTTAAAATTATATTCAACAAACCTATTATTAAAAATAATTCTTCTGATTCTTCATATTCCATTCTTTCAAAATCTTTAAAACTGCCTACCATTCAACAACGTCATTTAATGAATAAATATATATTTCTGTTCAAAATATTAAACTATAAAAGTCCAAATTACTTGTGTTCCTTATTTCAATTTAAAAATACAAATCTATAAATCTTAAATTACAAATTCCACATCCAAATTGTACTAAATTTAAACATAGTCTTGTGTTCCTTATTTCAATTTAAAAATACTCCTTACAAATCTATAAATCTTAAATTACAAATTCCACATCCAAATTGTACTAAATTTAAACATAGTCTTAGTTATAATGGACCAGTTTTATGGAATTCACTTCCAAATAATTTAAACTCATTACATGTTCTCTCAACTTTTAAAAAATCACTGCATAATCATATCCAAAATGTTATATAACTATTCTGTATATTTAAATTCAAACCATTATCGTTTTCTGCATTTGATGTTATTTGGAATGTAAAGAATACATTTTCATTATTCAGTTTCCTTGTATGTATAATATATGTGTATGTTTGTTTTGTCTATTGTCATTTAAGGGCAGAATTGTAAACAGGCTGCAAAGCCTAATTTTTCACCCTTTTGAAAATAAAGAATTAAATTATTATTATTATTATTATTATTATTATTCACGGCGGATCAGTGTGGTAGCGGGCAGCTATCTAGTATTACCAATGTAAACAAAAACATGATCGGACGCTGAAGTATGCAATAAAGATGTCATCACCAATTAAATGCTGTGGTAGTTTATGTTTAGCTTGTGGATTAGAGCCGAAACTATGCAATTATTTTCTCAATAATGGAATTTAACGGAACAATAATTAATATTTTGGAATTTGAGAAATACGGCAATAAAACATTAACAAATGAAATATGGGCGATTTGCGGTTTCGGGGATTCGAAGCCACGCCAGTTGACTCAATGACAGGTCTTATGATAAAGCACGCACGTGCTCATCCTCGGTTACCCAGTGTACTCATTCCGTTCTACTCCACTATACCCTGTGTTAATCCATAGGGTTTCCACGATTTCAAATTATCTGCCCTGGACTAGAATGTAGCTACAGTCTACGAACCAATCAGAAAACAGTTTACAAACCAATCGTTTCGCCTTCGTTTTTATAAGGGTAGATAACCATATTCATGTCCATTTACTGAATGATTTATGTAAATAATGTATATATTTATAATTTATTTATATTTAATTGTATTATCAAAATCCGTAGTGTGTGTTGTTGATTTCAAATATATATAACATCTATATGTTTGACTTTTGTTATTATTATTACTATTCGTTCTTTGTCTGAAATTATGTCATTCTGTTATGTTTATTATTATTGAACTTATACTTGGCAATTTGATTCCACAATAACTTGGTTACGATATCACGTGGACATAGAATTCCGGGAACGAACGAACGATTCTAAATAACACTAATGACCCTACATTAATATATAAGAACGTCTGGTCTTCTTTAAGATAATATATAATTGGTTTTTAATAATTACGCATTTAGAATAGGCCAACTCCTAACACTGTCCGATGAGATTTACTTACCTTTGCCAACTTCCTTTTCAAATAACAATTTATGGGATTGGTCGATTAAAATAGCACAATGACCAAGGGCTGATAACTTGAAAACGTGTCTCCCCCATAGATTAACCCAGGGTATAGTGGAGTAGAACGGAATGAAACCACTGGGTAACCGAGGATGGCACGTGCTAACCATTCGGCCATCCAACACCCCGAACAGTTTTGGGCTTTTAAAGTAGTTTATCTGATGTACGTAATGTTCGGCCATTATATCGTTGTTATGTACGCGAAATGTGCGGAAAATCGAATTTGACAAACCTCAATTAAAGAAATGTATTTTTCAAATGGCTGTCGAATTTGGTAGAAGGTCATTTAACAAAACCCCCCATAAATTTGGTATAATAAAAGGGCATCTCTTAAGATATGTAAGATATGACTTTTGCTATGTCTTTTATATGGTTTTCAATGTCACTCAATTTGAAGATAATTAAATCATTACTTCCATCTGATGTATTAAAATTATTTTATAACGCCGACTTTCAATCTCATCTTGACTACTGCTCTACCATTTGTCAAATTTCTTCTCTTCATAAACTTAAAATTATCCAAAAATTATCATTTAAAATTATATTCAACAAACCTATTATTAAAAATAATTCTTCTGATTCTTCATATTCCATTCTTTCAAAATCTTTAAAACTGCCTACCATTCAACAACGTCATTTAATGAATAAATATATATTTCTGTTCAAAATATTAAACTATAAAAGTCCAAATTACTTGTGTTCCTTATTTCAATTTAAAAATACAAATCTATAAATCTTAAATTACAAATTCCACATCCAAATTGTACTAAATTTAAACATAGTCTTGTGTTCCTTATTTCAATTTAAAAATACTCCTTACAAATCTATAAATCTTAAATTACAAATTCCACATCCAAATTGTACTAAATTTAAACATAGTCTTAGTTATAATGGACCAGTTTTATGGAATTCACTTCCAAATAATTTAAACTCATAACATGTTCTCTCAACTTTTAAAAAATCACTGCATAATCATATCCAAAATGTTATATAACTATTCGGTATATTTAAATTCAAACCATTATCGTTTTCTGCATTTGATGTTATTTGGAATGTAAAGAATACATTTTCATTATTCAGTTTCCTTGTATGTATAATATATGTGTATGTTTGTTTTGTCTATTGTCATTTAAGGGCAGAATTGTAAACAGGCTGCAAAGCCTAATTTTTCACCCTTTTGAAAATAAAGAATTAAATTATTATTATTATTATTATTATTATTATTATTCACGGCGGATCAGTGTGGTAGCGGGCAGCTATCTAGTATTACCAATGTAAACAAAAACATGATCGGACGCTGAAGTATGCAATAAAGATGTCATCACCAATTAAATGCTGTGGTAGTTTATGTTTAGCTTGTGGATTAGAGCCGAAACTATGCAATTATTTTCTCAATAATGGAATTTAACGGAACAATAATTAATATTTTGGAATTTGAGAAATACGGCAATAAAACATTAACAAATGAAATATGAGCGATTTGCCGTTTCGGGGATTCGAAGCCACGCCAGTTGACTCAATGACAGGTCTTATGATAAAGCACGCACGTGCTCATCCTCGGTTACCCAGTGTACTCATTCCGTTCTACTCCACTATACCCTGTGTTAATCCATAGGGTTTCCACGATTTCAAATTATCTGCCCTGGACTAGAATGTAGCTACAGTCTACGAACCAATCAGAAAACAGTTTACAAACCAATCGTTTCGCCTTCGTTTTTATAAGGGTAGATAACCATATTCATGTCCATTTACTGAATGATTTATGTAAATAATGTATATATTTATAATTTATTTATATTTAATTGTATTATCAAAATCCGTAGTGTGTGTTGTTGATTTCAAATATATATAACATCTATATGTTTGACTTTTGTTATTATTATTACTATTCGTTCTTTGTCTGAAATTATGTCATTCTGTTATGTTTGTTATTATTGAACTTATACTTGGCAATTTGATTCACAATAACTTGTTTACGATATCACGTGGACATAGAATTCCGGGAACGAACGAACGATTCTAAATAACACTAATGACCCTACATTAATATATAAGAACGTCTGGTCTTCTTTAAGATAATATATAATTGGTTTTTAATAATTACGCATTTAGAATAGGCCAACTCCTAACACTGTCCGATGAGATTTACTTACCTTTGCCAACTTCCTTTTCAAATAACAATTTATGGGATTGGTTCGATTAAAATAGCACAATGACCAAGGGCTGATAACTTGAAAACGTGTCTCCCCCATAGATTAACCCAGGGTATAGTGGAGTAGAACGGAATGAAACCACTGGGTAACCGAGGATGGCACGTGCTAACCATTCGGCCATCCAACACCCGAACAGTTTTGGGCTTTTAAAGTAGTTTATCTGATGTACGTAATGTTCGGCCATTATATCGTTGTTATGTACGCGAAATGTGCGGAAAATCGAATTTGACAAACCTCAATTAAAGAAATGTATTTTTCAAATGGCTGTCGAATTTGGTAGAAGGCCATTTAACAAAACCCCCCATAAATTTGGTATAATAAAAGGGCATCTCTTAAGATATGTAAGATATGACTTTTGCTATGTCTTTTATATGGTTTTCAATGTCACTCAATTTGAAGATAAATTTTGAAAATACAAAATATCAGCAACACAAATTGGCGGATATTAAATTAATCGTCATTTTTCCTGTTGGACATTAGATAGTGGTCTCTAAACCATGATGTACACTGTAGTTCAGATATACAAACCGTGTTTACACTGTAGTTTGGGTGTAGTTCGACAAATGAAGATGAATTTTACGATATATCCATCCTGAAATAACAAAAACTGAATATATTGTAAACGCGCTTTAAATATCTGGATGCGATAGACTTCGTGATAAAAAAATTACCATTGGCAATAATAAGATCCAATTTTAGTTTTTAGTTACACACTGTTAACCAGCAATAGATGTTTTAATGACAATATAAATCATAAAATGTATTCAGCTCGTCGTAAGACTTAAATATAAATAGATAGGCCTACAGTTGGTTTAACTTGAATACAGATTTTAATTATCTATGCTGCATATACGCATATATATCAGATTACAGCCGAATCACATTATATATGTTTTTAGTTGATGTTCATATCGTTTTACGTATTTGTCAACATCAAGGTGAACTTGCTCTATTGTCAGATTAGCCTGTTCAGACTTGATACCACGAATTTACTCACCCCACCCTCGCATAGTTATGAATTTTCTTGTTTCACTTGACTCAAAAAACATTTTGTAGGAATGTGTGCTTTTATAGATTGAACGCTTTTTTTCTATATCATTTTCGGTGGAAACTGGCACTATACCTAAAGAATGAACAAATAGCGGAGACAGGGTTTCACTTTCAGCCGGCTGATTTAAATTATTTCTTTAAATACAGTAAAGCTTGAAATATGTCAGTTTTCACTCTTTAGAATGTTTTTGTAAACAAGTTTTATTGTAGTTCCGTTACGTAGTCCCAATAAGCGTTAGAAACAAAGATATATATCCTTAATCCCGGTGCCGATAAATGTTGAGTTGTGTGGAACA
Organism: Patella vulgata; assembly: GCF_932274485.2. NCBI lineage: Eukaryota > Metazoa > Mollusca > Gastropoda > Patellidae > Patella > Patella vulgata. The sequence goes on along the minus strand of NC_065882.2, from coordinate 51,055,905 downwards.
TGCTAACAAATCTCAGGTACGACATATGTTTGATTCTGGTTGAGAACAGCATGAGAGCAACACGATTGTTTTCATTGGAGATGAGACGCAAATATTTAAAGGGGTTAGACAAACTCTAAACCAACTGCGTTCCCTTCACTGAGTCCCTTCAAAGGGAGCCCTGTCTGTCTACCTGCATGTTCCTGAAGCAACGACTGCGAGTTTCACAACATCTGGCCGTTGCTTGTTTACTTCACAATTCCCGAACGTATCGCTATGTTATCCATTGACACGTGAGCAGTAGTGTCCAATCTGTTGAAGGTGGTCTACCTGTGGAATAACATGAATTTGTATCTGTTAAATTTGTGTGGTAGACAGATTGATATTGTTTATACATAGGCAGGGAGTGTTAATTTCTTACCCCAAACAAATTGCAAAAGAAACCTGGAAGTTTCTGAGAGCGATATTTCGTAATCAGTGTGTTTTAGTGGTGGGGGAATAAAAGAGAGAGAGAGAAATGGGGTTTAACGTCCACTCGACACAAACTAGGTCATTTCGGGACTAACATATGTTTTTTTTAAATTTTTATTTCAATAATTCGCTTGCGCGTAGAGGTCTTTAGCAGTGGGAGGAAACCGGAGGACCCGTAGAAAACCCACGAGGTTGGACAGGCGACCCTACTCCTTGTCACGTACAACCGGGGTGGGGGAATAAATAATTTCTTTTTAAACACAAACTGGTCATAGAGGCGAAATGTGCCGAAAACCGAATTTGGCGCCGGGCATTTCTTATAAAATGACTGTCAAATTTAAAATGGCATTTTCCGACAAGACCAGCAATAATCTCGTAAGATATGACTTTTACTATGTCTTTTAAATTGTTTTCGACGTCTCTTAAAGGTCACCGTCGAGTGCCGAAGTCGTGAAACGCACCATCGGGGGATTTGTTGGGGCCTGTCTCCCCCAGAAAATTTCTAGAAATTTCAAGCCGGAAAACGCGTTGTCTTGCCAGGCCGTGAATACGGCAACCTGAAAGTGGTCCATTTTAATGAAGACATCTGAACTCCAATCAACAAATCAATCAATCAGGCTGTTGTCGTTGCATTCACATGACACCAGACGTGTCACTGATGAAACAAGTATGACCAAAACAAATGTCGCTGTTAGTGCGATCCATTTGTGACAATTTCTAGGTCCCAAATATTAGCGATTTAGCTCCTTTAAAAGCGAATGCAAGTTAAAGGAGCTAAATCGCTAATATTTGGGACCTAGAAATTGACACAAGTGGGTCGGAACTCATATAATACCGTAATATGAATGTATATAAACTGATATACATTCAATGGTTCCGTTTTTACTCTAATGTCAAATCAGTTATGTTCCGCGAAATAAGCCAGCAGTCTCAATCGAATGCAAATTTCTAGCGCCTGGTTATTCCAGTCTACATACGCTGTTTGGTTTGGTGCAATATGTCTAGCCTCGTTCCTCGCTCGAGTCTCTTGCTAGAACTGGGGCTGAAACGCATTATGGTACACGATTCGTGTACCAATGGTAAAATGTTTATTTTGTCTTAAATATTGGATATCAGAAGCCCATCTTTTTCCGGTAAGATCACAGCATCAATGTTGATTTAAATTGACAAATAATTTGTGTTTTCAATGTTGAAGATATTGGATGATATTGAGTTAGAGACTTAGCTACTTTAAATATGTTTTATAGCGCTTTTATTTTGATTTTTCTTATAGAATAAGGCTATATAACAATAATGTGCGCTAATAGTATGTTCAGCTATACTTCTCGTTTAAAAAATGTATGTTTTATCTCCTATAGACACTTATTCGCTGAAATCTATGACATATCTATCCACATCCCTGTTTGTCGGGACATCCAACAATATAATAGGGCATATAAATAGTTAATGAGTTTTTAGAGTTACTTGGGACCCAAGATGGCGTCTTTGTACACTTGACGTCATATTTGCATGACGTCATATGAAATTCCTGGCTTCACAGTTGTCACAACCATAGATATCCTATTATAGGATATCTATGGTCGCAACTTTATCTTTACACGGCTTTGCATGTCTCTATGCAAGTCAGAAAAGGAGTGACGTAGGAGCAAGTCTGACGTATTAGAGCAGGTTATCCAGTCTAAGACTCTTCTTGACATGTGCATAAGTAAGAATGGTCTTGAGAAATTTCTAGAGACAGGATTTTACAAGTTTCTATGTAAGAAAAACTGAAGCATGACTTTGTGCTTACTTTAAGAATTTTCTAGGAACCGGGCCCGGATCTTCTCAGAATTGGGCCTGTATACGATAAACACAAAAATAGGGCGTGACTCTGCCCCTGGAGGTCGAGACATGCAGTTGTCGTCCTTGGGCTATAAGGAATATATATCCCTGTAGGCAAAACACAGAGACACAAAGAAAAAAAATGGGTGTGACTCGATCTGCCCTTGGGGGTTGGGCAATCCCAAAGATAGGTTGCCAGGCAACGAAACATACGCCCACAGCAGCTAAATCTTCCGGGCATTCAACAAGAGTTGTCGCATATTTTTACTTTTTTCGGTAATGAAACATTTATAAAACATTAAAATCTAATTAAGAGTAACAACTCATTTAGTAATTATCAGAAAACCATTAGAATTTGTTTGGTTTTCATAAAGTTCTGCCCCATTAAAACTTTTAACATCATGGATTTAGCTGTTCAATTCATAAAAATTCATTGAAAATCAATATACTTGTTCGTCTCAAGACCTTTTAAACTCTGTGTATCAATCTGAAGTCAATCGGATGATAAAAGTGAACAAGGGCCATAACTCTCATGACCTCAAACAATGTGTATACATGTATTAACTTTAGCCTCTAGAGCATTTACAAGATTTTTTGAAGTGATCAAGAACCATAACTCTGGCAGTAATTATCTAAAATTGCTGAAAATGAATAGACTTCTTTGTCTCATGACCTTAAAACACTGTGTATAAAATTAAAGTCAATCGGATATTAACTTTCGCCTCTAGAGCGTCCACAAGACGCAACGAAGCATACACCTATAGCAGCTTAATCGTCTGGGCGGTCAACAAGGATTGTTGCATATGTAATCTTTTGTAATTATTGTAAATTCCTGAAATTCAATAGGCTTTGTGGTTTCATTATTTTAAATGATGCATATAAATTTCATACATATCGGATGATAACTTTTCTCATTGGAGCATTCACAAGGTTCAACAAAGTGAAACAAGGGACATAACTCTAGAAGTAATTAAATGAAAATGAATGGATTTCTTTGTTTCACTTATTTAAATGATACATATAAATTTCATATAGATCGGATGATAACCTTTGTCTTTCGAGCATTCACAAGGTTCAACAAAGGCCATAAGTCTAGATGTAATTAACAGCAATTGCTGAAATCCAATAGGCTTCTTCATTTCACGAATGTAAATGATGCATATAAATTTCATACAAATCTGATAATAACTTTTGTCTTTAGAGCATTCACAAGGTGCAACAAAGTAAAACAAGGGCCATAACCCCAGAAGAAATTAACAATTTATTGAAATTAAATACGCTTCTACATATTTCAAAACAATCAGATGATGAAAAGATAAATAAAAAAATGACTATAAACCCTTATTCACTTATTCCTGAGACTAGAAAAATCATTTTAAGTATAAAAATAAAGATTGAGAATTAAATGTTTGTGTGATTATAATACAAAAGACAAAGTCAAAATGAAAGCCTATACAATGGTTGTACTCTCCTAGACACATCCAAGCACCATAAACCAATTGTCCCCCTTTTTGATCGATGCCAAGATGGAATCATTTATGTTTATTGTTTTCTCCATCCATGTAATACTTTAAATCACATATTTCTCCAGGAATCTGTGAAAATTTCCTGTAAGAGCCCCACCCCCACCTGGTAGAATATCCTGACATGCTAGATTTTCCAGGCACTACCACTGCTTTGGATCTAAGCAAATTTATATAAAAGATATTATTAGATTATATCTGTTCTGGCTGGATTAAAGTAAGGAGGTGTCATTTGCATTTTCACTGACAACAATTATAAATGTGGCAGGCTTATTACATACAGTAGCGAACAGTATAGGTCGATGAAATTTGAATTCCACATACCTCTGTAAATACTGAATGAATGGAATTGCACTATTATTGGACAGATATTGATCTTGGAGTTGCATCTTTCAAAATACTATAGTGTAATCTGCAATTGATTCCTATATCGCTAAAATAACGCATCGAGACGTTCAACATGATTGCAAAATATAAAGTTATATAATGTACATTTTGGTATCTAAAAGTATTGTATTAAAAAATAACTTGTAGTTTTAAAAATATTTAAAATCCAGGCTTCTAATAGAGAAGTCAAAACAACTTCATAGATTCATAATCACAAATTTACACATTGATTTTGAACAATTAAAACATCCTTTATTCCTTTGAGCACATCTAGGGGGAAAAAAAGGCCATAAATTATTGTTCATACAATATTCAACAGCTTGTTTACAAATAATAATTTCCAAAAATGTTCATGAAATTAAAAGCTTTTAACACAATCTTATAGACTGCCTTATTTGTAGGTCAAAGTGAAAAGGCTGATTGGTACAAAATTCTTTTGTTTTTTAGATTTGACTACTGATTACATATTGGGCATGTTTAGATTTGATCGGTTGCAAAATATGAGAAAAATTTGATCAAACATCGTGTATATGTCTGTACTAGGATTTTTGATAACTATCGGTTGTCCAGTCTATAAGGTTATTATGAATATATTATTGAAATTTTTTAAGAATTTAATGGTGAAAACTTTTTGAGGACCTGAAACACTGATCTGTAAACCAGCTAGCAGAGCAAGTAGCATTGTTTATAATTTTTTAAGATGACAATCTTTCAATGACCCATCCATTTTCTCCAACAGCAGTAGTGTCAGCATTTATTTTCTCCTCCGCAAGAGGTCTCCGAAATACAATTCGATCATGTAGTCTGTTTGTTTGCCCCTGCCAGAACTCAAAAATACTTGCCTTTATATCATATCCACCCCAGTAATCAGGCATCTGAATAGGCTTATCATCTCCAACTTTCTTTTGAATTTTGACATGTTTATCATCCAAATATGCTCTGTTAGGAATCACTTGACTTTGATTGCTGACACATGCACTGATTTGGCTATCTCTGGGTCTTGAATGGAAATATTCCTCGCTGTCTGATTTTGATGCCTTGACCACCCTGCCTTCTATCCTGACTGATCTTCTGAGTGGTTCCCAATAAAACATCAAGCTACAATTTGGGTTTTCATCCAGTTCTTTGGCCTTTCTGCTCCCATAATTAGTATAAAATGTGATTCCCCGTTCTTCACTGAAAGCTTTCATGAGCACTATGCGAACAGAAGGCACGCCTGATTTCGATGCAGTTGCTACAGACATTGCATTTGGCTCTAAAATTTGTTCAACATCTCTTGCTTCTTGAAACCATTTTTCAAATTGTTTGAAAGGATTTCTTGAATGCAAATTATTCACGTCAAAATGGCCTTCCTTCTCATGATACGGATGCCTCAGTGAAGAGATGTCAGACATGGCACGTACAATAACAAATGAATATGGGGCGTGAATGATTGTCCTTACAATACCTAACATCTAGTCGGAGTGTCCCCGTTTTAAAAGCTAAAGATAACGAAATCCAAGATTAGATAATGGTAACAGTATCACCAATCCAGTCTATCCAGACATAGAACTAAATACAGTATTTAGCAATCTCACAAACAGAGTTGTTCTATGATCTAGACTAACATTCAGGGTAGGTAACTCTCAGTACCAAATAATTAATACTAGTTTTACAGAAATCAATCGAAATCAATAATATAAGGTCGTCTGAACCTTTGAAATTCACACAATGGAGATAATTTTCAGAACTATATCAGATACTCATCATATTAATTGCAAATAAATGGTTTTGTTTTTGAAACATGGTTGAGTCCAAGTCGTTGTAATTGATTATTAAAGAAAGGGACGTTACTCTCGTTGCTACAACAAAAAATGTTTTCGAGTCGAAATATCATTGGAAAAGCGAATTTAGTATAGATCTAATGAAAGAATACTGAATAACCTTGTAAACTGATAAGAAGAACAGTATGTCGGAAACAACTGGTATTGAAAATATTTGGTTGATTTAGGTTTCTACTGCCAAACTGTCTCGAATACATTGCAATTTTATTTTTTTCATTTGAAATTGAACTATATATTTCCAAATTGGGCTAAAAAAAAAAACCCGCAATTTTGTAACGTATCTTCATGTCGTGTGTTTCTATCTAAACTATTTACTAATTAATTTTAAAACTGTAAATGGGGCTATCATTAGAAAATAATATTTATATTTATCCTCAAATATCTGAGCCTAGATAAGAATTAATCCTCGTACACACAGTATAGATAAAGGAACCGTACATGATTGATACATCTCGCCCCCCTCTGTTTCGAGATAAAAGATGGTGCAATATAGTTCCATCTGGCAAATCCAAAAATTTCTGCCACATTCAACTACAATTAAGCATAGAATCTTACCTGACACAGGTACAAACTATTCTTTTTAAATCGAAGCGATAATAGCCTGGCTCTCCGACATTTTAAATTTGACATTTTTGACGTTATGAAGGCTGGGCATCATGTACAACAGCCAATCAAAGTACCAACCTGATATGAGTTGCGCAGGAATAATACACCGTAGTATGAATGCCCGTATCAATTTTGATAAAAACAAGACTTGATTTAATTTATTGACAATATTTGCGGAGAAACCAAAGTTGTTTCACTAAAGTGGGCTGTGTATGTTTAATTTAATAAGTCCTAATAGTATAAAATTAACTTATTTTCAATGAAATTAAATTTGCTAGGTGAAACTAAAGGAAACCAGTCATAGCTAAAAACAAGCACATCAGTACATCTCAAGATTTTTAGCTACATTTTCCTACCTAACATCAGTATATCTCAATGTTTTTAGCTACATTTTCGTAGCTAATCTGAGCCATACTAAAATTAAAACATACAGAACTTTTGTCCTGTATGAACAAACGCCGGTAGGCCTACTGTTTGAAATCACCTTGATTCAAATAAATTAAAAACCTTAAACTATTCCAACGCAATAAAAAAAATTTGGACCCTCAACTGACATCAAGGAAATAGAATGTACAAAAATTCAGCCTACACCACTGAATAGGGTACCGTAGATCATTTCATACAAAGATGGTACATCTACCAAAACGATTGGCATCATTTTTACGACAATTCAAGTTGTAGGTCTATTTATTCATTTTTTTTTTCAGAAGGACAAATAACAAAGCAGTTACTGAAAACAAGAAGTGGAGAATTTGACGTAGAAAGTATTCATTCGATTTGTCTTAGAGGTGCAGGTTAGTATGGGATGCAGTATCTCAGAAAATCTTGTCTTTGGCATTTTGACAGAATGTCCAAAGCCTAGATGCCCGGCCAAGTTTTTCGTTTGATTTTCAAACGCTCAAATTCCAACTTCAATTTCAAGCTAGATAATTAATCATTACAAATCATATAATATTACATAATGTTAAATCTGCTCCTTCAATGGAATCGTTTAAAATTAGATTAAAAACGTATTTATTTCAACGTAAATATGACCATTAATGACCAAGACAGTTGAATAGTGAATTATTGACAGTGTACATATGTTAGCGCTTTGAGCATGCATTTATGGATGGATATATGCGCTTTATAAATATACATTATTATTATTATTATGATATATATTTATTAAAGCTGCTGATCATCATTTTGCATTATTTGGACAGTATCATTTTTCACCGCTTAATCCACTCAAAATTGATTATTTTTAAAACATTTAATAAATAAATATATCAACAGTAGATTATCTCTAGGTATGGATTCAAACGGAATAAAAAGAGATGCATCAAAAGATTTTAGGGTACATGGCACTGGCTTGTTTTGAACGTATCATGCTTGTATCGTCTGTACAGGATGTTGAATGTTGACAAAATATTCATTTCATATCCTTGTAAATACTAAATAGAGTTGAACCATTCTTGGACTGGTAAGCCTTGTAGAGATTCAGCTTTTATAATATTGTAGTTTGCAAGGGATTAAGGCCTAAAGAAAAACCAGCAATAGGCAGATTTAGCTCTCACATAATGCATGTTTAAGTATTGTCAGTGAGTTGCATTAATTTGATAAAGTAGTACAGTGAAGGAGAGCTTTCAAATCTTGGGAAACTTAAGATTTTAATAACACTTGCCCAACTAGACAAGCTAGTTCTATACAAATAAAAGATCTGGTAACTAGTTAAAGACCTTTATATCAAATTTATTTTGTTTTTCTTAGTTATTTTTTCAATAAGAGAATCATCCTCAATGAAACTTATTCTTATTATTAAGGTATATTGGATCTTGGTTGTATTAGTGAGTGTTCAAGCTTGGAGAAATTGGATCTGTCCAAAAATGATATTTCTAAACTTCACAAATTGGCTGGATTGAATAATTTGGCAGTGTTAAACTTATCAGGCAATAGAATTGTGTCCTTAGGTATGTAGAATCTGTAAATAAATATTTATGTGGTATATAATTTTCAAATCAATGTTTTTTTTAAAGCTTTATTGTTTGTCAGAAGAATTCATACCTGAGCCAGTAACAATGTTTCTCATGTTATCTCAGATCATGTAATTTGTAACAACAGAAGTGCTTAAAATATATGATAAACATTTAAGAATCTTACAAGCCCTTAAGCGGTGGACACACTAGCCGAATGATTCGTCCGAATCAATCGGCGCTGAATTTTATTCGACCGAATGGGTGGACACACTAGCCGAATGCTTCGCCCGATTCAACCTGTCGATTGCATCACCTTTCACGTCACATGATTAAACATGGTGGCGTCTATGTCTTCAATCTATCACGTGACCTCTCGATATGAGTGGTGATTGGCTAATGAATTCTATATTCGGCTGAATGCTTCGGCGAAGCGGACACACCAGGCGAATATAATTCGGCCGAATATATCAAACCTGTTTGATTCGGGCGAATCATTCGGCCGAATGATAGTGGACACACTAGGCGAATTTCGACGCCGATTGATTCGGCCGAACGATTTGGCCGAATCATTCGGCTATGGTGTTCACCGCTTTACGTGTCTTCCATGTCAAGTGGACCAAATTCAAAAAGTTAAGTTGGATGACCCCTCAGAAAATTATATAAAAAATATATATGTTATACTTATACTGTAGTCAAACTTATGTAAAACTGCAAAGTTATATGACTCTAGCATTAATATTGACTGAGATATGACCTTTTTTAATCGGGGTACCCTTTTGCAAGTTTTGAAACTACTATTCTATTACTCAATTTTGGTGAACTGATTTTATATCTTCTAGTTAGACAATTTTCTTGAAATCTTGGGGTTTGTAATAGAATGTTATATAGATTAAAGATAACATTATGTAAGATGCAGATAAAGAGCTGACCATTCTTGCTATAATAACTCAAAAATTGATAATGTAAAATGAAAATATTGAAAATTTCATTCAAATTAGTTCAGTCTGAGCCAAGTTATCACTGTTTGTAGTTTTGACAAGATTTATTCATGGTAACCAGGGTACTGGTATATTCGAGACTTAGCCTCACTTTCCCATTTTTAAATTAAACTTTTAAATGATGAACCGTTCTAATCTAGTTAAAATCTAGTTGATTACAGTCTTGTTTTGTTAATAAATGTCTAATTAATAGTTTACAGGCCTAAAGAAAGACCTGCAATAGGCAAATTTAGTTCTTGCTTGTAGTGTACACATGTCTATCAATGATGAAAGGCCCATCTTTGATATTTAACTCCTTCATTTTTTATTTTCATTAAATTTGTATGTAGAACTATAACATATATTTTTTCCATATTATTCTGAGGGGGTCACCCAACAAGCACTGGTCCACTTGACATGGAATGACCCATACATATACATGAACCGTATGTAAAATGTTATGTTTCAGAAGGGTTACAAGCTTTAGAAAATCTTACCAAGTTAAACCTAGCAGGAAATCTGATCGGAAGGTAAATATTATTTATGACAATTTTCTCCTAATACCTTCTAACAGTATGCTCTAAAACTCACAGATAACTACACTTTACGATCAATTATGAGTCTATCTTAGTTAAGGAATTGTAATTTTATATATGTAGAAAAGAAAGACTCGGCTAGATACCAGAATTTGTCAACCACAAAACATTGTATGTACAGTTAACAAGGGTTAGACTTCTTTTAATGTATAGCTGTTACAAAAAAGCCTCAATTTGATTCTTGGTTGGTCAGCTTTATTATATTGAACTTTGGACATACAGGTGCGTTCTGTTTAGTGTTTTATAATGTATTTTTTCAAATAACTGATACTCATCTTTTATATTTTCAGAGTTGGAGAATTAAGATGTTTGACTGGTTTAAGTAAATTGACAGATTTAAGATTACAGGATACAGATAATGGATTAAGTAATCCACTATGTGGAAATAATACTTATATCAAAGAAGTTGTAGATCTCTTTCCATCATTAATAACTCTAGATGGTAAATCAGATTTCAACAATTAAATTGATACAAAACGTATTTCGGGGGCAATACATATCTGAAGAGAAAACAGTAATGATGTATTTCAATGTTTTGTTGTACTTCGGTTTGTTTGGGGTTTTTTCATTCAAGTTCCAAAATGCATTATTTCAACTGAAAATCCACAATAAAGCTACATGTATGTTTTAAAAATATTCAATGAAACTTCCTCTTTGATTTGGGACAAAAAGAATTACCAATTTCATTAGATTTTATATGTTGATTTGCTTTGTAGGATGACAAACTGTCTTTCTTTTAAATATTTTTTTTATTTCACGTAACGTAATCTCTTGGATTTGGGACAATCTGTCTATTTTATATATTGATATGTTGGATGAAAATCTTTCTTCAATGATAGATTTACATAAAGCTTGTGTTCAGATATTAAAACTAAAATATTAAAACTGCTTAATCTTTAGAAAGAAATATTAAATTGGATAGAGCTCGTCCCATCACATCAGATCACCCCAATTCAATACTTTATTTTGACCTAATAGTAAGTGTAGAAGGTCTGTAAGCACTACACAAAAATAAAAACCCAACAAGAAAAACTGTGCAAACAAGACATACTTCATAGACATTGAAAGAAATAAACAACAATTATCAAATCAAGTGAATGGATTAAGTTAATAAACAACAATCTGAGGTGTAACTCCTTTAAATTTATTTACTAAAATAATCATTCTTAGTTTTCCTTTAACTCAACAAACGTGTTTTATTTTAAGGTGAAAGAGTATCTGGTAAAGGTAGTGAATTGTATTTTATTTGTCAACAAATAGATCAAGCTTTAGTAGGTAAATATAAGTTATTGTTCTTAAATGTACATGTACATTAATTACAAACATGTCTTTCTTAACTTTTTTTATGAAAGTTATAACACTACCAGTGATAAATTGTTTTCAATGGCATTTATTTAGTAATTGAATAAGAAATACACATCACACAATTCTATGGAATACAATTACTGTATATTACTACGCTACATTTCAATAAGGCTTCTCTAGTCTTTATTTCAAAACATTACATATTTAAATGATGACCAATCAGAGACATCCCACTATATGTACCTTGAAGGAAACCTAAAATTAATTGACTGAAGATTTGATGAGTAGACCTTTTGGTACTACACTGGCGTCTCTGGATCACATTTAAAAAGTAAGATTGTTACATACATGTATATGTAAACTGTCAATTTGATGAAGGGGTGTAGATGGCCGAATGGTTAGCGCGTGCGCGCTGTATTACAAGGTCTATCATTGAGTCAACTGACGTGATTTCAATTCCCTGGTTGTCCGTGACAAGGAATAGGGTCGCCTGTCCAACCTTGTGGGTTTTCTCCGGGTCCTCCGGTTTCCTTCCACTGCTTAAGGCGGCTACGCGTAAGCGAACTATTGAAATGAAATTGAATCATATTAGTCCCAAAATGACCTAGTTTGTGTCAATGGAGTGATATCTACATATAAGTAAATCTAATATCTCTTATTTCAGCATGTAGCTCATCTAATAATAGTTTAGTCACTAGAAGTACAATGCCAGAGAATTGGGTACCAGACAATTACTGGAAGCTTGACACATCAGCATTTGATAATTCAAATTTACATGATGCAGAGCAACAACTTGAAGGTACATATATATATCATGATTTGAAGCTCAGCTATATATTAGTGAATTAAAGGAGAATGTTGGTGTTAACTATTATCAAATATGTGACCTGACTGGTTAAACACATTTCAAATATGATTTTAATGCAGAGATCATTGTTATGTGAGACGGTGAGAGGATAGCTGGAAGTTCAAACAAAAATTGGCTGTCAACAGATAAAAGAAAATGAACAAATTAGAAAACGTGAATAAAAACAAGGGAAAGCATGGGATATTTCTATTTTTCTCGTTTTCTCTTATCTAGTGACAGCCAATTCTATTTTTGAATTGTCAGACATCCTCTCACTGTCTCATATAACAGTTTTTAATCTTCAATGGAATTATCAGTGAAATGAAATTCAACCGTGTGTCTGTTATCGCTCGTTAGGATAACTCGTGTTTGTCATTTTTGTTGTCACTTCCCATTTTTTTCACGTGTCTGTTACAAGTCTACTGTAGCAATGATCTCTGTATTAAAATTATATTTGGAATGTGTTTAACCTGTTCTGTCACATATGAAATAATGACTGACACCAATATTGTCCTTTAAAAATACATTATGCAAGAGATAAATCTGTCTATTTGCAGGTCTTTCTTTAGGCCTGAAATGTTATCTAAATTATTAATTAGACATTAATTAACTTATCCAGACCATAATCAACTCTAGATGGCATCGCAAGCCTGCGATCTTAAGTGGATTGTGAGCTGATTTACTGCATAACTTTCTTTCTCGATTAAACAGATAATCGAGATTATAATGTTTATAGTAATGATGACCGAGGCTAGGTAGAAATTTCATTCGCCTAGTTCTCGGTTCATAGTGGATCAATTTGAATGAAATTTTCAGCAAATTGCTTTTACGTTATCTAGTTTTTAATTATTATAGTGAGAACTTGTTATCGAATCTCCCATAATGTATCTTTAAGCATCATTTGTTTGATCTGAAAGCAGTGGTGCATGACTGAGGGCCCAGAAAGGAAAAAAAAGTCCTGCATATACATGTATCATTGGCAAAGCCCCCTGACAGTTAGAAATCAAAATAAGAGTTGGACATAGCACTGCTCTCAGGGTTGATCTTGAATTACTATTAGAATCATTACCAGTACCACCACAAGTATATTCATAGTTATTTTACTTTTGAGGGAATATACATATTTGACTTTGGTGTGTACCCCTCCGCCAAATAGTTTATGCAAAATTCTTATAAAACCATGATCTCCCTTTCACCCACCCTCTAATTCAAGCAAAATTGCAGACGCCATAAAAAATAATCCACAATTTATATTTTCAGATTTGCTGAAAAGTTGCAAAAAAATGAGTCAAGAAGCTGCACAGAAACTCCAAGAGGCTACACTTACGTTATGACAGCTGATTTCATGACACAAAATTACAGAGAAACTATATATAATGAAGACAATAAGTTAAAAACATTACTGCATGGGACAGAGTAAATGATTTATGTAATCCAGATTCCACTCCTTGGAATGAAAGACAATTTTAGTTTATTTGTTGACCTTCCAGACAATTCTCTAATAAATACTTTGTGTTCACATGTAAACGAATCAGGATTGTATTGTCTTGTTACATGTGCAACGGACACTTCAGTGTAACATTGTTGTTTCCTTTCACTCATTATAATGCGTTATAGTGAGTCCCCAATACATATACATGTACTGAGCTAAGATGCAATGAAAAAGCACAACTTTAATAAATAGGTGACAATATACCAAGGTTGACACATTAACACAGAGAATGCACCGTCGAGTTCATTCAAGAACACATCAGTACCAGAGCCACAGCTTTGCGACAAGAGTGAAGAAGAATCTCACAAGCAGCCATTCAGAGGCATATCTCCTCTATGTGGCGCTGTTGCATAGCCTGCGGGATTGCTAGAGGTTACTGACTTTTGATTTGACCCCTTGTGTTTCACTGTAATGATTTTATGGCCTAATGGGTTTTCTTGTATCCGTAAATATACAGCACACAATGTGTGTCTCAGTATATTACTGAAGGGCTTCACTATAAACATATAGGTCGACATATATGTAAATATTGTAAAATAATTTTTGAAAGATATATGTGGAATAAATAACTTTATTTAAAAAGATGTAATTTTGTTTGATTATCTACACGTGTATGTATAAATGATGATACTATTTTCATACCAGTAAGCACAAACACGATAATATGTTCACACCAGTAAGCACAAACTTGATAATATGTTCATACCAGTAAGCACAAACATGATAATATGTTCATACCAGTAAGCACAAACCTGAACAAATTCCCTTTCAACATTTTTACCTAATTAGAATGTCTTTAATGTTAAACCATGTCTAACACCTCAATAACTGAAGTGTCTATGGTAGTTTATGCATCATTTCAAACACTCACAAACTCTATATATTATGTCTTTGGAATGTGAAGATGGTATTTTGTGGGGATGCATTAAATCTCCATTTTATTTTTCCCTCTGTACTAATCATTCTTTAAATTTCCATTCCTGGCGACACATAGGACACAATTGATGAACTTGCTGTGAATTCAGCCATTTTACAATACAATGGATATGGAAACAATGAGAACACTGGCCCCAAACTGAAAGAAAAAAAAAATTGAATTAGGCCAGTTCAATCTTAAGCAACAAATCCTATCTACATTTTACTTGGAATAACTATCACCCGTAATTGATAAGCATTTTTAAACCTTGTAAGATGTTGCATATTGGACAGGGTATGCTTAATTGTATATTTATTAAAGGAGCCAAGTATTTTTATATCATTCACAGTCTTCAACATTGCAAACACGACTTATTGGTCAATTTAAATCAACATTGATGTTGTTATCTTACCGTGAAAAGTTTGGCTTCTGATGTCCAATATTAAGACAAAATGAAAATCTGTGGCTGTGACTATTAGGTGTAACAGTGACAATGCCTAGGGGTTTGGAAGTACATGTATATAATGAGTAGGAAATCAATATTCTGCGTACTTATCCGGTACAAACAATTTTAATGAGCCAGATACTTTGGTATTTATTTACCTAATGGGCAATCATCTCCTGGTAATTTACAGTCGGGACAACATCCATCAAACGGCATTCGACATATACCACAATTCTCATCATTAGCAATCCATCTCCAACTAGCAACAGCAGTCCAACTGAAACAGTTTTAATTCATTCAATAAGTGATTTTTATATGCCCACATTTCATGTCGCTGCATTTTTTCCATCGGTCGGTTGACAATTTTCGGTTGGATCAAACACTTTCAATTGTTTTGTTAATTTGTATTTCCAGTCATATGTTGACTTTGGAAATTTGTGAAATCAAAACAGTGAAAAGTTCTCAATGGAATTTCTTATAACTTGGTGAGATTGTTCAAATTTGTTTAATCTTGATAACAGGACAAAGCTCTAGAAAAAATTGATTAACACTTAGTGAGACTGTCCAGTGGGGCATGAGAAAGAACATGAAATTTATTTCCGATAATGGTGATAACAACTTGACTTTTCAAGCTTGGGACAGTAGTTTAAAATGGATAAATTCAGGACTTTGCATCTGATCAACATATTAGGAAGCCTTTTAAAACTTACTAACTAAAATTTTTGAGTGGAATGATTAATAAAGAAAGTTGAATGCATGTACTTACCCTGAAATATTATGAAAGTTGAATTGGTCCAGTAACATGAAATGATAAATAAAACATACTGACAGTCAGGGTTTATGTGAAGGGAAGAACCTTACTTGCAGGTGTGAAAAATATTTAAGCAAAATTGATAATGGCTTTGCATTAACAAATGAAATGAAATGAAATGGGGTTTAACGTCCTACTGTTCTCCCCCGAACTGGGCTAATGAAGATGGGCATACACCATACAGTGTGCTATGAGGGAATTTTGCCCAGACAGCGGCACTATGGCCTTCTCTTATATCAAATTCCAACTGTCAAGGGATTTTTTACGTGCACTCCAATGTGTACACGGGACCTCAGGGTTTTTTGTCCCATCCGAAGGACTAGACAGCTGTTCTTGTCAGGTCCTCCATCCTGCATTACTGACAAGGGAAACCACACCAGAAAATCTGGATGAACTTTCTCAGCCAATGCAGGGATGGAACACACGACCTCCAGACTAGCGAGCCAGTGTCTTACCCACTAACATGTAGCCATCATGATCCCCTTGCATTAACAAGACACTTAACATACATTCACATGTATCGAAACAGAAAGTGTCTTGATGAACAACACTATACATTACTGAAATATTACAAGTATCGTATTAAAGCAATACAATACCGGTATATAGTTTTGAACTGAAGGCTTTTCTACAATGCCATCCATATTACTGATGATAGACAAGTCTTTAGAACGAAACTAATAGATGCTGGGGCACATACAAACTATGTAGAATTAAATCATTTTTCATACTGAAATTACAGTCATTCTTTTCTATATTTGGCTGGTGAGCTGAAAAAGAGCTATCCTCGAATTACACAAGTCAAAAATCACTCTCCCCAAAAAGCTCTTCTAGTTAGTCTTGGAACCAAGTGAGGGTCTGAGGGATTTGTAAAGAAAGGACTGAATAAATAATGGGGTTTAACGTCCTACTTTTCTGCACCAACCGGGATAATTAAGAGACGGGTTGTAAAAACTAAGGTCCAACCTATGGGAATGAAATTGAACCTTTGATTTTACAACTGATCCTCGATATAGATTTACTTATTTGAAATATAATTATCGTTTTGAGGCTCAATGATCACTTTTCCGGCAAATGATAAATAGATCTTACTAGATCTAGACTCTAGTCTAAAAGTATTTCTGTAAAAGTAATCATTCATTACATAATGAGGCATATTCTTGAATGAATTTGACATACTCTTTATTTTAACTTTCATTCTTCTGTTGGTGCAGTAAATATATTTAGTAATTCTAAATGAGTAGTCACAGTGGCCTACCGACCTTACGTAAAGTACATGTTTATTATATTCAAAAGAACGTTTTAGTGTGGCAACACAGTATCTCTGCACCCGACTCCACCAGAAAGAGAGGGAGCATCTGTTATTATGGGTGATTTTGATTCTTCATATCTCCAATAAGTTACTCTGAACAACTACAATACATCCTAAACTGTATTTTCTCTTCTAGTGCCAATATTCCTGTAGTTATAATGACATAATTAGTGCGCACAAATATTCCAAATATAACAGACTTCTGTTAAAATAATAATATATCCACAAAAATGGCGGCGCCCATGAAAATGTAAAGTCTGGGAAACCAGAGAATGATTTACTTTCAAGTTTATTAAGTGTATCTAATGTAAACAAGTACGGTTATTGTTATCAAATAACGATATATGTTATCAGTTCTGAAAAGTTAGATGGATTGTTATCCTTTGAATTTATCTATAATTGTCTTAAAAATTGATTGAATGGTCGAGTGAGTTGACAAGGCCAAAGGGAGATAACCTAATATTTACTACAGGTCCCCAACGGTAGGACATTGCCCATGGCCAGGGCCGGATTAAGGCACAGGCCAACTAGGGACCCATGTAATCAGTCACTAGGTGCTCACTTGGTTCAATAAATCATTTCAATAACCTGCTGACAGTAGGCCTGTACATACATGTAGAGCCCTGAGAAAAGCAATTGATCAGGGCATCCCGGCGACAGCTTCAATTTGCTTACAATTTACAATACACGCAGGCCTATATATCTGATTTTGCTTATACTTATATCATCATTCTTTTGTTGGAAGAAAAGAACATGAATAGAATAAGCGTTGGGCCTACACTCTTTATCATGTGATATCATTTGAACTCGATGATTGGCATATGCCACCTAGACTGAGTAGTCTTTGTCAAATTCCAACTGTCAATGTTAAGTTTATGCCATATCTGGGTCCATACCTTTTTTTGGAATATTCTGTGGAGTGATTAATATTCAAAATTCAAACACTTTTTATCATTTCTAGACTATTTCTATTTGATTGATTTGTGTGATGTCGTTCACTTTCATTTAGGCTACTACATGTAGGCTATATTACTAGACCACATGTGAAAGATACATTATGTAAGATTTAGATAAAGAGCTGGCCATTCTTGCTATAAACAGTTCAAAAATAGATAATGCAAAATGAATAGCTTGAAAATTCCATTCAAATTTCATGTACTTTATTCTGAGCAAAGTTATTACTGTTTGTAGTTTTGACAAGATGTTTATTATCGTAACCACGGTACTGGTATATTCCAGTCTTAGCCTCACTTCTCCATTTTTAAATTAAATCATTCAATGGCCGAACCGTTCAAATCTCAAGTATCCGATGGCATTGAGAGTTGATTATGGTCTTGTCATGTTATTATAGTAAATGTCTGATTGATAATATGTATAACATTTTAAGGCCTAAAGAAAGACTTGCGATAAGCGAATTTACATGTAGCTCTTGAACAATGTATCGTTAAAGAGCATTGACTTACATGTATATATGTTGTCATATCTTAACACACAGTAGAGTGTTCACTTAGTGGAACATTGGTGACCAAACATGTTTTTAATAACATATATTGAAAAATATGATGCCATGATTTACATGGCAGTAAATCAGTCAGATAAATTTTTTTTCTGTAAATTTATTGTACTAGAGCATATAATCAGTCTTTGCTTAATTTTTCTTTTCACAAAGCTGTGTTATACTCTTGCAGTTATTGTGATTGATAGAGAAGATGACAGATGAAAATTATTGGAATCGAGACGATCAGTCTGCATCATTTGAATCTCAGGATGTGTATTTTCCTAAACCCTTGGCTAAACCCAATTCGATTAAAAGAGAATTGTTCATTGATTATGGTAACCCATCAAATGTATATTTATACAGCACTTCTGGAAGAGCACCTCTAAGCCAAAAACAATATTTTCAACAAAATGATCTGTATGCCAAGAATCCTACTCTTCCGATGGCTGACACTGCTCTCAAAGGTATGATGCATATTTTTAGTCTTATAAAATATTATTGAAAGATATTACATTAATTTATTTGATTTTTTTTAAAATCATTATTCATTATTACATGTGAACTTAAAGGAAAGTTTATGTAATGTCTGTTATTAGTCCGTGATTGGTCAGTTCAGATTTTTTTTTTATCTAGAATCATTTATTTACATCTGAATGATATGATGTGTTAATTTTTTAATTAAAGATAAAATAATTTATACTTCAGTTTGTGTATTTACATGTACAAATATCAATTTAAATATTTTCAAATTAATAAAGGATTGATATATTTGTGCAATATTTGTTTATTATATATCATGTGTATGTTTCAGTTGATTATCCATTTGTTGATAAAGTAATGGGTGATAATCTATCAGACATAAAAAAAGCCAGAAGCTTTTGTTATTATGTGAACAAAATACGTGGTGCCTGGTTATCAAAGGTAAGCCAGTTACTTTCAACAGCACAAACCTTGCAATTTATTCATTCCTATCTGACACATTCCTATCTGGATCTCATGCAAAATAGAGAGTCTGGATAGGGTATACGTCACACGGATCACATGCAAATAGATATATTAAACAGCAGTTACATCGCATAGAGTGACAGATCACATGCAGATACATGTAGAGAGTTTGGATAGGGTTCACTCAATGCAGATCACATGCATATACATGTACATTTAGATTAATGGAATAGCAGGCCATAAAATCACACTTTGTTACAATCTAACCTCTCAAATAACAAATGTAGAGCTATTAATTAATTTAAACAAATTAAAAATTGTTCATATATCCCCATGTGAAATAAATCTGTAGGCATAAGAGACAGGAGCAGTTGAAAAATTATTTCAAATTATTTTTACTAATAACAAGATAAGCACTTCAATTACACAACTTTTCTTTATATGATAGAAAAAGCTGAAATAAAATGCATCAACAAGGCTAATGAAGACAGGCATACACCATACAATGTGTTATGTGTGAATATTTGCCGGACAGCTGTGTTTCTGCCTATATTTTGTCTAATTCATTACAACTGTCAAAGGTTTTTATTACTAGAACGCCAGCGTATACACGAGACCTCAGATTTTCATCCCATCCAAACGACTAGAAACTGTTCCTTGTCCGACCTTCTTTCCTGCACCAATAACAAGGGGAAACCAGGCTAGAAAATCCAAAGGAGCTTCCCCAAGTTTTCTTATATGAGCATACCAACGTGTACATGAGACCCAGACACTGATCCTTTCTCTGGCCTTTTGTTTCTGAGACTGACATGGCGGAACCAGGCTGGAAAATCCCATGGAACGTTCTTGGCCAACACCGAAATTGAAACTGAAACCTCCATGTTTGTGTGCAAGTGCCTTGATAGAAAAACAGATTAAGTTATACCAGCTTTAAAGAAGAAAGAGTCAAATTATATACATTTATTATATTGATAATCAAATTCATGTATGTGATGAATTAAATATTATTGTTAATTTACAGATACCATATAATCATTTAAAACCATTAAAAAGAGTTATTGAAGATTTAAAGAATGGAGATTGTAATATACGTGCAACATTACACAAAATGGCTACACCAAGTCTTAGAAAGTATATATATGATTTTCAGCATTTACTTACAGCAAACATAGAGGTAATATAAACACATTAATTAACTGATAAACTGGCCATTATTGATTGTAGAAATTTATCATTTATTTTGTCATTTAAAGAGGAATTCTGTCTCATCAAGAAAATAATTTTAAACAGTACTTTTAAACAGTATTTTTAATCAACTTAGACTTAGATTCATTAAACTGTAAAAAATCCAAACACCACACCATCTTACTCAGAGTATAGTGTTTTACACAAGTGTTCATTGACTCTATCCAAATTACTTAAATATATGACTATTTAATTGAAACTTAAAACATAGTGATTGATAAATTTGCCTCAGATTTTGCCTATAATCTAAATTGAACACTTTCCAATGTAAATACATCAAATAACAACAAATCAAATCTATTGTTACCCACCATTGGAATATTCAAAATGCTTGTGTCTATTTTACTTATATCTATGTTGATTGTAGACTTATAACAGTGATTATGTGGGTGGCTGTTTAACATCTTTCAAAACAGAATATGGCAAAAATGCTGTATGTTTTCCTTCGGGAAAGATTTTCAGTAAACTTAGTATCCTTCAAGCATTAAAAATTTACACAATTAATTTTTACTCTTGCATAGGAGTTATCCCCCTTGACACATCATTTTGCTTTGGCAGATGATTATTGAATGAGAGAGAGAGAGATGGGGGGTTTAACCTCACTGACACAAACTAGGTCATTTCGAGACTAACACATGGTTCAATTTTATTTCAATAATTCGCTTATGTGTAGGGGTCTTGAGCAGTGGGAGGAAACCGGAGGACCCGGAGAAAACCCATGAGATTGGACAGGCCACCCTACGCCTTGTCACGTACACCTGGGGAATTGAAACCCCGCCAGTTGACTCAATGACAGACCTTATGATACAGCGTGCACGTGCTAACCATTCGGCCATTTGAATAATATGTGAAAAACATTATAGTAAATTCTTTTTATGTGTTCAAAATTAGTAATTGTTTTGCTTGTTTTTGTGATATACAAATATATTTATAGTTAATCTGTCTATAGCAATTTTCTCTTTTTGCCCTTTTCCCCACGTTTGCTTAGCAAGTCTTGTTGAATATTTGATCTATTTTGACTGAGGCAGAAAAATCAGACATGAATTAGGGAAACCACGTACTGAAATGACGTCACAGCATATAGAAAACGAATGAAGTAATCAATCCTGTTCAGTATTTTTATCAGATGATTGTGACATGTTGGGCTCTTTGTACATTGGAATGTTAAAAAAATGTTACATGTATAGGCCAAGACAATCATGGTTTTAAAATGGGAAGAGAAATAGTAGTCTTACACCCCCATCACAGTATTAGACTAGGTTTTATCCAGTACTTTAAGAGGCATTTTTCAAGAGCTAAATATGCAGGCCTTTCTTTAGGCCTTAAATCTTAAATAGATTATTAATTAGACATTTATTAACTTGCCAAGACCATAATCAACTCTCGATGCCATCAGATCCTCAAGATTTTCAACAGATTTAAATATGATTGAGAGTTAATGATTTAATTTAAAAATGGATGATCGAGACAACACTGTTCTTCTAATGATAATAACTCGGCTCAGAATGAAGTAATTTGACTGAAACTTTCAACATATTCCCTTTTCATTATCTGTTTTTAAACAATTATAGCGAGAACTGTCAGCTCTTTTTCTAAATCTTACATAATGCCTTTTTAAATTAGAAAGAAATGATTTCACTTTTTAATCATTTGTCACATAAACAATTTGTGAAGTTTAACAAACGGTTATCAGACATGGATATTATCCTTAACCAATATTAGGTATTAGACATATAACTCCTGATGAAACTGATAGCTCATTTTATCATTATGACGAAGAAATAGAGATTGACATAGGTAGTAGTATATATGAAGTTGGTTCTACTGTCATCAGAGATACAGGTAATATAAAACATTAAATATAACTTTATAGTGTATTTAGTTGTCTATGTCATAAACATGCTATTGTTTGTGTTATGAACTTATGTACTGATACATGTTCATTGTTTAAAATATTATTTATAGATTTTTGCTGTTTACCTAAACTTTTTAAATCAGCATATTTTACTAAGCATACCCTCGTTTGAAGTTTGAATTATTGTAATAATATTTTATAAACAATATCAAAAGTTTATTGAAATACAAGACTCTAGTTTTATATCTATCTATTCTAGGTTATTGTGCTTTACGCTGTGATGAAAATAAATGTCATCTGTTAACATTTCATCATGCAGATTTTAGTAACACTTTGAATACTATTGAAACTGTTGGTGAAAAACCAACATCTATATGTTTAAGGTAAATAATGTTTTTTAGTTAAGTATGCCCGAAACTAGTGCATTTCAAACTGCTCAAGTCATATGAATAGCTGTTACAGCAAGAGTTGCGAACAAGTCGCAACTTCCGTCATAGTGAGTCTGTCAAGTCCAAAGTTGCTAACTTGAGTGTCCATGCGAATCCCAAGTCTTCACAAAGCCCAAGTTCCATTCAAGTCTACAGTTCATCAAATGAGTCAGCAATTCATGGCGAAAAAGACAAGTTACAGTTATGTTGATTCCCTCATCATGACTTGAGTCCTTAGCTAAGTCGCGAGTGGTCACGATTCCTGCTGACTCCGAGTCGAGTTCCCACATCTGGTAGCTATCAATATGACTTGGACAGTTTTTAGTAATCAGTAGTTTCAGTCTTTTAAGTGAAATACTGGTACAAATATAACACTTTTTTATAAGTAGTCAATACTTTCAGGTTCAGAAATAAAGATCGTTTAAGTAAATCATATAAGAAAATGTTAAAAATTTCTACTCATAATGTTAAACTGTATCAAAATGATCACAAA
This sequence comes from Patella vulgata, assembly GCF_932274485.2. Classification (NCBI taxonomy): domain Eukaryota; kingdom Metazoa; phylum Mollusca; class Gastropoda; family Patellidae; genus Patella; species Patella vulgata. The sequence continues at coordinate 51,032,172 of NC_065882.2, read as the reverse complement.
AAAAGTAGCTCTTTAGAGCACTTTCCTCCAATTTATATACACCCACATTGAAATGTGGTCGTATATTGTTGGCGGTCCGGCGTCCACAATTGCTTGTGGACGCTCTAGAGGCCAAAGGTAATATCTGATTGACTTTAAATTTATACACAGTGTTTAAGGTCTTGAGACGAAGAAGCCTATTGATTTTCAGCGATTTCCGATAATTATTGCCAGAGTTATGGCCCTTGATCACTTTAAAAAATCTTGTGGACGCTCTATAGGCCGAAGTTAATATCCGGTTGACTTTAAATTTATACACAGTGTGTAAGGTCATGAGACAAAGAATCCTATTGATTTTCAATGATTTCCGATTATTACTGCCAGAGTTATGGCCCTTGATCACTTAAAAAAATCTTGTGGACGCTCTAAAGGCCAAAGTTAATATCCGATTGACTTTACATTTATACACAGTGTTTAGGGTCATGAGACAAAGAATCCTATTGATTTTGAATGATTTCCGATAATTACTGCCAAAGTTATGGCCCTTGATCACTTTGTGACACTCTAAAGGCTAAATTTATCATCCGATTGATTTCAGATTGATACACAGAGTTTAAGATCTTGCGACGAACAAGTATATTGATTTTCAACGGATTTTTATGTCTTGAACAGCTAAATCCATGATATTAAAAGTTTTGTATACAAAACGTTAGCATGGGGCAGAACTTTATACAAACAAACAAATTCTAATAATTACTTCATGAGTTCTTGCTCTTAATCAGATTTTAGTGTATTATAAATGTTTCATTACCGAAAAAAGTAAAAATATGCAACAACTCTTGTTGACTGCCCGGACGATTTAGCTGTTGTGGGCGTATGTTTCGTTGCCTGGCAACCTATCTTTTATTGTGTGGCCTGATCAATGTGACTATTCAGTACCATTTGTAATGTTCACATGAGGTAATTAGAATGGAGCAATATCCTGCACATTTCTATTACTGGCTGAAAATCAAGAAAATACAAAAATGAAGTGGGAAGTTTTCATTGCACACGTCTGAATTAAAGTCAGACACAAAATGATTGCTATTCAAGAGCCTTGTTTCCAACTCTATCTGATAATTGTATGTCGGTACCAGAATATCTTCAAAAACGTTGCTTCTGATAATTCCTTTGGACTAAAATAAAGTGTTCTAAGAGCCTTCAACACAGAATTAACCAGTTTTATTTACTGAAATATAACTGGGATTTATCCTTTAACTCCAAATAAACACTCACCGATACTAAAATAATAATAACTGTACTACATTAATATCATTATAATGTATCTTAATCAAGTGTTCTGTGACTGGAGCCTGTTTAAAAATTGGCTATGAAAATTGTTAGGTGAAACATTAGAATTTGAAACGTAAGGAATGTATTTGTACTTATAATGTGAACTCATCCTTGTCTGTTTCAATATAGCCCATATATAGCAGGTGAAAGTCTGATAGCAACAGATTCTGGTACTGTACATATATGGAGAGTTGGCAAAGGGTAAGTTGAGTTTACTGTTTTATTCAACTGTATTAACAAAACAAAATTATGATACTGATTGTTTCCCAATCTGATTAAAACCAGATGTTTTTCAATTCATTTTTATACACCTATAGTTGATGTGGATGCATATTGTTACCACAGTGTTTTGATTGCAATATAGGTCCAAGTTCTTGATAGAATATTTTAAACTTTCGCTCATTGGAGTAGAATGAATTTTTTTTAAATATATATTTAAGACTAAGGAGTAACCCTATCAATATTCAGAGTTTTTTGATTGTATATCTGGTAAAAAAGGCCATAGACAGGGGCTTGTCAGATGCCCTAATACATCTACCAGCAGAAAAGATGTTCATCCTTGCTCTAAAATAATTGTCAACAAATTCAGCAGTACAAGTTTTGTAAAATCATGTTTCACTGTGTAATGAAGGAGTGTGTTACTGACTTCATCAATAACTGTACTCTTTGATCTTCCAATATGGTATCCCCAAGCTTAAAAACAGTGCCATTTTTTTACTAACTTATAGTGAAATTTATTTTAATTTGTATGTTAAAATTAACAGTTAGTTATGTTTTTTTCTCTCCAATTGACAATGGCTTACTCTGGTTCAGCCAATGACGTCTTGACTGTAATCTTTAGTTTAGTGTAACCTGTTAACAGAGCTGTCTATTGAATTAAGTATTCCAATAGTTAGAATGTAGAAATAGATGAACCATATCCTTTAAGTACATCAGAGGTAGTTTTAAGGGTTAAGCAGGTTAAGCATAAGCAAATACTTAGAAATAGATGAACAATTTCCCTTAAGGACACAAGAGGTAGTTATTAAGAGTATACTTAGATTAGAGAAAATACCCTTTACAACAAGTGGTATCTGGTGTTCAAAATAACAGAATAAACCCACTTTGTATGACATATTAATCTCATTATACAAGGTACACATTATCCTGTGTATCATTAGATTTAATATTTTGATCAATTTTATATTTCAAATTTTTTAGTTTAAATGCTGTGATATTAAACAAAGCTAGCAGATTTCACTCTAATGATAAATGGAGACAAGTACATTATGGAGCATGTCCACAAGAATTAGTTGTTGCAGATAGAACTGTAGTAGAGATGTTTGATAGACGGGTAAAGTATCACCATATTCTTATTGCAAACTATGATTAATTATGGCAATTTTTGCTAGTCAGTGTTAGGCAGAGAAATATGCTTGTCAGTCACTGAGAACCTATATGCTTTGATCATCAGATCTGGTTTATTGACGAAAAATTCCAATAGAAACAGCTCTGGCTGGATACAAACATTTCTTAGTGTTAGATATGATGACATCACATATTTTAAACTTGTGTATTAATGGCAGTTTAATTGGAATTACCAAACTAAGGATACATCTTTAAGTCAGCTTTTAGCAGTCCCATCTATTACACACAGTGTTTCGCCCAATAATAGTGCTGAAATGTCATTGTTTAATGCCACTGATCATGTTCTGCATTTTTCATACAAAACTATTTTTTCATGGCTTAATCCACTCTAAAATTTACTCAATTTGATTATTTAGCATTTAAAAAAGAGAACAAATGAAAATATTAGTCACTTTGATGCAAAAGACGTCTATGAAATTATGTTAGAGAAGATTATAGGTGGCGTTGGTTTGCAATGACCATATCGCCAGCAGAGGATGCTGAATTTTAATTTATCATATCTCTGTACGAGTAAATATTGAGTGAAATTGAACCATTTTTGAACTGATATTCCTTTTAGAGGTTCAACAATATTGTATGTTAGAGAAGATTATAGGTGGCGTTGGTTTGCATTGACCATATCGCCAGCAGAGGATGCTGAATTTTAATTTATCATATCTCTGTACGAGTAAATATTGAGTGAAATTGAACCATTTTTGAACTGATATTCCTTTTAGAGGTTCAACAATATTGTAGTTTGTAAGGGATAAAAAGTTCTTCAAATGAAGATCAGAGACATTAATTTGAATTGGTTTAGTAGATGTTAATTTGTTTTTCAGACCAGATGTGAATCAAGTATAGACCTGTTTGCTTTACCTAATAAGATTTTAGTGAACTCTGAGAGAATATCAGCTATGCAAGGACATCCCACAAATCCATATTATCATATAATAGCTACAGACTATTCTCTACTTCTAGTAGATCAAAGATTTCCTGGACATAGTGTAAGTTGGAATATTTACATCTCGTATGAGTTATTAGTCTCTATGGCGCAGTCCATACCTATTTTATAAGTACTTTATTATAAATTGATGACGATTTATAGACTTTTAAGAGAAGCAGACTTTAGATCTGATGATTTGATGAAGATTTATCATATCTTTTTGTTTGGCTGAGTGATAAACTGTGGTTATGTGTTCTTATAAACAATAAATGGATTGGGGACAATGCATGGATAATGATTCTCTAATTATTTCCATTTCTCTATAGATATTGCACTTAAAACTCTTTCATTTATCTATTGATATTCAATTTAATAAGCTTTATGTTGTATACAGTATAGTTTATTTGTAATTTTAGGTTATGTATTGGAATCATGTATTATTGAAAACTCCTGCCTTAATGTCTGTCTATCAACAAGAAAATTATAATAGTTCATTAATATTATTAGCTTCACAATATCCTGCTGAAACGTGTTGTTATCAGTTTCAACAAACATCGAATGATCCAGTCTACGCTACACAAACACCATGGAGGCTCTCAAAAATAAGGTGTCTTATCAATTTCCATTTTATTTTAGGGTTGATCAAAATTTTAGTCAATTATAATGTATTTTATGACTGAATGTACAAACATTTTAAAACATTTCCTGCCATTGAATAGTAACCACACTGAACATTATTTCACTATTCGAATATTCAATGCAATTTATTGTGAATTTTTGGATTTCTACAAATTCATGTTTTTTAAATCAATGTACTTTGAGACTTCATAACTTCGAATAGCCTTGAAAATGAATTTAAATGTACAGATATTTGTGTGTATATTAATTAGCCTTGAGAAATACATTATAAAATACCATTTTATTTATAACATTTTCAATTTAAAAAAAAAAATTTGCAAGAAAAAAAAATGAAGTTTTAGTACAGTGTAATAATTTGTTATGCTTTATCATATATAATAGTTGTGGCAATATAAACTGCTTGTACTGACATGCCATAAAACATCATTAATCTATATTAGAGTTCACACTATTTCTTCCAGTGATATATGCCAGTTTGATAGTCCCATGTTAAATACCTATTCTCTATTATCTGAGAAGAGATTGGATACCTCTATATGTGGTATAGCAGTTTTACCAGGACCAGATAAACAATCTTTACTTACATTACAGGTGAGATATAACTACTATAATTACACTTTCATATATACATCTCTTCTCATAAACTTTTATATAATTGCTTTCTGTTTCGAGGACAAGAATTAGATTCTGCTTACAAGACTTTAATTGATTTGAGAGAAATGAAGAATGATTTGTTAAGTGGAATATATACAGTGTGTAATGACATAATAATAACATTTCTAAAAGTAGAAAATGTCTGCACAGCATATTGGAACACTAGATATTAACCAAGTTATTTTGGGATAATTGCTATGTTCTGATTGGTCATTGAATTGATTAACAATGGGATGATCTTATTCCAAAAATATTAGTAATATAATTATGATAGAAATTATGATAAAATTATTTACCACACTGTCATTTACTGCCCAGAATCATTGCATTAAAACAAAGGTCATCTCTCTTCTTTGATGTTAATATTGATCTTAAAAATATAAAGTACAAAAGTAATGAAATGAAATGAAATGGGGTTTAATGCCTTACTGTTCTGTTCCGAACTGGGCTAATGAAAACATGCATACGCCATACAGTGTGCTATGAGGGAAATTTTGCCCGGACAGCGGCACTATGGCTTACTCTTATATCGAATTCCAACTGTCAAGGGATCTTTTACAAGCACGCTAATGTGTACACAGGACCTCAGTTTTTCATCCCATCTGAACGACTAGACTGCTGTCCTTGCCAGGCCCTCCGTCCTGCATCACTGACAAGGGGGAACCACGCCAGAAAATCTGGATGAATTTCCTCGGCCAATGCAGGGATCGAACACCCGACCTCCAGGCTAGCAAGCCAGTGTCCTACCCACTTAGCCACTGTGACCCCCAAAGTACAAAAAAAAAATGTAAATGAATGACAGAGTAGTGGTAGTTACAGACATTACCAAATATAATTGTATTTGGCAACTTATTTTATCAGTTTAGCGCTATCACATGTAAATTACTGCTTACTACATGTGTATTTTGAATATGTATTGTCAGTTTGTTTTGCTGTGTTGGAATTTAAAGGAAATCCTAACTTTACATTTTCAATTATTATGCTGTTAGTTCGAGATCTGAAGAAAATCACTTTAATAGTAATTTTTGTATTAGACTGTATGTTGTTTACACTTTTCCCAGTGTTCAGTAAATTGTAAAGTACCCTCAAAATTGTAAAGTACCCTCAAAAAAGATCTGAAAAAAATTATCAAACATCTTCCAAAGCCACCTCGTGGGTTTTCTCCAGGTCCTCCGGTTTCCTCCCACTGCTAAAGACAACTACGTGCAAGCGCATTATTGAAATAAAATTAAACCATGTTAGTCCCGAAATTACCTAGTTTGTGTCAAGTGGACGTTAAACCCCATTTCTCTCTCTCATCCAAAGCCAATGGTATTGTTTTAACACTTATTTTACAGCGAATGTAAGCCCATAATACAACAATCACAGTAAATGTTGCACAATAATAACACTATATGTATTAAAATAGACCCAATAAAGTGTAAGTTTTTGATACAAGGATTAAATTTGTCAAATTAACTGGGTGTGTTTTAAAAAAAACAAAAAAACAAACCAGAACTAAATGGAAGTGATGTTGAGACAGGTTTGAGCAAATTAACAAGGGCAGTTTACAAACCACATTTTTGTCGTAACATATTATGAATATTTCAGCTGGACTGTCATGGAGAGTTATTTTATCAAGTTTATTCTTCAAACTATAGTAAAGATGATTTAACATGTTCGGCTGGACCAGGTTATTCTGACGGTAATTTCTCCAATGATGCTAAACTGAAGGCTAAAACATGGATGTCATCATTAGAATCACATGTTTCACAGTTCTGTGATAAAAGAGATATCCTTAAAATGACTATTTATGATAACTCGGATAAGTATCATGGTAAGTGAATATACTGTTAATATTATCTACATCAATAGTTGAAAGAGAAATGAAATGAAATGGGTTTAACATCCTACTGTTAGACTCCATCTGAACTTCTTACTCACTGGGCCACCACAGCTCCATACTTCAAAGAGTAAATCAGAATTATATGATTATTTATGATGAGACTGAAGACATCAAGTTGAATTCAAATGATGGCTTTACAGTCTAGAAAACTTTACCAAGGGAACAACGTTCATACTATATTGGGAAACATATGAGAGAAAATATGAATTTGTTTTATAGATCTGAAACAAACCCAACCAGGTCATGTTCTCTGTCCACAATGTTTACCTAAAACATATGATAGTGATGATGATGATTCTGATGAGGAAACAGAAGAAACCTGCCCATCATGCTCTTTACCATTAACATCTGCTAGGACTGTATATGAATCGGAGAAGGAGGTATCTAAAACAGAATTACATAAACATTTTAAAAGAAGATGTCTAAAAATCTTAGCACATGATCCGTTTAAAATCTTTGAACAAATAAGTAAACCATCATTGTGTTTTTCAGAAAATATTACCCATGACAATGGCTCTGTGGGCTAAGCCTTTAAAGTTTTGTTTTCATTATCTGAAATACTTTCCTATATCCCCTACACATGTTTTTATTTTCAGGGTACTATAGCAGATATTACCTGTAATGGTTTTGAAATGTTTGATTCTCAGATTCCACCATATACTAAGTTACCACATACTAGTGCTCATAGTAGTATTTTAATTAACTTGTGGAAAGATAAACCAAATATTTCCAACCTTGTAATCGAAGCAGTAAGTTATCAACATATAAAAATTATTTAGCATGAAATAACAGAATTCATAACAGGAGATTTTTTATAATAGCTGTAAAATAAGAAAATAATGTGATAAAGAAAATGTATAACAAAATAAAGTTTTGAATGGTTATTGTATAAATCAGCAATGCTGTTAAACATAACACTCATCAAAACAGTAATTGATTGATTGATAAGACTCATAATAACCCACCCATAATACACAATTACAGTTTCCCCCCCATCCCTTTGGCTTGAATTGATTTCATGATGCATTGATGTCGTGTTTTACGGTACATATCACACAAAAATTCGTAAATGAAACGTGTATATATTAGTAAATAAAACTGCTTAATTCTGAGTGAAAGACAATTGGAAACCTACATCCCAGTCCTGAGCAACTATTTAAAGCTCTGTGATATGATTTCAAAGAGATAAAAAGTTTCAGTTTTTATATGAGTGCCTAGATAGCCATGTCTGTTTAGTTGCTGACGTTGTAGTTGTATGTACATGATCATCACGATTATCAAGTCACTCACACATCAAAATTACTTAAAGAAATAACATAATTAACCATAAAAATACTAATCATGTCCAAATATCAGGCAAGCTATTTCTTTTTATTTTGGCGTTTAATTTGCATATTTAATCCTACTTTCCGATACCAGGAAATAACAAAGACATAACTATTCTAAACAATATGGTTTGATATTTATTTTTTCAGGATAAAAATGCTGTGAAGTATAAGCTGGCTCACCAGAAAAAATTAACAAAATTAGCAAAGAAAGCTAAAAAGAGAAAAGAACACTTCAAAACGCTGCGTCGTAATGGACATGACTTGAATGAAATATATTTTAAAAACAACAGAAACCCATCAGCTCTCGATCATTTTCTAAAAGAACTGGCTGCTCTGTACACAGGAGAAGACCCAAATCAAATTGATGGTTCTGAGAGTGTAGTCAGCATGTCAACTACAACTATGTCAACTTCCGGCTCACCGGGTTCAAAGAATCGTGCAAATCTGACACTACTCGCAAGAGAGTCCCAGAACTTGTCTCTGTTACAGCAGATGAACCCTTCTACTGGTTCTTCATCCCATACAGATGTTATGTCGGTGAGATCTCTTGATTTTTCTCCAGCTGCTAAAAAAAGTAAAAAACGGATATTATCCAATAGACTACAACAAATGCAAGGGAGTGACAGTGAAGCCTCGGGTTCAGAGAGCCGAAATACACCCACAAGTTCTTCAAAAAGAAAGTCACTTCATAAGACTTTGGTATCACCAAGCCAAAAGTCCATAGAAGGATTTAAGATACCATCCACCCCAGCTCCTAAAAGAAGGAGACATAACACAGATAATTCATCTTCGAGTACCGTGGTTGAGCAGAATACTCAAGATGACAATTTTAGAATTATGGAACAATTAAGTGAAAGTGTGACAACAGATAATCAAGTATCCAACATTCCCAAAAAATCCCATCTGAATGATAATAGTGTTGATAATTTTAAGCACTGTACTGTATCTCTGGAAATACTTGAGGACACTGAAACCAATGAAATAGAAAACTCAAAACCATTAGAAACAGTAGATGATGACCAAAGACAGGTGGAAGAATCAGGCATTAAAACCAAAAAGAAGAAGAAAAAGAAACATAAGGATCCTGAAAGTTCTGGTGATAGTGATATATCAGTTAGTAGTAACACAAGCAATCAAAGTATGGTCTCTAATGTTTTTACTGCAAACGATAGAGCAGTTCGGAAACAAAAAAAGAAATATAAACATAAGAAGCCCAATGAAAAGGAAACAGATACAGAACTGTTCTCATCTGAAGATGATGGCAGTGTTTTTAGCTTATATTCAGGTGAAAGTGATCTGTCTGAACACTTGATACCCCAAAAACGTAAACACAAGAAAAAGCAGAAAAATAGTAAGGATAACTTGGAGGATTCTACATATAATATGGTTGATGAAGTCGTTATGAATAACATTTTAGGTGCAATTGATACTTTTGAGAATCAGAACCCTATCAGTTACTGTTCAAAAGAAAATGAGACAAATGCCCAAAACAATAGAGATTTTGTAATTGATGATAAAAATGATGTAGCTCATACTGTTGAAGAACATGATAAAGCTGTACAGGAGACAGCACCAAGTGAAATTCCATCTTCTTCAACAGTTATTAGTTCTGAAGTAGAGGATAATTTGACGTTAAAACTGGAGACTGATTCTGACCATGGCAGTACAAACTCAAGAGATGGTTTTAAACCAAAGCTGAACATAGACATTAAGACAGAAATGGAAGAACTACCCTTCCATGACAGTATACCACCTAGTCCTTATAGTGTTGTTGATTCCGAAGATAAAATAGATGTCATGTCTATTCCTGATATCAGTAAACACAGTCAGTCCTTTGCAGCAAGTCCAATATACAATCCTATCTCAGATAAAAGAAAGAAGGGTGATTCTCAGTCAGCCAGCCGATATTTAGATTTCGATCAAACATTGAAAGACAAAAGTACCACAGATGATGTCAATGATACAGATGTTCATCCAACTGCCTATGCCGGCCTAGAGTTGATTCATTCAGAAACCGAGTCATTTTCTGAGACTCTACTTCACGGAGATACAGTGAAAGTAGAGTTAGAGGATACATTAGATATTAAGAAAGACAATCAGACTATGAGCACAGTTAAATCCCAAGATGAAAGATCGTCTGGACAATTTTCTACTTCAGCTGTTGATGATGCTTATAAGCATATTAATGTTACTAGATCTACCCCAGCAGATAATATATCTCAAACTTCAATAGTTGACAGAAGTGTTTCTCCATCCAGAAGTAACATAAAATCATCTCCACACAAACTTGATAAAAATGGATCTCCATCTAACAGAGATAGAAACGTTTCTTCATCTAAAAATCGTAGAAGTGTTTCTTCACCTGAAAGTAATAGAAATGATTCTCCATCTAAAAGGGAGAAAAGTATTTCTCCATCTAAAAGGGAGAAAAGTATTTCTCCATCTGAAAGCTATAGAAGAGTTTCGCCATCTAATAGGGAGGGAAGTGTTTCTCCATCTAAAAGCTATAGAAATGTATCTCCGTCTAAAAGGGATAAAAGTCGTTCTCTATCTAAAAGTGATACAAGTATTTCTCTATCTAAAAGTGATGTAAGTCTTTCACATTCTAAAAAGGCGACAAGGACCGTAATTTTACCTTCAAAACAGAGTAGAACTAAAAGTGATAAGGCTTCTGTTTCTAATAAAAATAAAAATATCTCACCCTCTGAAAGTGATGAAATTAAAAATAACCCACCATCAAAAAGTGATAAGGCTTCTTTTTCTAAAATTGATAAAAATAGAAATGTCTCACCCTTTGAATGGAATGAGACTTTAGAACCATCTCGATATTTGAGTGACAGTGTGTCAAATTTAATTGATGATAATTTAACCTTTTCCCCAAGTATGACATCAACTCAGTTAACTCACAAACCAGTTATAAAAGATAAACCTTCGGCAAGGAAGAAAAAAAAGACATTTGTTATTGGATTTTAAAGTGAAAGTTACATAATGGATATCATTTGATTCATTTAATACATACATGTAATAAAATTGGTACAAAGGTAAAACAGCTGTTATAAAAATAATATTAAGAATTAAAACTGATTGTTTGAATAAGTAAAATATTAAAGATGCATTATTCAAGAGATAAATCTGCCTATTGCAGATCTTTTTTCTGTCTTCAAATATAAATTATTATTTAGATTATTATTTACATGAAAAGCCCATAGTCAACTCTAAGCCTTCAGATGTCTTAGATAATAAATGGATTAGAACATCAGCACCATTTAATAATTTAAACATGCATTATGCAAGAGCAAAATCTGGTTATTACAAGTCTTTCTTTAGGCCTGAAATGTTATCTAAATTATCAATTAGACATTAATTAACTTATCCAGACCATAATAAACTCTTGATGTCAAGGCTAGCCTTCGATGTTGGCTGGATTAGATTCCTATATGCCGCTAACGGCTATTGATAATTAAATCAAGAAATGTGGATAATCGGAGACTATGCTGTTTATATTAATGATTTTAGTAATGATGACCGAGACTATGCAAAAATTTCACCCGCTTCTTTCTCGGCTCATAGTGGATCAATTTGACTGAAATTTTTAGCAAATTACCTTTACACTATCTAGTTTTTAACTATTATAGCGAGAACTGCCATCTCTTTATCTTATCTCCCATAATGTATCTTTAACTTTAACATAGATAATCCAGATTTTATATTATACCAGCAGTGGTACTTGCAAATCAAGAATATTTGTTCTAAATCTTGTCAAAACTTCAAACATTCATAACTTCGTTTAGAATAGTAATTTGAATAAAATTGTCAATATATTGATTTTGTATAATCTATTTTTAAACAATTATAGCAAGCCATCTACAATATTATGAAGGTAAATCGTTCAAATGAAAAACAAATATCATTCCAAAAATTCTGTGAAAGGGGCATTGTGGACGATTAGATAAATAGCTAGCGGTTCTCACTATAATAGTTAAAAACTAGATAATGTAAAGGCAATATGTTAAAAATCTAAACCAAGATATTAGCAATTGAATTTTAGGCCTAGCCTCGGTCATCATTACTAAAGTCGTTAGGATAAAAAACGTCTCGATTATCCATTTTTGGATTTAATCATCAATGAGCATTGAGCAGCAGATCAGATTCAAATGTCTAATTAATAGTTTATATAACATTTCAAGCCTAGAGAAAGAACTGCAATAGGCAGATTTAGCTCTTGCATAATGTATTTTTAAGTATTTACAAAGATATGATCAATTAAAAATTGGTCATAATTGGGCATTCACTGGAGACGATTGAAACAGGATATGGTCAAAAGCAGCCAACACCATCTATAATTTTCACTGAAATCTTTTTGATGGGACTTTTTTTTATAATCTAGTGGAATCGGGAGTACATTTTGGTGTGGATTAAACATGCACTATGCGAGAGCTAAATCTGCCTGTTGCAGGTCTTTCTTTAGGCCTTAAATATTATATAAACTATTAATTAGACATTTTTTAACATGACAAGACCATAATCAAGCCTCGAGACTCGATGACATCGGATAGGTTTGATTTTAAGTAGTTTCGAACAACCAGTACTGTCATTACAATAGGTGCAGTGCTAAAATATTCGCTCCAAATAAAATAATTTGAATGCAATTTTCACTACATTTATTTTGCATTATCTATTTTTGAACTATTACAGCAAAAATGTCCATCAGGTAATCTAAATCTTACATAATGTATCTTTAAGTCATGAAAAAAATTAAATATTGACTGGTAATGCAAATGAGGATGAGCCCCCAGAAAATGTGTCTTCAAAATTATGATTTTATAAAATCAACTTAAAATACAGATTTATATAAAACGAAATTTTCAACAATAAAAAACGAAACGAAATAAGATATGTGTTTTAGTCAGATCGGATATACTACAGCTAGTATTTCTATTTTTTTATGCTCTATATTTTGTCTTCTTTAACCAAATGCAAACAATCAGTTTTAATTTTCTGGTGTTATTTATAATTATAATGATTAAATATATTGTTATTGTTCAAGTTTGTTTATGTTCTGTCCTTATTGTTTAAATGATCGATAAGCCAAACAAATTAATGTGCCATAGTGCAGTTACTTGATAAAAACCTAGTTCCTGATAAAACCTAGTGTGAAAAGTACAAACATGTATACAAAAACCCGTGGTGTGTTTATATGCAGAATGTGCCACCTTTTCCATAAACCTAGGAGAATTAGGACTGTTGTTTTCAGTCGGATGATGAACCCTATTGATTTTCAAATTTATTGTGAAGCATTGGGATCGACAGAGGATGAACTATGGTGATTTTCAACATTCTAGGACTTCCTGTTCCAGAAATTATTGCGTGCCTAGAAAAGTTTGAGAAAACGATAGAGATCAAATTTCTAAAATGCATAAAGGATTTGATGGATATCTTTTTTTTTTCTCTAGACATAGCTGTGGGCTTCTTCCTTGGGAGATGGAACACTTAGGTCTTGCATTACAACCCCACCACTGCATATACTCCACCACTGCATATACTATACTAATTTTCGAGGACATCAACCGAATTTCAACTGCATAGAGATCTTGTAGTGTGTACTAACATGTGAACAGGACTATGGCCGCGTTTTTCTAAATGCCCGGTCCCAGTGGCCGATGGGCACAAAACGTATGCAAAAAGGACACAGCGGACGAGCAAACTTTCGGGGGGTGGCTCCATCCGTTTTCATCCGCTCCAGAAATGGACAAAATTGACGAAAATTTGCGAAAACAGAAAGGAAAACAGGTACATCCCAGATACAAACGCTTTGTCCATTTTGAAAACTTTATATACGAGATGCATACGCTTACATCCTTTCTATTTCCGTGCTACTAACGATGTATAGATGTTCCATGTACCTTATCTTTCCCCCCTCTTTCCGTTTTCAGCTGGAGCGGATGTGAGTTGCGAGGATGGCCAGAGGATACAGGGGACGTTTAACGGATGATAACGGACATGGAACGTTTGGTGCTCGTATATGTCGCGCATTTACATCGTACACGGCAGAAAGTTCATCAGTTATAAAAGTTTTGTGCAGCTCAAAACGTTTTGCGCGGATGAAATCAAAGTGAACGGATGCTCGATGGATAGAGCGTATGAAACATGTATGCAATGAGTACACAACGGATGCATGGCGTTTTCAAACGGAGGGCACGTTTTTCCCCGTTTTACATCCTCTTTGCATCCGTAAGTGCAGTGGGGCTGGGCCTTAACCTCGAGGAATGTGCGGTGCATGTTGAAGTACAATGTAAAAAGTAGGTTGTCGTTTGTTTATCTGATTTCATGACGTCCTTGTAGTTAATACCGAGATTGATGATAGCTTGATATTACATTTTAGGTTATAACGGTTTTTAGTATCGTAAAATGGTTAATTCTCTCAGTAACAACATTTTATTAAAGTATTATTTTGTTCCTTTCCCGCTGTTTAATTACCAGAATTTAATCTAATTACACTCGGAATGGTCGTAATCGAGTGTTCGTCAAAGACGTACCTGATGTGTTCACGGGATGAATTGTATTATTTATAGAGGAAACACGCCATCTTCACAGCATAATGTAATTATAGAACTGTCTATATATCTATATATTTATATGCCTGGAATATGAAAACTATTTCCAGATACACGTAATGATAGGTGTCACTCAGTTAATATTACGTTTAGCATCAAATAAAGGCCAAGCATATGGGTTGGATATACACAAATCTGTAATTTATCACTATCTTTAAATGGATTCTAGGTTGGGGAAAGATGTAAGGCACGGTATTATTTTTAGGATATACTATTGTCCCCGATTAACCACAAAAATACAGACTTTCAGTTCATGTAGGCCTACAATTAAAACTATTATGGGAGTTCCCCAAAAAGCATATAAGTACAAAAAAAATTAAAATTCGACCTAACGTGACCTAATTTATGGTTATCTGAAGTTTATGTTACATTTCGTTTTTTTTACATGCAGCCGTATAACGATAGCCCATTTCTTTCCATGAACATGGGGGCCAACATCTAACCTACGTTTAATAGTATAAATTACTATCCAAAGAAACATTTCAGTCCAGTCCTCTTATGTCTAGACAGTGTTACTTATAAGTAGAGCTAGGGCCTAATGGTAGAGGGACAAGTGAAAATAAATCGAGAGGTTGGATGGCCGCACGGTCTAACGCATGCGCTAAAGAACATAAGGTCTGTCATTGAGTCAAATAGCGTGAAATCGATCCCATGAATTAGGATCGTTTACCTAACCTCGGTTCCCTCCTACTGCTAAAGACACAAGCGAATTACTGAAATAAAATTGTAGCCTACTGTATGCTAATAATCTAGTTTGTGTTAAGCAGACGTTAAACTACATTTTTCTCTCTCTTACGAAAGTAAATGAAACCTACATCCCGGTTTTGGAATTGGGCCATTGGCTGATTTTTGGGGAATTCTTTGCTGTATTATTAAGGCGCCAAATTTGCCATAAATGTACGCACGTAGGTGTGATCTCTCCAAGGCCCTGTGGTGCTCCAAACTCATGCCTTCTAACACACTTGCGTTCTCAATTAGAAACACTTGCCCTCATATCTCAAGTGTGGTAATTCCAGATGGGCCAAAATCAAAGCCATTTCTATTAGACAAGGATCTGACACAACATGAAAATCTCAGAAATATTTGAGCAACATCGAGGGTTATATGTTCTAGAATCTGGCATAAAACGTAGGTGTATGAAGTTATGACTTTGATATGCCGAGTATGATGAGTGTGACTGTTTTAGACATATATAGTACAGCTTGTCGACAGTTGGTACGTATACATATATAACCAAATCATTTCTGTGCCATGGGTACGTATATATACACTTGACCTTTAGGTGAGTGGATGGCAGTAAGTAAGAATTAATAGCCAAGATTTCTTCTTTAAGACACCCAATAGGTGAGCACAGTGGGTCGTGTTTAGTTGTTACCTCTCTTGGCACCACGTGTTAAAGGGTTCACGTCAATTCTGTGACGTAAATAGTGTTCTGTGAAATCCCCGGGGAGGTAGTATCAATATAATCCCCTACTCCAGAAGTATTTGCTAAAACATTCAGAAATAAACTATAAAGGCGCCTGTTTCGTTGTAAAGAAAATAAACTTAGTGTCATTTTCCATGCCATCATTGGATAATGTTCTAACATGACTTCATGTTAAAAACAGTTGCGTCGTTGACTATAAACATCACACAAAAATAAACAAAGGTATCAATGTTCAGTTCCTTACCTTTTACCAGCAAATGTATACATGTTGGCTCATTTGGTCTGTAATATTGACCATTAACATTCTGATGGTTCAAATTTAAAACATTACGTTTTTAATTTGTGTATAAAGAATTGCACACACCAGACACACCACTAATCTGTAGAAACTTAACTTTTGACTTTTATTTCAAACTGATCATACACCAACAATAGAAACATGAACACTGACATTTTTTTCTTTAAAATATTAAAAGTTATTTTTTGCGCGAAGAAAAAACCCCCCAATATATCAGAAGATAAGTAAGTTTTGTGATATTCTTAGTTCTTGGTAGTGTATATAGTACATGGGCATATGTGTTTTGTTTTTTAATAGAAACTAGATAAACACTATATTATAACATCAACATGTTGATACTTCGTATTTATATCTCTATCAAAAACATGTCAGAGTTGTTGGAAAATCTTCAGTAGTTTCTATACACTAAATATGCAGTCTAGATTGAAGTACCCCAACCAGCCAAATGACTTTGCGTTGGTAGGGCCTATTGTTTTCTTTTCTTTTAAGGATGTAGTTCCCGGGTCTTTCTGAATTAAGCTTTGTGCCCTTCGGAATGACATTTGTGATATCTTTTGGTAATCAATACCTTCTACACGGTGATTAAATCCCACATTCCTACTCAGTCATAGACTTGCATGTTGTAGAGTCCGAGTGATTTCTTACCGAACTCACTCCGTACGTTTGGCACCTCCCTAGTGATTTGGCAACAGTATCTGGTCAGATCTATTTATTTCAACGACCAGTGTCTGAAATACAGCCAGGCTCAAAATATCGTTGCGAAAATATTCATTCCCTTGTTCGTTTGACACTTTTCACTCTGGTCGGATCAATTAGTGGTCAGGCGACAGGCGGTATCTGGACCGATCTATTTATCTCCATGATCGGTACCTGAAATATTCCCAGACTGCATTTCCGGCAGTCTGTTTTTTTTTGTTTTTTTTTTAAAAAAAAACAAAACTGGTTGAAGCTCGAGCCTTTGTCCTCTTAACCCTGGACCTTTCCTCAGATTTGCCACTCCAAATGACCTACTATATTTTCCAATAGACCGAACTGACAGTGATGTATAGCATCAAAAGTCAAGGCGAAAACGTTTTGAGAGACACATTTTTCTTGCTTATGTGTACAAATACCAGACCTCCATATTTTTAAGATCTACGCTGTAATGCTTATTTATCAGTTTACATGCAGGATAATATAACGTGTACATATATACATAACATATTTATAAAATAATAACATGCAAACTTGCGAAACGTCTTATATCTTTATCTATGTAGGAACTAGATAACGTGGGTTCTTATATATCTGAATGTGAACTTTTCATATTTTATTCTTTAACGGTTGAAACACTGACATATGGCTCCTTTTTGGTCCTAGTCGCCCGTGTAAGTTCCCCTCAACGCGGCCCCTAGAAAATATCCTGGATCAGCGCTTGAATAATAAGAATGCGGGTCTTGATTTTATACACACTCCTTTTTAGTTCATGCTGACGTTTGGATAGGATTTTGTTCGTGTTACTTTAGTTAGAGGATAGTGGGTGGTTAAATCGCTGCTCTGGCAAATTGTCATCCAACGGAACTTCTGAATGAAATGGAATACGGTTTACGGTCAACTGAACATTAAAATTTATGATGTTCCACAGCGATGAAGTCAATGCCTTACCGCTCGTCTAGCGTGACTAAATGAAACCTGTGTGAGTATATTATGGAACATGCAAGCTTACATGTCCAAAATATGAAAAAAAAATCCAAAATACACTTAACGACTTCCTTTTCAAAGATGAACTCGCACTTACTTCCCCTTTTTGTTTATTATACATTTTATTAGTCTCAGATGAAAGCAAATTGTTATACAATAGGACTTAAATTTTTGTTTTGAGAAAATATATCCTGTACTGTGTTACCGATTTACTATATGTATTAAATGACATTTGTTTTGCATAATATTTTAAAATGGCGAAGTTCCAGAAGGATGTCAAATGGTTTGTTGAAAGTTTATGATTAACGTGCACTTGATGAAAGTTTATGAATGTTTTTATGTTAAACAACTGTGTCTAGATTGACGAATTTAATGTATTCTACATTATGATCAATTAATTACACCAGGTGTTTACGACAGGTGCTTATCGAACAAACAGATATTTTTGACACCAGCTATCTGCAACCAATTATCATCACCTAGACATGTATGTACATCGCCATTCTCTATATATTTCAGATAAATGGAGGCAATAGAATTTAATTGTTCAGCTATTATTGGCGGCTATGAATACATGCTAGTATACCGAGTTTTGGGTAAAATAAACTCTAAAGCCCCATGTTCAAAATCTATGTTATGAACAAGGGCACCTGAAGCACGGGACAGCTCCCCCCCCCCCCCGTGTCATTTTGTCATCCTGGCTGGGGGGGGGGGGGGGACTGCAGTGTATCTCCTATTTAACCAAAGGCTTTCTTGATAATGACTTTGTATGTCTTAAATAACCTAGACAGCTGAAGGATATAATTTGTTTTTGTTAAAAATAGTCGGAGAGGGGGCCATGTATACCTCAATCTAGATCCTCCACCTCCGCGGAATATGCCTTTAAATTTTATCATCGCTGTACGTTATTGTGTAATATGAACAAATTGAATACATATCAGGAATCATTCAGGCTCAGGCAGTGATGTTATAGGATGTTATAATATGGAAGGGATGACATTAAATATTTTTGTTTTATCTTATCTATTACATCTTAATGGCGGTAAACCTTTGCCATTTCTGTGTGAATTCAAATGAATTTTTACTTTTTGGCTGAAAACGCCAATCAACATTGTTTTATCCAAAATATACAGCAGAGAAACAAAAATAAACTTGCATATTGATCTTCTACTCTTATTATTTGCCTATTATTGTTATCATTTGTGTAGAAATGTTCGGTCTGTGCTAAACACATGTGCAATAAATATCTTTAAAATGCCAACCACTTGCTGTTATTTATTTATTTAACAATAGAATGCAAGTAGAAAAACTGCACATATTGTATTCAAAGAGTTGCAGTTAATACAAATAACACATACCAAGGAGTGGGATGTGATTTGTCGGCGCCTTGAAGTTCACGAACAATTTTGAAAGATAAGACAATGCAAGCAAACGATATCCGGTCGCCATATTGGATTTTCTCATCTACTAACGTCAGACGTTATTGACAGCTGGTCAGTGGATATTAGCTGGCAATCTGTTCGCAAATTGGAACGATGGTACAAGATTTCCAAATTATTCTCTCTAAATGTTTTCTTAAGGGTGACTAAGGGCTTCTATGCCTCTTCTCTAGACACTAGAGTCAGCTGTTCTATAGAGATAAAATTGATTCTTCGTGTTGGTTTTTGGTATTAATCAAATCTGCGTGTTTTACCCCATTGTTTGTACGCTCTCTTGTGCATTTTTAGGACGCTTATTTCGATTTTATTATATACCGCGGGCCTTATCCTAATGTTGAGTAATATCGTGTTTACCGTTATCTCGACGCCACCATTTCGTAATTAGAACGTAGCTATGTCGTAATCAAGTCTTAGCTATTTCGTAATCGCTGATTAGCTATCACAACTAGTCTATCAATCGTGTTACAACCAATTGCTGGTTATCGAACTTGTGCTGATGACATTTTTCCAATAATAACAAATACGACGACGATCGCGTGTTATTCACTGAAGAGTTACTAACTGTAAATACGCTTTTTGTTAACCACTAATGTTCAGTGGATATAGCCTAGTCCTGGAAAAGGTGTGGGCACGAATTTGAATGGCCGAAAAGGCTTCCGGGCTTTCTTCTGGGACCATTTTGGAAGTTTGGGTTCCATTTAGTGCAACTTCATTGAATTTGATACCAAAATTTGTCTGAATGGTTTGGATGAGTTGAGCTGGTTATCTTGACACTGTAATCATGCGTAATCATTGGAAATACAAAACTACAAAACACGGATAAATTTAAATTGGTAATGAATGGCGTAATCATTGGACATACAAAACTACAAAACACGGGTAAATTTAAATTGGTAATGAATGGCTCGAGATTATATTTGTTTGAGCTTTCCCCATAGAAAGTTTTAATACCTTTGACTACTACTACTACTACATTGCTAGATGTACATTAATCACTTTGTTTGGATATATAAGTAAAATGGTATTGTACAATTAAATTCGTAACCTTAATGTTGTATTAAAATAGTTTATTTTTACATTCACCGTTAAAGACGTACGAAATATACAATTAGGTATGATTTAGTTGTTCCAAGTAATTGGTGGTGTTTGTTTATTTGTTTGTTTGAGTTAGGTTCTGGTCGTTAAAGAAAGGTATTGGTGATAAACACCTGACCCTGCCAGATGCTCTACTAGTTTCTCATTACCCGTTCTGTCATTCCTTTATGGTTGTATTTTAAAGAGATATTCCGTTTAAAGAATCAAATATAAAGATTGTTGCGGATAAATATTCTTAAAATATCTGTTTTTTTAAGCCAGTTTATTTAATGCCATCGTAGACTCTGCGCGAATCGAACCTTCTGTGGTCCCCTTCATGTATCCTTTGCTTCAAAGGGTCTACGTAAAGAGATGATTTATGCAATTGTATCTTAATACAGGCTGTAGATTCTCAACCAAATATCCTTTTAGTGACGAACTTATACCGTTATATCAGTTAAACTAATTGGTTGGTAACAGAACCGGGGCCTCACGCCATATTGGATACAACCATAGGTTGCTGTTTTGATAGCCAATATCTGGTATTCATCATGACGTATTATAAATACCATTGTGTTCAAACCCAGCCACATTCTTCAAATCTAAGCAAAGCAAAGCACATAATTGATGGCCATGAAATTGATCTCCCCTAAAAGAAAGTTAATTTATCTCAACAATTACACCGGGAATGTTCAAATGAGATATTATGCAAAATTCGACAATAATCTGACAGATATCATTGTGGTATACATATTTTATCTTCAATTTTAGAGTCGTATGAATATTTTAGTGGTTTGTAAAGTGATTATAAAGAACGCCAGTGAAAAAGAACATTGTCTAAGGTAGCCAGTGCTTTTATTTTACATTATTTTGAATATGATACAATTCAAATTATATAAAAATTATTTTGCTGGCGTGAGTAAAATATTGCTATTTTATCTTTAACGTATAATGATATAACCTTTTTTTTTCAAATGGAATGAAATAAAATTGGGTATCACGTCCTACTGAACATGCCATTGACACGATTTAATGGTTCTTTTACGGTTAATAAGACGTCGGTTTTACGGTCTATCCGAACGACTAGACACTGTCCTTTTCATGGGCCCCCTACCGTGCACCACTGAAAGGGGGTGGGGGGCGAACCTTTTGATAAACTTGATGGAAAGTTCTGGATATTTGCATCTTCTGTTACTAAAACTCTGACACTTAAGGAATCATGTAATTTAATAAATAAATAACAAGATAGAACGCGTGTTGTATAGGAAAATGTGAATTATTTTTTTAGGTGTGTTTCAATAGGGAAGATGCCATAAATCCACATTTTCCTTACGGTATTCCCCCTTTGATTCGCTTCAGAGGTGGCCTTATTTACCTTGGAATGTAAGCCGTTCTTGTTAGCATGAAAAGTGAACGTCATATAATCTACCGCATTGTTCCACTTTCAGACCAAAACTTCTAAATTAATCACAACTGACACTTTCTTGTCTCGTTTTACTGTTATTTTGGGTAAAGAAGAAGTCATAAGTTCAAACTTTTTATTCCCTTTAATGAAGAAAGAAAATATGAAAAATTCCAAGTTGTTGCGAATTTCTTTTTGCATCTAATAAACAATATCCATTACATCAAAACCGATCATAGACGTGGTTAGAATGCAATCAAATCGCAAGAGACTGGCAGAAAAAGTTGCCCACATATCCTGTGGCGACCTCTAGTTGAGCTACGGCTTTAAGGGACTGTGAGATTTCTGGTAAAATACAACAGTTAAATGTCAGATCTATTCTTATGACAGAAAGATGTTTGGATTGGCATCACTAACAAAGTTTAAAGGCACATGCTTTATTTTTTTTCTTTGTCTGACGTGTAGATTGCCGGCGCGTCCCGATTAGCACGTTCCATGCCTGATGTATGGTGATGGCGTGGAGGTGTAATAAAATTGTATACATGAGAATATAATATGTTTTTACTTATATTCTCGAAAACGTATTACAAAGAACCACAGTTGCACTCAATGACTGGTGGTTTCCCCGAAACAATTATCTAACTATCCAATACCCCCTACTCGCAAATAAATTATTGAAATAAAATTTAACGGTATGTTAGTCCCGAATTGG
This sequence comes from Patella vulgata, assembly GCF_932274485.2. Classification (NCBI taxonomy): domain Eukaryota; kingdom Metazoa; phylum Mollusca; class Gastropoda; family Patellidae; genus Patella; species Patella vulgata. The sequence goes on along the minus strand of NC_065882.2, from coordinate 51,009,381 downwards.
ACGTTAAACCCTCGCTGTGATTAGGGTAACATCAAGGGCAGGTAATTTAAGAAAACTAGCCAGTAGTGCCGTGGTCAATATGGAAATGGTTATGTCTGATCATAATGATAGATGATGGTCGTGTTATGTATGCCGATAAGGTCTCTATAGGGCATTACAGATATTGTCTGGCGGTTTTATGTAGTACTTTCATGTTTATTAGACACGACAATAATATACTAGTTGAACTTCACCAACCCCAATGTTTGATTTGCTTCTGTTTAAAATGATATATAAGCGAGACCTGAGAAATTCGAAAAGATTAAGGCTTTAAATAGTAAACGAATGAATTTATCGTTGGTAGTGTTCATATTCGTCTCGGAAAAACATTTGAATATTTGTATAGTTCTCAAACCAATTCAATAGTCAAAATACAACGATCAATATATTTCAAAATGGCTAGATCTCTTTGATTTCGAGCAAAACAAAACTTGTCAATTTCATTTGATTTTATATGTTGATTTTAGTTGTGCGATGATAATCTGTCTATAGTTAAATTCAATGTTAAGATAACTAATGCTGCATTCCAAATTCGATACATTAAGCTGAAACTGAAACTGAAAATTTAAGCAATATTATAGAACTGACTTCATCAATAATCGAAATAACACATTATATTCACTTAATTTAATATATTACCAAATTCAAAGAGGTTTGCCTTCTTTTAGACAATATAATTGGTTGATTTTTGCTATATCAAATACCCTGGGGGATTCAGTTCCCTAATCAGTTAGGTACACCAATAAGCCGAATGTATACAGGTTAGCAGTTTTGTCTTTCAGAAGTGTACACACGCAATTTGTCTGCTCTTAGATCGTGATAGAACAAGATGTTACATACGTTTCTTAAACCTGATGACTTCCCAAGATAAAATAGCTGGAGATTATCTGTATATTGCCGTTTCTACTTGAAAAATATTATTGTTGGATGATTTGCCCTTCTGGTTACTCGTTAAGTAGGTATCAACACTACCTATCTAATACCTAGTCTGTCCTTCTCGTTTATTATTCAACATTTTATTATTAGATATGTTTATAAAACACTGGACGTAAGAGAACCAGATAGCCTCTGTAATCAAGTCATCGTCTATTTTAAATAAATACACCTCCAATGTGATGATCGAGTCAATGTTTGGCAGGCTTGTTTCAACAAATCTTTTTAACCTTTACAAAGAAACGTGGGCTAAAATACATAGCTTATTGCTTTTCACATCATTACCATAAAATAATTCCATATGATCGTTTTCATATAAACTTATAAGACGTCAACCCCGCCTCTTTGCCTGACAGACGTATGTTGACGTTATTATATGACGTGATAAAAATAACCACTGACTTTGAGGTACCATAAAACAAGGGATGATCTATGATGCAACCTTCTCTTTCAAGGTGGACGACCGCTGCCTAAAGCGTGATTGCTGTATAACGCCTAATATTTATAGTTACATTGCCGTAAAATAGTTCCATCCAAGTTTGCCATATTGTAATAATGGTTAGAATGAGAAATAGCATTTTCTGATCAATATTTTGAGACTAATTTTAAAATGTATATAATCAATTATTGTATAGGTTATATTAGCAAGGTTTCTATATTATAGTTTTGTTATTATTAATGCCCTGTCGGTATATTGTAGGTATGGTCAATGTGTATACCTCCTCATCCCGGTTGGATGTATTACAGTAAGACGTTAAACCCCATTTAGCTTCATTTTGTATAACTCACTCTACTTTATATATAATATACGACGTATCCATACGTGTAGTTATAGTATTTTGCTGATATTTTACCATTTATTTATTTACCTCTATATATATTTACCCAAGAACGAAATGTCAGATATGCTTCTGGGTCTAATTTTTTAACCTTGTCAAATAAAGTAGTTATAACGGGATTTTGTGTTATGAATGCTCCCCTTTTCGTGGGCTATGAATATTGATTGCATATGTATACTTCCCCATGTATAGTTATAACGGTTAATTGTCTAACTCCGGTATGATATTAACAATAGGTTATGATTTTTATCTCTGGTGTAGAATAATGTCAAAATTGATAGCCATCATAATGAAAACTTGTCAATCAAATGTGGAAAGTATCTATAACGATATAAGATGTAGCTGTGTATAATGAGGAACAGATATAGACAATGTGTATATCTCAGATCGTTTACTTATATAAACCAGAATAATATAGACACACCTAGTCAGGTGGGTGTAATACCTATATCTCTTATTGTTCCCTTGCTTTATAGAAATAAAAATGCTATATAATATCACTTGTGGGTTGTCCATCGCTAATTAATTATGTAAATAAAGTCTATAAGAATTCGAAGGAATGTTTCGAAAAACCGTGGTTCGTTATATGGCAATCTCAAAGCAATTTCTCAAACACTTGAACTGAATTAAACGTGTTTTGGATATGCTGATTTTGCGCAATATTTCATTATTATGTATTGTAACGTATGTTATTAAGCGAATCATTGAAATAAAATTGTATCATATGTTAGTCCCAAAATGCCTTCCTTCTCTCTCTCTCTCTCTCTCTCTCTCTCTCTCTCGTTTCAATACGTTCTCTAGTCTAGTACTTCCAAAACAAAACCGTTTTCCAGAATTTGCGGGAAATGTATTTCTTGTAGATGTATTGATCGTAAGAAATGTCTTTCATTCACAAACTGACAATATAAATGTAGCGCTGTAGAATCGCTTTCTGTCCTCAAGAATGTCTTAGCGATTATAAATTGCACAAAAAATTTATTCAATTTCTGTGGTGGGCGAAAAAGAACCACAGGTTTGTAACATGGCCTTGAGCCCTGGCAAGATCGATGACTTGTCCTCGCGATTACAAATTGCGCAAGTTTCACTGACATTTAATTCTAATCCAGCTAATATAATGTCCCTAGAGAGCAATTGTATGTTAAAATAGTGAGACACACACCTTTCATCTTTACGCGCTTTTTGGGGCTTTCTTATAACAAATGAGATCTTTGCACGAAAATTTGATATTAAACTTATTCACACGCGTGGAAATAAATGAAAATCGTCTGGAATGAAAGGCAAAAATTCATTGATTTTATAAACTCATTCATCTGAAAGCTATATAATCATTATCAAAATTCAAATAAAATGTACTTTAACTTTACCATGATTATTATTCACTTCAGTTTTCATTGTAGTTTAAGGGGCATTTTTTTCTGGCTTTAAACTTTAAACATTCATAACTTCGCTAAGAATAAAATACTTTGACTGAAATTGTCAATATATTCATTTATATTTTTTGTTTAAAGATACATTATGGGAGATTCGATAACGAGTTGGCAGTTCTCACTATAATAGTTAAAAACTAGATAACGTAAAGGCAATTTGCTGAAAACTTCATTCAAATTGATCCACTATGAACCGAAAACTAAGCGAATGAAATTTCTGCTTAGCCTCGGTCATCATTACTAAAGTTAGTACGATAAACAGCATAGTCTCGATTATCCATTTAATCGTTTAATCGAGAAGGAAAGTTATGCAGTAAATCGGCTCACAATCCACTTAAGATCGCAGGCTAGCGATGCCATCTAGAGTTGATTATGGTCTGGATAAGTTAATTAATGTCTAATTGATAATTTAGATAACATTTCAGGCCTAAAGAAAGACCTGCAATAGACAGATTTAGCTCTTGCATAATGTAAGAGCTAAATCTGCCTATTGCAGGTATTTTTTCTGGCTTCAAACTTTAAACATTTCTAACATCGCCAAGAATAAAATAATTTGACTGAAATTGTCAATATATTCATTTATATTACCTATTTTAAACCTATTATAGCAAGAACGGTCAGCTCTTTATTTAAATCTCACATAATGCATCTTTAAATACGTGATACCGGCTTAACTCCTGTAACCTGAGTTGGGTCCAGTATTTTGCGGACAGCCCAAGGACAACCATTCTGTATATATAGTAGCTAAGTCTCTAACTCAATATCATCAAAAGTCTACGACATTGAAAACACGAATTATTTGTCAATTTAAATCAACATTTAAGACAAAATAAACATTTTACCATTGGTACAGGAATTGTGAACCATAATGCGTTTCAGCGATATTTGTAACAAGGGACTCAAAGAACGAGGCTAGACATAATTATTCCGCAAGTCATGGCAAACGGTGACACATGTTCTTATCTGGAGAGCATGCGCAATAAATACTATCAGTGTAGACTGGAGTAACCAGACGCTAGAGATTGCCATTCGATTGAGATTTCTGGCGTATTTCGCCGAATATAACTGATTAGAAATTACAGTAAAAAAAGAAACGATTGAATGTTATATACATTCATGTTACATTATTATATGCGTTGCGACCGTTTTGTGTTAATTTCTAGGTCCCAAATATGAGCGATTTAGCTCCTTTAAACTGGTTGAGGTGACATTTGAGTAATATAACCCACACTGGATTCCTGGGTCTGATTTCTATAAATTCATTGTTTTTATTAAGAAATTTTAATACATTGAGAAATGTCTTACCCTAATCTAGACATGAATATCATTTTGATCTGCTTAGGGATATTTTTGTTCTACAATCTGCCTATTACCTCTATTAAATAAAGGTATTCGATAGTCAGCAATAATCTAACATCAAGGCGATAATTGCTTAATAACAATAAGTTTATTATATAGAAATATTAAGCCATATTATGATAATCAGAACTTTGGTTATGATTGTTATGCAATGAGAATTAGTAGCCTACTTGGTGGGTTATTGCTCTATGAGATATATTATATTCTAATAAGAAACTTGAATAACTACAATTGTTTAAAGATACAAGTTCAAGATATAAAATGCGACTGGTATCATTATTGTCCTTTGGGCACACCGTTTCTTAATTTAATTATGATTGCTGTCCTTGACTTTCTTTTTCTATGCAATGCCATTGAACGACATGGATTTTGTTAAATTGCTATTAGCTAACGTTGAATGCGTACTAGTAAAGAACTATGCCTTGATACAGCAGTGTAGATAAGTTTATCTGAAAATAAGTGCACTTATAATCTTATATTAGTTATTTCAGAAGTTAATATCTTCATCAGTTCTAATATTGATTCCTGGTGTTTCTGTAATTTCCATTCACGTTTATTCTATAGTGTATTTCCATTTAATCCCCGTTTTCATTGGTGGGTGCAGAAAAGAAAGACGTTAACCTCCATTTCATTCGTTCATCTGAACCAATAAACAATCGCACTATATTCTTTATTCATTGATTTCAACTTTCTAATGTTGTTTATATTGTCACCAAGGTTCTGACAAATAGACGCACATTGAGGAAAATCTAATGAAGTTAGATCATCGATCGTAACTCTATGCTTGTCTTCAGAATCAAGACTTCTTTTTTAAGTTGCTGTCAAGTTCCCCAACAAATTAAATTGAGTTTATGAATGTATGTTGAAATCTCTTAATCGATAACGTGAATTGAATTCTCTGAAAAGAACAAATTACGGTGAAGTAAATTGATTTAAATGACATTTTTTCGAAAGAGAAATACAAATTTATTAATTTACAACATAAAATAGGTCATCATAATAAAACATATCCCTAAAAAAAGCATATAGGTCCAAATAATTATTACTGTCTATTGATTTCACGTCGCCTTCTATAGTCTATAGGTGTATGCATGATAATGTGTTTCTGTCCATGAACATCGAGATCAAGATGGTAACTAACCTAGCATACGTTCTGCGTTAAATGTAAAAAGTACTGTCTAAAACCACTATGTGATCCTTATTGTTTTTAAATTTAAACAAGGAAGATGCTTGCCGGTTTTCTGCCACACCGTGGCTTTAACCGTTTCTATAAGAGTGCAAAAATATTAGGGTTAAAATATTGTAGGGTTTAGATATTGTAGTTATTAAAATCAAATATGCGGGGTAGCCTGTAGTTTGGGCATGTTATTATGTGTGCATTTATAAATTGCAAATTGTAATAATTACAATGAAATGTCGAATTATTGCAATACAAATTACGAGTTTCCTTGCAACAAAATTGCTCTAAAATTGCTGTATAATACGTTTGCATCAATCAAAATGATCAGGAATAGTATGTCTTCTCGTCCTTTTTCCAACTTAGTACATAAGAACTCATTCCTGTCAAAATATATAATTTAAGAAGATTAGAAAAAAAACTGAAAAGCAAATATTTGAATGATAAAAAAACAAACAAAGATATAATGTCCCGAAAGTATTTATCGGATGGTTATTTCCTATAAAAGTGTGGCAAGTTTGGCATATATGGAAAGTATAGACGATCAATCTTACTAGAAAAAATACTGGACTACCAGAAAACACTGGGGTAAGCACTGGGCAAAAATGTCAGGGTATCACTAACTGGTAACTCGACTGCCAGCTTATTGTGTACGAGCTTGACTGAAGGAGGGGTTGTTTTTTCTTGATCAAATCGTTAGTGGGTTTGGGCAACATTGATGAGTCTCAACGTACAAAAAAGGCTCCCCAATTAAACGGCGGAAAAAGAAGTTGACAGGAAATACTTAAGAATTTAGTTAGGTTTCAATATGTATGGTAAATGGACAGTAAGTAATAAAAAATACATTCTGAAAAAAAAAGGATCCTCCCTCGATGAAGTTAGGTGACAAACATTGCTTCTGACAACAGTTTATTTACCGCTTAGGGTATCTCCCCGCGGATACAAAGTTTTTAGATTGGTTTGAAGCACATTTTTGATAAATTAATTAGCCCGTATATGTTTTTAGTCCAAATATATCATCAAATCACACCGTTGGTACGTGGGAAAGTAGGGGATCACGTGGCTAAGTGGGTAAGACGCTAGCTCGCTAGCCTGGAGGTCGGGTGTTCGATCCAGATTTTCCGGCGTGGTTCTCCCTTGTCAGTGATGCAGGACGGAGGGGCTGACAAGGAAAGCTGTCTAGTCGTTCGGATGGGACGAAAAACCGAGGTCCCGTGTACACATTGGCGTGCACGTAAAAGATCCCTTGGCAGTTGGAATTCGATATAAGAGTAGGCCGTAGTGCCGCTGTCCGGGCAAAATTTCCCTCATAGCACACTGTATGGCGTATGCCCGTCTTCATTAGCCCAGGTTAGGAGCGAAACAGTAGAACGTTAAACTCCATTTCATTTTTTTTTTTTTTCGTGGGAAAGTATCTTTAATCAGATTGCTTTATATATATGGTTTGAAGACTCCATATATCACTAACCAAGCAATATGATCTGAGCAAAGCGATCTGGAAGAATACTGGAGAGTTATGATGTCAAGCAATATGTCAGAATGGGGTTGACTCTTGTAGATGTCTTTTTAGTACACCCCAGTACATTTTGGTGAATCAAGCATTGCTAAATACAATATTATATTACATGATCGTATTTATGGACAACGGGTTATAAATATGTATATACCATATTACACGAATGAAACTAATCCTTTTAATCGCTCTGCTTTACATTATTCAAGGCACGCAATCTGCACACATTGTTGGTTTAGTAATAGTATACTTAAGGTGGGTCAAGATAACGATTTTAACATACATGTACATTTATTTGTATGACTGGCCATTATTGCCTCGGCAATGTCATTCGGCCAGTTCGGTCTACCAGTCGGATTGCCAGAAAATCACCCTGGTTTTCCCCGGGTTCTTCGGTTATCCGCTTTTGTACTATTCCAGAATTGTCAAGATTCGTCACGTTTAAAGGATGCATAACTCTAACTCATTATTATCCATAACATCCGAAATAAAACCACGAATTGGAATTCATTGAAATCAATATTGATGTTATCTTACCGTGAAAATAGGGCCCCGATATCCAACATATTTACGACAGAATGAACGTTTAGAATTCAGTTCCAGACGTCGGGTTCTCTATGGTCTCGTGCGCCATTTGTAATGAATAAAGAAGAGCATAAAAGTCAATAAGAAACAAATTAAAAATGTCTGATCCACAGACGACAAACATAAAATAGATAAACATGGAGACTGGACTAACGACTGTCATTCACTGGAACATAAATGATTATAAATTACAATTAAAATAATTGAATGTAAATCAGGTGATATACGTTCATATATGTGCTTTTTGAGCGTTTACGTCTATTCCAAAGAGTGACTGTAAAGTAGTGTATGAACTATTTGTAGGGACAAACTGTACATTCATTGCTTCAATTCAACCCAAAATTTGTAGGTAATTGTTTGAGTGGCGTTATTCAACTGCAGTTGCTCTGGACGAAAGAGGCGGTCGGGATCACTGAAAAGATCTAATAATGAGTGTATAGTCATTTAACCATTTCAACAAATGGTTGTGCGGTAGCATGTAAGAAAACATATTTAAGTTGTTTGGGACGTATTAAATGCAAAATCAAACAGTTTTATTGGAAACTATTATATTGATGGAACCGAAGGACTACAAGCCCCCTCTGCCCGGACGCCGTTTTTCGGAGTTTGCCTGTTACAAATTGATCATAATTAGCTTTCACTAAATCTCAAATAACATATATCTGTGTAGAAGTTTAAATGAAAATGTCATCCCAAAATATCAACACTGTCTGTGATGATGAATAATCGAGTATCTGTTCAGTGTTCTGTCTCTGTCATGTTGTTACATTGTGTCAAATATCGTTATATTTGGGAGAGAGAGAGAAAGAGAGGGAGAGAGAGAGAGAGAGAGAGAGAGAGAGAGAGAGAGAGTTTAACGTCCACTCGACACAAACTAGATTATATCTGGACTAATATATGGTTCAATTTTATTTCAATAATTCGCTTGCGCTTAGGCGTCTTTAGCAGTGGGAGGAAACCGGAGGACCCGGAGAAAACCCACGAGGTTGGACAGGCGACCCTATTCCTTGTCACGTACAACTGGGGAATCACAACCACGCCAGTTGACTCAATGACAGACCTTATGGTACATCGCGCACGCACTAACCATTCGGCAAAGCCCCCCCCCCCCAACCCCCGTTATATCTTGACACAATTTTATGTGAGTAGCTGTCTAAAAGTAATAACCATTTCGCAATTCACTATCTTTTCAAACGATGAAACCATTAATATAATTTGAGAAATGCTAAATGTCATGACATACGAGAGGCAAATACACGATAGATTTAGATGATAAATGATACCGATCCGTGAATAGTATGCGAATTGTGTACTTGGCTCTCCAATCATCGCCAGGATACCGATCATCGATTCGAAAACAGCCTTTCCTCATATATTGCAACACATTACTGTCAATTTTATTTCTATTTCTATTTTCAAGAAAGATATTACGCACTATTCAAATGAATAGTGTTAATTGTGGTTCCGATCTATGCCTCAACTAAATCATGGATTATTATAAGGCCAGCCCGACACGTTCCCTGTTCTATGTCTATTTTGAGGATGACGGTTCCAACTCTACGAGGGGGTTTTCTTACATTTTTTCTCACAGATTACCCCTTTCAAACACTTTGATCAAAAGATAAATCTTTGAACTTTCTATGATTGATGCTCTATCCATAACAAAGTCGGCGAAACTTTTTGTACTATCGATTCGTAAGTATTTAGTACACAGTTTCGGATAAATAAGTCATAGGTAAACGATTGACTCGTCGTATAATGTATTATATTAATATCTTGATGTTAGTGACATAACCAATGTCAAAGTTAAAAAAAACCGTGAACCTTCATAGTTCCGAAAGTCTATGGTAATGATCAGACTGTTCCGACTATTATACGGCCTAACTGACCAGCAGTGAACATTTGTTAGGCCGCTACTTCACTGTAAGGGATGCCATCGGTGCGAGTTAATTAGTTTACAATATTACCTTTTTTTCATCTGCAAATTGAATTCTAAAACATTTTTTGAAGTATTAGAAAAAAAACACATAATGGTGCTTGAAGTATATCTAGATAAAAAAAAATATTTTCTATTTGTAAATCTGTACATAAAATAGTACGCGAAGGCGTAGAATGAGTTAAAGGCATCATTCTGTCCGGACCAGTTTACTTACTACGTCCTAGGTAAATAATGCACGGCCTATCGACGCCAGTGGTCGACGCCGCTTGATATAACGTCACAGAATGCGCGTGAACTTATAAAGGTCAGTCATCTTACACAAAGTTAGAAAAAGACCTTCGCATTATCTCTGTGACACGGATGGTCTTGCAAGGTGTATAGAAGATATTACATTGATATCTCCTAGTGCTTTCTGATGCACCGGACTGCAATGGCGTCAATCCGTAAGCTAAAGTTCCGTACTTCCTCTTCCTGCTCCACTGCCTTTTCTGGGGTTATACTTTATATTTCACTTAGCCATGTAGACAAGTATAATAATATCATAACAGTCAATTTACCGTGTCCCAGACAGACATTACACTATCACAATTTAAACACGTCGGCGGAAGTGCCTCCTTCACGAAGTAATATACGTCATAAAACGAAAATGCCAGCCACTGGCGCTTTTTATTGACACGAAATATTTATGCGATCACCAACAAATTGTTTCCATGGTTATTGTACAGGATTTTGATTCTCATTTATATCCAAAATCCGTGTTTGTAAAATGTCAACACAACCGGAAAAATACGCCAAGTATATTTAGAATGTAGCTCACACATATGGTTTCTTGATTAAGGAAGACGTACTTTCTATTAACGGTAAAATTAATGTTCTATTTTTATAATCACAATTTATGGGTATAATCGAACATTAGTTAAAGAAGCACAGTTAACTATTCATAACAAAACACAACACAAGGTATATATGGATATATAACTACTTCTCGATTATTTAATAATGAAAAGTTAATTTAAAAACGTGACCTGTGTTACGAAACGTCGTTATTAAATAATAGAGAAGTGGTTATATCCATATATACCTTGTGTTGTGTTATGAATTATGTTATGACTTCGATTTTGTAAGGAAATGGTATCACTTTGACCGAGAACATTAATTAATTTTAAAAAATCATATTATATCCTTGGAAAATTAAAACGTCTGTATTTTCGGTATTGACCTGACAGTTTTGTCTCCAACATTGAATACAACCCCAAATCTGAGCATTCCGCAAGTCAAATCACATCAAATCGATAATCATATTTTATTACAAGTCGGCAAGGATACCAGGGCGCCCTTTAAGCTATGACAAGGTAAGTTATTTCTTTCGCAATTGTTCCTTTTGCTTTTTTCTAAAGTCGGAGCCGCGGTGACTACCGGTGTAAGACGCTGGCTCGCTAACCAGAAGCTCTAGGGTTCGTTCCCAGTGTTGACCGAGAATGTTCCTTTCCCGGCATGGTTTCCCCTTGTCAGTGATGCAGGACGGAGGGCCTGGCAAGGAAGTGTGTCTAGTCGTATAGATAGGAAAAAAACGCGACCCCGTTAACACATAAGTGTACAAGTAAAATAGCCATTGACAGAAAAAAATCCAAAATAAGAGTAGGCCGTATTGCCGCTGTCGAGGCAAATTTCCCCCATACTCATAGCACAGTATATGGCGTATGTATAGTGTTCATTAGCCCAGCCGGTGCAGAACAGTAGGACGTTAAACCCTATTTCATTTCCTGTAAATGTTTATATAAGTGTGATATACTCTCTCATTCCATCCCAAACAATACAAGCGTTTTGATTGTGTCTTTATATCCTTCATTCCCAACCCATCAATTATTGTTAGTTTATCCTGAAAGCATGTTAGAACGCTTCTTAAAGACATCACTTATTATGTACATGTCATTCAATCAAGGAATTCTAACATCAGTCGGATTTCAATTTAGTTTATCTGTCAGTCAGTCTCTAGCAATACTTTAGATAAAAGATAGAGTGATATTTTTCATTCAAATGAAGTATAAGTCCGTCAACACTAAAGTTTGTCAGTATAGATGGGGTGAATATCGATCAAAACGACATGCTTTAAGTCTTTTTATCACAAGAAAGATCCAATGTGGATAATTTGATTGAATGGGTATTTTTATATTAATATCTTAAGATATTTTATCTCTTTCATGAAGAATAAAAACATACGTTTGGCATCAGACGCTAATAAAAAAAAATGAGAGACTGAGAACCTTTGGTTAAAAAGTCAGTAACAACCCGGGTGGTGTCAGGTGTTAAATAAATATCTATTTTTCAAAAAGTATCAGTCGACAATATTTCTTGGAAGGCGAGTCAGGGTGGGTGGGTGGTTATAGAGTACCGGGATATGTGCGGAATATGACGACAACTACGGGAGACTGTGGGTATATTAGTTCAGGTTATATGCGTTTCGGGGATTTTTCTTCTGTGAGATTATGCAAACCCTTAACGAGATATGTACATGGTGTTTTGTCAACAAAGAAGGTCAAACTTCATATGAAATTGAAACTTTTTAAATCATGTTTTTTTTTAAGATAAATATTCGTGTTCCATAATTTGAACCATTTAAACGTCAAATTTCATATCAAATTGAAACTTTTTAAATCGTGTTTTTTAAATAAATATTCGTGTTCCATAATTTGAACCATTTCTCGATTGCAGTTATGACATGTGGAAGTATCTTTTAATATTTTATGGTCATTTATCCAATAAGTATCAAATAAGTACAGAATTGCATGCACATTATTGATATTATCCATCAAATAGACTCCCTTGCTGCAAGGGCAACAACATATTCATGTTTGGCTGTACACGGATAATCCTCGTCAAACTATTTTTCATTTCTATGTGTATGATTGCCTAAACAATAAGATAATTTTCTCGGACAGCGGAGTTCCGTTTCTCTTCCACTAATTCAAAATCCAAATGCAAATAAATGTTTTAGTGTACTACCAATCGTTTTAGACATACTTTCATCGTCAGTCTCATATAATTACGCTATATCCAGGCGCGGCTCTATTCGGTACCATGGCCTATTACTAATAAGTAAATAAAACGCCAATTTCAGAATGTATACCAAAAATGAACAGGCTTGTTGTTGAAAACGTCTCTATCAGAGTGTTTCATAAAGATAATAAATAAGAAGTGGTAACATCATGGCAGCAAAAGGGGTTCATATAGAAAGAGGGAACCTAACTGGTGCTGTACTATGGACCTATAACCAAGTCACCCAAGGTACCTAGTCAAATCGGCCTGGAAAATCAGGATGATTTTTCTCGGGCTATGTAAGGGTTCGCATTAGGACATTCTGGTTGTGCGTTCAGTATTGGAATCAACAACGTACCAAAGGCCACGTGTTTTGATATTTATCCGATTTCAGTAAACACCCATCATGTTGACCATATCTAGCTTATTAAAATCTATAAAGCATGAAATTAGTGGTAGAATATTCCTATCACAGTCCTATCTCAATGGTAATGACATGTTATTAACACGAGAGCTCCCTACTGGGTAATGTTTGTTTACATATCCAGTTAGTACCCTCAGATTCTACAAACAAGAATAATGAGAACAGGAAGAAGATAATAAGCAGGCAATAGATATGATTTATTTCAAAATAAATGATGCGATTTATGATAACATAATCGGAATGCCAAAACGTTATAAAATGAATGCAGCATTTTCGGGAATGAATGCAGAATATTCAGTACCACAGAGGCTATCTGATGCTTCCTTTTCATCGTTATTTTATTTTTCCGAAGAAAATTTCGGAAATTATTTTGCATTGATAAGCACATTTTCATTTGTGTTGAAAACAATATAAAAAGCTACTCAACTGGACTCCAACAGTAGGAAACACCAGTTTTCCCCAAATATCAAATATATTTGAAGCTATCCGTAGCGATAAAGTGTTATCAATGTTAACACGATAATAATACCCGCCGTGTACACCAATCATCAACGATAGTTTAAACGTGGATTGCAGAAATGTATATCGTACATATCAGAACAGCCGCGTTTATAAATACTAGTTTATCAATAACGGCCTAAACTACAGGTTACACAACAAACCTAGGGAGCAACGGTGGTTCGCCAAGTATGGGAATGTCAGGTCTAAATATTAAGGCCACCTGCCCATTCGTCATGGTCGGGAGATGTAAATAGGGTCAGGACACGTGATTGTTGACGAGATTGTGGGTTAGGTTTAAGAATTTGGGGGAGAGGTTAAGTCTCCACATAAGCCCTGACCTAGGATGATGAAAAATTAGTTCGTGTTATTTCCTAGTTTTATTAAAAATACATACAATACATTAGATTTATATACAAAGGCGATTTCACTGTTTTTTGGTGTTGGATGGTGCTTCTGGTATTCTGGTATTATTGTTTCTGAAGAAAAAATAAAATAAATTTGAGGCTCTCAGGAGAGAGCCACATAAGTGTGTTTCCTACTACGGATTGGATTTTCTAAAAAATCGTGTTTGTTCCACATCTCCGGGATAGGGCTAGGGATTCTTATATCTAGTTGATTTTATTTACTAACGGTTAGGGATAGGATTTGATATATGGTTTGTTTTGGGTTAGGGTGGAGACTGGTTCAGATTTTTATTTTTAGAATATGCAATTATAAGTTTCTGTGTGAATATTTTCGGGTGATTTTCTTGGAGATCAGTATAGTGTTTTCTGATGATTTTGGATGCACTTGCTGCTGTTGCGCTAAATGGAACTACAAAAGGGGCTATTGCGCTAGCCGTATGAATATTCAAACCTAGGGGGGCTGTTGTTTTCAATTTGTCAATCCAGAATTTTTCTCTTGTTAGCCTAAACGTTTTAATTTCTTCTGTAGTTTTAAAGTCGCTCTTGGTCTTTTCTATTAGCGTGACAATGAGATCAGAAATGTCATGATTTGGTTGGTTGAAATGAATTGAGACCGGTTTGTCTTTTTTGGTGACTATGTCTGATCGGTGACCGTTAATTCTTTCCCTAAGTGCATTTTGAGTCTCCCCTACGTATTGCTTGTCACATTGTCTGCATGAAATTAGATAAATTATGTTTGAACTACTGCATGAAAGTTGGTCTAATATTGGGAATTGTGTGCCAGATGTTTTGTTATGGAAATGGTCGGATATGTTTAAGATTTTGCATGTTTGACATCTTGGATGCGCACAAATTTTGGTTTTAACTGCTGATTGCATATTATTTGTTTCTTTGGCGGCAAGCTCAGCTAGAGTGTTGTTTTTTATACGTCGTAGATATCGTTTGGAGTATCCCCTTTCTCTTAGTTTGCTAAATACCAGCGTACATGCTGACTCAAAGTCGGTCTTCTGATAAATATCCTATGAAAACGGAGAATCTGAGATTTTATGATGCCAGCGAAGGTATGTTTGGGGTGAAAGGAGCTCTTGAACAATAGTTGATGTGTATCGGTTTCATTGAAAAATACTTTAGTTTCTAGTTGGCCAGTGTTTTTGGTGTTGCTACTTTTAAAGACGGTGGTGTCAAGAAAATCTATGCTGTTATGACTTACATTTGCGGTTAATTTGACAGATGAATGATGATTGTTCAAAATGTTGAAAAACGTCCAAAATTCCTCTAGTGTGGACGTCCAGACTATGAAAACGTCATCTAGAAAGCGTCCATAGAAATCTGGTTTTAATGGACAGAGTGGCAGAACTTCCCTTTCCCACTCCGCCATGAAGAGGTTTGCATAACTTGGGGCAAATCGTTTTCCAATCGCAGTTCCGGAAGACTGGAGGTATACTTGGTCGTTGAAAGCGAAGTCATTCCTCCTCAGACAAATGTCGAGTAGTTTGAGGATTTCTTCGTCCGGCCTTGATGCTTTCGGGTTCCTAAGAAATGCTCTCCTAACTGCTTCGATACCTGTGTTATTATCAATGTTCGTGTACATGCTCTGTACGTCGATGGATATTAAAATGGTGTGTTCGGGGACTCTTA
The DNA here is from genome assembly GCF_932274485.2 of Patella vulgata. Lineage (NCBI taxonomy): Eukaryota > Metazoa > Mollusca > Gastropoda > Patellidae > Patella > Patella vulgata. The sequence continues at coordinate 50,993,567 of NC_065882.2, read as the reverse complement.
ACTGTTTGATTTTGTGAATGAAATCGTTAGTGTCTTCAAGGTAGGATGGGCGTTGGCATGCTATACGTTGTATGATTCGCTGCCACAGTCTGATATTATTGGGCGTCCCTTGGGTAATTTATTAGGTATAAACCATTCTGTTTCTGGATTTTTATGTATTTTTGGTAGTGTATAGAGATGTCTTTGCCGGCAATCAGATTTAGCAGATAGATAATCATATTGTTTTGCTGTTATGTATTCCTCACCCTTTATTAGATATTCGTCGGTCGTTCTGACGGAGAAAAACAGCTCCCACGTAACTATAGACAGCACGTTAAAATACTCCATGGAAACTGAAAATAGAAATAACAAACATTCTCTCATACAGCACACTGCATGGCATATCTTCATTGGCCCAGTTGGTTCATAGAAAACAGACATAAAACCCTGTTTCATTTGATTTCCATAAAACTGGGGTAGCTTTTTTTTTATATTTTGTCATTTTAATTGCAAAATGTCTCTGAATAGACACGTACTTGAAAGTTTCTCCTAGCAACTTGATACACCAGAGAGTAAGAATTGTGTTAAAAGAATTTGACCGTATCAATAAACCACAGTGAATGTCTGGTGTTGTTATTGAAGGCTATCTGGAGTGAATTCGTTGAATCCACAAGTTATAATAAAATCTAATGAGACGTAAAAAGATGAAAGTGTGTTTATTACCCTCTAATTTCTAGTATAGCGTTAACCCTTTATTAACCCTTTGTACACGTTATCTGGTTTATGGCCATGAGTTTTAAAGAGGGATCGTCTAGTTTATATCGGTTATTAAATATGTAAGTAAACGGGCAGTCTGTAATCCTTATAAACGTCTTCTTATAATCCTCTTTTCGTTTTAATTTCGTTTCTAGAAAATGTATAATCCATAAATTCGGTGCCAGTCTATAGTGATACAGGCCAAACATATCAGGAGAGAGGAGGGTGTTTACAACGAATCAACGCAAACCAGATCAGTTCGAGACCAACATATTATGGTCTATCTTATTTTAATAATTCGTATGTATGCACACCTCTTGTAGACCTCATTTAAACCGGGAAAATCCACGCCTTCTCACTTACAATCGCAGAATCAAATTCGCGACACTAAAATATAACAGGGGTGGTATGTTTCCATCGTTCTTCATTTTTCGTGGAATACCTGACACCACTTGCTACCTTTGATTTTCTGGAAGGGAGGTGTGGGGGTGGGGGCTCGGAGGGGGGGGGGGGTATAGTACCATGTAGTAAGTGCGTAGCATTCAATTTTGATTTGCAGCTGTATTAATGTGTTTTGGATACTGGGCCACTGTCTCTTTAATGTATTCGATTAGTAAAAGAAAGCAATGAAACTAAATGTCGATTAGTAATAAACAGTTAATTATATTCCATAATATTGTGTACTGTGTATTTCCAGTTCAATTAATAAATGTCATTGACACATTTAAGATGTTAGGGTTTTGTACATTCTTATCTTAAACATCATAATTCTTTTAGTATTGTAAATCGTCAAACAGTAATTTCTGCAGTGATATGGGGTGTTTATATGTTTTATTACTTCGCTTATATTGCTGGTTCCGATCTAACTAATTCTTTACCAATTCCCTGTTCTTCTGGAAGTCTGATTTTCATGTACTGTTAATTTTGATGTTGCTTATGCCAAAGCGTCTTTTTATTGGATAGAGGAATGGCCGAATGTAGTTAGTAGACCTTATTGTAGTGTAACTGTAAACAATATAAAGCAACGAAAGTATGTTATAATTTTAATTATATTGGACTGCGTGTGGTTCAACCAGGGATTTTAATAAAAACACACACGCTTATAGATTCATAGCGCAACGTAACCGGGCGCCTTGACCTTAAATGGACACAAACATGCCCCTGCTACTGTTCAATTCCTCATTGATCGAAGCGGCTGTTTAGCACTTGATTTGTCCTATATCGAGATGTACAAGCCAGAGAGCTAGTTTCTATTCATTCGGTATTTATCTGTAATAAATTCAAATCTTTCTCTAAACGATTGGCATTTTTTACTAGCTGATTTATTGTGGATAGGAATACCAACTCCCGGGCTGTAACTCTTGTCACGTGGTCTATTTTTCGTAGTCGTAACTGACTTTTATGGTGGATCATAAAATGACTGTTTATCGTAATAATTTGTTATACATGTACTTTAACTATAGTCAGTTATAACCGTAAATATAAGTAGAGTACTTTATTAACATTTTATTGTGCAAGGTCACATAGTTCTTTAAGAATAAATATGATCACGTATCTGATAAAATACACACTAAAAAATAGAGTGTTAAAATTACATATACATTTGAAATGGTAAATAATTCCACCGAATTAATATTGTTTGGTTTTACCAATGGAATTTTAAAGCCTGATTGGTTAAATCTAAGTTTTAGTTTGACCTGATTTGATAATTATATCCTGCATGTTAAATTTATATTTTGTCGAATCTTTTTATTAGTGTTTTGCTAAGAGTTTAACGAAGGTTGGCTCTCAATGCCCTAGAAATATTCATTACATTTATTTTGCTATTGAGTGCGATTAGGTCGATACTTTCATTTGGTATTTTAGTGAAGGAATCCTTGTGAAACTTCCTAAAATGCGACAGGACCTTCCGAACTCATATAAAATAAACAACGCTTCATCGTTTTGTCTCTCCGCTGGCCACATGCGCTCAAAATAGCTAGGGAATGGGTTGTAGGCTACATATCTAACTAGAGAAATATCGACTTTCTTGAATATATACCAAGAGACACACTTTCAATCACGTCTCGGTCAAGGAAAATGCGAATTCTAAAGTACAATCGGGGGAAAAGTCTTAAATCCAAATTAAAACTATTACACGTATTTATATTAATACTTTTGAACCTAGCGTGGATCGAGAAACAATTTTCGAGATTTCCCGTTCTGTATGGTTATGGATAAAGGGGCATACTGACAATAAAAGTATTATAAGTCGTTCGGGTAGATCGAAAGTCGAGGCCCACCAGTGTATACATTGAATCGGACAGAAAAGAATCCACGAAGGAGCAAAGGTAGAGTTGCTGGAAAATACCAGAATATACTAGTCTCAAAACGAAGTATAGTGTAGGCGAGACGTTAAACACCCCTTCATTCCACTCTCTAGAAGATTTATATGATATCATAAACTGGTAATTGATCACATGTACAATCGTTGAACTTTCCTGCTAGCAGTTCTCTCGAGAGACATCTCTTCACGGCTTGATGGCTACCTTACATGGCAGTTGATAATATAAAACCATCTGAAAGAGATTGGAACCATATTAATTATCACTGATGCCAGAACAATACCATATAAAATATTGCCAGTCGAACGCTTTTTGACTGGGAACACTGCTTTCCAATCGCGATATGTTTTTCAGTGATCATATTGCTATCATCAACGACCTGGTTTGTTTATTAATCCGAGTCCATTAGTCGAAGTATACCGTATTCTTGAAGCCGCGGGGCGGAAACAATACGAAAGTGATACCGCAGAAAAGACAGAAGAGAAACATAAGTGGTTTATTATGAATGAAGATAAATAGGGGTAATCTTGAAGTAAATGTAATGATGGTTCCGATCCAATCCCTGGGCTCTAAATAATTAATGGATTGGAGTTATTTTAAATAATAGTTTTATTTTGTTTTGGTTTCTTATCACATATGGCCATTTTACATCATTCCATTCCCATATTGTGTGCATTTGAAACAATATTCTTCAATAATATATGATATCCATTTCCAGTTTTGTGGCTTGCAAATGGCAACTGTTATTAATAAACAAAACTGGCCTACAGTATGTTAGTTTAGTAAATGGAAAATGTATTTTTAAATGCTAAGGGGAAGATGTCATCAAACAGGAATATGGGCGACAGATAAATAACAATAAACCGATATTAAGATTATATAAAAAGTCAAATTAACGGAGTCAAATTAACGGAGTCAGATTGTCCCGCCCTAATTGGTTAGGAGCGCTTTGTTACATTAACTTTAGATTAATTAGGATCGTGTTAATAAAAATGTTCCAGTGCACAACATATAGACAAAATCAACATGTTCACTCCTCTCTACGATCAGCGATATAAATCGTAATCTTACTGTGCCCATGCGACAACATCCCTGGCCTATATAATTGCACCACCGACACTATGCACTATGTGGGGGGGGGGGGGGCGAATGCTTAGCGCGTGCGTGCTGTATCATAAGGTCTGTCATGGTTTCCAATCCCCGGTTGTAAGTTACAAGGAGTAGGGTCGCCTGTCCAACCTCGTGAGTTTTCTCAGGGTCCTCTTGTTTCCCCCACTGCTAAATATTGAAATAAAATTGAACCATGTGTTAGTCCCGAAATGACCTAGTCGAGTGGACGTTAAACTCTCTCTCTCTCTCTCTCTCTCTCTCTCTCTCTCTCTCTTCCAACTGCTGTTATTCTCAAGGGGATGTAGTCAGCATCAAACTGATGAATGAATGATGTTATCAATTTATCAAAGTATGACAGAGAAACAAGGAAGCAATCTAGTAACATATTACAATATTAGAAGCTTCCTTGATTGTTTTGATTTTTAAGAATAGATTCATATTAGAAATGACCTGGAGTTTTTTCACAGGTTGTCACGATAAAGGGAGAGAGAGAGAGAGAAATGGGGCTTAACGTCCACTCGACACAAACTAGGTCATTTCGGGACTAACATATGGTTTTAATTTTATTTTAATAATTCGCTTGTGCGTAGGGATCTTTAGCAGTGGGAGGAAACCGGAGGACCCGGAGAAAACCCATGAGGTTGGACAGGCGACCCTACTCCTTCACGATAAAGGGCGCGTAGCTCTAACTTAATACTATCCATGCTATACTACTATATGAATACGAATTAGACTATTAATTGACGTGGACGTATGGACTCTTTATGGTCCCTAGTGCGGTTTGTAATTAGAAGACTTTCCCGACAAAGCAATGCAGAAGTAATCAAAATTGACTGATCCACATACGAGTAAACGAGTTATAAACTTGTTGACAGGATTAAAATAGCGCACACCATCCCACAACGATTGTCTTAAATTCTGAATGCGCACACCTCCTGGGTCGGATTAATGCATGTGTTTAGACGATGCGGTACATGGTCCTCCACCATCTGGGGGCTGAATGGGGGGGGGGGGGGCTCAGGGATTAACTTATTTCTTGTGAATGCTGAATTAACCTATCAGTATTCTAAATTGTAAAAAAAATGGAGCTCAATTAACATACTGTACATATTTATAGTAAACATACTTTGACAAAAAGAAACGATGTAACAAGGAGCGTTCATTGGTAAACATTTCTTGGATTCATAATACATAAATGTATTTCGGGGTGGAAGGAGGTGGGGTGTTAACACTAATGGTAACCTAGAAATCAACAATATCTTGATTCAGTTCTGTCGTACGTCACTGCCTTTTTGTTTTAAAAAAATATTTTTGAAATGCAATCACAGTTGATCACTAATAATAACACTGTTGTATTGCTTGGAGATCAAAGCAGCTTGTGTCGACGACGACAAGCACAATAACGTTTGTAAAATAGTGAAGATTCATCCAAATTCACACCGAAGAAACAAAATAACGTCTCGTGTTGTTTGGAGCTTTGACCAAATTCAACCTTCACCCTTTGGCATATCAAATTTAAGTCGACGTCTCGATTGAACCAGCATCCTGCACTTTCTTCCTTGTTCCTTTGGCAATCAATATCATATTGGGAATTTATATTGATGGCATTACTGAGTAACTGTACACCCGTAATCCATCAGTGACTGGAACCGCATTAATACACCAGCAACACGTGAACGAACTTAAACGCATTTCCCTAATTAATTATATGAAATCTCTAAAAGTTTTGCCGTGTATACAAAAACAATAATATCATCCTTTAGTTACTTCGTCATGCTATTGCATATTGAAAATGCTTCTGGCCAAAAGTCAATTTCATTTTATTAAAAGTGAAAAACGACCTGTTTTTAAAGATGTTTAAATTGCAGTTAAAATATCAATTGATTTAGACATTTCTCTAGAATTAGCCCAACTCCTTTTATATTTTAATTGGCTGGTATCACCAAGTTCGCCATATTTTGCCTTATTGGTCTTAATATTGATGGCTGTACGTGACTTGATATCCAAGTAAATTCTAATTTTGGCCTACGCTTGAACAACACGTTTTGTCTTTAAATAGTGCAAACAGCTTCGGATTGCCACGTCCGAAGTACAGATTATGATGCTTAAATTGCGTGGTTTCTTAAGTAATTCGATTAGATCTAAGCTTATAAATATTAGGTGTTTGATCACAGTGCTTTGGCCTCTGGGAATCCTTTGGCTTCCAATGAGGTCAATAAAGAACGGATGTTGTTTACAAGTAAACGTGAAGAACATGATTTGCTTTAATTGATCGTTAAAGTCGCTGATCGTCATCTGCAATTTTTTTGGATGATATCTAATTTTTCACGACTTAATTCAAGCTAAACAGTTACTGTATTCTAATTGATTATTTAACAGTTGATTAAAAAATAAAAATATCAAAGGTAGATAATCTTCAGATTCATTAAATGACAGGCTGCGCTGGCTTGTTTTAATAATGATAATAATAGTAATAATAATAATCCATCTTGTGTAGCGCTGGTACATTCAGTAAAACTGCACGGTAAACACGTTTAAATCACTGATTAATAGCCATATTAAAATATTGTGTTTTGAGATTTTTCTTAAAACTTCAGACAGAACAATTTTGTTTAATGTAAAGGGGCTCTTTCTCCAAATTATGTGTTTATTTTGTGTGCTTTGAGTTGTAGTTGGTTAAATCTTTAAGGTAGGCCGGGAAAATCTGGATTGCTGAGGCAGTTATAGGCGAGGGTGTTGATTTTGAAACATATTCTGTAATTTATAGGTAGTCAGTGTAGATCTGCAAGGATTGGAGTTATGTAGGTTCTTGTGACAATTCGGGCTACATTATTTTGAATAGTCTGTAGTTGATGGATGAGACATGATGGTAAACCGTAAAGAAGTGAATTTAAATAGTTTTGTGGTATCAGTGGCCAAAAAGCTTCTGATTCTGCCGAATTTTCATCCAAGAGCACTCCAAGATTACTGACACAGCCTGTAGTTTCGATATGTTCATCACCAACCAGCACAGAGTTGAGCAAGGACAGTTTTGTTTATGAAAAGAAGATAGTCTCCGTCTTGTCATTATTGAGCTTGAGGAAGTTCGGGTCTATACAGACCTCTAGTTTCTTCAGGTTTTTATTGTTAGCATCTACCTCCACATAAAATTGGGTGTCATCCGGATACATCTGGTGGTCAAGATCGTGACGTTGCATTATGTCGGCAACTGGTGTGGTGTAGGAAGTAAACAGCCGTGGGCCGAGTACTGATCCTTGTGGAACGCCGTAGCGAAGACATTTTAGCTTAGACCTTATACTATATCGTGTACAGTCGATGCCAAATGTTTACAAATTTTCATCAAATCTTGTAAATACTGAATGGAAATGAAACTATTTTTAAAGATTCAACTTTAACAATACTGTCGATTGAAAGATATTAACAATACCTTAAATGACGATCAGAGATTGTATGGATGATGTAAGATAATTTCTCAAATAATTGGAGCCCCCTCATAAAGTGTTTAGATTAAAATGCGTGCCTCTTTTAACAGAAAATAAATGTAATAATTATTGGTACAATATTATATTAAAATGACCCTAGAATGGCCTATTTATCGAAATGCCTACTTGCACAAGGGTTTTTGCTGAGTGCCAACGCTTCTTTAAGGCCTTTTCATAGCACTTCTTTTTAAATCGTTTCGTCGGCGGTAAAATGATAGGCAGTTGCTTCACTTGATATTACTTTTAGTGGAAGAAATTTCAACACGAAAATAACTCGGACAATGCGAAACGGCCCACGGACTGACAAGTAAGTTAGTGAAGACTGACAGTGAACCAATTAATAGCCTCACCTCGTCGCTCTCTTCTAGACAAGCAGCGTGGACCAAACATGAAATGTATATAAATTATTAATTATGAAACTAAAACGTTGGACTAAGACTAGTAATTATTAAATCCACTAATACGGTATAGAACATCTATAAACATAAAGGGTCCAATATGTCACAATCATTTAATAAACAATTTTATGTCGTGATTTAATTTAAGAATAGGTGATCCCCTAATTCGTGTGATATTAGATAAATGATGTTGGTTGGGGAGTAGTTCATGCCGATTGGGGAAATCATTTCTAACCGCAATTGTGTGTTTTGGTTAGGGATATTGTTAGGGTGACCAATGCCCCTAGCCGTACCATACCCCTTCCTACCCGTAACCATCCCCTATGGTGTAAAATTCGTTCTGTTGCAATTTCCGACGCATCAAACCGGTCTACCCCCCCCCCCCCCCGCCCATTCACGTCTGTTTATTCCCTACATAGGTATAAAATGACGCAAAAACGGAAAAAAGGACACAAGACACACTACATTCACCCTCTTTCTAAATTTTTGACTTTTCTAAATTTGAGCTTTTGGCAAACTGAAACTGCTAGTTAAAGAACAAATAAAAACATAATAGATTTGTCAACTATATGGCACTCCCTACATTTTTTGTGTGCGTAAAAGAACCCTTGATAACTTGAAAATTCATGGAAGTTGAGGCAGTAACGTCGCTGCCCGGGGAAAATTCACCAATCGCGCACTACACACGAAACTATAGAAATAAAATTTGCCACATATTTGACTCAAAATGGCTGAAGTATTGTGTTGACGAGACATTACACCCCATTCCTTTCCATTATTTCAAAAAATATAGATATCGGATTAAGTACGGGTCATTTGGTTCTTATGATAACTTAATCCTAATAACAAAGGTTTTTTCACTTTCATACCTACCGCCTGGTATCTATGGTATACTAGTATAGATGTAATATGTCATTTGGTTCATTGATTTTTCTATAAAAGATATATGTTTAGCTTTTGTGTTGGCATTTTGCCTAGAATACCAGATTGTCAAATTAGTACTGCTAGCGTTGTATACATGTTGTACCAGAACAGCGGAATAAAAGGCCTATGAATAGTGTCAGATATAGCATAGACATGAAATCTATCAATCAAATCTTAGGAGAAATAGTTACAAACTTACATGACCTTTTTTTTATATCTAAAAGGCAACACAGATTATTCAGCGACCTTCATTACAACACCACTTTCACCGTTAAAGTAAATGGTATTTTTAGGATTAAGTATACATACACCATACTAACTCACAATTAACATGACATTTTCTAATTTTAATGTCGACAATCTTAATTAAAATACCATCTTCACATTATCAATCATAAATGGAAATAGGTAGGAACGGTATCCTCCCAAAACTTAGCCATATCTTAGACACCTTAGAACAACAACATCTATGGTTGGGTGCACAGCATATTGAGACACGTTTTTAGCGGTTATACCAAAAATTAAGTGAAATTCGTTTACCACTCCCCCTAACTTCGTTCGGCACGGAATAATATTAAATCTATACTTTTTCTGTTGGAACGATTTATGCCGCCATCGTAGCAGCGTAGAAATCGTTTGCAACAAATCACACCTACAAGATAAGTACCTCGACGCGTATAGTGTTTTGTAAATTTGTATACTTACATGCGCAAAGTATTTGGTAGTAATAAATAAGCGAGGTGTGGATATCATGATTGACTTTTTTTCTTTTAATACTGTTGGTTGCCAGGTGCATTCTAGCCTAATCTAAAGCTTAAATTAAGACGACATGGGAAACTTTTTTAATGATTTTCTTTTTCACCATTTAATGACTTTTTTTCTTCTGTGGGCTAAATCCACCATTAAGCCACAACCCCCAATCTCCTGTGTAAGTTAAATAAAACAGCGGCCAACGTTGTTTTGAGGAAAAATGCGGGCTACATCCATGATTAAATGACCATACCTTTATCTATTATTATACGCCAATTCATGCTTATTGTAGGTTCAAAATGGCTCGTATGCATTTGGCGTTGCCTATTATCAGGCCGGGTGGGAAAGTTCAACATGGTGAGTTGAACACACTAAAGGCTAACGTTAGGTGTAGGTTATAACACTCCCCTCCTCTGGACAACCGACTTGAATACAGTCAACATAAATATAGAGCTGTTATGTACATTATCCCTGTCCGAATATTGTACAACGCCGATCTTTTCTTCTTACAAGCTTTATCCAGGGATCAGGCTTCTAGCTTGACAGACAAAAACCTCCTGTTGTTTTTTCTTCAGCCCACGCAAAATATTCTATTCTTGATTCCATTGCTCGAGGGATTTTCAAATACAAGACAAACAGTAACTGGGCGCTCACGGACAATAAACCAAAATTGACACTCAATAAGTATTTGACATTTGACATTTATAATGATAAACTATCTAGGATATATTTGCGATTCCCATTGCCGTTATTCATTTATTCCATTTCACATTTAATTTCTGTCAATGTCTGATTTCAAAATAAAAGTGAGCGTGTCGTATTGAAAACGTCTTAAATTGTAGATGTCTGGAGGGATAAGGGAAATGATGAACCAACATTGACATGAGGCATTTGACATTAATATTTGACTAGATTACTTCATATGACATTTTATATTGCACAATATTCAAAAAGTAAAAACAGACAGATAACGTCTTGATGGACTATTCAATCAGAAATCCGAGCCTACTTACGCTATAAGACTTCTCTCTAAAACAATTCATTCTGGTTTTATAGTTCTTCATTTTAATTATAAGATAGGTCATAAAGTTGGCAATATGAACCCAGTCTTTTTCAACTATATGGCTGAAATGCACTGATTTTTGTTTTGTTTGTTCCGTGTAGAACAGCAATATCTTAGTTGGGTTTTATTTCTCAAAATGAATTTTCCTCGCGTTGACTTCAATGTTGATGCGGGTGTCACAATGTCGGGAAATTAACACCAGATGACCATATGAATATGGAATTTTGAATTTTGTGCGAAGATGGCCCCGAACGTCGGCCAATAACATGCGAAGCACGTGCGTTGTCTACAGAAGGTCGCACGATGGCACCCGAAACGCACACAAAGGTAATACGAAGATGTGAATATTGTATATAAGAGTATACGCGCTGGTCACACGAAAACCACACAATGGCTCTGTAGAGGTGCTCAGGACTGACTCAGGAAGATGCTTTTGCGGGCATCACGATGTCCCGAATTTGACACCAAATTGTCACACGATAAAGTCAATGTTCAAACTCGTAAAAACATCGGGCCATCGTGTTACCGCCTGTGGAGTTTCTCATGAGCGCTGGTGAAATCTTTGGCATGCCAAAAAATTGCCGATAGACCTTATGTGCATTATGGCCTTCATAAAGCCAATGACCAAATTTACGTGCGAATGATTAAATTGATGTAGCCTTACAACAAAGTCGGACGTTTATTGCAAAATAAGTTTCCACAGAAGAAAACGGTTTTGTAATAAACCTCCTAGTTAACTTATTACAAAACCAAATGATTATTGCAAAAATGGTGGCTAGTACAAAATTTGTTTTGTATACAATATTGTTTTTTTTTTAAAAAAAACTCACAATAGATCATCCATCACCATCATTGTATTCTGTACAAGGGTAGTTGTCTGACTATTATCTGCGGCTTCCAAATACATGTTAAATTGTCATTATGCTCTGGCGTGAAGAGAGGGGAATAAAAGTTGCGACGGCCCCGGTCATTGCACCATTTCAGGGGGTCGGTTAAGGGTACAAACAAATCAAAGAGTACAGTGGATTAATTTTGATAATACTTAATTTGAATTTTAAAAAATATTTCATCTGTTTTGGCATCTTTATTACGTCTAAGAAAATTCTATGTATGATCGAGAGACCTGCGTAAACAAAATTTGGATGCCCGTCAGTAGCAATTATGTAATAAAATGTATTTTATATAGGTAAATAAAAACAGGTTAAATTTAGCCACACCCCATTGATTTATGTAAGGTTAAGAATACGCGTATACAGTCCAATACTACTTTTATAAAACAGTATAACAAATAGTTATTTTTGCAATGTTACCCGTTTCTGTTGTCACGGGAAGAGGAATTTTTTAATCTTACGCACAACGTCATTACAATGCAAATATCAGCGAAACATCTGCTAAAGAAAATTCTTTACGTGTGTTTTGGAGATTGTTATTTTTCTGTACCAGATTTGTATTATCTTTCCGAAATCCCAAGTCTCGAGCACTTGCCAAATTGGTTGCAACATTTCTGATAAAATAACAAACAATGGACGCTATCATCTATTTTCTGCTGCAATATATTGAAAATAATGTCAGATGATTCTATAGCCAGCAGCATTCCTTGTTTCCTGCACAATATTTCCAGGACGTTTTACTTAATCTAACAACTACCTTATTTTTCTTTAGATTTGATCTTGGATATTCAACAAAATTATTATTTGGCAAACTTGTAAACGTTTCATCGTGATAGTGGGCGAAAACACACGTGCAGTGGTGTTTGTAAATCGACGAGGCCTTCCTTGCATGTCTATATGTATTAAGAATTTTTCTTCTGATCATTTGGTTTGATATTTTGTTTTATTACACTACCTAGTGTGAGTATACGTGTATAATGTCAGTTATTTTGGCAAATTTACAGATAGGAATAAATAGGTTTGAGTTATAATGATGTTTAGATTAAACTCTATTTTTTGTTAAGACAGATATCATACATTAAATGACTTTATCAAAAAAAGGCGATTCGAAACAATAACTTACAAGTCTGCTACTTATTAATTGAGAAAGGATTCAACAAAACGCAAAAGTGTGGTTATTAGCTGTGGTTTGCGCAACATGCCCCTATGCTGTCGGTTTTTTGTTAATTCCAGTAAGGCTTCGGCTGCTGAATTCCAGGTCCAAACAATTGTCCCAGTTAGAGAGTCAGTTTTATATAGAAATTGATCAATATACACCTCGCTACTAGTACTTCCAAATTCCGAATTTATATATAGCTAATTAGAGTGCAATACATTATTAAAATAACTCCTCTCTACAATTCGGCACCATTAACATTCGTTTTTGTTGGGGTTTTTTTTGTTGAGAATATTGAATACCCATCTACTTTCAATTCGGATATTCAGTCATATTCAGAGATATGAGCTATATGTAATCATAGAATAAGTATCAATTGGCATATCGATAACATGACAAGCCTTGGAAATTTGATATATCCATGGATATGCCATAATAATATCACGAAACAATTGGTGATTTCAGTCATAAGTTTGTGGTAGAGGTTGGTCTAACATAACAAAAACAAAACAATTTGGAAGTAAGAAGTCGGAACTCAGAAGTACCTACAGAGCTTTTGTACATATCATGCCTTCACTCAAAAATCACAATTACTTTTATAATAATACAATCCACCAATTGCATACTTACATAAATAGACATGTAATAAGTATTAAAGCTTTTATAGTTAGAACATTAGACGGATAATGATGTGTTATCTAAGCAGAGTGAGAGAAAATGCGGGTGATTGTCTCTATATGAATTCATTTACCAGTCATCGTCTTTTATCTTTTGCTTATTAAAGTAGCTAAGTCTCCAATTCAATATCATCAAAAATCTTCAACATTGAAAACACGATTTATTTGTCAAATTAAATCAACATTCATGTTGTGATCTTACCGGAAAAAGATGGGCTTTTGATATCCAATATTTAAGACAAAATTAACATTTTACCATTGGTACACGAATCGTGTACCATAATGCGCTTCAGCCCCAGTTGTATCAAGAGACTCGAGGGACGAGGCTAGACACATTGCACCAAATCAAACGACGTATGTAGACTAGAATAACCAGACGCTAGAAATTTGCTCTCGTTTGAGACTGCTGGCTTATTTCGCCGAACACAACTGATTTGAAATTGGAGTAAAAACGGAAACCATTGAATGTAAATCAGTTTATATACATTCATATTACAGTATTATATGCGTTGCGACCCACTTTTGTCAATTTCTAGGCCCCAAATATTAGCGATTTAGCTCCTTTAAGGGCAAGGTAAAGTGACACCATCTTGTTGCGTAGTAGTCTCAACACCAACAAGGCTGAAGATATTATTTCCGAACACAGAATAGTGGCCCTTGGATACAAACGTCCAAAATAAACTCTATTACTCATAATATACTATTTCACTATCAATACCCCTTTAATTCTTACATTCGCGTGTCGATGGCCGAATTGTTAGCGCGTGCACGCTGTGTCATAAGATCTGTCATTGAGTCAACTGGCGTGGTTTTGATTCTCCGGTTGTACGTGACAAGGAGTAGGATCGCCTGTCCAACCTCGTGGGTTATCTCCGGGTACTCCGGTTTCCTACCACTGGTCTAAAGACCCCTCTGCTCAAGCGAATTATTGAAATACAAACTGAACCATATGTTAGTCCCGAAATGACCTAGTTTGTGTCGAGTGGACGTTAAACCCCATTTCTCTCTCCCCAGTCGATGGAATGCATCAAAATTCTTCGACGGGACCATATATCGATCTGCTCATTGATTCACTATCGCTCAGCTACCCAAAATACTAGTGCCGGATTTACCTATAGGTTTGGCAGGCTGAAACCTAGGACCTCTAGATCTAGGGAGCCTCCGGCCAAGGTGTATAATATTCTGACACTCACTGTGTCTTAAATATCTATTATCCTTTAACATACTTTAATTTGTTTAATAGACTCTCCCGCATGCCTCTCTAGTGGCGCGGTTCAGGAGTGGGGAGCCTCACAATTGGAACGGTCTAGGGTATCTCTTCACCTAAATCCAACACCGCAAAATACATATGCTCGAAATTAAAATTAATGTGTACGGTCTGGGTCCAATCAAATTATGCTTGTTATATGATATATATACGATATAGCAATCGCTTCTAATTTGTATAATTCCAAATCAGTTAGTTTAACCGTATGCCTTTGGCTCCTTCCAACATATCTAAAACCACAAGATTGAAAATAATTAAATTACAGAAAATGTGGGCCAAAATATTCTTAGTTGTTAGCTTTAAGTGACCTCAATTAGCGTATTATCCAAGACATTAGAATGACACCATTATCCATTAGAAATAATTCACTTACGATAATTCTTAAACATAGCAGAGTTTCGCAATCTCCAGTACACCCACCAAGTGTTTAGATTCCAACAACCTCTCAGGCCTGTTTTTGATTATAGAGAGTTTATTTTTGTCCATTCGTCCCGCTATTGGTACCGATGAATTACTTTTGGTTTTTGTTTTCAATCATTCATAGATGATTTAAAGATGGAGATATTTGTAGTAAAGGCAAGAATGTTTATTATATAAGATAAATAGAGATTTGTTATTTCTTATAAACAAGGTATTTGTTGTATTATGTTATCATTACCACCTTCTAAAAACATTTAATCAGCATAGTTTTATCATTGTGCAGTTTCCTGGGTTAATCTTTGTTTCTGTATGTGCATGAAATTAATAACCGAATCAAAGAATGGAGATTGATACCCGGTGTCAAGGTTCGGCTAGGTACCCAGTCTGTCTCTGTTACTTGTGCGTATATATTAGGTTCCCTGTGTTAATATGGAACTTATTTTACAATTGTCGAGAATCGATTGCTCATGTTGCTTAACTTGCATACTGCTGTGCAACATTCTGAGCTCTTTAATAGCCCAACTCTTCATTATTTGTATAATTCTGTGGTTTGGGGGTTGTATTTCATATTTATTTAGACATTTTTCATTTTTTATTTTCTCATATCAGGCCCAATTGGAGATGGTATGTATTGTGTTGTATGTTATGAATATCTAGCCAAATTGGGTACCGGTCCAACCGCGAAACTGTTATCTGCTATAGTGCAAGCTAAAGAGAGGTTGATATGGAAACTGAAAGTCTGTATTTCTTCGAAGGAGTATCCACAAGTTTCGGATAGTTAAGAGGATTATGATTTAGTGTTTGCAAGAGTCCATCACTCCCAATCAATATTAGTTTTATTTACTAAATCCTATCTAGGAACATTTTATATTTCACTGTTTGTAGACATAAATATCCCAAAAGGATGAAATAATGAAAAAGGCGGTTTAACGTCCACTCAACGTAATAAGAAAAGAAAACTGAATTGGTGACAGATCACAATCAAAATTTATAGGATATTTCGTATAATCTGCCTATTCATAAAACATAGAAGACCAGCAGTCCAGCGTACTCTAGCTTCACATTTTTTTTTTCTGATCTTGTTGACACATAAAACATATATCCCACGGACTGTAACTTTTTGGATTATCGCACAATTTTTGCCCGATTTAGATGAAACTTAATATATCTTGGATAAGATCGATTTTTGTGCGGATCAGACCACAACTTATTCGGTTATGGCTCCTGTCGTTTACTCAAAATGTGAAATACGTGAAATTTTGTGGACCGTCCAGGGGTCTGAAACTTGTGATGAAACTTACAATATGATATTTTAAGGATTAAAAGATCTTAGATTAGATCGAGTTTGGTGTTCATCGGACTTCCTGGGTTATATCCCCTGTTTGCTGTGAACCATTGAGTACTAATGCCGTCAAGAGTATCCTGTAAACGGGGTGAGTTTGAACAATTTTATACGGCCAAATTTAGTGTGAAACATTGGTCACACGAGAGCATAAACCTGTTGGTCTAATCATCCGCCTGTCCGCCAAGAATTTGTAATAAATATGATTACAGTTCTTGGGTGATTTTTGTCAAATTAGATGTGCAGCATTGGAACCATGACAGGACGAACCCTATTGATTTTCACTGTACGTCGTCCACCATTTGGAAATGTAGACGTATATTGCATGGCAACCTCTTGTTTTTCAATGTGTCATTGTCATACGGCAATTGACGTCTGTCAATTTTATTTTAAATGACATAAAAGAGTTTGATCGTCTGCTAAAATAGCTATACAATACTTGAAGTAATAACCATTTATGTTAATTATCATTGTTAGGTGAGAATGATAGGTAGATATATTATTATATATGTATATTATACATATGTATTCAAGTATATCTATACAATATACATTCATGGGTATTGTTAGTACAATAAAATCAGATATCCACATACCAGTAAAAGGGTGATGTTTATATTTTAAAGGGGCATACAGTCAGAATAAAAATAAAATAAATAGTTTAATGATGCATTCACATGCACAAACTTGGTGATATGATGATGGACTATTCAAACATATTCAAGCTAATAAATCTATCAGAAATATGCTTCAAATCACCTCCTAAAAACATTGTATTCGCGAGGAAATACCCCAAGTATAAAAAATCTTTTTTTTTAGAAATCAAGTTTGTCATGTAACTTAATTGGGAGACGGCCTATTTTCAGAATGTGTTTGTTGTTACTAACTGTCCATTTGCCATACGAGGGTCATGGTGGATAAGTGGGTAAGACGCTGACTCGCTAGCCTGGAGGTCGGGTGTTCGATCCCTGCATTGGGCGAGAAAGTTCGTCTAGATTTTCCGGTGTGGTTCTCCTTTGTCAGTGATGCAGGACGGAGGGCTTGACAAGGACAGTTGTTTAGTCGTTCGGATGGGACGAAAAACCTAGGTCCCGTGTACACATTGCCGTGTACGTTAAAGATCCCTGACAGTTGGAATTCGATATAAGAGTAGGCCGTAGTGCCGCTTTCCGGGCAAAATTTCCCTCATAGCACACTGTATGGCGTAAACCCGTCTTCATTAGCCCAGTTCGGAGCAGAACAGTAGGACGTTAAACCCTATTTCATTTCATTCCATTTCCATTTGCCATACATATTGAAGCCTAACGAAATTCTTGGATCATCGTCTGCCAACTTCTTTTTCCGCCGCTTAATTGCAGAGTCTGTTGTACGTATAAACCCCACACTGTTCCCAAAACCATTAACCATTCGATCCAGGAATAACAACCAGTTGTGATACCCTTAGTTATATATATCTTTAAACCCATTATAATCCAAAGCAAGCCAAACCCATGGTGGTTATGAAACATAAAATATGGCCAATTGAAAGTTACATTTCTTTCTTTTGATTTCCCGCTGCCAAGATTTCCCGCTAGACAAATCGGCCAAATTTTGGATCCATGTGTCGACGCTTTAAATCACATGGATCCATTAAACCTTCTAACTGTTTAATTCAATTTTTTTCATTGAAGATTCTTATATTACAAATCTTTCCTTACACTAGAAACGTAATCACTGGATATATCTGCTAACATTGAGATTCTGAGATCCTTATAATTTACTATCCAAAAACATTTTGTGTTACTTGTGTTTTCTGTAATTATGCCTCTTTGAATAAACATTACTAATTGTCAGTATTCTCGTTTGAGATTTACAAAACGGGCAATGTCCTCTATGAAATCAAACCTATTTGGATATGTACAATTGACCCTGTAAAATGATTAAATTGGTATTAATCATAAACCTGCAATGGGCCATTCATAATACATAACAATAAAATAACGCAAGAAAGACGTCATCTTGTAGGCTTACCCACTATAGAAGTCTTTAGTATATAAATCCATTAGACTTATTCAAAGAAATCAAAACATAAATTAAGTTGAGAAACAAATTCAGTTAAGATCAATTTAATAATAAAACATATTATACGTGTTCATGAATTGTTATGCCCAAACGATCCCCACACATACAGTGAATCATACTCGATCGTTAATACATCCTACGCGTACATAACAACGACAAGGGGTTCATATTCATGGCGATTCAGATTTTAGCCGATGTTTATATATTATCTGTGATTACAACTAATTCTAAGACACTCTACTCATGTCTCGTGAGAAAAAAATTGCATTCAACAGCAATATCTGTCTTTATACTTTAAATAAGATTGTACAGTTTCTCAAAATAATTGTTATTACAAATTCCTACTTTACAAAAACGCAAGACCCAATGATCTCGTTTAAAGTAGTACATTTACAGGACGTGGAAAGAGTTAGGGTCGACTGCATAACCTCGTGAGATTTCTTCGAGTTCTCAGTTCCGAAAAAGACCTAGTTTGTGTTGAGTGAACGTTAATCTCTCTCTCATAACCCTGTGAGACTTCTCAGAATTTGCAGTTCCGAGATGACCTAGTTTGTGTGGAGTGACCGTTACGCCCCCCCCCCCCTCTACCCACTCCCTCTCTCTCTCCCACGCACATTTTCTCAGGAATGAAGGCTTACTACATCAGGGTGAATTAGTACAAGCGTAAACCATTTAATAATTACAGAAAAAAGGCGGATAGCCCTTAAATTGTATCTGTTATAACGTTTGAAGCTATCTGTTCAATGATAATGTTAGCATTGATTTATGTTAGAATATTAACTAGGGTAGCGCTATGGGTGTTCTACACAACATGCGGTTATAATTCGCACTTAAACAACATACTTGTAGTTAGCACATCGAATCAACACACAAGTCTGATATCATTCAGGGTATATGTTTTGTTTCTTACTAAAGGTCGACAGATTGAGAGGGACATTTGGCAGTAACACAGGATTACAAAATGAGATACGAAAACGGCATTGCTACACGAAATTAATTACTTATGGTACAAAATTAAACTTATAGGTCCTGGAGCGAGTCAAGACGCAACAAATGTCACGCACGAGTTTTGGTCCGTCTTCATTGGCCCAGTTCGGAGCAGAACAGTAGGACGTTAAACTCCATCTCATTTCATTTTCACGAGTTATGGTACCTTTGGTTTATACTTTCGATCAACTTGTTTCGACAACTCGGAAATTTGAGGACACACTTATTATGTTGTTCCCCCCTGGCTATTCCTAATTCTACAGGTCATAGTTCGTAAAATATTTTGTTTGTGCAAATTAGACTAGTGCAGCGAATTTTCACCAATTAACACTTTGGGTTCTGCTATGTGGAAATTAATTTACTACAAAATAATGTATAACATATTATACAGAATCTGTTATGGCTATATGACTCCTTTTCAGTTGACGTATATCTAAAATCTATCAAATAAGTGGTTATAACACATGGTGTGATATTAAAGAAAATTCCATAGAAAATGAATTACCTGTGGTTCAGGATCAGATGTCAGCGTTAGTTTATGTCAGATACTTGCCATTTTATAGAAAGTACGTTCCAGGAACTACTAAATATTCTGTAAATATGTCAATGGAGGTCTGAGAATCATCACTTTTTCATGAGCCCTGATGAAGCGTCTATCCTTAAAGGTAAATTACAGATAAAGAGTTCAGAATGATTCATATTTTAATCAGTTCTCATTTATTTTCGGGATGGTTTCACTACAAAACCGTGTTGCCAGAGATACAATATATTGTTCTTTTATCGAATCTCTTAGCATGGGCCAGTATCAACCTACACTACGAACATTTAAATCGAACATTTAAATACAACACTCAAGAGTCCAGTATCAGAAAGTAGACGCAAGACATACGTAAAGGTAAATCGGACATTTTACTATACAACTGTAACTGAACTTTTGTGTACGCAACTTCACGTATGGTTCGTGAAACGGGCCTTGGTTTTGATGATCAATCTTATCCACGACGAATAAATGATAATTAAAAAGTTAATTCATTACTATTAAAACTTTGACGATTCCAGGTGTAAATATCCTATTATTGGGCTATTCTTTTTCTCAAGTAAACATTAGTGGAAAAGATCTTGAAATAGGTATATGGTGTATTGTACCGTCGAACCTTTGGTGTGTGGTAGTGTTTCATTAAAAGAAATTAACAAATACGCAAATACGGCCAAATAGACATTTCAACAATTTCAAGTAATCCTTTGTGGAATCATCTTAACGATGCAGTCTTTAAAGCTGTTTCAGTCCATTGAGAAAATCTTCCAAAAATAAATTGTGATGAAACGGAACTACTTAATCTTCCATTAATCTGGCCTAGAATGGAAATTGTATGTCGCAGGAAATGACATCGCGGATTTGCCAGACGATTATGCCAGTTCACAAAAATTGAGAGCGCTTTATTTGTCTGGAAATCGAAAATAGATAATCAACAAAATTTTCTTTCTAGAAATCCTGTTAAAAAGTATAGCTAAGCCTGGAAGAATCTACAATATACAATGTTTAAATCGAATTTGAAGACTAATTAATCTATCGGTTGTTCGGGTAAATAAGTGGAGAATTGGAAACTGGTATCCAGCACGGCCACATCTGACAGATCTTGTACTCTTAGATCCCAGAAGACTGAAAAGATCTTCGCCTAAAAAGAATAGATCACGTGGGTTGGAACAAACTTCTGCCACCAATAAGTACGATCATTGAATGAATGATAGACATAAGAGCTGCAACTGTAGTGTTGTCGTTGTCTTCGTACCAGACCATCATGTGAACCTACACATTGAAATCTTCAGAAATGGACAAAACTGGACATAAGGCAGTAATCAAGTACCTGCAACTGACAGGACTAACACAAACACGGATACATGCCGACTTGGGCTTCGGGATTTAAGCGTGGCAGGGATAGCCATGACAATGACCCGCGTCCTGGAAGGCCATCAACGGCAACCATTCAAGAAAACATTACCCGAGTGAATGACATGGTGATGGTTGATCAACGATTAACCACTCGTCATATTGTCAGTGTTGTGGGCTGAAGCAGATGCTGATTATCTTTTGGCCAGACTTGTAACCATGAATGAGACCTGTTTCTAAATTGAAAAAGGAACTAGCCGGTCGTCATTTTTCCAAGTAATGATGACGTTAAGTCAGCTGTGAACGACCTTCCTCCTGGCCGGCATCCAGGCCTTGCACCTCGATGGGGACTATGTAGAAAAATCCATGGAAACCATCGACTGTGTATAGGTCTTTCACAGATAGGCTTAGAGAAGTTTTCAGTCCGCCCTCGTAGCTTTTATCCGCTCATATAGGTTTAGTTTTATCGGTCCCGTGTGGAGCTGTTGAGTACCGATTGCAATGGTATTTCAAACCGAATTGTTTCAATATAGAGAGTCATGCGCTCAAGACGAGTTTTTGTTTTAATTTGAAGCAACGTTGGTGTATGAGCGATATTTACAAGAGAACAGAAATGGCACGATTGTTGCTATGATACAAGAACTGAACTTCCAATGTCCCGTCCAGACGATCATAAATTTGGCCAAAACATAACATTACATTTGAATGATATAGATTTGTCATTTGCACGATCTAGTATGACATAAGATGAACATGCCGCTAAAACAACATCGCGCGCTCTTGAAGTTGTTATTTTTTTGTTGAGAAACAGTCCAGTAGATCATACATTTGTCCAGGAACATCATCATAATAAATATATGATCATTTGGACGGGGCTTAACATGACAATTCATAGAAGTATTAAGGCGAATGAATATGTATCATGCCGTCGATCATGTGAAGAGCACGCGAACCTTCCCTGGAGGTAAAACCCTTGTCACGTAGTAGCAAATAGAGCTAACTTATGCCTACCATACTGAATATTTTTCTCGAAATTTGGCAAAGTCCAGATACATTTACTTCAAATTTTCGGCCAAAATTTGAACACCCAACGAATGCGGAACGAATGATGAGCGTATAACTAGTGTCTATAGTAACCAATGCCTGCGCATGAGCAGGGTCTATCTAACTAGCGTATGCAACGAATGCCTAACCTTACATGCTCAACGAGATACAGCCGGTTACATGGCGTATCTCCGCTGACCCATGAATACGCTCACCAAGTCACACTTCACCGAGACTCCCTAGACGGTCAGTATTCCCAGAAAAGTTCCGCTAGTGTTCCAGTTCCAGTTCCAGCATGTCTCTCCAGAATCCTAATTGCATGAAGGTGGTATTCAGGCATCACCTGCAAAGACTGTATCACCTCCCCGTAGATCACCACACCCACGCACCAGCACGAATCTCCAACTCCTGCATTACCCAATGGTGCCGATGCACGCTAGATGGAGGTCTGGTGAAAGTTGGGTTGGACGAAGAGGCAACTAACGCGCAAAACATTCAGACAGCGAATGCTCTCCGTATACATACGCTTTGAACACAACGTCGTCACACGCTCAAAATGTTGAACATGTTCTGAACTTACCTGTATCACGTCAAGTGTTTTATAGACCACTGGTATCATTCATATCTATTTTAAAGTCGATGCAACTCTTTTAATTATGCATTCATATTAGATAAAACCCATGAGTTTAAGTTTTACAAACGAACGAATGAACGTTTTCAAATACTTCCTGATATGCTCCCTGGAGAATAATTGGGTCAGATTTTGTATCCTTCAAACTTATTTTTAACAAATAATATAAAAAATTTTACAGGCTGGAAGTGATAGGACATGCCCTCTAATTTGTGGTTATTTAATTACTATTTGCATCCCGAACGAATGTATCTTGAAACAAGTTATAATCTTCTGATATCTTTATTGTATAAACTGATTTTAGTTTAAAGTGATTTGTTTAAACTCATTCAGTAGATTAGTAGTATTTAGTTTATATGTCTTGTTGAAATCGTCTTAAGACTGTTAATATGCTATCCTAGGTTATGTTTACATAGTTTTATCGATGGGATAATGTATTTTAAGTATAATATTACAAATGAAGTATCCGGCCTATGTGCTTAAGAAATGGAGGAGTTAAGTGTTTGTCGCCCTTACAATCAACAACCATCCAATATTATTATGTATTTAAAAGAGCTAAATCGCTAATATTTGGGACGAAGATATTGACACAAATGGGTCGCAACGCATATAATAATGTAATATGAATGTATATAAACTGATTTACACTCAATCGTTTCCGTTTTTACTCTAATTTCAAATCAGTTATGTTCAGCGAAATACGCGAGGAGTCTCAATTGAATGTCAATCTTTAGCGTCTGGTTATTCCAGTCTACATCAGTAGTATTTATTGCGCATACTTTCCAGATAAGAATATGACGTCACCGTTTGACATGACTTGTGGAATATGTCTAGCCTCGTTCTTCGGGTCCCTTGTTACAAATGGCGCTGAAACGCATTATGGTACACGATTAGTGTACCAATGGTAAAATGTTTATTTTGTCTTAAATGTTGAATATCAGAATCCCATCTTATTAATAAGTATGAAAGCTTTTTAGTAGAACATTCTAATTGGAGATTGTGATATCTCCGGAATTATACATAAATAAATAGAAATATCTTTTTAAGATTTCTTCCATACCGATTCCCCATTAATGGATTTATGTACTTGGATTTGTGTATAGTAGGAACCCTTGTGATTTACCGTTTATACAGAACGATCTATTTTATTTTTATAATATAAATGTACGTAACATGTGCTTGTAAATATTGACGTAGCCTTCAAACCAGTAATTTATTCAAACGAGTCGTATTTGTTTTTTATTTAAAATTTTTGATATTTGATTCCAATCAACTAATAGAATGAACCCATACGATCAAATAGATATCACAAAATGGTTTCAAACTTGTTCAGTTGCGGAGAAATAGACGATTTTCAACAGGTAACTTTTCAAGGTTTTTGGTCCATAAAAGTGTCAATTATTATTCGATTTTCATAAAATTTCCAGTGTGTGATAACTAATGCCATTTACGATTTTATACAAGTAATTTAACACTTTTTCTGTCACCGGAAGTAACGTCATTTTGGCAAAAACTGTATTTTTAGCCTTCAAAACAGATATTTTATTCAAATGAGTCAGATTTGTATTGTTTTTAAAATTATGATATTTCATTCCAATCAACAAATAGATTGAACCCACTCGATCATATAGATACCAAAAAATGGTTTCTAACTTGTACGGTTGCAGAGAAATAGACGATATTCTACAAGTCCCTTTTCAAGGTTTTTGGTCTATAAAAGTGGCAATTATTATTCGATTTACATAAAATTTTCTCCATGTGATGCCTTATGCTATTTCTGATTTCATAAAACTAATTTAACATTTTCATTATCACCGGAAGTAATGTAATTTTGTCAGTATCACTTACATGTAACAAATGTATACAATGAATTGATATTGCTGGATTTGGTTGATTCTGCGTACATTTTATTTGATGTGTGCAATGCTTATATGGAAACCTGTTTAATGGTTTCATCGGTACCGGAAGTGACATATGTTCAAGGGTAACGGGGCACCGGTGAAACCCGTCATTACTGCGTCGCAGTTCTAGTTACAGTTATGTTTTAGTAATAGTAACGTCAGTTGCCTAATGCGTCTGGGGATTAGATTAGTGATTAAAATGATTTTCATATTTTTCATTTAAAATCAGCTGGAATTAAATGTGACATTCAAAATTCGACGTTCTCAAGCATGCTGATAAAATTATTGTACCACCAACATTATCATGAAATTACTTGAAATCAACAACAACAAAGGCTCAAAAGCATGTGCAGAGTTATCGATGGTTCATTATTATATATGAAAGACGGTATGAGCAGAGTATTTCATCATCATTATAACTTACTGTCTATGTCAGCAGTTTTGTTTCATCCTTGCATGTGTCGAGAAAAAGTCGAAAAGATTCATAATGATAAGTTATTAATGCCCGCTTCGTTCCTGTGGTACATATCCTGGCTATGTAAGAGTTAAGACACGTAACGGAAAAAATCTATGGAAGTCAGTGACCGAAATTAGACAGACTAAATAATGATAACTAGTACAATTAGCACAGACAATGAGGAGTCTGTTTTTCTTGTACGTAATTCATTGTATGTTATTCATAGTCGAGATAGTGCATTATATTATTATGAAATATAGGTTATCTGTGGATCATTGACAGAAACACATAAAGCTCGAAATATTGGTGCTATATTAGACCCGACCCTATCGTTTAAAGATCACATACAAAGTATTTGTTCCATTGCTTCTATCATATACATCGAATTGGAAAGATCCAACGTTATCTCAATTATGAAAATAAAGTTTTATCAATGTATCGTGTTCTAAGTTGTGTACTGTAAACAGTCAATGAAAACGCGACTGTTCCAAGGCATCGCCCATTGTACGGATCTATGTATAATAGATGTCAAGAGTTCCCTACGGAATGCAGCCACCCGAACAGCAGCCGCTTTGAATGTCTAAGCATACTTATGCGCACGCAAACTGGAGCTGATCATATTATTATGAATTAGATTTACAAGAACTGACCAACACAAGTTATTGATCTAAAACACACCCGAACTTTACCTTCGCGTGACCCTAAGTCACGCCTTAAATTTAATGTTCCTCTAGAAATTTCAGTTTAATTTCTTACAAAAATTAGCAGGGACACTTTCTATTGACAAATTTATCATCATGGCATCATGATTTGAGTAAAGCCATCATGTTTGTTGTTCTAGACCAAAAATAACGCAACTTGTGTTGAAATAAGAAGAAAAACTTGATAGTTTTATCTTATTGGTTTTTATTTTCCGTGTTTTCCAATTTATTTCGCATATACTTAAGATATCATAAAGTTATGATTTTTCTGAAAACACGCGCCCATGATTTGCGATAAAACCTGACTCACGCGTTTATTACCCAATTCGTGCTGCCATATTTATCTCGTAAAGGAACAATATATATGTTTATTTTATTAGATATCAGATTTAATCAAAGAGAACCAAAAATATTTGGTTTATAGTGGATAGGAAAGCAAGTTCAGTGAACGTTTTCTCAACAATATCATAGGATTAAATTAGTCCTTAAAGATATATTTCTTCGACACATCCAAATTACCGGAGGAAACTATCTGTGAAGAAAAGCATTAAATCTTTTAAAAGACTTCAAGAAAGCCTTCCTTTTTCTTTGACAATCCTCAAATTTAATGTAGCGACTTTTATGTGGTACATTTGTAAAACGATGAATGCACGGACGACATAGACTCGGTAATAACTGACTTGTCTAATATATTGAGGAGGTGGGGGTATGATGCAAAGACATTAGCATAATTGTACAAAAGGCGAATAAGTGAAGAGGCGTCAGCCAAATAAAATGTGTCTTAATTAATATGGTCAGATATAAATTCGACTGTTCGTGTCAATGTCTGTACAGTTTTAATGAAAGTTGGAATGTATCAGAATCCAGATGTATATCTGTTTAACAATATAAGAGATGACAATAATGCGGTCAACATACATCTAGAAATAAAGCAGATATTCATATTAGATATTGAAAAACCATAAAAAGGCACAACAGATAACCGTCTTCCATTTATACGCACCATAAACCAGTCCTAATATTCAAAATAATGTATTTGGTTTGACCGAATTAATCATAAAGCCTACTGTCCATTGGTAAGTGAGAGAAGTATGGTTAATGTTGAACAGAATGGCACATTACAACGACCTATAAAACATTGTGTAGGTTTATCTTCCTCGCATCTTCTAAAACAAGCCCCATCCTTCACCAGTACCCTTCTTCATGGCTAATAAGTTGGATATATAACAAGATATGGCAAGATATGTTTATATAAAGTGCATATCTTCAATATTTTTCTCTGAAACATCGCCTCATGCACGGTTGCAGACACTTTTACGCATATCTGCAATCGATGCAGATCTGAATTTCAAATCTAATTATTTGTAAGCTAATTGAATAGAAGATATGTAGCTTGGGATATCGACGATGGTTTCCTTAAATCTGTCTCATAAAAAACGTTTCATGGTTGCTGTTCATCACAGAGCGTGTGTTTTATAGAGATTAGAGGAGCCAGACTTGGCCAGCTGGTATTAGATTGTATATTTATAAACTACGAGTGCGAAACGCAGAGAAAATAAGTATTTATAAACAAGATGTGAATCAAAAACTATCAAATATAACGGTGTTTATATAAATTCACTACCGTTACAGCTAGAACACTATTTAGAATCAGAGAACTGCATGTTTTCAGGGGAATTTAAAGGTATACAGGAATCAAGAAGTGAACCATTTTCAATCGATGTTTATAATATTTCAAGAACAAAATATACCCTCCGGGGGGAGAAATAAATCTACTATCATCATGATATACTGTTAAAAGTAACACCTCTGGTGCAATTTAATAATATAGTTTTATCTTTCTTGAAATATGATTCCAATGGACTTCCATTGGCATTTGGAAATGGCTAAGTTAAATTGGCATTTGGAAATGGCTAAGTTAAATTGTCTGTAACTCTTTGATCTTAATCTTTACCACAAAGGGCCCAACATGTTACAATCATCTGATCAAAATATTGAAGGGGGTTGACCGATTCGATTTATTGTTGGGCATGGTTATAGTAGTAGACTGTGACATCATTTTAGAAAGTGATTAAATTTCCCTAATTCTCGGCCCTTCCGCCTTTAAATCATAAATATTCACTAAAACCTACGTTGGCGGCAAATGTAAATTCAAACACTCTTCTCCGATTCAAGAACAAAAATTACAATGCAAAAGGTGTGTGTTGCTATAAATTCTCGAACTACATTCATGAAATCAGGGAAAAAAATACTAGTCTTAATCCATAAAGCGTGTGTAGACAAAGTAAACCAAACATAAAACTACAATTAGTAAACATGCCGTTTTCCGTTTTATCTTTCAAAATAAAATTTTATATCGCATACAGTTTGTACAATCCAGTAGTAATCAAAATAATACATGTACATCAAAATCACCTCAATTCAAAAATTATTCATTGTGATCTATATCAAAGCAGTTTACTCTCTGTATGTTCCTCTGGCGCGTTAGGAAGACATTTCAACTGACTTTTTCATTGCAAAAAGGCTCTTCTTCCATCCCCGCCCTACCTTAAGCGCCACAATATGTAGGGCTCTCGTCCTAGTTATATTTTCCCGAGTACGGCTAATACATGGTACGAATGACAAACGGAAACTGCGATCCCATACATTAATTGGCACTGCGCCTGATAGATAACAAAACAATTGAAATATGGTAGATTAGAAAATCCTGGCAAAAAAGGTCAGCTCCACGTGATTCCCCAGAACATTAAAGCAAACCCCAGCCATTTACATGTAGAACGAATGATCTACGATGCTGTGTTAATGATAAAGTTACCTAATTCTTAATTATTTGGGTGTTTTTTGCTCTTAATTAGACGATTCTTGATGAAAATAACCATACCCGAATACCCGCTGTGCATGGAACGTTAACTAAGTGCAATAACCCCTTCTGCTGTAGAATGCATTGAGTAAAATCCAGACTTTATAATTCATTTAGAAATTCATTTAGCTCTTTGCTTGTGGTAAATTATTTCAGAATATCGTATGCAATATGAAAAAAAGAGAGTTATAAATACGTTATTAATTTACAACCAGGTTCATTAACCTTAAAAGGTGATTTTTTAAATTTTACAAACTTTATTTTAGACACAGTAAATTCATCCCCTAAACCATTTTCAGTTTAAATTCTTATGTTATCCTATTTGAAAAAGAGCTGGTCGTTCTTGCTATGATAGTTCAAAAATAGATAATGTAAAATGTATAATTGAAGACTTAAGTCAAATTACTTTATTCCGAGCGAACTTATGAATGGTGGCTACTTTTATCGCGTTTCAATCAAACAGAGGATGCAATTAAATTAGTATCACTTTTAATCCAAATAGGACTTTAGATTTATCCGCCTGTCATAAGCGTTTAGCGCAGACATGGCAGGCATTGTCTAATCCAAAAACATCTCAGCCATCCGAGATTCTAGAGAGTTGGTTATGAGCTTGCCGTGTGAATAAATGCCTAAATAATAATTCCAGATGAACGCCCTGCAATGGGAAAATTTAGTTCTCGTATAATACGTGTTTAATACGCCTTTAAAATGTATGCGCTATGCGTTATAATACTATATCTATCTATCTCGTTGAGGTGTCTTTTGTGGTAGACATTGTTATTATCTATGGTGGCATTATGATAATTCTAGAGAGTTGGTTATGAGCTTGCCGTGTGAATAAATGCCTAAATAATAATTCCAGATAAACGCCCTGCATTTGGAAAATTTAGCTCTCGTATAATGAATGTTTTATTCGCCTTTAAAATTTATGCGCTATGCGTTATAATACTATATAATATATCTATCTCTTTGAGGCGTCTACTTTGATAGACATATTATTATTATCTTTGATGGCATTATGACACCTTTAAACACCGGTGTGCAGTTTTCGTTAAAGAATTGTTTCCCCGTCCTATCCAAACTTTGAACTTCATAGCAGGCCGAAATCATAGGTGTGGCATGGCCGCATGGGTAGCTTAACAAATACCACCTGTTTCATATAACAGAGAGACAGCCTCCATGGGCCAGTTTCGTTATCTATATCAATAGGTAAGTCAGCTGAACCAGCTTTGACAGTTCAAGATACCAAAGACATACACTGACAGCATGTGGATATTTTTAAATAATATCCAAACTTTTGAATGATTAAAAGGCCGCTAATGTTAACGAAGATATGCGCTTAACAGGTAGTCATGCGAGTTTAAAAGAAATAGTCTCGTTACGTGTGGGAAAACCCATGTATAACGAATTTCATTACACGATGTAAGACGATGTTATAAATTCAATGGTAAATATTTACAATGTTTTGGTGGTTTATACTCCATCAAAGAAGAATCCTATGTAAACGAATAAGAAGTGGGCTAGTGATCACAGAGTCTCCAGATTAGTCTAGTTACCAGAGGGTGTAAACTAATGATCTCATAAAAAATAAAATCAATATGGACACCTTCTATATCTGATATCAATTTAGATCATACAAATGAATGGCACTAACCGGCATTCAAATAATCAACCCCCGCCATCAGCTCAAATATGAATCACAACGATGAAAATTTCGGCAAATCTTTAAACTAATTCGAGTAGCTGTTTTATAATGAGAAGTTTTTCGGTTTTCAGCTCTATTTACTATCTGGCGAGTTTATTATTGTACCATTTTCTTACTGGTATACTGTAAACAGTCACTGCAAACGCGTGATCTATGTTAATTATGTTAAATCTCGTGTAGTGAAGAATCAAACTAAAGATGGAATTTTAAATAAAGAATACGCCATTCATATTCGGAACCAATTGTTCGCTACGTGAAAAGTTTTAAATTAGAAGTGTATGACATCCGTTACTATACTCCTACCAACCATCGTGGCGAAACGGTTGTAACCAGTATTCTCATTCGAGAGGAGGTGGTGAAGAGTTAAGCCGCGAACACATCGTACGGTCACGCATGTAGCTGACCGCAGTAGACCTAAGTTACACGTTGGTAGACGTAGTTATCCGCAGTACAACATAGTTTAAACTTGAAGAAACCCATGATTTGACATATTATCAACATGTTCAAAATATCTGTCCAGTGATCTTCGATGCCAAGACTCTACTGTGGCCGTAGTTTGGAGGTACTTGACCCTAGTTCGCCCTAGTTCACCGTAATTGATCCTACTAGACTGTAGTGTTTACCGTTGTTGACCGTAGTTGGTCGTAGATGGCACCACGCTTAACACTATGGTCAACTAGAGTCAACTAGAGACAACTAATAGGGTTAAATTACGTTTGAAGTACGTTCACATTACTGTTCCGTACTGTCAACTAGAGTCAACTAACGTGACGTAGGGTAAAGCAGGAACCGACATAACCTTACTTCAACCTAGTTGACCATAGTGGCACTACGGTGAACTACGTTCAATTACGTGCGTGACCGTAAGACGTGACCTCGGTTTTAAAGTCAATTACTGCACCTGAAGACCCTGTTTATGATGAGAATGTAACCCAAGAACAGAAGGAATGTACTGTCGAATTGTTTGCATCCAAGAAATTTACTTCGCGGAACAATTTTACGTCTGTATTTTAAAGTTACCAGCTAGTATGAAAGACAATTAACTTTTTAGCACTTATACTTGTTAGAAGAATACAGGTGTAGATTAATGTTCGCAACATTTCCAGGTGTTGACAGATTAACAGGTTTATTTTCTATATAGCAAGTCTCGAACAAGAATCAATTACGATTTACGCTCAATTCCCTACAAAAACATCATGTATTCCACCAACGCGTGGTACCGTATGTCAAGAGTTATTGGCAAAAACCTCTTAGAATAGTGTCATAAAACTATGATATAATTTCCTTGTTGTAAATTAAAATGACATTTTGTGAACAACAAACAACCGAGCTTTTGATAATAGCAATAGCTCATTGGATATTGTATGCATGTTTTACAGAAATATGAAACTATAGATTAATAGCATTATACAATTGTTTACTGCAGCATTAAAACAGTTCTACGAAATGCTCAATGTCGAGCAACATCATTTGAACAGATAATATACCTAAATATGTGATTGAATTTCATAGAGCTAAGAATACGTCCAAAATATCAAACACGTTTGTCCGCTTGAAGTGACTTCCAAGACAATGTATCTGTTCTTGGTCACCCCACTTTAAATCAACGTGCACCTTTTTCATCTAAGGATAATTCGTTTGGCATATGAATTCAAACAAGTCCATTTAAATAAATTCGAATCAGTAACATGCAAACAACCAACTAACCATGTTTTATTGAAATCCTTCATGGTTTTTTTTAGAAGAAGACAATTACAAAAGACGGCGTCTTAGATTTGTCATTATTTGAAGGCGAATTAACTGCAATTATATTAAATTATATTATATTAAACAATATCAACTAATCAAATTCGACAAAATGCCTCCCTCCCCCGCGCCTCTGGTACGATATCCTCCACGATAGACTTATTGCAATTTATAATGCGTCCATAATTTGGTTTGTTAGCTTTGTAATTATGTCATTAATCATCATTACCCGCAGAGTTTTTATTGAGGTAATTTATCGGAGAATATTAAGACAGACAGAACCATACTATGCATGTCGTTTTCGTTCATCTTTAAGAGGGCATAAACCAGAAAGAACCGTATGAAGTGTGTCGTACACGCGTCAGTCTGTGTACACCCTTTGTGGAACACTTGATACGACTTCATAATACTATGTACATAGCGGAGGTTCGGCAGCATCCATGTTTATTTTATCTAAAGCATCAACGAATTGTATTCTGTTATTGGTTCTGCATCACTTACCATAATCTTAAGCTAATGTGTATAATTAGCAATGTAATCAACATAGGGTATTACATTGAAAACAAATAAAACGATGATCAAAAATCTAACAAAGAGTGGGGGAAAATGAGAGAGGGATGGGTTTTAACGCCTAGTCGATATGATAATTTGACGTTTTGAGACTAACATATATTTTGTTTTACTGTGGTCGCGTTTGCTGCAGTTTTAAGGAGGAGAATATTTTGCCCAGACTATGGCATTTTCACCCGCTTTTCTTCGGATTTCAATTGTTTTACGTACACTCAACATGCACACGTTTCTAGTAAGAAAGCTTTCCTTTTTAGTTCAACAGCGCAACGCTGAGAGGCATGCTTGAAAATCCCTGTCAAGATTCGAACTTGCTAATGGAGAGACCAAGATCCTAATGATCTGCAACGTACGGACTGGGGGTAAACTATTGTTATCGCAAAAACAATATACGTCTGTTTGCAACGTTCTTATCAAAAATATACGAGAAACTAGTTATCTCATCAAACCACCAAACCATGTAGCCCTATTTAACCCGCTTCTTATATCAAAGCTAGTTTACATAGCTGTTCTTTGAAAATGATTAGTTTGTAAGCCTGTATTCTTAGAATTTTCCCAATTGGCAATGTCTTACATTTGGTATAAGTTAATTACAACAAACAGACAGTGTAAATGTGAAATCGGTTTCAGGTTTATTCTTACATGTTATTGTTGTATTGCATTGGGGGCTTTACATGGATAGATGTGTATATAAATTCAAACAGCCCTTCGTTATAAATTTCCAAATTTATACGCTATGGGCATGTTTTGTTGATTCGGCGCTTTATAAACATGCTATTATTCTTCCTTAGTCCAAAACCCCAAATTCTACCAAAATTCAGGCAAACGATGATATCATTTTTTTTAGATTAATGAGTATACTGGTAATTCATAGACAAAAACCTTTGAATCCTGGTTTATAACCGTCAGTAAATACATTCCTCAATATTCCGACTCCTAAATACATCTCATAGGAACATAGTTTTCCATGAAATGAATAGGGGTGGCGAGTGATCGTAAGATCTGGCATTGAGTCAAGTGTTGTAGTTTCGATACCATGGCTGTACGTGATAAGGATCGCTTGCCCAACCTCGTCTGATTTCCTCCCACTAAACGAAATATTGAAATAGTCCTGAAATTACCTACATGTAGTTTGCGCCATGTGGATCCCCCCCCCTCTCTCTCTCTCTCTCTCTCTCCGTGCACTGAAAAGCGTCAGTAGAAAACGTGTTTGAACAAATTTAGCATTTGAATAGTACATGTTAATTATTCTAACATTTTTGGTGTGTATTTAATTTTTAATAATTACCCCCACCCACTTACCTTTTCTTTATCACAAACAACTGTAAACGATATCAGAATAAAGAATCGAGATGCAACCATGTATTACTATAGATACTATAGAACCAGTAGCATTATAATTCGGAAAACCACTGAACAACTCCGTATCATCCAGTCTTCGACATTGCAACCACGTCTTATTGGTCAGTTTAAATCAACATTGATGTTGTTATCTTAACCGTGAAATGAATGGCTTCTGATATCCAATATTTAAAACAAAATGAAA
This sequence comes from Patella vulgata, assembly GCF_932274485.2. Lineage (NCBI taxonomy): Eukaryota > Metazoa > Mollusca > Gastropoda > Patellidae > Patella > Patella vulgata. The sequence continues at coordinate 50,958,935 of NC_065882.2, read as the reverse complement.
ATTTTAAAATGTTTTCGAGGCTAAACAATGGAGATGCTATCGGTGTAGACTGGAACACCCTTTCAATTTGGACTATTCGCGTATTTCGCCGAACATAACTGATTAGAAATTACAGAAATCACTGAATGTAAATCAGTTTATATACATTCACAATACATTTGTGTCCATTTCTAGGTGTCAGGGAATAGCGATTTAGCTCCTTTAAAAAGCGGAAAGTACGTGTTCGTCGTTATTTGTAAATTTCATCATTCAAATGGGCATTAAAAGTTTTGGCCTTTGTAAATCTCTCTTGGCAAAACTGGTTTCATTATTCAGAGTCTCAAAGGTTTTCAGCTATTCTATGACTATGCACAAATCATACACAACACACTTTATTATAGTTTATATTGAATGAACAATGGGTTTCCTGGCAACTGATCACAGCTATCCCAATAGAAATACCTAATGCAATAATAGCACACGATCATACAAATGACGTGTGTTCTATATAATGTTTTTGCATGTTTTTTATTTATAGACACCGATAGCAAGTTGGTTTATTTACCGAAGTTCGAAGGTCATAGACATAGTGAGAGAGAGAAATGGAGTTTAACGTCCACTCAACACAAACTAGGTCATTTTGGGACTAAAACATCGTTCAATTTTATTCCAATAATTCGCTTGCGCGTAGGGGTCTTTAGTAGTGGGAGGAAACCGGGGGACCCAGAGAAAACCCATGAGGTTGGACAGGCGACCCTACTCCTTGCCACGTTACAACTGGGGAATCGAAACCATGCCAGTTGATTCAATGACAGACGTTACAACTGGGGAATCGAAACCATGCCAGTTGATTCAATGACAGACCCATCCAACCCGCCGTCATAGACATAAATTTAGACAAGACTGCCATTGATTGCAAATAAAATAAAAGGTTTGAATTGGTATACTTAATATTTATGATATATATAATACCCCCTTTATATATAGTTGTTAAATAACAAGGGTAATACGCTGGTTTTTAACGTAATACATGTAACAATGGCTAATTCACTCATAGACATAGTGCGCTTTAAATCCATGGACGGTGTGTATTTAAAGATCCATATAGTTCGATATGAAGACTTCGACAAACAAAAGCTATGTAATCCCTTTGTAGAGGGTTTGGGTTTGAATTAACTTTATTCTTGCTTCGGGTTTTGTGTGGTAGAAAAAAACAACAACCACGACTACTGCCAAAATATAACATTACACTCTGACGTCACATCTCACCTGAAGCGTGTAGCCATATGTCGAGGGTCAATCATTTTGTGTGCCTTATACTTTTCTGCATACCCACCCCGATTCTAATACTATGTGTACCTCAGTATAAAAATACACTGCGAGGTATTGTATTTCTGCCTTCAAGATGGCTATCACGTGATATATAGATCTATCTTACTACTTACATCTATGGGTTTTGAATTAAAGAGTTTTTATTACTTTCACTTGCATATAAAGGTCTACACACCTAGTATAAGAATAGGTCCATTGTAATATTCGACTTTTTATTAAATCTTCTTGGCTTTTATTAAGACAAATTCTCAAATTTGAAAACCTTAATGTATAAGGTATTACTCTCATTGTCGGCTGATTATTATTGTTATATCGTTCATTACATAGGGTTTGTGTTGTCAGGCAGTTAAGTACATTATTATTCGTCGAGGAAACGAGGTCTCACAGTTGGCCCTTCACAGCACGGGTTGAAGGTAGTTATGTATGATCGAAACCCGTGTGCAACTCAATAGAATTTTAACCATAATATATCAAAGTAATACTCGTAGCGCGCGGATCTCTGTTTTTGATGATACGGAACTACCGACTGGTATTGGTTGTTATATATAGCAAAACGTCGTCTGCTCTTCATGATAGCGAGCTGGACTAAGTAATTACACGAGTCCAGTTTAAGCTTCAGACGCCAGAGCCTTGCCTTTACGGGTTCTGGCAAAAATTGGAATAAACAAACATAGAAGTCTTCTCGGTAAACAGAATGTGTGGTATTCACGTGTCTTAAGATGTGAATTGTTAAAAGAAACGTAAGTTCTTAAGTTTTCTAACGAAACACAAGTTTAGTGGATAATTTGAGTTTCAGTTATTTTCATTGGCTTTTGTTTTCTCAATTAAATAACATTATCTCTCTCTTGTGTGCTTTCTAGTGTAAACTTTCACACTGATTACAGGAAATATATTATTTTATTACATAGATTTTTTTTTCTTTCTTTCAAGGGCTATGAAGATTAGCTTCTGGTATTAGTGGGAGACAGAAGAGAAGAAACACGTCTTTATTGAACATTAATAAATAAATTAAGAGCGGTGAATGTTTAAAGTTGTCCATAAGACGGCTTAACAGATTAGATTATTTTTAAGTAAAAAAACAGAACGTTTTTCTGCAGTCGACTAATCTATGTCGAATTAGCCCATATTAGCGTCCATTCTCTAGACAAGGATTAGAGGTGATCCGAAAGGTCTTTAGCAACAGACAACATTCTCTCAAAGTGAATTCCGCTAAACGTGTTGAAACAATTCGTTTAATGGTCGTTGCCCGTTTCTGATGGACTCTGGACAATTGAATTCGTCTTGTAATAGACAGAACCAACCTACTGTGTAAATGTGAGTGCACATTCAAGACGGGTCTAAAATTTACTGCCTGTATCGATTAAGCGTTTAGGGATCTTTACGTATATCGCACGTCGAGTGTGAAACAAACATACTTACTCTTCCGACCACCATAAGTCAAGATTTTATTTTGAAAGACAGGGGTTTTTATATTGAGTGACAGCGGTAACGGCGATAATACGATAACCCCAAATTGGCAATCGTCACGACCAAAGTGTGTTTCTAACCTGTAAAAGCCAATTGGATATATTAATCATATTTTGTGGGAGAAAACTAGATCTTATTGGTGACAAAGTGACACGTTTTTCGCTTTTCTAATCAATATTCGGATATCTTATTGTTAGAAGATTTGATTCCAGTTCAATGCCAAGAGTAACAAGCAATTGTGGAACTGTGCCAAAATCAAATTGTATATTTTCTACATTGGAATTGGAAAACCGAATCCAATAATTCTAATTCACACAGCAAAAGAGGACAGTTGACTGAAATTTGGGTTATTGTCATTAAGTATTTATATGGTCACGAGTGGTATACAGATAGTATAACTTCAGAGGGTGTTATCAATTGAAAGGTATCCTGGTAAGCCCGTACAGCAGTTGATAGATTATTATGTAAGTTATAGATAGCATAAGACCTTGTCAACTAACCGCGAAACAATATAACGAATTGTCTGTGCGAGAGGAAAAGTAATCAAGAAAGGTCTTTAAGGATATTTTATATCTGGAAGTGCCATCAAATGATAAAGATTAATAGGACATCGCGGAGCTGGCCGAACTTCTAAGATATCTCTACAAGAGCATCAGCTTGATACTTGTTGGAAAGTAGACCGCTCTTCACATAGGTCATAGATTTCTTCTTTCATCAACGAATAGAATTACGCGCATTAAAGTGTGGATAACTTTTTTCGTGCTGGATATCTTAATCGAGTTCCTTGAGGTGAGTTTCGTTTAATTTTGTTGTAGATGCACTGATTTCAAAGATTCACATGGGTGATTAATCCCATGTAAAAGAGTGTACATGTATGCGTGATATATCGATCTAATGAAGACCTAATCACCATCATTATATAGAAAACATTGATTTGTTTGGCTTATTATATATAATATAATGAGGATGTTTTACATGAATACATGTAATACGGGAATAATGAATCGCTGATTAGATTTTTAATTGGATCATTATGATCTCACATCTTTCAGAAAGTTAAATAATATGATTAATGGATTATACAAGACGTTAATCCATTTTTTTTTTTAGAATTTTCGTTCTGATATGTTTTATCGATAGTTCGAATTTACTTTATAGACCCACTGAAATCTTAAAGAAGCTTTACACAGCTGCTACTTTAAAGGTCTTCAAAAATTTCACCGGACTTATTTACTTCGGGGGAGCCACGGTGGCTAGGTGGTTAAGACGCTGGCTCGCTAGCCTGAAGGTCGGGTGTTCGATCCCTGCATTGGCCGAGAAAGTTCATCTGTATTTTTCGACGTGGTTTCCCCTTGTCAGTGGTGCAGAACGGAGGGCATGACAAGGACAGCTGTCTAGTCATTCGGATGAGACGAAAAACCGAGGTCCCGGATATACATTGGAATGCACGTAAAAGTACCTGGGCAGTTGGAATTCGATTTAAGAGTAGGCGATAGTGCCACTGCCCGGGCAAAATTTCCCTCATAGCACACTGTATGGCGTATGCCTGTCTTCATTAGCCCAGTATAGGAGCAGAACAGTAGGACGTTAAACCCCATTTCATTTCATTTCATTTCAATTTATTTACTTCGGGACGGTCAAAATAGTTTGTATACAAAATCTGAGACAAATCTGCCAGTCATTAGTAAACATACACCGACTTCAACTAATATTAGTAATTTTCGTAGCTTGTATAGTTACGTTTTGAGGTCGAAACAGAATAAATTACCATGTTGGCCTGATCACCAATACTATATTCGATATTGTTGTCGCTTGTACTATAAGCATTATGCATGATTTGTCTCTTTAAAGTACCGTTTAACCCAATCATGTTGATATCAGATTGTTGACATCCGATTGTCCTTGATGTACACAAACATACCAATAGCCTAAACACTGTTTTAAGTATTGTGACTTTACCAAGCACTGCTTGAAAATAGACATAATAATGTAGAAAATAGATTGTACCCTCATTGCAGTGTATTTATAATATGGGCATTTAGCTTCAAGCTGGGTTCTTTCGAGAGTAGGACTATTTGTTACATTCCAAAGAAAATACCTATTATAAAAAGATATTCACGGAATGATGATCTCGTTTGCATTTCCAGGGATGTACCATTTTTATTCTCAGAAACGAAATGAAATGGGGTTTAACGACGTACTACTTTTCTGCACCGACTGGGCTAATGAAGACGGGCATACGCCATACAGTGTACTATTAGGGAAATTTGTCCGGACAGTAGCACTGCGGCCTACTCTTGTGTCAATGGTTCTTTTACGTGCACGCCAAAGTGTACGCGGGACCTCGGTGTTTCTTCCCATTGGAACAACTAGACAGCTGTCCTTGTCAGGCCCTCCGTCCTGCATCACTGATAAGGGGAAACCGCGATGGAAAATCCGGAGGACCTTTGTCAACCGAGACGTCCAGCCCAGTGAACCCGCACCTTACTCACTGAATCACCGTGGCTGCCCATTCTCAGAAAACCACCGTCAACGCTATACGCTACTTACTCAGAGAAGAATGCTACCGTGTGTACACATTCTTTTTATCTACAGATTTCATTAGAGATGGAGTAATATATATAGGTTTTGTAAAGAAAAATGAATTCTTCGGTAATGAAAGGTCCAGAGATGCTTGAAATTAAAAATAAAATGTTTACAATCACAAAGAAAAGGGTACAAAATTATATTTTATAACTTATCATTCTCATTGCTTGCTTTGTTTTGGAACAAGGTGGATATGGCTCCAACCCTACAATAACCGACTTTCGATCCCTGCTGTGTTTCCAGCTGAGAAGGTTATCTGGAACTGCACTTTTGTTTCTTTGTTCATTTACACAATAATTTTTTGGAAGAGTTCAGATCTGACCTCTATTCTAGCCTTTACACCGATTCCGTGTCTTGACCAGGTGTAATTTTAATCCGTTACCATGGTATAAACCAAACCATCCGGTAAGGAAGTGGCAGATTATTTATGTAGTGTGCGCAAACAAAAAGGAATGAAATTTCTGTGTCCCGAACAGTCACGAGAGCCCAGTTCCTTAGCCATCTTCATTAGCCCGGTCGAGCAGAACAATGGGACGTTAAACCCCATTTCATTTCATTTCCAGTTCCTAGGCGCACGAAACACCAATGTATGTGAAGTATGCGAATAGATTTGTGAATAAATGAATGGATTACGATTTATGATCACATATAAGCCAATCTGTTTATGGTTGATTAAGTATTCAAGTCTCTCCTCTTAGAATTATAGAATCTAGTATACAGTTCGACTTATAAAATGATTCGTAAACGTTTAATTCGTAGGTTATGATTCCCTATTATGTGTATGATCTGTATTTGATATATATATATACAGGTCATATGATCAAGTTTAAGTTTTGAATTGTTGTACTGAATATTCTTCATTTTCATTTTAGTTGACAGGAGAAATATTTTCTCCTTGGGTGAGATTATGCACTTATGCACATATATAGGCGGTTGATGGCATTGATTTGTTTGTACCTTGTGGTCCTAGCACCACCATACGGGAGGATTGGTGGCCAAATGGTCTAACGCGTGCGCTGTAGATCATAAGGTCTGTCATTTAGTCAAGTGGCGAGGTTTCGATCTCATACTTCTACGTCACAAGGGGTATAACGGTCGCCTGTCTCTCCTTGTGAGGTTTTCTCAATGACCCCCGGAATCCTTCCACTGCTAAAGACCCCTTCTCGCAACCGAATTAATGAAATAAAATTGTACCATATGTTAGTCCCGAAATAACCTGGTTTGTACTGAAGGACGGTAAACCACATTAAATTAAACCACTAAGTATCGCAAATTGACGAAGCTCGCTAGAAACTAGGAACAAAATAGTTGATCTAGATCCGAACGTATTAAAAAAAAAACTATCGATAAAAAGTCGTCAATATTAAATGTACAGTTGACCTTTCAAGATCTGTCCTTCACGGTAGATCAACTATCAAATCTTTGATGAATTAACCATGTCGGGCTTGACCAATCCTGTTATATGATAATCTTAATAAAGATATACTTTTTGTTATAGTATAATCTATAAGCTATATTAAATCTATCATTAATTATATTGTACAGTGTTATATATAGAACGCGGACTGTATTTTATTGATAATAATCTAAATTAATATATAGCGATATATATATGTCGGGAGAATCGAGTTGTTAAATTATGTTTTTTATTTATGGTTGTTGCAAGCTTTTTTGAAACCCAAACCTGCTCCCTCCCCGGCTTCCGGGGTGGGGGTTGTCTTTAAATCGTCTACATCGGATCTGTGGACAAAGAACTCTATTGAATACATTACAAAACCCAGTTTTTCTTAATTTAACAAAACCACCGTGGCCTTTACTACTCTAACCTTAAATCGAATTAAAATGATCCATGTTATCAATTTAATCAAAACTACCGATATACAAGTATGTCTAGATTTATTGCATATCTAATATTAATGTCTGAACTCGTTGCCACGGATTTTATATAAGATTAGATAATCTAAATAAATATTAATGTAAATGGATAAATCATCAGATAATCCAATCTGCGAATGCCGTAATACTACAAATCGTATTTCTCTTGTGCGTGTTCGCAAGCTGGTTACTTCATCGGTGTAGCATATGCGGTGTAAAGCTGACATAGAAGAATTGTTTCGAATTTTGTACAATTACTGTAGAAATTCACACTTTTAAAATAAAACTCCATATCTTATAACATACTATGCTGTGAATCTGTCAGTATCCTGTCTGCCCGAGATTATCAAATGCAGGTCAAAAGTATCTCTCAATTTCTCTGTAAGTAGTGTAGTGTGCGATAACTAATCATACTACTTTTCATTCGAGGAGCTGATCAATATTTGTTTTACTGTTGTATTTAACGGCTTATGCATACCCTGCTTGTTTGGAACTTCTTTCTAAACTGACATTTACATGTAGTTAGTAGAATAAAATGTTAAATTAAATTCTCGTGGTTTCGACAATAATTATGGGTAGCAGATATAAATCTTTCTTTCGTTATCAACATGCGATTAATAGATTACGTTAAACACAAAAACATCAACACAATTTCATTACTTGGACTACTTTCAATTGTACCAACTGTATTTAATATATATATAATTATATATTTAATTTATTCTTATACAGCGCATTACAATATACAAATAATATCTCAACGCCCTTTACAATGTTGTGGGTAGAAGTTGAAGTAAATTATTCTAACATTGCTAAAAATTTAAATTGATAGTAAACTCTTTAAATAAACACGTTTTTGACGATGATTTAAAGGACTCATATTTTTCAATATTTCTAATTGTAACAGGTAATTCTGTTGTACTTCACAGTTGGCAAGTTGAGTCTGACAGCTTCTGATGATCTTGTTAAACTTTTCGGTGTTTTGATACAAATAAGTTCTTTTAAATACACAGGAGCGGAAGGTTAAAGTTTTAAAGCGACATCTTTGTACAATGGGAAGCCAATGTACGTCTCGAAGAACGGGGGTGATATGTTCACGGAGACGTGTCCGTGTCACAAGGCGGGCTGCAGAATTTTGAATTCTTTGTAGTTTCTTCGGTGCTGTGTCAGGGAGTGCATGAAATAGACTATTAAATATATAACTATATAATGTCGAGACGATGGTGTTTTAGAAATTCTCATGCGTTTGCAAAACTAATGGTTAAGAAGTCTCCTTTATAAAGTGTACTTCATGTTATCTCTTTTACATGATTTAAGATTAACCTGAGTAATGTTCATTACACAAGTTCTTTTAATTTGACAAATGTACCATGACATAACTTTTAATTGTATTAGTTCCCACTAGAGATAAGTGCAGCTTACTATAAAGAATGGCCTTATTTTTTTTCTATTCTATGCTCTTCTATCGACCATGAGCATTTTAATCGCTAAGACTTGGCACATGCTATTTTTTCCTGCAGTAATACAAACTGTATTAGATTGATTCTGGCAACAGGAACAGCCGTTGTATCTTTGTACATGTAATTTGAATTTAGTTTCCACTCGTGCTGAAGTTAAGCACATGCATTAAAACTTAGCCTCAATTACTGTTTTTCGTTTCATGTGGCATTTACCTGTATAACATATGGAGTAATTAGATGATATGAGTGTTATATATCAACTCTAACAATGTTCTTCATTGAATTATTACAGAAAGTCGGCGTATAGCCCAGAAGTGTGTGGAATGAAAATTGCAAGAGCAGAATTTAATGTTATGACGTTAAAAGAAGATGTGTCCCATTTCCCTTAATAACTTAATAAAAATACGAAAAATTATAAATAGATTTAGTTTATAGTCTGATCTGATAGACAGTCCAGTCCTTTGCCGAAGTAGTTAGGGGCTAAACCTCTGTGAATTAGGTAAAAATAAATTGTTGTATTTGTTTGATGAGGCCAGTTCTATACGGTCAAATCTATTAGTAAGTACAGTAGTAAGTACAGGAGGAAACAAAAAACAAAAAAAAAACGCTACAAGATAAACCTGCGGACAAGACAGAATATAGACATTGCATTATTGCAAAATATAAACAAATATCAAATCAAGTGAGTGGATCGGGGGGGGGGGGCAGCCGTAAACGTCCTATGCATTGTACAGTCCCGGGCCTGTAATAGTACAGGCTTCACTCCAAAAAAAAAGAAACAAAAAGAAAAAAAAAGAAAAAATGATGATTTATCAAATAGACGTAACAGGAATAATGTGACCGATCTTGATATTTGTCGTCTCTTCAATGGTGATAGTCTGCAAGTTGACGTCATGAGCCAGAACGCCAAACAATTTTAACAAAAGGGCGATAATCTGGATAGAATAACGGAAAACGCTAAAAAAAAAAAATAAATAAATGTAGTAAGCAAACAGGAGCAAAGCCCAACAACGAGAACATTCTGCTGTACGACGTCTCATTGCATAATGCGTACGTCGACTTATTAACAATTTTCAATTTCATTTTTTTGCACATTTTGTTGACAGTGGAAGACAAAATTGGTTATATCTCATCACTGCCTTTTTCTATAGAAGATTGATTAAATCAACATATAAAGTCCTATAAATTCCTATAAATTTATTTTGGACCCAAATTGGCGATCTAGTAATTTTAAAGCATAACTGAAGCATACATAAGACGTTCAAAGTCTATCCTATAAGCACTTGTTTCTAAAGTAAATATCGTCGTTATATAATATGATAACCAAAACAAATTTGTAATAATAGGCCGTATAAATTAATAATGACATATATATGGTTATTAATTTTTACTTATCTGTTATCGCTATATACAAACATTTATATTAATATATATGATATCTATACACAGATTAAATAAGTATTTAATGTTCTTGTATGCCGATAAAGGTGGTATTGTGCTTGGGAAAAGTTATTTATGTACGTTCAATAGTAATATTTAGATCTGTAATCAAAAACCTTTGTATTAAAGGTCAAAGCTTACATTTATTGTAAACCTGTCCCACGTCACTACTGATTTGGGACTGACGTTCGAGGAGATAACTAATAAAAGACCTTGCAATGGGCTGTGGTTTACGGTGTTCCCCAAAGGTTTTACTTTGACACAATGCATAACCCAAATTTGATCTAATCCAAAATATAAAAGCAGTAGTGACTGATCTGCAATATAATATAAAATTATCCTTTTATTATTGACCTTCACTTGAAGAGGGTGGTGGAGTGAGGGGGAATATGCATGAATATTTATAGGCTCAAAATATAACTGTGGGTAGTAGCTTGTATTGAGTGTTATAAGCGACGATAGATAGGTATCAAATGGGGATGAAAGTATGGAGATCTCTAGTAATTTTGATTCAATAGGGAGAAGTGGTGGGATGTTATATTAGAAAGTACTACTGGCTTTATTGACCATTCTGATGAGACATGTTTCAAGTTACGATTTATTACACTCATCAAAATATTTGTTATCATGCCAAAGTTGACGATATGAAATATATCTACTGGAGCCATTGGTCTTTTAATTTCCTTAAACATACATTATGCAAGAGCTAAATCCTTCTATTGCAGGTCTTTCTTTTGGCCTGAAATGTTATCTGAATTATTAATTAGACATTAATTAACCTATCCAGACCATAATCAACTCTAGATGGCATCGCTAGCCCGCGATCTCTAGAGGATTATGAGCCGATTTACTGCATAACTTTCCTTCACGATTTAACGATTAAATGGATAATCGAGACTATGCTGTTTATCGTACTGACTTTAGTAGTGATGACCAAGGCTAGCCGGAAATTTCAACAGCTTAGTTCTCGGTTCATGGTGGGTCAATTTGAATGAAATTTTCAGCAAGTTGCCTTTACATTATCTAGTTTTTAACTATTATAGTGGGAACTGCCAACTCGTTATCGAATCTCCTATCATGTATCTGGTTCAAATTCTTTTGGGTTTTTTCTAACGCAACACAAGTCTTCTTAGACGAGTTCTTTTTCATTCAAATCAAAAGTTTGATCATAATACAGTTTTGGGCGTTTCTGGTCGTTGAAAGGAATCGTTTGTTCGTCATGATTGGTGTTATCTATGCAGCGGAAGATGACTTTACTGAGCACCGGGAAATGTTTATAATTAGAGATAACCAAACCATGTTCACGCTCATGTTATATATAATCCTAGAAATTACATGAATTATAAACTTTATGACTGAAACCTGGTCGAATCAAACGTGTACCACAGAATGATATTAAGCCCACATAATTACTAGTATACGTTATATAGTGTTTAAAGGTGCATTATGTAAGATTTAGATAATGTATATTAAAAACTTCAGTCAAATTACTTTATTCTGAGCGAAGTTATGAGTTTCGAAGTAAACTTTGACAAGTACCACTACCATGATAACAAACGAATAGAGTCATTTTATTGAGTAACGTCCATTTTAACGTTAACCAATCATATGGCCCTGATGGTCTAATCCATTCAATATCACGACCATCCGATGGCCCAGAGAGTTGACATGTGAATAAATATCTAAATAATAATTTATATAACATTTGAAGCCAGGAATATATCGATTTAACTATTGAATATTGCATCTTTATTTAACTAGCAACTGTATTATAATAAAATGTTTAGTAAAATCCTAAAATATTAAGAAAAATACCTATTAGTGTGTGTCATGGGGACATAAAGGCCAATGCGGGGCTTTTGTTATAGAGTCAGTTTACAAGACCCTTTTCCTAACCCTATCGAACCATAGGTCAAGAACTCACACGGAAACTTTAAATCCAGGCACAGTCGAGTTAACTCCACAAGAAGAAAAAATATATCAACATATTATGGACAACCTAGCCTAAAACATACGCACCATACCATAAGATACCCATATTCTGAAAAGTGGGCCTTTATGTCCATATGATGGAGGCCATAATTGACCTTTACAATTATTTTGCTAACAACCATTAAATGCAATCTAAAATGCACTAACAATAGCAATGCGCGGGAAGCTTCTGTCAGCGAAACAATTTGATTCCGATTTTTTATATAGCATTTGCCACATTTAATTTGAAATAAAGCCCTTGAGATAAGTCATCTAATTTTATTCAGAATTATATTGTTTTTTTCTCCCTGGTTCGTTCTTGTACATGGGTATAATAATGTGTTAGAGTGTATTATATCAGTTAACCAATTTAATCTTATCTAGATAAACTGATAGAGAGAGAGAAGAGAGAGAGGGGGTTTAACTCCACTCGACACAAACTTGGTCATTTCGGGACTAACATATGATTCAATTTTATTTCAATAATTCGCTTGCGCGTAGGGGTCTTTAGCAGTGGGAGGAAACCGGAGGAACCGGAGAAACCCCACGAGGTTGGACAGGCGACACTACTCCTTGCCACGTACAACTGGGGAATCGAAACCACGCCAGTTGACTCAATGACAATGACAAACCCTGTGATACAGCGCGCACGTGCTAACCATTCGGCCATCCAACTCGCCTAGATAAACTGATAATAGATAAAATACCATCTAAAAGAAACACATTGGCTTAAAAAGAAAAGATACATTATTTGATTGCCATTGTCCATGCTTTTTAATTTGAAATTTGCTAGGAGTTGACAAAAAGAAATTGTTTAGACCATTATATTTTTCAGTAGGTTCGAAGATGAATTTTATGCTGATGGATCCTTGACCCCTCAGCGCCCTTGGGGAGGCGGTCCGGGACCCAGTCCACCCCCGGTCCTGAGGGAAACCCCCTTCGAACTTGACAAACATGTAACAAATTTTTGTCGCAGAGCTACTGTCGCGGAAATCAAGTAATATTCTACACGTCAAATATTTAGAGATTTTCAAACTAAACTTAAAGCTGGGATTTTTCTACAAATAACCCTTAATGAAATTCGGAGTCGCGGCATTACTGTTTCTCTTATTTCAACCTTTTAAGTACTATACACGAAAAATGTTTTAAAGTTTTCCTGGCGAACTTGTTAGGATTGTAGAACCAGTCATCAAGAAGCACCCTATCAAAATTCAGAACTATGCTTCGATTTTACACGAGTTTTCGCCAAAGATATGAAAAGCTCTACGGGTAACAGTTATTGGCACTTTTTTCAAATCTGTTAAATTCTTCGCTCATCAATGGTAGGGATATGTTTGTTGCCTGACAATGTTATATTATTTAACTTTGATGCAGTAAAGTTGTAATTTTGCCTTAGTGTTGTACTTGTAAACAATAACAGTGCTAATATCGTCCTCAAGGACAGTGTCTAGACATTCTGATTGGGGAAAAAACCAAGGTCCCGTGTGCATGTTGACATGCACGTAAAAGAACCCTTGACAGTTGTAATTCGATGTAAGAGTAGTTCGTAGCGCCGCTGTAGGTTCAACATTTCACTCATAGCCCTAACCCTTATCTTAACCCTAACCCACAATCCTCGGCAACAATCACGTGCCCTAGCCCTGTTACCATCTCGTGACCTTGACAAAATCTGCAGATGGCCTTAATATTTAGATCTGACCCATAGAACACTATGGCCCCGCACGTCTTCAGTATCCCAGTCGGTTCAGTTGGGTGTTTCTGTGTACTTGTGTGTACATTTATTGAGTTCACACCCATTTACTCCACGACGCTCCAAAATCGCTGTTCTAGGACTAAAGGTTAAGAGACTGCAGAGCCAGAATACAAAAGGAAAGCGATATATTATTTTCTCATTGAACAGATGGTATACATTGGGTATAGTGTATAGTACCCTTGCTTTGGACGTCATTACCCAGAGTTTTGTTTTAAGAGACAAATATAGATATAGAATATGTAAACAAACCTGGTGTACATTAGTGAGGAACAAACTCTACTTGGTGTTATTTTTGCTCACTGTCTACCCATGCGTTTTAAGTGAGTTACTACGAGTTATTTTTAGCCTTTAATCTACTGATTCTTGCTTCTTTTTGTAACACACTTCTAAAGTTAGACGTGGGTTTCGTGTGAAATTCAACGTGGTTCGGTTTTAACTCTACTGTTTGATATGATCAACTTCTCGTGGTAAATTGACCAGAATACTAATATTTTGAAGAAATGCATAAGTTCGATTATCACAATTCGCGACACGATCAAATCGAATTGGATTTTGGTTTAATTAATAAGTGGTTCAAGGTAAGTGGAATTCTTGAAGTACACTGTTCTTTTTTTGTACCAACTTCTAATCTTTATAATATAACGTAGTTCACCTTTCCTTTTTAAAGTTAATGAGGTCCAAATTCGAAATACATTTTATCTAACTGCTTAAGTACTAAGCTATCTAATATGTCAACTGTATAATATTATATCATTATAGACTAAAAGACACGAGCGTTTTCTTCTTTCTGTGTGATTGGCCATTGCTTGTTGGCGTGGCGACATCACCTCCGATGGAACCGGACGATTATATAAGACCTGCGAACAACAACGACAATTGTTCGGGCTAAACGCCGATTATCGGATTATTCATCTTGATTCAGCTCCATATGATCAGCTTTCCCATAAAGATCAAACAGCAATTATTCAGATATACTATTCAAAAAAAGTAGGGGATATTTGATTTTGGGGGCATAATACTAAAATATGCAAATGACTACGAAAAAAGTCACTATAGAACCTAACAGAAGAAACATTTCCAGTTACACGTGACGCCCAAACGCACCAATAGCTACCGCATGGAATGCAGGTGATGCTTGGGATCATCATGGGGGTCCAACCCAAGATTTGCACGACTCTGACTTTGAATGTTACAGTCATTGTGGCATTGAATTCCAGGGTGGAAACATCAGTTTAATTGTTTTAGTGACCAGAAAACAAATTTTGATATGCGTCGGCTTACCCAAAATGAAAGGTTACGTGCCCTTGGCATGCTACAGATCGGCACAACACAGGCGGTTGTGGCGCGGACGATGAATGTTTCTCAGTTTGTCATAAGCAGGCTATGGTCCAGATACCGTGATACACAATCTGTACAGGACAGACCACGCTCAGGTCGACCAAGGGCGACAACTCAAGCCCAGGATCGATTTATCCGTACCTTGGCCTTGAGAAATCGTGTCATCACAGCAAATCAGATCAGCGCTCGTCTTCAAACAGACACTGGTGTGAGAGTGAGTGGCCAGACGATTCGGAATCGACTGCATAGGGGTCACCTTCGCGCCCGACGTCCTCGCGTGATCCCTTGTTTGAGAGATCATCACATTCAGGCAAGACGTCGTTGGTGTAGGGATCGTCAACACTGGGATAATCGACGCTGGAGCAATGTGATGTTTTCAGATGAGTCAAGGTTCACTGTTGATTTTTTGGACAGACGTAGGAGGGTGTGGCGTCGTCGAAACGAGCGCTTCCAAGACGTTAACGTCATCAGACATGATCGATTTGGGGGTGGTTCTGTTATGGTGTGGGGAGGCATCACTGTTGCTGGAAGAACGGCTTTACATGTTGTTGCAGGGCGTGTTACAGGCCAGTACTACCGGGACAACATCTTGGCAGTCCATGTTGTGCCGTTCGCACGACGTCATGGCCGCCGTTTCATCTTCCAGGATGACAACGCAAGATGTCACAGGGCCAGGATCGTTACAGGTTACCTCCAACAACAGAACATCACCACATTACCTTGGCCAGCACTGAGTCCCGACCTCTCCCCCATCGAGCATGTCTGGGACATGCTTGGACAGAGGTTACGTCAACGTCAACAACGTCCTGCCAATGTCCAAGAACTTGCTGCTGCGTTGCAACAGGAATGGGACAATCTGGACCAAAATGACCTTAGACGTCTCATTAGGAGTATGCCACGTCGGATCAATGCTTGTTTGGCAAACAGAGGAGGATTTACCCGTTACTGACTTGGTTGTGATGCTGTGGTAACTTTGCTGTTTGACCCCGGGTATCATTTTACCCTTATAATGGTCAGTCTGTGCCTTACTTAGTCTAACGATCATTTGGAATAAATCGATGAATGTGAACTTCATTTCATTTTGTCATTTGTTTCTTCGTCAGTTTCATTAGGTGACTTTAATAACACTTAAAAATCAAATATCCTCTACTTTTTTGAATAGTATATATACAATTTGTACGTATGTTTATTGAACTCTGAACTGTTTGGTTTATGAATACTAACAGACTTTAAATTTGCTGCAAAAAATCTTAAACATATTATTTTACAAAGTGAAAATGCATTTAAAGAGTTTATCTGAGAAGTTGGATTGGCAAACTCCTTTCTTGACCATCCAGCATTAACATGGCTGCCTGTGGCAAGTTTTCAAAGGAAATTGCTTTGCTGTTAATATTGAATTAATAGGTGTGCTGGTTCTTAATATATCTATGGTATAGAATTAACCAACATTTAATGTACAGTTTTCTGAACGGAAAGATTTCCTGATTAAATTAAATCCACCCCCCTCCCCTCAATTTCCATTAATGTGTACGGTAACAAACGTGAATAAATATAGGTGAATCAAAATACAGTTCATTATATATTCATTTGCACCAATGATTAAGTGTAACATGTTGTCTGGCATCATATAGAGAATAAGTCCTGAATTCCGACAGGTAAAAATGGCAGACGTTTTGATCTGTGATTACTATTACTTTTCCTGTTTCTATTTTTAACCGGCAATTAAGACATAGAATATTACTTTTGTGTTAACAGATTCCTGTGTATATCATCTGTTAATACTCTAAATAATGTTCAAGTCTCTCGTGTTCTTAGCATTTTTTTCTGAGGGTAGACGGCAAGCAAAGAAAATAATGCCATTTGGCTAGGTAGTTTTTAACAGTATATACCTGTTGTTAACCTATAGCCTATCACTATCTGAAGAATAGCTGAATCTGTGTAAATAAGTAGACCTCAGTCTGGAAAACTCATCTCATTAAATTACTAACCTCATCAGTCTAAGGCCAAAATGTTGTATTAGTTTCGACCTTGAAACCCGCCATGTTTACATAGTTCGGCCACAATTAAACCGAAAGTGCAATGGACAAGTACGGGGTCAGAAATTGGACAACCCCGGCTATAGATTATATCCCATCTCAGACAAATACAACGCTATTCTAAAGTTGTTAAAATGTTACTGCGTAGTACCTGTGTCGGCCATTTCTTTTAGATCCTAACTCTAGATGTATGGGGCTTGATTATATGATTTCATTGCACCGTTCAGTGACACATTTCAAGACATGGTGATATCGGAAACCCTATAATATCATTTCTCCTACCATGGACCTTATAATACATTATAAGGTCCATGCTCCTACCGATTTGTCCTAAAATTTCAGATATACCTCAAAGCCATTTTATTATATCCAGAAAATTGGTAATGCTTAACAATTTTTGGTATATTTTTCATATAATTTATTTCTACGTCATCGTTATATCTACTCTTATACATGTATTTATTTCGTTAATTGAGCTGTGTCTCCCGCTTATTACGCGCCAGCGATTTCTTATAAAATTGTAATCAGACTTTCTATCTGGAAATGTCTCCAACATCCGTCACTTCTTTGTTGTACACTAATCACTGTTTACTGTGACTGTTTGATATGTCTTATTACTAAATCATTGAAGGTTTATGTGCTCAGGCTGATTATACTACAGAGCAGCGACTTGGCATTAATGGCTTATGAATATTAGTCTGTCCAATAGAGACAATATTCCCGGGATTTAAATGCTTTGCCTTTCATAAAGCCAATATACTCCCTTTAACGATATTTGTGCCCTTTTTGATTTACTAATCATTAATATTAAAAGGGTACTTTATATTATCTAACGTTTTAAATTAGTAGTCATTCTATCTAGTTTTGAACATGAATAATAGTTCATATAAATACCATTTTCAATCCCAAGTTCTGACTTGCTATTTCGACTACCAGAAGATAATTTCGATCCGTTACCATGAGAAATAAATTACTGGGATTGGACGCGCTTGTCTGAAAAACTCTCTAAATAAAATCCATGCTTCTTAGGCGTAGATTATTTCAGACATACGTAGGTTGGAAGAGACTACTTGTAAGGTCCGGTTTCCTTTATTGACTGATACTTGGTAATTGCAAAAAGAGATGACGGTGCTGTTGCCGATCAATCACCTTTAGGTTGATTATTTTTTCAATATTTAAATTTTTGTTAGAATTATAATTAGATTTATACATACGAAGAATATAAGGAGCTTGATTTCTCTGAAACGTGATAGATTTCAGTATCGTGAAAGAAGTAATATTTTATATGAAGATATAACACGAATTTTGTTTAGTAATGTACATACATGTTCATATATATGATATATGGGGAGGGGTATTTCTTAATTTTACGATAAACTATCAAGTAATACTAACATGACAAGTAGAATGTTTATATCAGAATCATTAATTGGGTTCTTTCGGTACAGGCATGCCTTGCATAATGCTAGAACATGTGCAGCTAAATGTGTTTAATTTTCACCTTTGGTATTCAATAAGGCATGTGTAATTCTGGTATGGTGGAGAGTGTTCTTATCAAGTAAGGTAACTATCTCTTCCAGAAAATGCCAAAGTTTTGTAGGGCAGTGTGGTCGATATGTTATATATCAGAAACAGTATATCTTTTGCTATTTTTCTTCTTGGCTAAATTGCCAGGCGTGTTTTCGTCTAAATCAAATCAAATCTTAACTTCCATTATATAACATGTGCATAAAATGACATACAGTTGATGAGATTGATTTGGAATTAAATTTACATATTGGTAAATTAGTATTTTGCACCCTGGCTTTATCAATTAGCATCAAATTGCACTGAGCCATATGTGTACCGCACGCAATCAAATCGAAGAAATTACTCTCCCAAAAATGTTTAATGCTACTTTTTTTTGTATTTAACGATTATCTTCGTACTGTTATGAATGTGGGATACTAATAGCTGACTATTTTACACCACGAAATGTTATTTTGTTTTAACATGTATATACGTGGATTGGTGTGCTTTGAAAAATTAATGTTTTATCTCGATCTACAAGAAAAATGGTTTTGTCACAAACAAGAAATTTTGAACTCACGAAAGTCCGTGGGATACGGCATTACATCTTGACGTGATTGGCATTGGTATAAATTTGGGAGCATACCATGATCAGAAAGTCTAAACTCATTAATCCAAGAAGATAAGGCACATAATGTGCTGTATGTAGCACTATAGTTTATGAAGCCAACGTGTTTACTTACGGGATGAGACGTTAGATATCCTCTCCTGATTTAATTTATCTCTTTTCATTAGTAAATGGCAGATACAAGAAACGGCCGTGATGGATATTGGGTCCCGGACATAGGTCATCTAACCTATGACAATACGGAAGATGAATTACAGATTCCGGCTTATTAGTTTCTTGACTCCCATGAAAAGAAGGATATAGCTATTCAGCGAGATGGATTTGCCACAAATAATATAATAGTTACAATATTTTGCTAAAAGCTCAAAATTGCATTTGTGTTATCCTACAACTTGTTTTGTTTGTCAAATATTCTATTATCAGATGACAAATATTTAGGGAGATACATAAAACGTCAATCAATTCTATTTGTTACTATTAATTTAAATCGACAAAATTGCGCATAATAATATTACTTCTTAAAACCCTATTGAAATGATAAATAATGGCGTCCTATTTATGCAGTTTCTTTTATCTTTTACTTTGACAAATTTGTTATTTCAAAAATTCCCTATGTAATTAAAACCTTTCCTATGCACTATTTATATTTCCTGGCAAATATTATTACGTATATAATTATTTTAATTCTTAGCTTGTTATGTTTGAATATTTTATTGCAAATTCAGTCTTTTGGCCGACTCGCCCTACGATACCGGCCATTATTGTGACCGTTAGCCAGTTTTGAACACTCGTTTATTAAAAGTACAAATTTTAAAAACTGATCTAAGTTATCGCCGTTAGTGTTTAGAACTATGCAGTGCTATAAGTCGCTGGTCAGATGTGGAAAGCCAATAGGGCAAAAACTCTCCACATCCTCTGCTACATATTTTATTAGTCCTATGATCGTCTAGTATTGTCTCTGGTTATATGTTTATCTACCAGGAATAACAATGCAACGGTTAGTTTCTACATAGTGTATACATAGGTTATAAATTTAGGTTACATTAAAATTAACATGTTTTTCTCTCCACCCCCTAATTCGCAGATCGAGTTTACTGACGGAACACACTACATCACATGGCTCTCCTACAAATCAATGGAGTCTACTCAATCCAGGTGGTGTCTTTTGAATCTCGGCGGACTCTCCCGAATCTACATGATCCTGCTCTCTAAGAATCTAGAGGCTGTCTATGACCGCCCAGAGTTCTGATGGTTTTCTACCCTTGGGTTTCGGCTTTCAATTATCTAATTAGTCAAATATGACGTAATTAATCATAACGATTGGTTACTAAGCTAAATGATGCAATAGTAATTTTCCTATCATAAGTGATCTGGTGATATTTTGTTTTCACATAGAACCAGCTATGTTTACGAAATTATAAATCTTTTTATGACTTCTCTACAAAATGTGAACCCAATAATTAGTGAAAGATATAATATGGTTGCAGAGACCATAGTATTACAAGTGTTAAAATTAACTACGACTCCAGAAAAACGCAGTACGGTACTGCAAAAGCTTTACAGATTTACTGATCAATTGTCTAATCTGGTATGTTTTTGAGAAACCCGAGAAGTAAGAGAAAAAAAAACAGCCATTTAATTTCTTTCTTGCCAAACTTTGATTATTTTCTTTTAAAATCCATAGTTTCTTTACGAAGAGCTACTCAAGTTTAGGTTACCGACCTATCATTCTCCAGAGCAGGAATGTCTTTGTTACAACTGAGACATAATATTCATTCTGACAAGAAAGTTGGTAACTATGATTTTCATTAATACTGCAGTAGGATATTATTTAATAGAAAAGTATTGAAAAGTAGTGTCGGATTTTGTTTTGAAATGGCCATTGTACAAGATACAAGTAGAGCAATTAGTCGTATTTGCACGTATCCCCTTCCAAAAATGTGCTTTTACATGCAGTGCACTTGTCAGGGGATTTTATATCTTTTTTTTTATTGATAATCCTGACAGAAATCTAGAAACGTTGCTGTAAAGTGTCATGGGTTGATTTTGCTCGGTTCCTTGGGCGTTTGATAATGGTACATATTTTTTACCAGAAAATTGTCCCCAAGCGTAACTCATCATGTTCGTCTTGTTCTTTGGAAGTTGAACGACGCTCTTCGAAACATGTCAGTTCATGGCACTATCGACATGAAACTTAGCATGTTTGTTTGTAATTAAAAAAAAGTAATGTACCGAACCAAACTATGAACGGATAGGGATGTCCGGGCGAACGTGGAAACTCTGAATTTAGGTGCATGGTAAAATATTTTGTGCTCAGAATTCTAATTGCTCTGAATGATTGGTTTATTTTGATGTGAATCTATATAACCGAAAACTGTTAAGAAAATAGTGGGTACTTCTGTCTTTCACGCTAGTAAATAAACACACATGTCGGTATAAAGGATTTAGACGGAGAACTGATATTTACTTTTCTAGCAGAGCGTGTAATCGGGTGTCTGAAACAGGTGAATTATATAGCCATGGTTCCTGCAAGCGGTATGGTCAAAGTATGGCATCATCAGTAACCCACGCATTGTTGTTTTTCTTCCTCTCTATTCTATAAGAGAAGAAACATCGGTGTGCGGATGAACAGAACAATTACTATTTCACAACACGTGTTTCTAACGTCCTGGTGTCTGGTCGTATTTTGTTGGAACCCTTCTCGACTGACAGAAATTGGGTTGAACATTCGCTCAACATAATTACATCCTTATGGAACTAAAATATTAATATTTTACTAGCCCAAAGGGCGCTATGACAGTAAAGATTAGTTCTTTTTAATCCAATGGAATACCTGGTCATTTGTACAAGTGGGGGTGGGGATACAAATTAATTATTTTCAATACTCTCGGCAGTAAAGAATAGTTTGGGTTTCACGACGATGGGTATAGGGACATTTTGATTAGAGCCAAGGTACAATTGAAGGACGAACATCAGAGAAGGTAAAAAGAAAGGCAACATATGTCTATAGCTGACATAAACTTCATCATTCAAGTAGCCGTTATATTGTATTACCTAACAATAGAAATAGAATAGATGACTTAAAGGTCGTTTATATATCATTGTATTCAATAATATGGGTGTTTAATACGGGAAAGTAAAGACTTAATTTGGGAAATTCACAGAATTCTTGATAAATGGATCAAAAATCAATTACATTTGGATAGAAAAATACGAGTGCTGGTTTCCATTTATTTTTCTATACGGTTCCCTTTGAGGTGTACACAATCTTGCTAACGATGTTGCAAGGCCTAGATGCCAGTCAGAAAGAAATTTTCTTTAGTCACCCAAAAAAAAGTCATTAACAGCTATGCCATCACCATTACTAGGAAAATGACGACCGTCAATGAGTTCGAAGCCACAGATTGTCACGGGACGTCAGTAATCTGGAACATTTCTGATCAGCGTCCAAGAGCTTTGGCACCCATCTTGCAGAAACTTTTGTCATCCCTGACTCGTTGGCGATAATGTGCTCAACCCTCTCATGAGAAATGTCCACAACACTGGCAATATGTCGAGTGGTCACTCGTCGATCAGCCATCACCATGTCATGCGTCCGGGTAATGTTTTCTTGAATGTTTGCTGGTGATGGCCTTCCAGGGCGAGTGTCATCGTCAAGGCTCTACCTGTCACGCTTAAATTCCGCAGCCCACTTCTTTACCGTGGAAAAGGAATGGGCATCATCCCCTAATGTGGAGACCTTGTCGGCATGTATTTGTATTGGGGTTAGTCCTTTCAGTTGCAGGTACTTGATGACTGCCTAATAGCCAGTTTTGTTCATTTCTGGTGATTCCAATGGATAAGTTCAAATGATGGTCTGGTACGAAGACAATAATAACACTACAGTTGCAGTTCTTACGTCTATGATTCATTGAATGATTGTAAGTCTTGTTGACAAAAGTTTGTTTCAGTCCAATTGATCTATCCTTTTCAGGCTTAGAACTTTTCAGCCAGCCCTGGTATCGTTACGACAACTACCAAACAATCCATAACGAATGAATGATGATTGGGGTTTAACGCCCTATTTTCTGCAATTGAATTCCAACTATCCAGGGATCTTTCACGTGCACACCAACGTGTTCCATCCGAACGACAAGACGCTATTCCTGGCCAGATCTACACATTTTTATAATTATGTCGTAACCCGGTCCTTTGGTCTGTCGGTACGTCCGCCAACTAGTGGCTTGTGACCGCGATAGAGGCTAGAGTTTTTGACGGATTCTTTTCAAATTTGGTGTGACGCATTGTGGTCATAAGAGGGCGAACATTATCCTCCTTTGCCGAGACCTTGTGAACGCGATAGAGGCCGTAGTTCTTGACAAATATTGTTCTGATTTGTATTGTCCGAGATTTTCAGTGGTTCAGGATAGAGGGCCTGGTAAGGGACATCGTATAGTAGTTCGAATGGGGTGAAAACCCGAGGTCCCGTGTACAAATTAGCTTGCACGTAAAAGATACCCTGGCAGTTGGAATTCGATACAAGAGTAGGCCGTAACGCCGCTGTCCGGGCAAAATTTCCCTCATAGTACACTTTACCCAAGTCGGAACAGAACAGTGAAAGTAAACCCCATTACATTTCATTTAATGGATCTTTTACATATTTGGCTTGAAGTATTGGGGTCATCGATATTCATAATCCGCACTCTTCAGTTCAAGAGTTATCCCTACTTTGCCGTGAGGCTATAGGTTTTAACAGATTTTTATTTCAATCCTATATCCTTATCAAATTTGCTCAACATCCAAGTTTTTCTTTCGGATATGCTGCAGTTGAAATAATGCTGCTGTGTGGCTATCTTACTATATATTCTTTCTAGCATTATTTAGACATCCTCAGAGACCTATTAAAGACAAATTTGAAAGCTGATATTTTCATTACGCCATCTCACTGTTTTGTTATTGTAATACAATATAAAGAATGGGTATTGTTTAGTTATTAATTAATTACACTCTCTAGAAAGTACATAACGGTTGTTGTTTGTGGGTTTTGATTCTCAGTTTTGTTTCTTTTTTCCCTCTGTTTTAACAACATCATGATGAAGGACGAAAGGAAAATGGCAGCTGATTTTAATCAGATTGGTGTTCTATATGTAGGCTATGCATATAATTGCTACAGTGGTGTTGAGTGTGTTAAGGTTGTTTAAATAATAAAGATCACGGTAAATGATGTGGCGACAGTGGGATGTGTACTAAAATAATAATCACAGCTACACGTGGCAGGGAATGCTACTCTTTTCGAAACATCTCTAAAAGATGTGTAGTCGTGCGTTGTATTCACAGTTTTGTATTTAAATCGACAGAGGTTAAATTTTGGCATTTTCACGTGGTCTTTATATGCTTTGCCTTCAAGCTCAAACTCCAGTGGTATTAATAACTTATATATATCTGAAAGAAACAATTCTACAGTCGGTTAGATTTAATTTTAAGTAGCCATTGAAAACCGAAGTATTTGTCCATTTAAATCAACATTTATGTTGGGATCTTACCAGGAAAAGGTGAGCTTCTGATATCCAATATTTCAGACAAAAAAAAACATTTTACCATTGGTACACGAGTCTTGCACCATAATGCGTTTCAGTGCCATTTGTAACAATGGATTCGAAGAACGAGGCTAGAGACATTCCACAAGTCATGTCAAACGGTGATGCTATATTCTTATCTGGAGAGAGAGAGAGATCGGGTTTAACGTCCACTCGACACAAACTAGGTCATTTCGGGGCCTTATCTGGAGAGCACGCGCAAATACTATTGGTGTAGCCTGGAATAACCAGATGCTACAGATTGCCATTCGATTTAGACTTCTGGCGTATTTCACCAAACATAACTGATTTGAAATTAGAGTAAACACCGAAAGGATTGAATTTACACCATTTTATATACATTCATATTACATTTTTATATGCGTTGCGACCCATTTGTGTCAATTTCTAGATCCCAAATATTAGCGATTTAGCTCCTTTAAATGGAATGAATAATGATCGAGATGCCTGTTATGTAAACAGTTGTCTAAAGGGTATACACGGAGAATTATATAGATCATGTGACATGGTAGATTTTATTATAAATAATAATTTACTTTATTATAAACATGACAATAAACATAGAGATTCTTTAACTTGACAAAGGGCGCAGTCATTATTGAACTGATATAATTGACACCGATTTCAATCCTTGAATAGATATCGACACAATAAAGAAAAACTTGAGACCTACACTAACTGTTTGGATAGTAATGTAGCCCATTTAATAGGTTAGGCCAATGCCCTGAGAAAATACATAGGCCCCTACACGCCTATTGGGTGAATAAATAATTTAATGGAAACGTATATTTTCGCATGGGCAGTGGGGGTGTCATTGAAGACATTGCATCGGTTGAAATAGTTTGCTCTGCCCTCTTTTATTTCAAAATAAATGTTAGGTTGTGTTGTACTATCAACCAGGAACCAGTCATCTTGGATTTGTTACGTCATATTAAAAATTGAAGTTCGTTAATCGATGCGCAATTGGCCAAAGAGCGAGCATGATAAGTTTCATATCGATCGTCCACGTATTAGAAGACACTTTCTTTTTTTCTAAAGAGCGTCGCCCTGAGTAGAAGAGTCAAGTGCATATGGAAACAGTCCCTAGTTAAAAAGATCCCGCTCACAACCACCCACTCAAATACCGACGATAAAACTGTCAAATAAACTTATATTTACAGATACGCTTGAATAAACTGTATGAGAAGTTTAAATTTCGGATAATATGCACATATAAGATCGGTTTGAACGTTCAAAACATTACTTTTACCTAGAAATGAATATACCACTTTTATGGAACACTGATCGTTAAATAAAACGGAGAAATGGAATTTATAAATTAAGATATTTAAAGTAGGCTTACTGGTGGCATTATAATTGCTGAAAACTAAAATAGAATAAATTGTCAAGTTTTGTCAGTAGATTAATTTTTATGTCATATTATGTGAAGGTTTACTTATTTATAATATTTATAATATTTTAGAATGCATTCACTTTTTTAGACTTCATATTTTCAGTAGAATTTAATTACACTCTAGTCTATTCCACTTGTCAAAGTTCAAACCCGAGAATTATGTATGAGATTATTTTGGGGCTCACCCTGTCATGGTGATTAGCCGAATGATCGGTTAGTGTGTCCTGACAACAACGTCAAAACATAACGGTCAAATCTTATTACGTAATGGGTCATTATTACAAGTAATTATTGCTACTAAACATTAGATTAACTAATAATTACCTATTGAGTAATTGATATAGGTGTACACTGTATCGTATACATGTGTATTTCTTTATGTTAGCAAGACTCGCTGGTAAGAAATGTGAATTAGCATTTCTATGAAAGTTGTTAAATACGATAACAGGGAAAATATTTATAGCACATAGATTACATGGATAACATAGATTCAAAGTTTGGATTGAAAACGCAAGGATTTAAATCTGGATATTACCGCTAAAAGAGGTAAGGTATTCAACTAAAAGACACTATTTTGAGATGTTTATAAAATACATAAATGAACTGGTCAGCATCTTAAATAAAAGTCAAATGACAGAGGTATCCGTTACGGCATAATAAGTCCGCACGGTATATTTCATGTCTATGCTATGGCCATGGGTCGGATTTAATGTACCGTACTGGTATACTTCGGTCATTTCAGACTATCATACATGCGGAGTTTTGTTATTCTAATGATTATCTGTGCAATGGTGGTCAGGCTCTAGCTGACATTCCACATAATTATAGGACTACTCTTCTTCGCTTTGAAGTGGTTGCCATTCATTCTTTTGGGCGCACTACCGGTACCGAAAAGGGTTTTACATATAGCCGCGACGTTTTCCTATTATTTTCAAATGCATTATTATTATCAAATTCTTAATTAATGTTCCCATTTACCTACGGTTTACCACTCTATTATTTTATCCTCCTATTAAACTATTCAGCCATTTCTGTACCGTAATTTAGAAGAAGGAAGATCCAATTAATAAGAATAGACTTTGTCGGTAGATGTTAGGAATACGATAGCCTACAACTTTTTGGGAATTATTCCCTTATTTCTTGAGAAGCTTCCCTTATTGGTGTTTTTATTTTCCATTTTGCGCGAAGTCTTTGACTAGCCCCCGGAATCATTCTGAAATTTCGTTTAAATTGGGAATACACATGTATTTTTGTAGTAGTAGAATAATCAGAGAGGTACGGTACCACCTTGATAAGGGGTGATTAATTGCTGTGAAACAGATTGGTACAGTGATAAGTTTGGGAAGATGTCAATGACGTCATTGTTTTCATTACGAGGCTAATAAAGATGGTGGGAATGAATTTGTTTGCAAAATTAACTTCAATCATTCTTATTAATAAAGAATTATACTAGAAGTCTTCGGTTTCGGTCAACGACGACGCAAAAGGTTTTACCAATTAAAAACAAATTTTAATTTGAATTATCAGTTAGCTAGAGTGGATAGTCTAGATATTGTTAATGCTATTTATTAAACTTTGAAGATCGAAGACGTCGTCTGCTGCTGTGCTAGCAGTAGGCTAGCACTCGCGTGTAAAAGGCCTTCGGTCGGTTACTCACAGTAAGCATGTCTGTAGGCTCGGCCTAGTCTAGTTGCCTACCGACCTAGATAAGGCCAAAGGACGGGCTATATAAATTATAGCCTACTTAACTGCTAGTAGTATAGGCCTAGCCTAGGCCTACATAAACATTGTTTTCTGATTTTTGGCCATAATTAAGTTGGCATATTTGCACTGTAATATATGGTGTAGGCCTACTGCACCACACATAATTTACACAGAAGCAAATACATGGACAAGACAGCATACTCAGTAACCGCAAATAAACAAACAATTTAAAAATCCGGGGGGGGGGGGGCTAGACTGGATAAAAATATTGTCAATGAACAAATACAATGATTCATTTGATAGCCATAAAAAAAAAGGATTCATATTGAATTTCAAAAATTTCTAATTCTAGATTTTGAATGTGTTTCACAGTTACTGTACTTTAATTTCTTATGACTGTTGTTAACACTTGTGAAGAGGATACGGTCAAAAATGGCAGTGGTCCAGTGGACTTTGAAAATGTAATTGGGATTTTTCATTCAGTCATTGGGGCAGAAAGTTGAACCCTTTTAAAATAATATATATTTCGATCATAAATCAAACAGTTATCTCCCCATATGTTTCCAGTTATTGGTCTATTCAACTTTTGACTTCTATTTTTAATGTTTGTGAATGCGACAGCGGTACAAAGCTTTTTAATTTTTTAAAACTAGTGAGGTTTTGTTGAGCAGTGCTGTGTTACCTGACAATGCAACAACATTTTATTTTATTATTTTATTCCTGCTAATCTTTATTTTTAAGATCACTAGCCTTTCTTGTTAAGTCATGTGTGTAACTTATTAACTAATAAAAGCTTAATTTATAATATGGAGATTAGTGGTTTAGCTGTGTTATGTCATTACAATAATTGAAAAGAATACAAACTAAGTAATGAGCTATTTCAGTTACATCTAGCATAATCTTGTGTTTCTGCCTACAATCTCATTAAGGCTTATTGTCAGCAATTTTCAGTAACTAAGGATTTTAATTTGTGATAAAAGAGAAGTTTATTTAAATTAGTCCCCAAAATGATAATGGATTATGGTATGATTTCTTTATTTTATGCTAATATTTTTATCATTAGTTATTAGCAAAAAAAAGTGCTGTAAGCTTGCTGCTTGGATGTTGGTTTTCTTTCTTTTAGTGCTCTTTATTATGAATCAATGTCCATGCAATAATATTTGATTTTAAAATTAATGTAATGAATGAATTTAAACATTTACGAATTGTCTATTTTATCATTTCAGAACGTGCATTATTTCCTGTTGTGGATTATGAGATTATAAAATGTATCACTTTACAAATTTTAGTCGGGGATATGTTGCAGAGTTTTTTGTCAACGAATCAGATATATGTAAAAGCTGGCTTTTACTGCCAGCAGAAAATCTGTGGCCAGAATGGTTGAGGGGTGTTCTTTACATTGCTGCATTAATATATCTGTTTATGGGAATAGCTATTGCTTCAGATGTATTTATGTGTAGTATAGAAGTCATAACCAGCAAAAAGAGAATCATTTCGTATTATGATAATGAAAAAGGCCAAAATGTTGAACGTGAAGTGTTACTATGGAATGAAACTGTGGCAAATCTGACATTAATGGCGCTTGGCAGCAGTGCCCCTGAAATTCTCCTAGCTACAATTGAAACAGTGATAAACTTAGGAAGTGAAAAACAAGAAGATGCCTTGGGTACATTCACTATTATTGGAAGTGCAGCATTCAATTTGTTAATTATCACTGCAATTTGTGTTGTCAGTGTAGATTCCCCAGACATAAAAAAAATTCGTGAATTAGGAGTGTTCGTATTAACTTCTATCTGGTCAATATGGGCTTACGTATGGATGTTATTGGTAGTTTCATATATAACTCCGGGTGTAGTTACACTTTGGGAGGCATGGGTGACTTTAGCCTTTTTCCCAATATTTGTTATTATGGCGTATCTTCAAGATCATGGATGGAGCTGTGCTAAGAAAGTTGAAGGCATTGAAAATGAAGATGATGACTCTGGAGTAAGTACACTATGTCCCGAAATATGTGATTACATCAAGATCTACAGTTCCATTTGATGT
Source organism: Patella vulgata (assembly GCF_932274485.2). Classification (NCBI taxonomy): domain Eukaryota; kingdom Metazoa; phylum Mollusca; class Gastropoda; family Patellidae; genus Patella; species Patella vulgata. The sequence continues at coordinate 50,928,842 of NC_065882.2, read as the reverse complement.
GGACATGCCAATGGAATTCTTTCCAGATAGTATCCACACAGTCCTGACAATAATAATATTTATTTTCATTTTATTTACTTTTTGCTTTTAAATTCTCACTTTATCATACAATTTATGATATGGTTCAAATAATGCTGTTGATTGCAATTGATTATTTATTACTGACAGAATGTGAGTGGTTGCTGAGGAAAATAGTCTCTTTACACAGACTTATCAGAGTGTCATGGCAAATAGTGATGCGATTGAGATGGCTATGGTACATATAGTATCATTTTCATGAGTTGTACTATGGAAACAATAACTTAGGAACCCCCACCTGGATCTGCCACTGCTGTCCTCTTCTTTCTAGCCCAACCACACTTCACAAGGAGACACTGATTTCCTTTTCGTTAAACCCATTTGTGATCATGTCTCTATGAATTTTTCAGATTCGTATTGTGGATATGAATAGACATGGTTCTTTAACTGGTCATGTTCCCAAAGAACTTCAGGTATTAGAACAAGAAAGAGCACACAGAATGAGGTAAACAAATAAGTTTAACTTGTAAACTTTACCGAAGAGATGAACGTTACAGGACTGTATAACATGCATGCTACAATATTTAATATTTTTCAACTCAGTTTTAACTTTCTCAGTTATCTACTTTTTTTTAGACTTTTGTTTTACTCTATGATACTATAATCAGAGTAATAATCTTTTTGGCTAAAACACAGTATTTGTGACAAAAGTGTCTCATCACTCATCAGGGTGAAAAAATAAATTTTCTTGCAGTGCCTTGGAATTCTAAGTATCAATAGTTCAATATTTTGGTTATTAACAAATACTTTTTTGGCTTCAGCAGCAGTTAAAAAATACACTTTCTTGTAGCTTTTTAATCACTGTATGGTTATGAACACTACAACAAAATGTCGTGTCAGTCAGTAACCTTTAAATAGTGAAAAAATCAACTTCAAATTCAAATGAATAAAAAAATATTTTATATTTTAAAATTGCACATTGAAAAGTATAATATTACTGAAGATCACATTTGTATTGTAAATTTACCTTAAGATATAACGCCATGGTTACGGACACTACAGATTAGTCATCTTGCACTTTTAAGCTTTTTAATCTTTTTAATGCCCAAACATTTAAACATGTGATTCATGAATGCTATGATGCTACAATATTTCAAACATTGATCAAAAGTGAGTCTTAAAATCAATAGCCATTTGTAAGTTGAAAAGTTTTCACTATTTTCAGTGTTTTTCTACTTTTTCATGCACATAGCAAAACATGTCCACGGTGATTCTGGTAATTTGACAGGAACACATGTTTTTGTAAGTTAGTCATAACTCCCTTAATACAGTGTCTATTTGTATAATTTAACTACCAAATTTTTTTTATAGGAAATGTTCTATAATCATGTTTTTATATCCTTTCCAAAAATGTCACAGAAAATACATTAATTTGAGTTTCAAAATACAATTTATTGAAGTGAGACAGCATAACACCTAAAAATGGCTATTTTTGGGACATATTTATTGCCATAACTCAGCAACGAAGATATATTGACGTGAAATTTGGTGGTCATTAGTAGAGGTCATTATTACAAATGTTGAATATATAAGAAATGGTCTGTAAATGCTGGAAGTTGTTTCCAAACTGTAACAATATAACATCAAATAATTGAAAACTGGACAAATACTGTGTTTTACCTGTTTTCTTTCATCATATTATACTTACACATCATTCTGTTGAAGTCCTAATCTATAATTATAAGATTGATACTAATAATCACCACTTAACATTTCTTTACTTTTTAAAACACACCACTATCAATTTTCTTTTCTTATAGAGATGTCAGTTTTTTTATCCGGCAATAGACAGGGTTTCAGATATCTTATACAATTATAAGAATATCTTTTAGTAATGTTAACTTTATGTTTCAACTGACTTCTTTAGTGCAAACTGTTCCATTTTCAGTATTGCAAGTTTGAATCTTGACAAAGAAAGGTAAGTTTCTGTAGCACCCATAGCAGGTTTTTGAAGGTGGTTGAAGTTCATTTTTTTGTAGATTTTCTGTAGATATATTTTATTAAGTCTTTCATTATAAAATTCTTTCACATTTCAATTTAGTCAAATAGTCGAATATGCTTGTGTAGTTTTCTTGGTTTTGATTCTTTTGCAGTGTTTTTGGAACAACAGATTATTACATGTAGGTTTTCTTTTTCAATGTACTAATGGTAATGATTTCAGTGTCACATGTAACCTATACAAACATCTGATAGAAATTAGACCTTTGTCTTAGATTGACTAAATATTGTTTTTTGTTCAAATTAATACTTTCAACAGCACATATCAGAGTATAAGGTAGCACACTATTTTTGGAATCAAGAAATGCAGTATATTGAAGCCATATTCTTTGATTGAAAGCTTTTTTTATTTAATGCAATCTATTATTACTTAGCCAAATTAGCTACTAGCTATTAGAAATCTTTAGTATATAGGACAGATGGCTAATACAAATGTTCATAGATAAATTGGTAAATGATACTCTAGTAATTAATAAACTTTTTAAACCACTGTAGTTCTAGTAACTTTGAGTGAAAAAATTTTAAGGTCCCCGACCGTTATATTTAAAGTGGTACTCTATCTTTTTGCTTTTTGGAATTAAACAGATAATGTTACTGTCATAAAATAAACAAAACTGCTGTTAATTTCTTACTTAAAGATGCATTATGCAAAAGTTCCTGAAATGCCATTTCCTGGTCAGAAAACACTTATAACATGAGTAAAATTGAGTACTACGCTTGGGTATTCATGTTATTTATTAAGAATTTTGCAAGAACGTACAAAGTATTGTGAATCTGTGACAACTTATGAAAGTGATAATTACATCATTTACATGGACGTATATCTTCGATATACACGTATTGTTGTGGTGAATATACATAAATTTGCAACTGGCATAGGTCAATATTATAGAAAAAGTACAATCTAAGCAGTTGTGGACTTTAATTTGATGCACAATAAAATATGTGAAAACATAACCTACTGGTAAAATTGATAAAATTCATTATTTTTGCCCTGAGTGCCAAAGTAAGAGTACCTCTTTAAATTGTTTTATAAGAATAAATCTTTTTTTCTTTTGGTGTAGGTAGATAGAATAAGCTTATATTGTTGCTTAGCATGCACTGCAAGTTAGGCAGCATTTGCACTGTTTTTCTGTTTATTCACCACTGTTTACTTTGCTGTGTCTTTAGAGGTCTAGTAGAGTTGTTTTAGCTCACATAGGAAATAATAATGGAAGTAAGCACCAGTAAGTTGTATTTTAGTCAAGATTGGAATTTAATATCCTCATCTTATTAAACGTTAACTATCAGTTTGCCTTTCTGATCAACAATGTCAAAAATTGTTGCTAAGTGGTAGTTGTATTTTTTAGTATTCTTTCTCTTTACTGCTGATAACAGTGTATTATTACTACAGTACCAATATTTTCAAATTGATCAGTGCAGCTTTGTACACATGATTTTTTCAGTACTACAAACTCATTGCAATCATACCTGTATGTCATTTGTCATTCAATTATGGAAGACCATGATCTTTTCCTTCAGTACTACAAACTCATTGCAATCATACCTGTATGTCATTTGTCATTCAATTATGGAAGACCAAACAGTTATTGATAGTTGTTACTGCTTATTATCTATGTTAAAATCAGCTGTAACAATTACCATAGAAGTTAGGAATAAGGGACTTTTGAAAAAACATAATTGTTTAGTCTTCTATACAATATGTCATAAATTCAGGATATATTTAAATTGTGAGCACTTCATTAAATAGGAGATATTTTCAAAATGATTATTTAATTCAGATGTGATGGACATTAAACATTAATTATGGAATGCAAGTTCAGGACAACATTACTCATTAGATTCTTAGTACATGTTGCATTTACACAGCTAATTGTTAACAATTTATTCTTTCACAAATTAATGCACGAGTTTTCAGTAAATAATTGAGACTGCCATATGTAAAAAACTGTAAGGTTTTGAATGGATCATTATTATTTACAGTGGATTTTAATGCTATTTTAAAATTTGCCCTATTTAAGGAAGAGATTAGCAGAAAAGCTACATGGTGGACATAGTTCTCAAAATACATTAAATGAGATCACTGACAATGATTCCACACTGAGGTAACCAAGGGACATGACAACTTATACATTAACCAAAATTTTGCAGGTCTATAGATAATAACGAATTAATACTAGGGTACTAATCTTAATCTAGTAATCGCTTTATGTAATCAAACTAACAAATTTAACATAAATGATATAACCCTGACTGTGTAACTGCAACGTGAATATTATCATGTTATGACCATTAATAATACTGACATTATTCGCCTACTTGGTCAGCATGAGATATAAATAACTATTACAATTACTGAATGCAAAATCTCTTGTCTCAAGGATTTCTGGATGAGTCAGATATTGAAAGAAAATATGTATCATAAACTTACTTGAAGTCAAAATAGTTTGATTGTACATTAGTTTAGCATTAAAAGTAGCATTGATAATAGGACCAGACATTAGGATGATGAGTTAAAAAAAAAAAAGAAAATTTTTAGACGATGTGGTCGTATATTGCCATAGGTCCGGCATCCACTCTATTGAATTAAGATTTATACACAGTGTTTCAGGTCAAGCTTATTGATTTTCAAAAATTTCTTATATAATTATTGATCACTTTGAAAAATCTTGTGGATGTTCTAGAGACTAAAGTTAATATCCGATAGACTTTAAATGAACACACAGTCATGAGACGAAGAAGCCTGTTGATTTCAACAATTTCCGATAATTACTGCCTGAGTTATGGCCCTTGATCACTTGAGAAATCTTCAGGACGTTTGACGCTCTAGTGGCTAAAATTAATAGCCCATTGACTGTAAATTAATACACGGTGTTTAAGGTTAGGAGACGGAAATGTCGATTGGTTTTTCAATGATTTCTGATAATTACTGCTAGAGTTATGGCCCATGGTCACTTGAGAAATCTTGTGAACGCACTAGAGGCTAAAGTTAATATAAATTTATACACAATGTTTAGGTCATGAGACAAACAATCGAAACAAATTCTAATGATTTTTGATAATTACTTAATGGGTTGTTAGTTTTTAGTGTGTTGTAAATGCTTTCATTACTAACTGCCGGACGACTAAGCTGCTGTGGGCATATGTTTTGTTGGCTGGCAACCTATCTTTTAATTGACTTCCCTCAGAATAAACTATAGAACTTTGAATCTTGCATTGCATGACATAATTATTTATTTTGAAAAATTAGTGAAATTGTGATGATCAAATGGGTTTAAATTTGCTCTTTAGTGCCATATTCTTTTGTCTTTTTCTGAAAGTTTTGTCTAAGTATACTGAGATATATAATATAATCAATACCATATGTAGACCTACTGGCATTACAATACTCAGATTGTCACTGGTCATCAAATGTTTTATTATTTTAAGTTTTGTACATGGTAAGCTACATGTTGTCAGCACTCAGTAAACTAAATTTAGATGGACTAGCCCATTTGGTCTATTGAGTCTTTATGTTCATTTAACATGCTTATGACATTCATTCATTTATTACACAATTCCAATTGCTTCAAATTTGCTGCCATTAATAATATAGCCAAGTGTATTTGATTTCTAGATCAGCAATTGCTTGTATTTCTTTTTAATGAAACATAATTCATTTAATGTAAATAGTTGTATAACCTTACCTTTAGTTTTGAAATAAATACTTAATAAATGTATAGTAAGTGTCCCAAAAAGATACTTTTCTGACAGCTTTTAATACCTTTATTGACTTTTTTTATTTATAAGTATATTCTGCAAACAAATTAAGGAATTGAACAAATGAGTTAAATTACTTATATGTGTGTAAATTAATTGTTTTCAAGGCTGAAATCTGAATCACTTGGTGATGTGGAACTTTTTGAACCTGTTAGCAAATCGGGTATCAGTCCAGAACTTTCTGATTCTGAAAGGTACATAGTGTAGAGTAAGATGCACGTTACTTAATAATGCCAAGAATTTGGCATCTGCTTACACATATAGAGAATGATCAGACTTATAGAGAATGCTGACTGCTGTACATGATTGTTTTATTATTTACATTGTTTTATCATTGCAGCACTTTTAATTAGTTTAAATTAGTAAATATTAATGTAATATTTTTATGTGTGAAGAGAGTGATGTATTATTTTTTGAATGCTGTAAAGGTGTGAGTGATTATTATTTGTGATTTTTATGGTTAAAGATTAAAATTCTCTAGATTCATATTTATATACACATTCCCGATTTTACTTTCCACTTTGAATGTACATAGCATTTCTTTAGCTTTTACATCTACTGCTATGAAGGGGTTCTTCTACAATACAGCTCATAGAAATTTAAATTGTAAAGTGCACCTGCTTACGGTATACAAGTTGCAACCTTTTCAAACATTATAGGCCTATATGGTGATCAGAGATGTGTAGAATTGAATCTTGATCATGTAAATATCAGAGCTTTTGCTTTGTATAGCAGTGATTGTTTTTTAAGCCGCTTGATCGAGCTCGTACCAGGCATAATGGGCCGGAATCTCTATCGTGGAGAGATTTTGTCTAGCACCGGACAGCTGAAAATTGCTTTCCATATTTTATGTCATTGACAATGGTCAGAAGTCATTGTGTATGTAATAAGTTCTGGAGCTCTATAAATCTTGTACATACATGTGCCTTTTATACATGTATGAATGAAAGGAAACACTCTCCCCGAGTCCTTATGGTATACCAAACTGGGAGAGCCTTTTAAGAAGAGAGAATTTTGACTTTTGCAAATAGGAAAGCCTTTTTCATCTCACCAGACAAATATAGAAAACAATAACCATGCAAAATAAATTTATTGTGCACTCCTTGATAATGGTACATATCTGCTATGCTTATCAAAGTCTTCAAGTATTTTAGTGAGGTTGGCATTTGTTTTGGATTTGTTACCATAATGAAATCTTCTCTAAAGAATATTTTAGGACTTTGCAATATATACACCCTTTATTTCTACATTATTTATTTTTTAAGTGTTCCAAGGTAGTGGTTATTGTGTACTGTAGTGTTTTTTTAAATTGCATGTGAAAATGTGTCATTAATGTAATTGACTTAGTTTGTCACTACAAACAAGCTGATTTTTTTGACTATTTGTAACTAGTGCTATACTAGTAGAATTCTGTAATAAAGTTCAGGGCTATTTGCCATAAAACAGTAATAAACCACAAAACTTCTATTTAAAGATACATTATGTAAGATTTAGATAAAGAGCTAGATATTCTTGCTATAATAGTTCAAAAATAGATAATGCAAAATGAATATATTAAACAGTTCATTCAAATTGCTCTATTGTCAACGAAGATATTAGCATTTGAAGGTTTGACAAGATGTGTTCATTAATTACAACCACTGTACTCGGCTTCTCCATGTTTAGATTAAATCAAAATATGGCTGAACCATTCTTAAAATATCAGAGATATAAGATGTCAATACAGACTTGATTATGGTCTTGTCATGTTAAAACATGTAACATTTCAGGCCTAAAGAAACACCTGCAATAGGCAGATTTAGCTTCTGCATAATGTATGTTTAAAAAGTGTTTTTCATAATTTTGTCATTTTATATGCTTTTCCCATTTCTTTTTGCTTCTATGCCAGTCCACATTGTACATCCATTGCTTTTCTCAAAAGGTCTTTCATTTCAATCTTGGATCAGATTCTTTACCATTAATTTACCATAAACTATTAAAAATGTTAGTTTTATACATTTAATTACATGGTTTGAATGAGAACAAATTATTATACATTTATATATCTTAAAATTTCAGTACTGAAAATGTAAATGGTCATGGTCCAAGTACTCATCGTGTTGCTGTACGCAAAGCTTCCAACGAACCTCAAGTATTTGCCAGAGCAAGGTTTGTATCTTTTATTTTTCATTTACACATATTATCTCAATTCTTACTGTTTTATCTCTCTTTTTTTTTATTTGTAAAAAGTTAAAGTCTTACTTTATATTATATTAATGAAATGAAGTTTAACATCCTACTTTACTACGCCAACTAGGCTAATGTTGCGTGCCATCTTGGCAATTCTGCCTGCAAAGGACCAATTGTGAGGGTTCTATTACATGAATGCCAATGTGAACACAGGGCTTTAATTTTTAGCCCAATCTGAATGACTAGATGCCGCATCTCTCCAATTGTCATTATTGTTTTGGTAAGGGATGTTCAGTATAATCCATTATACTGTAGCAATAATTGTCGTTCAAGCTTGACTTCCATATTAATAATGGATTTTATTTTCGTATAGAATGATGATAGTAAACAAAAAGTTTTACAATAAATTTATAAAATGCAGATAGAGAAAAGTTTGCATGTTGAATAACTAGTGCTATTATGGTATTAATTTAGAATATAGATAGATAGATAAGTGTTTTGAAATTATATGGATTTAACGTATATGATACATACTGCTGTGTTACGGTTCAGTTGCCAGTCAGATTGTACTCAATATGCGTAAAATCAATTATTAGCTGATTGATTCCAAGTAATTATTGACAAATATATCACTCCGGCGGAAGAGGACATTAAATTAATCTATTCAAACACACAAGTGATTATTAAGCAGGACAGTCGAGCAGTTCATTAGTTAAAATTTATTCTGAAAACATGATTTACAATCCCTATATTATTATCGGATTTGAAGGACTTTATTTAAACCTTGACCAAAGTGAGAATAAAGAGGCACATTGAATTTGTTTAAAATTCAGCTGTATTTATAAATATGTGACTGGGGTGTATTTATAAGAAGTCTTATTTGTAGCCTTCTTTATTTTGCCCTACATTCAATTTAATTTTAACTTTTACAAAAACTACATTGAAAATGTCAATGAAATGAAAATATTGTATGGTGTTTCCTGGGAATTGTTACTAACCTATTTTGAATACACAAAGTGTATGGCTCCAAAATAAAATACTACATATATGTTTCTTTCTTACATACTGTGGGAGTATTCAAGGAAATGAAACATGAAAGACATTGATACTCTGAATTACCTGTATTATTATAATAATTAGTATGGCAGGTGATATTCAGTTAGGTCTTGTTTTTATCATATATCACAAATTATCTTCATTATAAAAATAATTACGTAATAACAGCAAGTTTCGACTACAAAATGCACTTTCTCATGATAAATTATCTTATTATGCTGTCAGTCAGTCAGGATCCATTTTACTTCAATACAGACATCCCCCCCCCCCCCCATTGATAATATTTTTTTACACAAAAGTAGCCAAGCTATACCAGTACATGTAATCATAAATAGAACATTGATGGGTTATGTCTAGACTTAGTGAACAAGAAAAAAATATATTATTGTTTCACAGAATGTTGATTTTAGAAACTAAAGATTAATTATTGTAAAGTGTTCATATTTTAGAAGTAGGCGAGAATCTCAAATGCAGAAAATCAAAATAATAAGACAAGAATGATTTAAAACACTTATTAGTATTTTTACAGTAAACCAAGCACAAATTATTTACTTTCCTTTTTTTAGTTTTTAAATAGTCTCTTATTAGCAAATATCTAGTTTTTCCCATAGATTCAAATCACTTGTTTGCCATATTACATTATGTATAAAGACAATCCATTTTTTTCTTCTGACTCTAGTGAGAACAGATTCAGGTATGGTAATAAACGGTTACTTGGTAATGGGTTGGTAGTAGATGGTTGAATTGTCTAGACACATTTTTTATCTTGTTTTTTTTTCTGATTTCTTTATATATATATATTTCAATAGATGGAGTGGCTTTTTTGCTTCATTCCTATATTACTATTAGTTTTCTTCTACCTTTATAAAAAATAAAGTTTCAGCTCCAAGTCTCCACCTACATTTCCTGAGTGAGTGATCTGTGAATCCCTAGATCCGTAGTTTTATATACTCATAGTTCGGTTATATTGGATGCATGCTAATTGAATACTGCATAGAGACAATTAGATGTTATAACATACTTGTTGTCCTTGTATGTTGAATAAATCAATTGTATTGGATGATGAATATTATACAGTATTATATAACCGTACATAAAAAAATAATTTGAGATGCCCTATTTGCTTGATGAGATATTGTTGTTGAATTAGTTAGATACATTGTATATGGAGCAAATTAGCCAAAACTGGGATATTGATTTTAAAACTTCATGATTACTAAGTCAAGAATAACATCTTTACATATTGTAAAACAAAGGTCGTTCTTCAAAATTTTATAATAAGTTAAAACTAAATAATTTTCAAATTCATATCAGTAGTGTCGACCACTCCCACTCTAAGGATACCTAAATTTTTTCGGAAAATTAATTACATATATGTGTTGAATGCATACATTGTATGGTACCTGAAAATTTAGAGTAAAAAAACTTTTTATAAGTTAAAAATCAAAATCGAACATTTTGCATGTCATGCATGTAGGGTAGTCTTTAAACAGAGACTATGGTGTACTCTTGTTATTGTAATATCAGTATTGCACTTGGAACATTTTGTCAGTTGATCAAAAAAGCATGTTATTGTTTTAAGTTTTCTAGTTGTAGTAATCTACACCAATAATGATAGAATAAATTCATGTATAGAGTCTTATTTCCTTACATCTTCACAAGATAGATTATAACGATTGATCAATTGCAATGATATCGTATTTTAGGTTTTTGTTAAATCAGGCTTTCAATTTCACTAATTCATGAACACTTTCAGTTTGCACATCCATCAAATTAGAACTAGATTGAATAATATGCTATTAGAGTAGACTGAATAAATACATGGTTGTCATTAATTTATAATTTACATCATCTTTATTTTGCAGATTTCGTCATGCTGCAGTAAGTGCTTTGATGGGTGGAACTGTCAGTCATACAAGCCACAGTCATTCTAAGTTACCCCATTTAGTGGATGTTGTGGCTAAGATGAGAATCCTCAATGAAGCATCTAAGTTAGGAAAAGCCCCTGAAGGTAATTATCATCAAATATAGACTGTATGATTAATTGAAATGGTAGACATAGTGTTGGGCTTCAAAAGAAATAATAATTTTAACACATAATTGAAATGATTAAAAGGTTTTGGTGCTCCACTGATTATACTTGTATGATACTTACATTATGTATGTTTTTAAGATATGTTTTTTGGTGAATTAGTATCAAAATGTAGAGCAAAAATGTGCAAAGGTAACCTTTTGCTTTAACTACTTTCAGCTTATAGGATTGTATTCAGTTTTTTACTAAATGATAAAAAAATATAATTGTGAAATGTTCTTGAGGATGAATTAGTTATTTTTCCCTATCATTTTTGGTTTCTTTTTCTGTAGCACTAGAGAGACAAATTTTAGTCTCACAAAAATTTGAAGGTGAGATTGAAAACCTGTAGTGGTATTGATATTGTAATAACTCTTAACCCTTTTCTCTACTTTGACAAAGATTAATAAACATTGGATATGATACATCTTAACATATCAGATTTAACCTTAATGTACTTGTTCCATAACCCTTAACTTTACTGTACCCATTAATAAGTAACGTAATTACTCCCTGTAGAAGTATACTAAAAATGTAAGGTTATTATTGTTCCGTTAACTAAGGACTTCACATTTTTTTCTGTATTACTAATTTGAGGGGGATTTGGTAGTCAAGTGGTTTGACGCTTGCTCTGTCATTGTGTGGTGATGTTTCGATTCCCCACTTGTACATGACAAAGACTACGGTCACCTGTCCATCCTTGTGATTTTCTCCAGGTCCTCCTGTTTCCTGTTAAGCCCCCCCTCCCCCCTTTATGCGCAAGCGAATTATTGAAATAAAATTGAACTATATGTTAGTACTGAATTTACCGAGTTTGTGTTGAGTGAACTAAACCATGTTAGATTTGAATTTCTTCTTAGGCTTCTTGTCTATCCAAAATTATTTTGTCTGTCATGTAAGTAAGCTTATATTTGGTAGCAGTACATGAGTGTCAATAAGTACTGGAATTGCCCACAAGGGTATTGTTTTAATGTCATACATAACTGAATGGATATATTTGAATTTATTTATATCGCAGAATATAATACTATAAATCAACTCTGTAGACTTTCAGATATATTTACAGTTATATGGCAACTCCTACCAGACTATTTTACTGGAAGTTATGGTTCAGTTATAACTATACTATTCAAAAAAAGTAGGGGATATTTGATTTTGGGGGCATAATACTAAAATATGCAAATGACTACGAAAAAAGTCACTATAGAACCTAACAGAAGAAACATTTCCAGTTACATGTGACGCCCAAACGCACCAATAGCTACCGCATGGAATGCAGGTGATGCTTGGGATCATCATGGGGGTCCAACCCAAGATTTGCACCACTCTGACTTTGAATGTTACAGTCATTGTGGCATTGAATTCCAGGGTGGAAACATCAGTTTAATTGTTTTAGTGACCAGAAAACAAATTTTGATATGCGTCGGCTTACCCAAAATGAAAGGTTACGTGCCCTTGGCATGCTACAGATCGGCACAACACAGGCGGTTGTGGCGCGGACGATGAATGTTTCTCAGTCTGTCATAAGCAGGCTATGGTCCAGATACCGTGATACACAATCTGTACAGGACAGACCACGCTCAGGTCGACCAAGGGCGACAACTCAAGCCCAGGATCGATTTATCCGTACCTTGGCCTTGAGAAATCGTGTCATCACAGCAAATCAGATCAGCGCTCGTCTTCAAACAGACACTGGTGTGAGAGTGAGTGGCCAGACGATTCGGAATCGACTGCATAGGGGTCACCTTCGCGCCCGACGTCCTCGCGTGATCCCTTGTTTGAGAGATCATCACATTCAGGCAAGACGTCGTTGGTGTAGGGATCGTCAACACTGGGATAATCGACGCTGGAGCAATGTGATGTTTTCAGATGAGTCAAGGTTCACTGTTGATTTTTTGGACAGACGTAGGAGGGTGTGGCGTCGTCGAAACGAGCGCTTCCAAGATGGTAACGTCATCAGACATGATCGATTTGGGGGTGGTTCTGTTATGGTGTGGGGAGGCATCACTGTTGCTGGAAGAACGGCTTTACATGTTGTTGCAGGGCGTGTTACAGGCCAGTACTACCGGGACAACATCTTGGCAGTCCATGTTGTGCCGTTCGCACGACGTCATGGCCGCCGTTTCATCTTCCAGGATGACAACGCAAGATGTCACAGGGCCAGGATCGTTACAGGTTACCTCCAACAACAGAACATCACCACATTACCTTGGCCAGCACTGAGTCCCGACCTCTCCCCCATCGAGCATGTCTGGGACATGCTTGGACAGAGGTTACGTCAACGTCAACAACGTCCTGCCAATGTCCAAGAACTTGCTGCTGCGTTGCAACAGGAATGGGACAATCTGGACCAAAATGACCTTAGACGTCTCATTAGGAGTATGCCACGTCGGATCAATGCTTGTTTGGCAAACAGAGGAGGATTTACCCGTTACTGACTTGGTTGTGATGCTGTGGTAACTTTGCTGTTTGACCCCGGGTATCATTTTACCCTTATAATGGTCAGTCTGTGCCTTACTTACTCTAACGATCATTTGGAATAAATCGATGAATGTGAACTTCATTTCATTTTGTCATTTGTTTCTTCGTCAGTTTCATTAGGTGACTTTAATAACACTTAAAAATCAAATATCTCCTACTTTTTTTGAATAGTATACCATGGCATTTATCTAATTATTATTTTCTGAACATCTGTCACACTGATCACATTTATATTTATTATAATTCATAAGCTGCAATTTTTCTGACAATGCGTTATCATTTTGGTGATAGTTATTTCAGAAATATGAATGTAAAAGGTTGCATTTCAATTTCTGTAGATGGTACTATGACTGGTACTAAAATATACAATATAATTATACAAATTATATGTAGTCTTATGTAGAAAGCTGTATTTGTTTTAGATGTGTACACTTGTAGAAATCATTTTACACCATGTTGTATGTGTGATTCACAAACATTTCTTTTAAAGAGACATTAAATAGATGTATAATTTTGTCAAACAATGATCCAGAATTTCTGTTTGTAATATAACATAACATTTTCTTGTGAATCGAGATAAATACATGCAAACATTATGTAATTCCTCATCTGTATGTTTGTTGCACTGTTTTGTGTTAAAATATGAACAAGATATCAACTGTTTATTTTGATTTGTTGTGAGAGTCTGATTCTCTTGTAAAAGATGTTGAATCAAGAGTTCTACTTGGTCAAATTTTTATTCAATTTTTATGTTTATTTATCATGTTCGTATATATAGCCTAAAAATAAACATAGATCAAGAAAGTAAGATTTATATTTTGGGTTATCAAGGTTAAATAAATTCCTCATTTAAAAAAAAATATTTTTTTTTAGTGTTTATTTTAATGTATATTGTTTTATTGTCTATGCAGGTGATTTAACAGGCAAATTTACATTTGCATCTGATCGTTATGCTGTATTAGAAAGTGCTGGTATGCTGGAAGTTGATGTTCTATTTCACAGACACATTCTGTAAGTTATTTAGATTAGATGTAATAGTAACTAGTACTCGTAAAAGAATGGCTAAACAATTAATATATACAATGTATTGATATGAAAGAAAATATCGGTTTTTAAAACAACTAGATAGGTTTCAATAGCTCAACCCTCTGGCTCTGTGCTGTTCTACTGACAAGGGAAAAGCAGGTTGGAAAATCCAGAGAACTTTCTCAACAACACTGGGATCACATGATTTGTATGCCATTAAAAGATTTTACTATTTTTGTTTATGATAATAGTATGTAAAATTTTAACTACATATTCTGGATATTTTGTACCATAATTAAATAAATTGTATACAATATTTGTTCATTTCAGATCAAGAGGAAAATTAAGTATAATGGTAAATATAATTTTATAACATTGTCTTACAGTAGATTTTATATTTTATTATTTATTTTACTGATATATAGATGTATGTCAGTAAACTCAGTTGTCTTAAATATTGCATTCATTTGTTTTTATAATGGACAAGCTAATTTTATAATTGGGATAATGCCTTTATTGTAATGTATTCTTTGTCCATGTGGTCTAAGGGGACATAATATGGCTTTAGGGTCGATGGTAAAAAGTTATCTCCCCTAACACACTAATTTGACATGTCAATACAGATAAAACCTACAAGATATCTCTTATAACCCCTTGATAACCAAGTCCCTTAACTTTTATGGGTACTACAACATGACAGACCAAAATCCACCACTCGTTTTCAAAGCGTTGAAATATAATTTGAAAGAAGTTTTATATTGTATTATTTTATATTGAACATGTTTTTGATATTGTTTATTTTAGAATGAGACAGTAACATATAAAAATGGAGATATACATTCCGGAGAAACAGAAGGTGTTGAAATGGTGAAAGGAGTTGTATCAGTAGATTTTGAAACTAGAGAAGGCTCAGCTAAACCAGGCAAAGATTATAAATATACCACAGGAACATTGGTATGTTGGGTTTGACCATAACTACTTGGGTATACAAATCAATAGATGTATATGATTGATATGAATGTTCAATAGATGTATATGATTGATATGACTGTTCTATTTTTCCAACATCAATACATTGTTTATCAAGTTTCTAAACAGAATGTCTACAATTGAAGTAGCGTTACTTGAAGATTGATTTTTTAATAATGAAAAGTCTGTCAGTGTGGAAGAATCTGTTTTACATTTATTATATTTTATCTTGACAGATATTTAAAGAAAATGAGTACAAGAGAACACTGCTAATTCCTATTATCAATGATAACCAGTATGAGGCCGATGTGGATTTCTATGTTATATTAAAGAATCCTAAAGGTGGTGGAGGATTAGGAGATCCAAGTGTGTCTAGAGTTACTATTGTTGATGATGATGGTAAGTAGATCTTATAAAACTGTCATACGTTAATATTTACAGTACAAATGTTTTTTACATAACCCAATGTTATTAGTGACACTGAAGTTTGTCAACAGCAATTATGACACAAATTAGCATATTTAATATATGTAATGATTCTTATAGATATAAAAAATTCCTGGTATATTAGGCCATATAACCCAGTATCTACTGTTCCAAATAGATTAATCCATAAAGCAAATAAAAATGATTTTTATAACACACTTGCTCTTTGTATGGGCTTCATTGTAATCATAGCTGACAAGGAAAGTTTCTTATAAGTTTTGCCATAAATATTTAATAAATATTTAATTGCTAATTGGCAGTTGAACGGTTTTAAGACATGCATGCAATTTATTTCTTTCCTCTAATTTCCTTTCATCTAACCTCTTTAATACTAATTTCTTTGTAATATTCACTTGACAGATTTTAGTCATAGTTAATTTATTCTTCCAACTGCCTTTTTTTAGAACCTGGTGAGTTTCTGTTTGAAGAACCACATTATCAAGCAGATATGAAGAAAGGACAGGTAACAGTTAAAGTCATGAGGGAACATGGTTATGATGGTAAAGTTACAATAGAATATTCTACAATGTAAGCATTTTTATCAATTTAGTTTTGATTCAATGTTTGTAATTCATCCATGAACAATATCTACAAATTATGTGTATTTAAAATTCATGAACAACATCTTCAAATAATGTGTATTTGAAATTAGCATATGTCTGGAACTGGAGAGGACTAAATCTGCTTTCTCATTTGGAATGAGGATTAGTACGTACTGGCTAGTTTATACATGTACATCTGAAAAATTTACATGACTGCTTTATTACCGTACATGTTTTGTCACGCTTGTGGATAAAAATGTTGTCATCTGCTGTATTTGATAATAGAGAGCAAGCTAATGTGCATGAAACACAAAAACAGAATAAATCAACCCATAATTTTTGCTGTGCATTTATTGTTGTAATCACAGAATCAGTAGACAAGGTTCATAAACTCAAAGACTGCAGATCCCCATATTTTAGCTGTTCATCTTAAAATAGTATTGGCATTCCAGTTTCTGTCTTTGTTAAGAAGACTCCTGTTTATAAATCATTTTCTGGGGCACAAGAAGAACAGATAGTGACTGACAGTGCTAATTTATCCCATGAGGAAATTGCTTTTTCCAAATTTAAAGTTTTGTAGACCTGTAGAAAAAAACAGGGTTGACTTGGATGAAACCTATAACACAGATGTTACCAATATCATAGGTGACTGGATCAGAAATATCTCTAATATTGAACAGTCTGCAGAGTATTCTGCACTGGTTGCAAATACATAAATTGTGTCAAAAAAGACAAATGATTTATGTGCTTTAAAAAATGCACAAAATGTGACAGCAGTTGGATTAAGGCATTTAGAGAAGATTGGTTGAGAATAAATGGATAGGTTTCATGAATGTCACAAGTGTGACAATGTTAAAATTGAGTAAAATGTGTATTTGTAGTGATGGTACAGCTCATGGTGGAGAGAGATTAAAGCCAGGTGTTGATTATATAGTTGCTAATGGTACAATAAACTTCTCACATTCAGAGACATCAAAAACATTCTCAATACCTGTTAATAAAGATTCCAAGGTATGTAAATTAAGTTGTTTATTATTAGAACCATGTCAATTGATAATAGCTGTTTTTAGTATGAACATTGTGCCATTTGCTGTTTTCAGATTTTTATAGATCTACATTGATAATGCGGACGTATATTGCCATCTTGTATGTGTGTATGTATCTGTGTGTCGCTTACAGGCCGCAATTCTGAAGTGGTCGTCTTGAAACTTTACATACTTATTCCTTATACCCTAAGTATTATCCACATTGTTTTTGGTGCATGCCCGACCCCCAGTGGCAGAGCCATGCCCATTTCTTGTATTTGTTTGTCGTCTGCAGGCTGCATTTCTTAACGTATCATCTTTAAAATTGGAATACTTATACCCTAAGGAACATCCCAATTGTTTGTGGTACATGCCCAACCCCCAGGGACAGAGCCACGCTCATTTTCTTTTTGTGTGTCTGTGTGTCACCTACAGGTCACAATTCTTGAGCGATCGTCTTGAAAAATTTTCATATTTATTCCTTATACCCTAAGGATGATCCCTATTGTTTGTGGTGCAGAGTCACGCCCAATTTTTGCCTTTAGCGCCCGAAGGCCACAATTCTGAATTGATTATCTTGGAACTAGGTATACTTATTCCTTATACCCTAAGGACAGCAACTATTGATGTTGGTCAATAACAGGGTGGTACCTATTTATATTGTTCCATATCCGACCCCCAGGGCCAGAGCCACGCCCGATTTTTGTATTTATTGTCTACAGTCTGCAATTCTGAATGGATTTGTGATTTGTAATGTATTCTTTGCCCATGTGGTCTAAGGGGAGATAATATGACGTTAAGGTCACCAGCGAAGAGTTATCTCCCCTATGACACCAATTTGACGTGTCTATACACATAAAACCCACAAAATAGCCCTTAAACTCATACGATCACCAAGGGGGCATTATGGCTGTTCTCTCTATAATATTTTTAAAAAAGAATAATGCAAAATGAATATATTGAAAATTGCATTCAAATTACTTTATTTTGAGCGAAGTTATCAATGGTTGTAGCTTTGACAAGATGTGTGCAATTGATCATAACCAGCATACTGTCATTTGTGTCTTAGCCTCGCTTCTCAATTTTTTGATTAAAATTATTAAATGGCCAAACTGTTCTAATCTACTTAAAATCGGAGCCAACCGATGGCATCAAGGGTTGATTATGAACTTATGTTTATAAATGTCTAATTAATAATTTACATAACATTAAAGGCCCAAAGAAAGACCTTACATAATGCCTGGTTAACTTTTTCTCCTACTTATTGGGGTAGTCCCATTTTCTTGAGCATAGCTTTTTGTAAATTAGTAACTACAATCTACATACATTAATCTTAATCATTATGATTTGTGTAGTCTATAGTAGTGCATTGTTATTTTTTTCTGAGAATTTCCGGTAGTTCTAACTTCCAAGATGTTTATAAAATTAACATTACACGAAGAATGTCCTACCATAGATATTTGATCAGACAGTATCTTGCCTGCACCTTTCGGAGTAAACATGGAACTATTGAAATGAGTTTGTACATCAGTCACATTCTTTGGGAACACAATAACTCTGCTTCCAATTGAGAAAGAATTTTCAAAGTTGGTGTAGATGTTTGTAAGATGAATGTCTTGTTGGATGAGCATTTTTTGTTTGGCTTAGCTGTGTGATAAGCAATTTTATTTATTATAAGAATATAAATTTGCAAGTAATTGATAACTTTCAACTATTTATTTTAGGATTAAGGTCGGTGACATTAACTTTACTTTCTGTTTGTCTTCATCTTTGTCTTTTCAATTTATTTAAGGGTGCACTTAACTTTATAATTGCTTTACGCAATCCCAGTCTGGGTGCGAAGATTGGTGAAAGAAGTGCTACTGTGTGTCATATAAATAAAGGTTTGGATTTTGATTTTATAATGAATATATTGAAATGTTGTAAATCATTTGGCAACAAATTATAGAGTACCATTTAACATGGCCTATCTTATAATTTGAGTTTTTGGGGGCTGTCATGAAAAAAATACTGCCGTATTAAACATGTTAATTAATAATGATATAATTGTTATTTACAGATGAATTAATTGAAAGATTGGCAGAAGTTTTAGAAGATGAAGAGGAGAAGGAGGTTACATGGGGTTCTCAATTTGCTAAGTTAGTTTATAATTTAGATTAAAATATAATTTGATTTCATCATACATAGCCATAGCAAACATGGTGATTCATGTTCCCTAATGTTTTATGATTGTCACTACTGGTAGAATTATTAGAATTTGAACTGTTCCCCATCGGGACATATAACTTCAGGTTTCACACTATGTTGTTTGAAATTTTAAATGTTCTTTGTTTTAAGTTAAAGATATTATGCTTATTTATTGTTATTTTAGTGCTATGACGGTAGGAGGTGATACCGATAGTGAAGGAAATGAAGTTGATCCTAAATGGTCTCACTACCTCATGCATTTCTTTACTTTTTTCTGGAAGCTCCTTTGTGCACTTATACCACCAACGTAAGTAGTATACTGTTGAATATAATTCTGCTGTGTTACAAGTCTGTACTCAGAAGACTGTGAAAGATAGACTGTTGCTTAAAATTTAATTTATATTTTTTACAATGATATAAAATGAGTTCATTTTATTTTTTATTCTTGACAATCATTATATGAATTACCCTGTTTTGGAAAGGAACAACCCAGTTTAAATCGCAAAAATGTTATATATATATACAATCTGCCAACTGTCAAATTAACTGACCTGTTGGTTGGCTATTTACATGAGTGGAGTACTTTATAAATGAGAGTTGTCAATCCAGTAGCTGTTATATATCTATTTAATATATAATGTTATTTTTTGTTAAATAGGAATTGTCTTGGAGCTTGGCCGACGTTTGTTTTTTCGTTAACAGTTATTGCTGTTTTAACTGCTTTTGTTGAACAGGTAATGAATTCAATTAATTTTAGTTTTGTCTATATATTTGTTATTTGTAACTTTAGGAGGATTTTTTTGACAAAAGAAATACCTAAAATTTGGAAAAAATGTTTTTTGTAATATGGAAGAAAATTAGCATGATTATAAATTTATAAAATGATAATTTTGTTATATTTTACAGTTAGGTCATTTGATAGGTTGTGTTATAGGATTAAGAACAAGTGTTACTGGTATAACTATAATAGCTTTAGGCACTAGCGTACCTGATACGTTTGCCAGTCGAACAGCTGCTAAGCAAGATACTCACGCTGATGCAGCTATTGGAAATGTTACAGGTAATGTCACATCAGCCTTATTAATAAATTTCAAAGAAGTATTAAGCAATGGCCATACCAGTAAAAGTTTTAATCATAATTTGACAAACTAGGAAGCAGATGTCCTAAAATGTTCAGTTTTATAGATCTGATTAATATAAGTCATATTATCGTTATGATGCTGGATGCTGGCCAGAAAGAAATTTTCTTCAGTCACCCTAAAAAAAGTCATTCACAGTCCTTTTAATTTTTGGAAACGGGTCTCATCCAAGGGTTACAGATCTGGCCAATAATTTTTCAGGATCTGCTTCAAAACGGCACAGATTGTCACTGGATGTCAGGAATCTGACACGTTTCTGATCTACAGTCAAGAGCTTTGGCACCAATCTTGCAGAAATCTTTTTCATTCCTAACTCGGTGATAAAGTGCTCAACCCTCTCATGAGAGATACCCACAACACTGCCCATCACCATGTCATGCACCAGGGTAATGTTTTCTTGAATGGTTGCCGGTCATCGTCAAGACGCTCTCTGCCATGCTTAAATTCCGCAGTCCACTTCTTTACTCTGGAAAAGGAAGGGAACCATCCCATAAAATGGAGACCTTGTCGGCATGTATCTGCGTTAGGGTTAGTCCTTTGAGTTGCGGTGGAGGGGTGGATGGCTGAATGGTTAGTGCGTGCGCATTATCATAAGGTCTGTCATTGAGTCAACTGGTGTGGTTTCGATTCCCCGGTTGTATGTGACAAGGAGTGGGTTTTCTCCGGGTCCTCTGGTTTCCTCTCATTGCTAAAGACCCCTAATGACCTAGTTTGTGTCTAGTGGACATTAAACCCCATTTCTAAACCTGTCTCTTCAGTTGCGATACTTGATGACTGCCCTGTAGCCAGTTTTGTCCATTTCTGGTGATTTCACTTGGTAGGTTCACAAGATGATTTGGTACAAAGACAATAATACCACTACAGTTTCAATTCTTATGTCTTTGATTCATTCAATAATTGTAGTTGTTGGTGGCAAAAATTTGTTTCAACCCAATTGATCTATCCGTTTCAGGCTTATAACTTTTCAGTCAGCCCTCATATTTTTATTTATTTCAGGTAGTAACAGTGTCAATGTATTTCTTGGATTAGGTTTACCGTGGGTTATTGCTACTGTATATGCAGCAATTTCAGGTACAGAATATCAGGTCAAGACCACCAATTTAACAGAGAGTGTCATCATTTTCAGTACCTGTGGTACAATTTGTATCATATTACTACTTCTAAGAAGAGTGGTAATTATATTTTCATTACATATAAAATAATTTATTGTCTACAGGTTTATAATGAAAATAATGTCCCAATTTCATTGTGGTGAATTGTATTTTGAACTTTGAGATTAAAATTCTAAAAAAAAACACCAAAAAAACTGTGGTGGAGTGTTTAATTGAACTCAATCTATGTCCACTATAATTAGGTAGCAGAATTGGGATTCCTGATACTATTTGTTATAAATTGTATACAATGTACACTATGACCAATAAAACATAGATTGTCTAACTGTGTTCCTTCCAAAACCTGTCCGAGTGTACATGACGTTGACATAGGGGAAAACAGTGTATTATTAATAAATAGCTCCATAAGACTTATGGCAACTTTCTTCTTATCTACCCTAATTTGAATATGCTATAGCCGATACTGATTGGTATACAACAACTGAATTACTATTAAAACTGTAGCAACTCTAACTTTTTATTTCTATATTTGTTTTTGTAGTTTGTTGGTGGAGAATTAGGAGGAAAGGATAAAATTGTGAAGTATGCTAGTAGTATCTTTTTGATTGGACTGTGGGTAATTTATATCTTGTTAGCCAGTCTTGTGGCATATGATTATAACATTATTCCCTTGCCAAAATAGGTAACTGTTTATTGAAGGTAAATTGAATAACTGAAGTTAAACTTTTCATGAATAGATCCAGTTACAATTTAACAATTAGTAACAATAAAAGAAGAGAATTCTTTTTTATACCATATCCAAAGTTATGTAGAGATATTTGATGATTAGAAGAATGTGTTTTGCATCCAGTGAATATATTGATCAAGTGAAACAACTATTTTTCAATCAAGCTCTGTTGAGAGAAACAGGAACTTTTGAAAAATGTAATCTTACTCAATAAGATAAGGACAGAGAAAAGACAATGAGATGAACATTGTGGATATGGAACTTTATGAGAAATGTGGTGAGGAACAATAAACTGTGTTATTGTACTATTGTAGACAATCCATTTATTTTGAGAATTAAAATACTCAAACGGAATGAAAGTTAGAGACAAAGATATATAGAATCATGCTCCCAGAGTGTGTGATGTAATTAATATAAATACAGTAGCAATAATAGATATTATTATTTATCAATTCATTGTGCTATATTGTGAATCTTCTATATCAGATTATGAACTGTACTAAAATGGAATAACTATAAGATTAACATAGTGTGTAATATCTGCGTATCTTGTCAATATCAACTGGAGTGACTTAAATTGTTTGGATTATGTAGGTGATATTTAAAACAGTATTCAGAAGTATGAAAAAACACAAGAAGTGAACCTGTAAGAAAAAATGAATTAAAAAGGGATACAAGTTCAATGAATTATCTACATTTTATATTCTCTTTGTTGCCAAATTTTTGTTTAATGTTGTTATTATGTTAATTATTGAGTTAGATATTGTTGTTATTTGTAGTTAACTATATATTTACCAAATTTACAACTTTTCACTCCTGTTGATTGATAGCTACGGGTGGTGAAAGTTAAGTTAAATATCTTGATCGCAACTTAAGTTAAGTCTTATTATGATGTTACAGACATTTTTCCTATGTAGGTGTTTGATTAATTCTTTTTTATTAGCTTTAACATTATTTACTTATTCAAGTTATTGTGGGATCAAAAGAAAGTATTAAAACAGATATTTACTAGTAAACACATTTTTATTAGGGTCCAAAGCTTATTGATCAAATGTTCAAATGAAATAAGAAAAAAACAGAATAACAACTTTATGTACTGGTATGTACTGTCTTCAGTATATATTTTGTGTTCTTTGACTGATTAACTTTACTAAGGAAAAATGTTTTCATGTAAATAAAGAAACTGTCCCTTTTTGAAAAGATTAAAACAAAATTATTTTGATTATATATTTCATAATTTTAGTCAATAGCCTAAGTAAATATTATCAAATAACTTTCATTATGTTCATCATCCCTGTGAATTAAGTAATAGTATTTTGCAATTTTGTGTAGACATTTTTCTTATTCAAAAGAAAGGTCTAGATTGTTATTTTTATGTTGATGTAAAATGTCCCCATCCCACCCACCTCCCATTGTTATTTTATGAGTTCTTTAAATTTAATTTATTTATTTATTTTGACTGTGATAAGATGTTAGTCCTTCTTTTGATTTTATTACAATAATAGACATTTTAAGCAGATATTATTTACCCACCCACCTACTAATTAAATAGCATAACTTTTCATTACCCAAATTAATTAATAAAGAGAAGATTTCTGAAATAACCAAGAACATAGAATTATTTCCCTGTTGTATTGATATTTTTATACTTTTTGGACACTCATTTGTATTTAAATTCACCAATATCACTGTCTGACTGTGTTTAAAATCAAAGTCAAATTGTATACATATCAGTGAATGTCGGATCAGCTTATATCTCTACTGATTTATATTAATTCAACCCATATTATTATATTCATTGCTTTAAAATGGTAATATTCAAGCAGTAGTTTAATTAGTATTTGTTACATCCCAGTAGAGAGATTTAAAAATTTATGATCTCAAGCATGTGGTTTAATTCATCTATTTAAATTATGAAATGAACAATACACAATTGATAATAGTCGACCTTGTGTTACTGTTTTGTTCACATTTACTAAATATGTAGAAAATTAGAAATATAATGCTTATTAATGAAGTGACCATCTTGTTTTATGGAAACAGAAACTTATTTTTGAAAATATATTTGTTTGGCTAATCTGCAGATTAAACCATTTTCTATAAATATCCATGACATTGTAAATACAATCATTTAATTATGTTTCTGTTAGGCGTCATTTATGACAGTATTGCAATTGTATATATAGAGAGTGAAACCAATACCTATATTCTACCATCACATTCCTATGCATGATCTGAAACCTTGTAGCGACTAATGATAATCTTATCAACATATCAAAACCGGTGTGTCACCGTTCTTGCTATAATAGTATTAATAATTAAAAAATACAACAAGGAAAATGAATACAGGTATATTGAAACTTTCATTCAAATTTCTTATTTTGAGCTGTTATGAATGTTTGAAATTTTGACAAGATAGGCCCTATAGCTGAAAAAATCCTGTTTGTCAAGTTCCATTGCCACGATGATAAACACATTCTTGATTTTCAGATATTGCACTAATTGCAGACATTGTCTAATCCACTAAATATCTCAGACATATGATGCTCTTGTGAGTTGATTATGTGCTTGTCATGTGAATAAATATCATTTGAATAAAGATTTAAATAATGGCTTTTGAAGCCAGAAAAAAGATCTAGAATAGGCAGATTTAGTCTTACATAATGTATCTGTAATCTTAACTCAAGAACTCATTTCTTGAACATCTTCAAATTCTTTATACATTTGGTTAACAATTCATACCGGTTTTATATGTGAATAAGATTATCAACAGAGGATTTTCCTATTATTTCACACATTTCATTAGTTGATATTTGCAAAGAATAATGAAATGTTTGAAGGAGGTTGTTTGTGTTTATTTTTTTATTTATTGATGAAATGTAGACACTATTTAGAGAAATGCTGACCAATAATGGAGAAACAGGTGGTTTCATCTTTAAGACGTCTCTTTCTGTCTCATTATAAAGTTTGTCAATTTTACAAATAAAGTTTGCAGTTATACCCTCTATCAGTTTTAACCGTTTTTTTTCTTGCTTTGCTTTGGAGAATAATTTTAAGTGAATGTTCTCTATATAAAGGACAATAATCTGTCCAGATTATTGGCTGCTGAATGATAAATATATGTTCTCAATGGCCAAATGAGTTATCCATGGGAATTTAGGCAATATTTGGAGAAAAATATTCTCCAAGAAAATGCAATATTTCTGTGACTTCCCTCTCTCAACCTATATAATAAGGATGATTCAGCTGATAGCTAAGATTAGAATTGTAAATAATTTTAACAGAAAATCAAATTCAAAATAATAAATAATTCTAACAGAAAATCAAATTCAAAATTGCAAAATTTTTCGGGGACGTATTGATTTGAATAATAAATAACGGGTTATTTAGAAAGTTTTAGAAGGGCTTCCAAAGAAAGGCATAAAGTATGAGTTATCAACAAGGAAATAAAATTTAAGCAATTTTAGGGCACAATGTGCTCAAAACTAGACTTCCATATCATTCATAGTGTAAGTCTTAACTGTTAAAATTTGCTCTTCTTGCTGGTTCTTTTCGTTTCATTAGATACAAATATTTTGATCTTCAGGACTTGCCCGTGAGATGAGCTGACGTCTTTTATCTACGAGGGGCCTGTTTCACCAAATTTTAACTAAGATTAAGATAAAATCCAAATTTTAGTAATTTGATTGGAAAATATTAGATTGATTTTAGTGCTTAGCCATTCAAAATTGAAGTATCTACTAAAATTTGGATTTTATCTTAAGTTAAAATTTCGTGAAACAAGCCCCAGAGCTTTAGCAATCGGGTCCAAAACAGTTGGATCTGGATCTTTTACTCGTTTACTGAACCAATATCTAACCTTCTTCAAGTCATCAATAGACTGTGCCCTCTGGTTACGTTTCTCGCCTTTATTTCTTCTATATTTGTAATAACTCCTATAGAAATCGGCCTCTTCGTTGGCTTTCTCAGGGTAGCATTGTTACAACCCCTATTGTAATAACAACGCCTAATATACCATCGCTTATTGTCCATCTAATACATACTTTTTAAAGTCGTGTAACAAATCAAGTCTAGAAAACACACCATCACCATTAATTCTTTTAGTTGTTTTACCATTGTATTCTCTAGAAAAGAAGCGTGTCTTCTATTTTATGTTAAAATATCTCATTGCCACTAAGAAAAGTTATTACTCTCGCCAAACGGTGGGATACTAAAATTTCATTAATATGCCAACAACGGAAATTATTCCCTGGTAGATTAGCGGCCCGGAAGTCTTTATCCCCGGCTCGGGGGAGGGGTGGGGGCATAAGCGTACGGGCCGATTTTCCCTGGGCTGTATCATTTTTGCACGAAAAATGAACCTACATAACCTACATGACCTTAAACACTGTGTATAAATTTAAAGTCAATCGGATATTAACTTTGACCTCTAAAGCGTCCACAAGATTTTTTGAAGTGATCAAGAGCCATAACTCTGGCAGTAATTATCGGAAATCGTTGAAAATCGATAGGCTTCTTCGTCTCATGACCTTAAACACTGTGTATAAATTTAAAGTCAATCGGATATTAACATTGACCTCTAGAGCGTCCACAAGATTTTTTGAAGTGATCAAGGGCCATAACCCTGGCAGTAATTATCGGAAATCGCTGAAAATCAATAGGATTCTTCATCTTATGACCTTAAACACTGTGTATAAATTTAAAGTCAATCTGATATTAACTTTGGACCTCTAGAGCGTCCACAAGAATTTTTTGAAGTGATCAAGGGCCATAACTCTGGCAGTAATTATCGGAAATCGCTGAAAATCAATAGGATTCCTCATCTCATGACCTTAAACAGTGTGTACAAATTTAAAGTCAATCGGATATTAACTTTGACCTCTAAAGAGTCCACAAGATAGCCATTGTCGGATTAAGGCTCTGCTGGCCCCAATGAACCTTTTGATAAATGGAAGAAAGTTAAATTTAACATAATTTTTTTACTTCATTTTTTTTTTTTTTTCTTTTTTTGTGGTCTGGATTTTTGGCTGACCCTAAGGCACGTGCCTTATTTGCCTAATAATGGTTAATCCGGCACTGCAGATAGCGCTCGATTAACAATCAGCGAAATTCGCTAATAAAATGTTTACATGGACTGATCTCATCATCACACCTTATTAATAATTATCGTACATATACACACCATTCTAGTGATTGTAACAACAATCTGAATCGAAATCGGTCTATGTACAAAATGGTTATCTGACTGTGACGAGGGATTTTTGTTGAGGGGGTCATATATCATCGGTAATATACATAGTTCATTCAGGCAGGATAATTGGAGACAGATTCAAAAGAAACGGCATTTACGATTCTTGCGATTAGCAAAATTATCGATAATTCTATCAATGTCATTTTCAAGCGGAATTTTTCACATCCGAATCGTATACGTGATACGTTGCGCCAATATAGTTTTAGAGTTTTGGCAGGTTTTCGCGTCGGGTACGTATGCGTCGCTGAGCTGAGCTTAGTTCTATTATAGCATGATGACAGTGTCTAGCCTATACTTTCCAAGACGCTTGACCGTCGCTGAGTTATTAAAAAAAAATTGGTTTCACTAATTAATCATTTCAGTAAGTTTATACCCCTTTACCACAGAATAAAATCATTTACAGATTTTCAAGGTCCCACCCCACTTAATTTATCACGTAGATCAACCAGGAAAAGTATGAAAATTCTGAGAAAAACCATAAAAAATAATGATTAAATTCCAGTCTTTATCATTGTTAAAATCACATTAAATATACACCTTCGTGTTCTAGGATACACATAGATTCATAAAAAATGCTGTGATATAACATTTCAACGTCTAAAGTAGCAAAAAAGACGGTAAAAAGCCGACAATGTTATACGGAACTTTTCCGTATGAAAGCTGTTCGATACGTGCTGACGTATCCGTGTGCCGTATCACGTATGAGAAATACACACACAATAATGGCGTCACATGCACAGTCCATACGCATACGCGATGCGGACCAGGAATTTACGCTTGCCAAAAGTCTCTAATCTTTCGCTTTCGTCCCTTCCCAGTCACCGTCTGCAATCGAATCAGGCCAATATTGCAGGCTATGTATAGCGAAAATCAATCTTTTATCGGTATAAAATTATATCGGAAATTACGAAAATCCACTTGACAAGAGAACAAAGAGCAAAATGCGAATTGCATGCAGTTTATAATCAAATTCCACACCGGTCAAGACAATGAATCAGCTGGTAGAAAAAGCCTCAGTCACAGCCGCGATATTAAAATCACAAAACAACCGTGGTAAAAGCTCGAAAAATGACGGCAAGTAGCGCCTACGAATTTTCTGAAACTGCTGTTTGAGTTTGAGAAATAGACACCCTGAATCAAAATCAGATTGTGTGATTTTCTGAAACCCTGATCTCCGATTTGTAATTGCATCACTGCACCCAATGGTCAGTCGAAGTGCCGGATTTCGTGTACCTCATTTTGCGTTTTGGAATAATTTTCTTATTTTTCCTTTTATATCCACTCAAGTTTTATTTTGTCCATCATTTGACCACTGCATGAAAAATTTGATGATTGCCTGAAATAGATTATTTTGCTCGAGAGGGGAGGGGGGGGGGGGGCTCGTACACCTATGGGGAGGGGTCAGAAAAGTTTTTTTTAGCACATCTTCCACTTTTACTTTCGATCAGACACTAGTCTAAATGCTAATGAAAAGAATCACGCTCGACGCATAGGGCAAAAAACCGATAAATTTTGTGTTATGTTGTATTTGGTACCACAAATTCTTTCTATATCGTTCTAACGTAGTAGTTATCAATGTTTTGAAAGTTGACCAACCTGTCACAAAAGGTGTAAACTCTATGTTCATTGCTAGAGACTCCGAAAGGGTGCTTCTAATGAAAGCTAGGAATGTATGTGTAGGCAAGTTTAACATTAAAACGGGTTAAAATCGTATAAATTTTATGTGTCTTATTGACTATACTACAGAATGAAAAATATTTGGTTCGTTTAGAAGCTTTATAAGGGCCGACGAAAGACACAAAATGAGTAGTCAAACTGCGCTCGAAACTGCAGAATTTATACTCGGGGTCAACTCCTCCTGTCCTCCGCAGATCCGATATGGTGGATCACTTCTGCTCGACTATACGGCCTTTCATTTGGTGATGCATACCAGGCGATACGTTTCAAGTCAGTAGCTTGAAGCGTATATATGGTATTAGTGTCAGTGGCCTGTGGCACGAAGTAACAGTATATTGTCGCATACATAATATATTATGTCAACGCTTGGGCGATATAATATATTATGTCAACGCTTGGAACTAGGATGGAGGTGACTAGGCATGAACTTGCAACGATAGATTTAATTGGCGCTTTGATAACCAATGAATGCTTTGGAGACATATTTTGGCGGTATTTTCCATCATGGAATCGGTAAGTTTCGATTGTTTTTTTCTTTTCTGTTTTTTCTCTCTTTTCTGTGTCCTAACCCTAACCCTAACCCTAATCCGAAAGAAAAGTGCCCTTTTTTGAAATTCTGACATCACAGGTGCCCTTTTTCTGATAAGGATGCCCTCTTTTATTTACAGGGGCACTTTCTATTGTTAAGGGGGTGGACCGGTCCCCATGGTCCAACCCCTGGATCCGCTCTGATGACGCGTACATTCCACTGAGTCTACAGGTCTAATATGCTAACACGCTTGGAGCGTCAACACAATATATTATGTCGCCCAAGCGTTGACATAATATATTATGTATGCGACAATATACTGTTACTTCGTGCCACAAGCCACTGACACTAATACCATATATACGCTTCAAGCTACTGAAGGGTGTGCATACGGCAGCTACACGTCCACTGAGATGCCATAAAAATATCTTGACCCCACCCACACACACACCCACACCCACACACCCACACATACACACACCCACACCCACCCACACACACGACCACACACATACCACCACCACCGCCGCCAAGCCGATTTTTGCTTAGACCGGCTCACTATGGCACCTATAGAACAGTTCTGTCGGATTGAAGAGCAAAAAAAAAATTGGATGTATGTTTTTCGAAGAATTGGCTGCTCCAAGTTGAGTATAAAACTGAGATTTACGTCGTACATTATACCCACTGCTTGAAAGGAAGGTTGAATAGACATTATAGATAAAATCATTTTAAGCGCCACACAAGGAACATGTTTAAGGGCAGAGGATTTCCACTGTCTTAGTGTCCTCTGGATTTGAGAATTATTATTAATATCATGTTGCCAACTGTTTTTTTTAAGGCGACGGGAGAGTTACAGGTAAAAACGATACAAATAAAAACTATTTCAGTCTGATAAAAGAGATATTTATTCGGAACAAAATACAGGTGTTAAATAATATTTTGAGCATAAATCTACGACGAGGAATTTTCGGAGAATTTTTGTAGATTACATAAATTATGTTCGTAGGAATTGTTGATAAAGCAAAAGAAAACAAAATTAAGTATTAGTACTTTGACGAATTTAATCGGATGGAAATTTAGAAAAGATTATGCAAATATACAATTCTAGTACACTGCATTTATGGTGCCATGGATATTATTTATAATGAATATTACACGACAGAATGTTGGATATTAAATATGCAAAAATGTAACAATACAGGTACACTTAAAATAGTTTTAAATAAGTAACTTACAACTTTTGATACCAGTGTTCATTATTTGATCTAAAATTGCATTTAACTCGATACTACAAAGATTTAAAAAAGATATGCACTTTGCCATAACTGACGAATTTAACGTGTGTATATTATCATTAACAATAATTGTTCTATACCCTGTGTATATCCAACATTTTCTGGACAGATCCGGTCAAAGAAAAGAAACTACAATAATTACATATTATAATTTATATAGATAAAACATTCCATTTACTATAATAATACAATTTAAATCACAGATCAGTCATTAGCCCGAAATTCATTCACCAAGCAAGCCTCAAGACAACAACTGAAGTCTAATGCTGGTTGTTTTTTTATCTAAAAAAAACTACACACAAGGAATCAGATATAACCACCCTTTGCGGTTTGTGCATATCAAGGAACTCAACTTCTCGCAAAACCATTCATATTCAGATACACTCCCAGCATTAATATATAATTTCATGTTAATTTATATTTCAACAGGGTTAGTAATTATATAATGTACAAAACTAAAATACATTGTTTTAAAAACCTCAGATATGTTATATGCCACCGAGAAAAAAATATCATATTTAAAAGTGTTGTTTCTAAGTCTTTAACTTCCATTAAAGTAATCTGACATCTAAAGACCATTGTAATGGCAACGTCAAAGGTGCTTTTTGACTAAGGATAGTTTGGCTTTATCAACGGTGCTTGCAGAACGAAGAAACTGGATTATCGAGACTAGGGTTATTCTCTTACATATAAATAAAATAAACATGGCATTGGAAAATTTTGAACAATTTCGCCATTAACTTGTCACAATCACTCTTCATACAGAACTTATTCCATGAAGACATATCCAGAAAGGGTATTCACAGAAAA
Organism: Patella vulgata; assembly: GCF_932274485.2. NCBI lineage: Eukaryota > Metazoa > Mollusca > Gastropoda > Patellidae > Patella > Patella vulgata. The sequence goes on along the minus strand of NC_065882.2, from coordinate 50,896,455 downwards.
GCGTACATATGTCAATGAATTCTGTTTTAATAATAACCCATTTCATCATTAGTAATACTCAGCTCATCTTCTAACTGTTTATACTTTTCCTTCTCTGCCTTTATATCAGCTAAAATTGAACAAAGAGAAATTAAATTGGAGAAGAAATAAGGGTTATGGAATGCATAGAAAATGAATTACAGGAACGGGCACAATAACAGATATTTAACAGAATGCACACATTTTCAGTCTTCTAGAAATAAACATTAGGGCAAATATTTTCCATTTAAAAAGACAGAAATAGTGTCGCTGTACACTGTTTCGTACAGATAAAGTCGGTGGTGGGCGGTGGGAGAGGGTGATGGAATGGTTAGCCCGTGCGCGTTGTATCACAAGGCCTGTCATTGAGTCATCTGGCGTGGTTTCGATTCCCCGGTTGTACGTGACAAGGAGTAGGGCCACCTGTCCAACCTCGTGGGTTTTCTCCTGGTCCTTCTGTTTCCTCCCACTGCTAAAGACACCTACGCGCTAGCGAATTATTGAAATAAAATTGAACCATATTGTTAGTCCCGAAATGACCTAATTTATGTCGAGTAGACGTTATTCCTATTTCTCTCGAACTTTCGAGTTTTCATAATGTTAATCAACTTATGTCTGAAGACTAGGATTACGACTTGTTAAAGAAAGGGGATTAGGAATTCCTGCATTAAGACTTGTTACTAGAAATAACGATAAAACTGAGGTCATGGGAAATGAAATGAAATGGGGTTTAACGTCCAACTGTTCTGCTCCTATACTGGGCTAATGAAGACTTGCATACGCCATACAGTGTGCTGTGATGGAAATTTTTGCCCGGGCAGCGGCACTATCGTCTACTCTTATATCGAATTTAAACTGCCAAGGGATCTTTTACGTGCATTCCAATGTATACACGGGACCTCGGTTTTTCGTCTCATCCGAAGGACAAGACAGCTGTCCTTGTCAGGCCCTCCGTTCTGCACCACTGACAAGGGGAAATCACGTCGGAAAATCCAGATGAACTTTCTCGGCCAATGCAGGGATCGAACACCTGACCTCCAGGCTAGCGAGCCGGCGTCTTAACCACCTAGCCACCGTGGCTCCCATGTGAGGTCATGGAAGTATTTGACAATCTCACCCCGATTTCATTACGCTAAATAAATTATTAGGTCTGCGATGGCCAACAAGTCAACGGTATCTTTATGTATTTGTATTATGAAATTACCCAAAAATGGCCAAAAATCCCGCTTGCACATATTAGGCATAACTTATTAGGTGTGACCTTTTCTCGTGGATATTGTATCGTGGGCCTTTATTGGCTCCACCCAATAGCCAGTGGATCATGTCTTATAGATATTAGTGAATTTGACGCAGTTCATTCTAGAATTTGATCGCGCATTACTTGCACGATGGAGAATACAACCACAGCAGAATATTCAAATAATATGGAGTAGTATTTATTATTGGTAACATTACCTTCTAATCTGTCTATTTCATTTTGTAACAAAATTCCTTGGTTCCTAGATTCGATAAAGTTTTTCTCTGCCTGTAATATAAGAAACAGGGGGATAGAAGTATGCAAGGATTCAATATTTCATATAAAAGATGGAGGCATAAACAAATTGCATAAAGCAATTTAAACTTGTCAGTAGATGTATGTCTGTACTGCACTATTGGTTGACTCCAGATGTGTACCTTTGCCGTCAAAGAAGATGCAGTGTCGCATTCAACGCGTTCATCCTGGCACTTCAGGATATTTAGCTGTTTTAAGCGATGGATAGAAAGAATATATTTTACAGACTATGGACACGCGTCTATATTATCTAATTTTAGTAGATTAAAATGTTAGTAAGCAAGCGTATACCCCGCCCTTGAAGAACTACAGTAATGTTTAAACAGTGTAAGTAAACGGGAATGACGTATGACCAAGTAATAAAAGATATACCAGTATAGGTAATGATAACAGGAGGTTGCCATGCAAAATATGACCACATTTTGCAGAGATGGACAGAGAACAAGCTAAATACGTGATTTTCGTACAATAAGGGGCCATAATCTAGGAAGTGTGTAGATCAACCCCGAATGGTCGGTTGTTTTTTATATAGTCTACAGATATATAACCACAACAGTCAATCAAAAAAGTTGTTGACAGGCGGAACACATATATTGGCATATAAACAGTCTTTTTATACGCCCACATTGCCAAAAAATAACAAACCTGCCAATAAGTCCAACATTCCAAATTAGCGGTGATCGTTCGGCTAGTAATAAGGTGTTCAAGAGAGCCCCTTATCTGTCTGTCTATTGATGGTTTAATGTCTGCTACAACAATTGTGATATCACAGCAGAAGGGAACCATATATATACTAATTTTTCTACCTCTGTCACCGAAATTTTGTGAACGCTCTACTGGTCAGAGTTTCAGGCTTGCTGAGAACATTTGGTATAAAAATACTGGTTTAGAAAAAAAGCGTAGGGTCCAGTGCGGTGCGTGGCCCCTAGCAGAACATTTTGAAAAGTAGATTCAATTTGGTACATGTGAGAGTAACACAAGTTAAAGATAAATATAATAGATATATTGGACTATTTTGATCTTGTACTCAACCCACTTTGTCCTCCAAGATCCGGTACTGCCTAATTGTTTAAAAGCCACATTTTTTATATCCCATGTCTGCATCATAAAATAGTAATTTTATTTGTTGGTGTTTCAGAGAATTGATCTGTAGCCTACTGCGTTTATGATGGAAAAACATCACCCTCACGTGCTATCATCGTGATCATATGCTGTTACATTCAGAATTGCAAGATTAAAGTCTATCTCATAAACACGATTTACAATCCTCCATTTATAAAAGTGGTGGTGTCCTTTGCGTTTCGGTACATATTCAGACGTCTAATAGTAAGCGCAGGAAGGACTGGCGAACAAACGGTGTTTAACCCATAAAGATTAAAATTTAAAGATGGCAGATAAACAATAATGTTGTGCTACAGATGCAGAAATACAGTTGATTGAAGAAGCATCATTGTGCCATAATTTGTATTATTTCGTCGATTGATTAACACAAAAATATAGGATTGCCGCGATATCGTTCCATGGCGGTTTTTAGGTCGACGGAACGAAATCAGTCACCATTATAATATTAATGTATTTATGGTTATTACAGTAATGAGATTATCCAGTTTAAAATATGTGCTAAAAACAAACAACTACTTCAGATCAACTTGGAATGTTAACACAAGTATGTGTGATTTATAAAAAGACACAAAGCAAACTGGAATTATATTTTCGCAGAAAACCATTGTTTGTCTTTTCCAAAACTTACTTCTTCAAGCTGTCTCTCTAAATCCTTATTCTTGGTTTCTATTTGTGAACATTTACCTGAATTTTAAATATTGAAACATGACAACACAGACCTTTTATAATATGCTTACTTTTTCTATGGTAAGATCCTTATTTTCAAATAACATAATCTGGTTTAAAATTAACAGATAAAGACTTTAACAGTGAAGTACCCAGTATATGTATATAGTAGCCATAATACTAAATCCTCGATAAAGGTGAAATATAGGGTTCAAGCATACGCCATTCAAATTACTTTTATTTACAAACATTTTGGTACAGAACTTATTTAAATCCATCTGCATGATTTATGACTATAGCTCACACTGGTTTCTATTGATTTTAGAGCGCTTGATAAGGTGTGCATAATTACATAATAGTCATCACATCTTTCACTTTTGAGATAAATGCCAATGATCTGGCTTGTAGCTTTAATGTTTAATTTGTATAAAACGAGGAATATTAACGGGATAATTATAATAAATGTACCTTCAAGTTTATCTATTTCTGCTTGTAACATGGTAATATTTCTGCCTAAATCCATTTCTCTGGCTTCACCCTGAAAGTCAGAACGAATACTTAAATGTTAGAATGTTGCCATTTATCCCGGAATATTTTTTTTATTTTTTGTTTTGTTAACTATTTCTTTAAGAAAAATATATAGTTTGCTACCCCATACATACATTAACGCATCGCTTTTTGTCACTCATAAAAAACAAAACAAAAACAAAACCAACACATAGTACAACATTTTGTTTTTAATTCCCCAGAAGATAATCTGTGTACTAGACAGTGTAATACAGATAAAACAATCATTGTGACTGATATAATCATTAAACAAGGCCGATTGCATTAAAACAAATACAATGTAAATCGAATTTTCCCAGTGGCCCTTTTCTTGTTCCATACATTACAGAGTAAGTTTGTCATAATCAGTTATCCGTTTTCAATACTAATAAAGCCACAGTCAACTGAATGTTCTTACGAACAGACAGACGAGGGAATTAAATCCCACATTTATGTGGTCACAGAATAATAGAGCTCACTTTTACTTAAAATGTCATCTCTCATTGTATGTTTCTTTGTAAAATAACTTTCATCAGTAAAAATATGGATATTTTTTGGAATTTTGGTAAAATATAAATGCCACTGTGAGTTGCACAAAAAGTGGAAACGGGACTCCATACCTGAAGATGTTGCAGTGCACAAGGATTTTGTTTACATTATTATTTTAAGTACAAATTCTAGAAAGTTGTGTAAATATTTTCGATAAATAAGAAGTGCTAAAACTTTGGGTTTCTTAAAAAATAATGCGATTATAAATGAGATAAGCATAATTTTTATTCTCCAAAACACCTACCTCTTCTCTCAGTCTCATGATCACCGTGAACTTAGAGTGTCTTTACAAATATATATACATTTAAAATGCTGCACTTCCTCATACTCATATACTTTTAAGAAATACAGTTTACATAGAAGTAAAATAAAAATTAACGATTCGTATCAGAGACACAAAAACGGACTTCTAAAAGATAATATCGTATTATGGTGGCATTAAGAGCTAAGCATGTGAAGTTAGGAGTAAAGCATGCTATGCTGATGTTGTGTAGCTTATAAGAATATGTGTGGAATATGCTGATGTTAAGAGCTGTGTAATTCGTAACAAAGCTAAGAGTAGTACACTTTATAACAAAGCTAAGAGCAGCGCAGTACACTTTATAACAACGCTAAGGGCAGTACATATTATAACAAAGTTAAGAGAAGATAAGAGCAGTACATTTTATAACAAAGCTGAGAGCAGTACACGTTATGCTATGCTGATGTTGTGTAGCTTATAACGATATTTGTGGTATATACTGATGTACACTTTATAAGAAAGCTAAGATCAGTACAGTACACTTTATAACAAAGCTAAGATCAGTACACTTTACATAAAAGCTAAGAGCAGTGCACGTTATAACAAAGCTATGATCAGTACACGTTATACAGAAGTCAAGGACAGACTACAGGTTACAACAATGTTAAGAGCTGTATACGTTATAATAAAGCTAAGATCAGTACACATTATACAGAAGTCAAGGACAGCCTACACGTTACAACAATGTTAAGAGCTGTATACGTTATGACAAAGTTAAGAGCAGCTACGAGCAGTGCACTTTATAAGAAAGCTAAGAACAGTACACGTTATAACAAAGATTAGCGCGGGACACGTCATAACAAAGCTAAAGCAGTACTAGACTGGATAACCTGTTCTATTTAGACTTCAATATATTATGCAAGTCAGAAAAGGAGTGACGTAGGAGCGAATCTAACGTATTAGAGCAGGTTATCCAGTCTAGAGCAGTACACGTTATAACAAAGTTAAGACAAATACATTGCAGTTTATGGAAATACAGAGCGTTGTACGGTTTATGGTAATGTGAAAAGCTATACAGTTTTGGGTAATGCAAAGAGTGCTGCATCATAATGGCGATGTTAAAAGCTAAGCAGTGTACATACGTCGTTAGTTTTGGAATATTTTATTATCTTCTTACTTGTTGAACACTTTCAGTAACAGAATCATTGGTTACCACTTGACGAAAGATCATTTGTTCAGCCTATATATAAATAACACTTATATTAAACGGAAATTCACCTTAACGATTTCTGAACAAATTTTAGTTTGCCAAAGCAATTAATTATTACTAAATTTATAGTCCAAGAAATAGTATTTCAATTCTGGATTCATAAATATATTGTGCATATTTGTTTGTTTTGATTGTGGAACTTTATTTATACTATAATCCTACTCACTTCTTCCAGTTTTTGACTGAGACTACGAATTTCATCTTCTTTTCCCTTTAGCTGAAGGAATTAATTTACATTCATATCATATCAGTTCGGCGATTCTAACATTAATTATTTTTATGACAAGTATAATACACGAATTTTATTGTAATATTATGTAAAACTGATTTATATAAACGCGTTGTGCGCAATGAACAATCACGTGCTTTTAAAAGAGTAAATCAGCGGTTTAGAACAAATATTAAGACATTATCATTAAAATAAACATCTTCTAGTCGTGGAAATACTTACTGTACAGCAGTTTCCTTAGATTTCTACTTTTTATAATTACTTACTGACGAGTATCGTACGGTTTTTAGCCATTATCATACCTTTTTATATTGAATATGAGTACCATAAGCTAGCCTTCTAGCCGTTATCATACTTTTTTACATTGAATATGAGTTTTATAAGCCTTCTAGCCGTTATCATACCATTTTACATTGAATATGATGAGTACCATAAGCCTTCAATCGGTTATCATACCTTTTTGCATTGAATATGAGTTTCATAAGTCTTCTAGCCATTACCATACCTTTTGGCACTGAATATGAGTTTCATGAGCCTTCTAGCCGTTATCATACCTTTTAGCATTGAATATGAGTACCATGCATAAACCTTCTAGCCGTTATCATACCTTTTGCATTGAATATGAATACATATAAGCCTTCTAACCGTTATCATATATTTTTACTTTGAATATGAGTACCATAAGCCATCTAGTCGTTAACATACCTTTTAACATTTGGACTTTCAGAAGAGTTATAGAATTTATTAACTGATTAACAGTTGGTTCCATCTAGCCGTTACCATACCCTTTAACTTCAAATTCTAGTTTTATAAATCTTTTATAAACCATTGGAGTTTCATAAAACTTCTAGAACTCAACCATTTGACACTGAATTGGAGTTTAATAACACTTCTATCCGTTATCATCCAGATAACAACGAATCGGAGTTTAATAACACTTCTATCCGTTATCAACCATTTAACACCGAATCGGAGTTTAATAACACTTATATCAACCATTTAAAACTGAATCGGAATTACATTATACATCTAGACGTTATCATACTTCTCGACATTGGATTGGAGTTTCATTAGAATTCTACCCGTTATCAATCGTTTGATACTGAATTGGAGGTTCATACGACTTCTATGGCCCTTATCGCGGCTATGTGATAATACACTGGCTCGCTAATCAGGAGGTTCCTCTTGTCGGTGGTGGAGGACGGAGGTGCCTGACAAGGAACAGTATCTAATCGGTCGGATGGGACGAAAAATCGAGATCCCGCGTACACGTTGGAATTTGAAATAAGAGTAGGTCGTAGCGCTGCTGTCCGGACAAAGTGTCCCATATAGCACACTGCATAGCGTATGCCCGTCTTCATTAGGACGTCAAACCCCATTCCATATCTATAGCCCTTTAGACATTGGATTTGAGTTTCATTAAGCCTCTGGCCATTGAAATACTTAATATACAGGAATTTCATAAGATTTAATTTTGACAAAGAACATTATATTATACTTCCTAAGTATTTCTTATAACTCGCCTACTTCTAATCTTACATTCTGATATCAAAATACTAAAAGGCACAATTTCGACCATATTTGAAATATACGTCTGTATAGGGCACCTACCCTTTCCACTTTGATCCTTTATTCAAAACATATATTCAGATATGACGTGACTTTAACCATGCTTTTACTTACTTCTTCTACAGTTTCCGATAAGGTTGCTATGGTTTCTTGTTGTCTGAGTTCATTATTTTCTACCTAAATTGATATAATTATTTATATAAGATTTAATCATGTTATTCTCTTTTTTTTTAGAGATTCAGTTTTACGAAAATTTTAAGTGGTTAAGTGATAACAAATTTGACTTTTATTTTACAATAACAATGTATGTATATTCTGTTACAAAAGTCGGATTTGATTTTGTATTTTATTACTCGAGTTTGCCTGGTACTACATGTATAGAGAAAACATAATCAAAACAAATTATGCCAATATTTCAGACTATTCCTTACTTACGGTTTCCATAGTGATTATGTATACTTACATCTTCTAATTTAATTAACAAAGCTTTAATTGTCTCCTCCTTTTCTTCAACCTTGAACAGAATTAACAAGTTTGTATTATTATAATATTCTAAAATAGCATGTTATTTGCAATGTTCAAGTCAAGAAAAGCAGGAGACAGTGAAATAAGTAACAAATACGACAATATTGTACAATAATTATGTATTTACCTGAAGAGTTGAATTTTCTCAAACAATGAAAAATCTATGGTGTTTATGGAAAAAAACTGTACGTCATCATTAAACATACATACGTGTGGTAAAGCTGTCCTATTCTCGAAACAATGAGCACTGGTAACGAGCATTACCATGACCATATTAGCAATTATGTGTTTTTCATAGGCCTACTAAGTTCTTTGTAATAAAAGAATTAATGTTACTCAGATGGGCATTGGTTGAGCTTTTCGGAAGTATAGTTCTGTTAAATTCGAGTCCCAGTAACAGAGAAATTACAAGTAGAAATTCTGGAGACGGCTGTATCAAATCGTCACAACATTTCACACCAGGGATATGATCTCTGTTTCTTGATCGTTTACTTGTGTTTAACTTACTTCAAAGTCAAAATGATGTGTTAGAAAAATCACTTTACGATTGTAAGTGCAGCAATGGTTGATGAGATGGTAATACTCGTAATCCTTGCTTTATGAGGGTCATTTTGCAAGGAATTTTGTAAAATGCATGGGATATACGGGTCTGATCTATACCGGTGTCAAAATCCGAAATTGCCCAATATTCAGATCTTTTCTGTAGTCTACATAATATGTGCCAGTCTGGTTCTTTAATGATTTTTAGTACTGCCCAATTCATACCCAGCGTGATTTATTAAAAAAACGATCAGTTTAAACCAACATACAAGTCCATAAAATGCAGTTTCAGTAACACGTCCAGTTTTTGTGTGATAGTCAATAATCCTAGAAAAAATAGCAGACCTAAAATGGCCCAATCTTATTAAAATTATACAACCATTTCGTTAGGTTTGGTTTTTCGGTTGTTTAATATACATCATTTCGGAATAAACACGTGACTTTACAGGGTGCAATCGGTAATGCGAAGATTGGGATTGGTCGACTTAAGATCACGCTATAGAAAATTCCACAGAATCTTTCAAAAGTCTTTGATTATTGAGACATTTGATTAGCCTTGGATCTTTCTCCATCATTACCATCACTGGAAGGCATGACGATCCACAAGTTAATAGCCTACTGTTCAGTATGTTGGACATAGTAAAAAAATACAAACATAAATGGTGAATTTGTAAACATGGCTTTATTACACAGATATATTTAACAGTACAGTCAAAACCTAAACAGATAATTCGGACTGAGTACATTATATTAGTTTGTGAAGACATTTTGGTTTGTAAAGACATTCGGGGGCACTAAATATAACAAAGTGTGTAATAATTTTAAATTTAACCTTTTTCATGATAAAAATATAGCGACACCAATCAAGAAAGCAGTTAAAATATATACATCTGAAACACAAAACGACAAAAGGTTACATAGTGAAATATCTGTAATCTATATTATGTAATACAACTAAACAGTACAATATTGAATAGTAGAACATTCCGATTTACAATGAATTACTTATTCATAAAAAAAAAGTATATCAAAAAAGTTTTATATAACAGACAGTTTACTTGAATAAAATTAGTTTAAACAGTACAATTTGAACAATAGTAGAATATTGCGATTTACAATGAATTACTTTCTCATAAAAAGGGTATCAAAAATGTTTTAATAGACATAATAGACATATTATGGAATATGGAATTTAATTCAAATAATCATTTTAACATTTCAAACGTTAAGATAGTTCCATGTGAACAGTGTCTTAATTAAAACGTAAATTTTAGAATGAATGTCTATATACCAGACATTAGACTTGTTTGTGTACTGTCAATCTTTACTATGATACACATATATATTTGTCTCGGTCAATCCAGCTTTAATATCAGATTATTTTGAAGACTTTGCTGTAGGATCATACTCCAGACTACACAAGATTTCATATAATTCCTGAAAATATATGAAATTAAATCTTTATTTTGAGAGGTCTGTATAGGTCGCCAATTCGATAAATGCATGCACAAAGGATTCCATTATAACTGGCACTACTATGTGTTAATAACAGTGATAAAAACAGTGACACTGCTACATACAAACATTAGTGATAACATTACTAACACAGCGTAAAGATTATGGTAGAGCTAATTATGCCTAGCATATATTCACAAGACAAGCCAATAATCAACTCTCTAGACAATCGGATGGCCGTGATCTTGAATGGATTAGAACAACTTCGCCATTTCATAATTTAACGCTAAACTGGATAATCAAGACTTTGTTTATTATCGAATTTGCAGTGGTAATTGACACTCTAGACTATCTTCACTCAGAATAAAGTCATTTGATTGAAATCTTCAATATATTCATTTTTCATTATCTATTTTTGAACTATTTAATATAGCAAGAACGACCAGCTCTTTATCTAAATCTTACATAATGCATCTTTAAACTAAACACTACTTATACAATCACTGCCACTACTAAATATCACTGATAAAAATACTATAAAAACACTCGTAAATGATCAAGAAAAAAAGATTTAGAATTCGATAGTAAAACAAAAGTAGAAGCATGTTATTCGAAACCAAACTAAAAAAATAGACATTTAAGATTATTCTCCAAATACAGACCATCCGCCCCATGTTTCACTGCCATAATATAAAAAGTCCACTCACCTCAAGATGTATTTTCAATATTACGTGTGCGATATGATTATTATTTCTTCGTTGGAGCATTTGTTTGCTGTTAACAAAATCTGGTGCGCAAAAGTATGTATATAAAAGGAATGATCAGTAATTAATTAAACTGCCAAATGATGAATACATTGGGAATCTATATTTTAAATAGGGCGGGTGGTCTATGTTTTAAAGGTTTCTAAGACAAATACATGCACCCAAGGTTAAAATACATATAGCGAAGAAGTTGTATCTGATATGTACATGGTAACGTGCCTTTAAATGTAACGTATAACTTATAGGCTGCGCGCACACGTGTGGAGGTCTGAACGTGAGCCGCGATTGGTGTATGACAAGGAAACAAAGTCTTAAAAGAACTGAAGCTTTCTATTCTTAAATTTTTCGTCAAAGGTCACGAGATGTAAACTGAGCTAGCGCTAATCCCAACCCTAAACCTAACCCCAATGCTTACCCTAATTCTAACCTACAATCTAGACAACAATCACGTACCCTAACCTTGTTTACATCTCAGCGACCTTGACAAAAATTGAGCTGGCGTTAACAAATAGATTTAGCCCTCAAACACTGCCGTAATGAAAGAAAATTTCTGTTCCAAATTATGACTGGTCAATAGTCCAATTAACAAGCAATACCTAACTGTGTAACAATATCAATCATCCGGGTTTAAACATAGCTCCAGATAGGTTCACATAACGTTACGTCATGACTCACGAAATGTATTACTCCCAATTAACCAGTGCATAGCAGAATATTGCAGAAAAACTAATTGGGTGACAAACGAGGCTATCAAATAGGCTACAATGTAAACAATACTGCTTGGAGACGAGCAATACTTTTGCCGTTTTTAATACATAAATCACTGTCCAAAGTTTTAGGGATTAAACGAAGGACTGTCATGTTGCTGTACTTAATAGAGATTTGACTGAACGGGGAGAATAGACACACCCCGTCAAAATCTCAAGTATCAGAAGTCAATCCAGAGAGGGATTTCTTGGGCCATTGCTTCAGGAATATGTCAGTCCCGTGGAATCGCTGGTACAGTGGATTTGAAACGGATATAATCGCCACGAACCTCTACACGTAATATGTTGCAGGCGCTCGCATTCTTGTCTTGGTGCAGAGGGCCAGCTTATTTTTCACGTTTAGTTGAATCCCCAACGCTTCTTGAAGCTGTTCGTAAACTAACAGCACTTTTTGGACCACAAACTTCAATCATCATGCAACGGTATCGTTTTCGTCAAAGAGGTCAAAGGTCAGGCGAGTCAGTCACAGCTAAGTAGCCACAAAACAAGAATTTTGTGTTCATTGTAATTTTTGTAACCTGACAATTGAAATGGTCAGGGATACGTGAACGTTTGTTAACACTACAAAACGAACTTTTATTAGCCGAACGAAATGAGAGCGCTATGGTAAATTTGAAAAAAGATCGAAAATGCGCCAGATAGACAAATGGGCTGATACTTTGCCGAGTGGGCCGTTTTTTTTCGGGAAAATGCACAAGTTTGACGGACTGTCTTAAACATTCAATCAAACCAAAATGAGGCCTACAAATCAATATTCAACTGAATCATTTAAAAAAATTACATAATGCTATACTTACTAACTACTTTTCGACCTAACTGGGGCTAATAATTGATTTTCTAATGCTGAGTGGATCGATTTTATATGCCCCTCAATCCCCCCCCCACACCCACCCTCGTGAAAATGTTTGGGCGTCCCTGACTGCAGCGGTTTGTTCGAGACTATCTAAACAGAGATCAGGTGATAAGGTTCAAGGTGTTAGTTATCTAGGTAGCCGTCGTAAATCATCAAAGTGTACAAAAGTTTCACTATAGACGCCAAAATCAACATAACATAATACAGTACACTTAATTCTCGCTGCCCAGTTACTGGTAAAATCTGTAGTCGATATCACCATAGGGTCATTTTGGGAAAATGTGTCGAAGCTCCGGTCAAGAAAACTCAGTCAGACAAATTCAACTGCCACTTCCCCAAAATAACCAAGTATAACCCGCCCTTCGATCCTTTGGTTCCACAATAATCTGATTTAGACACAGTTATACAATTTTCTCAAATCCAATTTTCTGTTCGGTGTCACTGAATGTCTTCTCTATACTGTGGTCGATACAAAGTAGTACATAAGGCGCAGCGTTTCAGGACCTTTGCTGGCTCAACGCCGAGATTCATCAACATCTTGGAACAGTTGGCCGCTTGGTCAGTCATCCAGAATTCGATATTGCTCTTTATTTCATTGACACTTGAACCAGCTAACACAGCAAGGCATTGTAGTTTGAAGGTGTATGCATCTGTACCGGCTTTACCAGCTTGTGAGTCGTTTTCTGGGTAACCTGTTGTAAACCATCTATTCTCACCAGAGGCATGGGTGATTGTGATACTTTTAGTTTTGACGTTAATAATCTGTGTCAGGGTGCCTTTGTAGTAACAACATATTTATTAGAAACCATATATTTGGTTCACAGTTAACGTTGATTGACCGCCATTTTTGATTTGATCCCAAATTAATGCCATGCCAAGGCTTTACGCATTTGGCAAAAAAGGAAATAAAATGAAGTCTGGTTTAACGTCCTACTTTTCTGCTCCGAATGGGCTAATGAAGACAGAATTTGGCAAAATATGAAAAATTATGACGTTTTGGCCGCCATCTTGGATTCTACTATCGGCTATCTTTAATTTCCGCCATCTTGAATTATTGAAATTAATTTTTGGCCCATTATTTGATTTCAGCAATCTCGCGAACCCCATACAAGCCACATCCTATCTATATTTTCCAAAAAAGTGGAAAATCGTGACATTTTGACCGCCATCTTGGATTTCCGCCATCTTGGATTTTTGAAATTATTTTTAGTGCCCATATCTGATTTCGGCGACCCCCAAAATCTCATGTTTAACACCATGAAAGCTATGTATACCGTTAGCCGAACATAATATATAGGAATTTTCATTTTTTCCATCAATTTTGGCCGCCATTTTGAAAAATGGGACTGCACCACCATAAAAATTAAATTTTCGGGAAAAATTCTTTTAGATTCTTTTTTTCAGCCAATTTGGCATTAGGAAATACCCGGCGCTTACAAACTTATATTATTGTCCCATCCCTATGTAGATGTCTTTATTTACAGTATAGATTTTTCAACTTCATCAGATAACAGTGTTAAGAACTGTACTGTCAACAAAAATGATGTCGATGTTGTCCTAATGGTAGATTTGGGTGCCAAAGTATCAATTCTAAATGAATTTACACATGACCACAACTATCAAACCTTTCTTTTAAAATCTACCACACAAGCTTTAACTAGTTACAATCGAAGTGTTATTCCAACATTTACCAGTTCAATATCAAGAACAGATTATACCCAACTTTCAATTCTATATCGTCAAACAGGACAGCAATTTAATGGGTGTCGACTTATTCAATCGTCTTGATTTCCAGATTCTAAAACAACCCAGCCATGCTCAGATGTTAACACAATCAGTATGTTGAATGATTTTCCCAGTCTAGTTTCAGATTTTGGTGAAGTTCCTCCATTTGTTCACAAACCAAGGGTGAATCAAAAGATTGCACATTTTTCACAAAACTGCAAAGGTTACCTATCACAGTTAGGGATGAAGTTTCAAAGGTCACCATGGATATCCAGTCTAGTCATTGCTCGCCGAAAATCTGGTGACATAATTGTGTTGATCTACGTGAAGTTAACAAAGCTATAATTCCAGACAAGTATCCACTTCCATCACTGGACGAACTGATGTCCGAATTCCATAGTTTAACAATTTTCTCTAAACTCATCTTAGACATAGCTATCTCCAGGTACCACTAGAACTGGTGGTGTATTCCAGTATAAACGTATGTCATGTGGATTGTCATCAGCAGCTAGTTCATTTTAGAAGATTTTAAATTATGATGTCGTCGTACATGCCAAAGACCATAAAACACATCAGACTCTGTCGTCTTACGTAAACCTTCTGACCATAAGCTAACGCTTAATGTGGAGAAAAAAGCCAGTTTGGACAAAATCAGAGTTTGTTGGTTTACGCGTTTCTGCTAATGGTGTCTTACCAGATCTCCAACACCCAACCTATAATAAAACGTCCTGAACCAACCAAAGTCTCGCAACTACAGTCCCTTCATGGAACAACAAATTTTTATCTGAAATTTGACCCTTTCTATGCAGATACTGTCGAACTTCCGAGAAAGCAACTTTGTAAAGACATGCCTTGGAAATGGACAGAAAGTCAAAAAAGTGCTTTTAACCAGCTGAAGCAACAGATTTTATCTCCACCAATCCTAGTTCATTTTAATCCTGACGCTACAACCTATGTTACGACAGATGCATCAGTTTATGCTCTTGGAGCTGTCATGTCACAAATTGTCAATGACACTGAGAAACGAGTCTCTTTTACATCTGAAACACTTTCTCCAGTCGAACGGAAATACTTAACAAGCCCTATCTTGTATTTATGCTGCAGAACATAAGTATAAGCGGTAATAAGTATATAGTCAGATATGCTCAGTAGACTCGTACCTGACAGTCAGGCAATACACAGTCTGGATTCTGATACTGATAATATGGAAATTAACCCGAATGGCCTTGTTACACATTCAGAACTTCAAGCATGTTCACACGATTCTCTTTTCAACATTTGAGTGCCTATATTCAAGACGGTTAGCCAAAACAAGTTAAACCACAACTCAGAGTATACCTAGTCTCTATCATCCAGAAAAATATGACTGGGGGTTCTAGGTGACCGAGACTAAGTATACCACACTCATAAGGATGAACTTGCTTTATTTAAGCGTTCGTGAATATCTTGTGGTTTACCTGCTGTTATTTCCTCTTCATTGCAATAGCGTATAATGAAAATATCACATGATGGTCATCCAGGCATAGTACAGACAAAGCAACGATGTCGCGAAACAGTTTGGTGACCAAAAATGGATTCCTATTAGTAGCAAAGCTTCTAAACCCAGACAACCACCATTACAATCCATTCCTTGGCCTACACACCCTTGTCAGTCTATCCAATTGACATTTTTGGAGCAGTACAGGTTGGACCACATAATCAACGCTTTCTAGTAGTTGTACATGACTTACATTCCAAGTGGCCAGAGTTGGCTTCAACAGGAATTATAACTTCAACGGCTATTATCAGATTACTTGATGAATTGTTCTCAAGATGGGAAATACCATACACACTTACATCTGACAACGGACCCCAGTCTATCTCTTATCAGTTTAAGATGCATTTGAAAAACTTGGGTATCAGGCATCGTCTAACTTCACTTTACAATCTTCAGTGTAATGGAGGCACTGCAGGATTCAACCAAGTTTTAAAAAATGGACTTACAACTAATCTTTTAGGGGGGAGAACTTTGCAGATTCAGTTAGTTCTATTCTTCAAAACTACAGGGCAACGCCCCACGCTCTGTCACATAATTCTCCAGCACGAAATCACCTTCAGGTTCTGATTGTACGTAAGTAAACAAGACTTGCATCAGATATCAAGACACATAGCAATTCTACAAAAGAAAGTCAAACAGTATGTTGATGGTAACCGTAATGCTGTAAAATGAAAGTTCAAAGTTGGAGATCATATAAACTCTCCTCAGCATTTTCGAATCCTCGCCGTATCGTAAAGTCGGTGATTCATCATTTAGGTTAGATGATGGTACAACACGGAACGCAAGAAGATGTGTTTTATCAAAGCACGGTCCAGTTGTAATCCCAAAACGTATCCGTCCTGAATACATGCTTACCAGTACAACGGCAGCTCACAACGATCCACCACCAATCCCAACAAGACAGTCCAATAGAATTGGAAACCTCCCAGATATTTAAAAGGCTATTGCTGTTAAATACTTATCATTGATAACAGTAAAGTTCATACATATAAGTGACATTTAAAGTAAAAGTGTTTTAAACAGTTAATTACACACACTCTGAAATATGGGCCAGACATAACAGAAAGTATAGAGACGCTCCAGACGCCCACAGGACAAAAATGTAAGGGTGTCACTAACTGGCAGCCTGTATCGATGGTAAATGGACAGCCATATGTAAATGAATAAAAATCACACAGTTTGCGTATGGGAATGCATCGTTAACTGTCCTCTAGTCCACAAGTTAATTTATCCAATTGTGTAGGTATTCGAGAATGCAGATTACTTTTTTATTTGAGCTATAACAATATTAAATCTTCTAAACTATAGGAATACTGAAACTTTGAACTATTAAAGTGCGATCCGTGTGTTTATGGGCTGTATGCGGTCCCATATACCTAGTTTGCAGACGCGGATTTGATATGAGACCAAGTAAGTGCCCCCGTGAGACAAATCCCCTCGGATCAAGTCCCAAATTACATGTTATACGAATTTTTTTGACATTCATTGTGGTGTTGGAATTGTGGATGGCGCCCTAGATTTGGAACCCAGAAAAACATAATCACGTGCTTGGCGGTTGTGTATTATTTATTATTGTTTATATTTTGAATTACATGTGGGGGCGCCAAAACCTTTTAAGTGCTTAGGGCCTCTGTTGTTTTTAATCCGGCACTGGTTAAACACCTTTTCATTTCATTTCAGCATTCTGCTCTCGTCGAAACTTTTTGTAACAATGTTTTACTGGCGTAGAAACGAGGAGAGGTTTTCCGAATAGCCCTACCCTTGTTCTAATTCACAGGTTCTTCTACATAGCAATGCGTGTTTGATTACCGCTCCTTTCTTGTCATTCCAGCCAACGGTACCCTTAGAGGAGAGAATTGTTACACTAAACTACTACAGCATTTTTGTTTAAAAAACCAAACACAGGCCTGGGATGACTTAATTACAGAAAAGTGGTTACCAAAGATAAAATCAATGCGAAACGAAATGGTTTAAAACATTAGCCTGGCAGTATTAGAAGTATGATCGGATACTATGGGTACTGGCATGCCCAAATTAATCATTGGCGAATATACATAAGGATATTTATTAAACGATTGTATATTAAATATATTTTAAAGAAGAAATAAATCTATAAAACAAATTGTAGCCTCATGTTCTTTCTCAGTTTCTGTCGTACCTATTTTTAAGACTATGAAGAATATTAATGGAGTTATTTCCCTTAGTTCACATGCCGCAGGTCGCAATTTGTTTCATAAAGGAAATCAATCTGTTTTACAGACCTAATGCTACATCCGTCTTTTATCTCTGTCCAAGATGACTGACCTTTAAAAGGTCAGACCGCTGTTGTTCTAAGGGTGACGTCACACCACAATGTTTACCAACAAAGCAAGATGGCATCGATAACGCCAAAAAAGATTACTTTTGTGGCTTGTTTTTGTTGTTTTAAAACAAACACGAGCAGGTCAATCAGATTAGACGGTAAAAAATGTACTTCTGAAAGAATTCAGAGTAAACAAACAGTAATATGAACTGGTACGGGCAAAATTATATCGTTTTACCCATTTTACGCCTCCGCGTACTATTTTCTGTACCTATTTACGCTAAATATCGAATATTTTTTATAAAGATATACTTCAAACACCTTTATTTATTTTTCTAATACTAAAAAAAATGTTTCACAATTTAATTTGTCGAAAGAAAAAAGTTAATATTTTGTAGTCATTAAGTCGCATCGATGTCATCCTTATCAGTGATTGTAGCGGCCAAGCGAATATTCACTGCGGATCAGTGTGAAAGGTAATGTGAAAGTCTTCTGTGTAAGATTACTGGCCGTTATAAGTTCAGATGCATTCTACGTGTGACTTCACATCACATGGCGTCGATAACGCGTGCATTGGTTACATAAGACGTTAACTGGTCCTGGCAGAATGGTGCATTTTACTCATTTTCCGCCTTCGTGCACTATTTTATGTACCCATTCATACTATTACTAAATACTGCACATTATCAGATATACTTCAAACACCATTATTTATTTTTCTAATACTGCACAAAAATGTTTTAGAAATTAATTGGCAGAAGGAAAGCCTAGGGGTTAATATTGTGACCTAATTAACGTCATCCCTTTCAGTAATTGTAGCGGCCTAGCGGATATTCCCTTCTGATCAGTTTCAACAGTTTGTACGGTGCCCTCCTTCATTCTTTGTTATCACGCCGTCACATTGCCGCTAATTACTCAACGGCGGGCAGCCTTTTGGCAGTGGCTGATCCAGGTGGAGGACCTACCCCCACCCCACCCCACCCCCATTTTTATGTTTCTATGAAACGTGTGAATTTGATCTTTTTGTTGGTTACGGTGATGTAAATCACTTATGTTTTTAAGTGATTTCCCCATATTGTTAGCGATACATTGAAAGGTTTTCCTAATACAAGGCCCCCTCGGTATTGAGCTTGGGCTGAGAAACTTACCCCCCCCCCCCCCCACCATGTACATGTTTCGACAAAGACAGACATTTCTCTACGTTTTTAGCAACGTTCTTGTAGCTAACTTTGACCCGGAACAACATAACCCATTCAGATGAATCTTTTTTCTATAGTCGTCATTATTACATTGTCATGGTATCATGCAGAACACCACAAGTTAACATCCAATGGAAGTGTGAATCAATATTTAAAAAAGTCGACCTTTGTCGGCTTTTCAGGGGTTTTGTGTAGTGCACTTAATCAATTGTAGTTAGTGCTTAGCTGAATAAGCCACTAATATTTCTTTCCACCCTCTACGTCTGAAAATGGTTAACCGAAGCTTGAAGTTTGGGAGTCACGTAAGCAACAAGTGAGTCATTTGACCTGAACTGAAGGACGAAAGCGTGGGTTATTTCATGGTCAGGTCTAAATATTAAGGCCACCTGTAGATTTCGTCAAGGTCACGATATGTAAACAGACAGTAGATAACTGCACGTGATTGTTGCCGAGGATTATGGGTTACGGCAAGATCTAGGGTTTGCGCTAGCCCAGTTTACAAATGCATCTTGTGACCATGACGAATTCTGCAGGTGGCCTTAACATGTAGACCTAACCGATATTTCATAGCAACCCCCAGTATATGTAGACTAGGCATTAGGTTAATTGTCTGTTTATGTGACAGCTTTAAGGTGGGTGGACATTATCATTATGCAAGATGGGTCTAATATTGATGTGTTATAAATCGAATGCAAGCAAAAGAGATGTTTTGTAATGAAAGAAAATTTGATAAAATAGGGATTATCCAATCCCTTCCCGCTCTCTCCCAGTATTATTAAATTTTCAATATTACCAATGTTAGTTTACTAATATCTACCACATAATCAGTTTCTTTCAAACATAGACTACAAATTAGCTCTATAAATTCGGCTGTAGTGAGGGTTGTACACTGGGTATTGAAAATTCAGAACACAATCTGTCATGGTCATTCAGTGTTACTACAGTAATAAGACAACTCTGGGAATTTCCTCCCTGGATGACCATATGGGATTGGTGTTGAAAGCATTCTTGCCAACCTGCACAGTTAAGATTTAGGGAGTCAGGGTGGTTTGCTAACGTGGGAGTCCTGTGTTCGATCCCAGTGTTGGCGGAGAAAGTTCATTGGAATTTTCTGGTGTGGTTCTCCCCCCGCCCTCCTTGTCAGTGGTGTAGGACAGTGGGTCTGTCAAGGAAGGGACTATGTACGCATTGGCGGGCACATAAAAGAGCTATCAGGACAAAATATCCCTCATAGCACACTGTACAGTGTATGCCCATCGTCATTAGCATAGATGGAGCTGAACATTAAACCACTGCATTTCATTTTTACTTTAAAGCAACTGATGAGATTGGATTTGGTGACAGAATCTTTCTAGATTTTTGACATTGGATTGGAATAACCAGTTGATATTTCAGGTTACTTGATCTCTTGTAATAAACAAGTTAAGACCCCCACATTCTCTTTTACAGAGGGTTTGGCATATTTTTGCACTATATTCATTTCATAAGCTGAAAATAGCAGGATATCATGTCAGGTCGGGTGTGGTCATTGAATACATGGTCTATATTACAACAAAGGAAACTGTCCTACATTTCTAAGTGATAATTGTACTTCCTTGATTAAGTTGAAATGCCAAAGGAGCATAGCAACAATAGAAAGTTATAAGCTTATGAGAAAAAGTCCAATGTTTTATTGGGCATACGAAAACTGTAATATTCCTTTTTTGTAATATATACCCTTGTATGCAATCAAAGTCCCCCGGGTTTCACAATAACATCATTGTTTTCATCCACAGTTATTTCATAAACCCATAATGCAGTGCCTCTAACACAAACAGAAACTTTGCCATACAAGTATGATTTTGAAAATAAATCTATTGACTTTACCAAAATATCCACCGGTTTCAGAAATATTTTTAAGTGGTATATCAAATTTTGCTGAAAATAAGAATATTATTAAAATACAGAAATGCTAATGTCGGCAGATATTTAAATGATGTATGGAGAGAGTTTGGCTTATTTCTGTTAGCAATTAGACGGCATGCAACTAAATACTTATTCTTGAGTTCAAACTAAATATTATGGTGTCTTAAAGTAGCTAAGTCTGTAACTCAATAGCATCCAAAGTCTTCGACATTGAAAACACAAATTTTTTCTCAATTTAAATCAAAATTGATGTTGCAATTGGTACATGAATCGTGTACCATATTGCATTTCAATAAAAACGAAAAAGATTGAATGTAAATCAGTTTATATACATTCATATTACATTATTATATGCGTTGCAACCCATTTGTGTCAATTTCTAGGTTCCAAATATTAGCGATTTAGCTCCTTTAAAATGACCAATATTTAGTTTGAACAAGTCTATTAAAAATAATAAGAAGACAGAATTCAGGGGAATAGATGACTTTTTTTTATTGTCTTAAAAAAACAAATGGCAATACCCAGAATATGTTAGCTGATACAAGGCTTATTGTTTTATATCTATAGTTTACATTCAACATTATACTGCTATAAAGTTAATAATATAAAGCACATACAGATGTATCATTCATAGCAATTATGACTTTAATAAGTACACAAATTCTTTGCCCCCTTTCAAACATGAAAGAGGGTTCAGATTCATAAACAGCAAATTGACATTTTTTCCATCAAAAGAATTCTTCAAGGTTTTTTTTTTTTGTTATCAGAGTGGAAGAGTTTCACTGGGATATGAGGCTATTTAGTTTCAATCTGGGACATTTAAAAAAAAAAATTATCCAAATATTATTAACGAAAAAATATAAATACATTTACAAATAAATTTTCCATGATCTTTGATCGCATGCAAGAATTTAAATAGATTGGTTTGAATTTCATCAGACTACCAATAAGCAGATTAAAAAATGTACAATAGAAAAAGGCTGATCCGGATATTGCCATGTACGGTGACTTTTGAGATGGGCTTTTGGTCAAGTCAGGCTGTCCTTTACAATATAAGATATTATTCTCAAACCGATTCACCATCCAGCAGCTTCAACTATTTATTTACTAAATTTACAAAAAAACACCAAAAATTATCAAGAATCACTCAACTTCAGCAGATATATATACAAAATCGCACTTAACGTATTAAACGTTTATGCCCCCTTGTCGACTACACCGTAATTTAAAAGAGGGTCTTAAGAATGTTTTGATTCAAAGAAGGAATCATATTATAATAAAAATATCTGCATTGAAGGTCTTCAAGTAAGTCTTACAATTTTTGGAGCTTTCAGCGAAAACTCTAAAATGTCTTTTTAAATTGTCTTTGTACATTGAAAATTAGGAGCAAGCGATTTTCATATCATTATTAGAATAATTTTACACTTTTTAAGACGATTTGGTCATGATTCTCATCTTACACGCACTCCAAAAATAAACAGGCAGAGTAAAAAGAGGCTTTTTGAGATAAGTATACAACAAATGATCTCTGTAACGAATTTTGAACAGCCTAAGTTGATTGGCTTATTGTGCAGTGACGAAAGAACGGTAATCTTAATAGCCAGCCAATTCTGCAAATGTTTGATCAAGTTCATCACTAATAGCCTTGTATTTCTCTTTCTCTGCGAGTAGTTCATCTGAAAAGTAAAGAGAAGTAAGAATTAATTTTCTGTTTTGTTAAAAATAAAAGAAATATTTTATTAAGTTTTATTAACTTTTAACTCTTGAATTCTCACTGAGATATAATGCATATTTTTATGAAACCATACTATAAATCAAATTAATGTTTAAATTTTCATAAATTATATTTTTAATTCAAAATAAAATTGTAATTTGAATTGAAAAATGAAATTTAAATTGAATTTGAAGGTCAGTTATAAAAAGATTTGATAATAAAAGAACCATGACAAAAACAATAAGAAAAAAAAGACAAATTAATAAACAATATACTGGTAGCTGTAATATTAAAGTTATAAATTTAGCAACAAGGAATGTTTTCATATAAATTGTTACAAATTTCAAACTTGTCATGCAGTTTTCACTAGTTTAATGTCCAGATTTCAAACATTAATCATGCCAATATTAGTAAACACACAAATATAGACTTTTAGTCGATATCATTTTAACTTTCTGGTATTTTAATATTCATACCATTAAGATACCCGTAACAAGTGTATATACCAAAAGAACAACCTGACACCAAAGGAAATTTAAAAAAAACTTTAAAGAGTAGAGAATAATTTAGAAAATTAGCAAACAATTTTGTGCCACAAACCTCCTTTGCCCCCAAAATGATAAATAAATAAGATATTTGATAAATAAAATAAAGATATTTATGAAATAAATATATAAATAAATAAAGATAATAAAAGATATTTATGAAATAAATAATAAAAGATATTTATGAAATAAAGCAACTTTATGTGAAGATAGTAAACAAACACCTGTGTAAAATGGTTGATTTATCTACATATCCTGCAGATCCTGCATGGTCTTTTCCAATTCTCTTGCAAGTTGCTCACTGTGTCTTTTTTCACAGTCCAATTGGTCTGCAACATGCCAACAAATCATGCAAAATTTTATTTCAAACCATGCATTCGAAATAACTGTTACAATGATTCAGAGACACTTAATTTAAAAGCTATTGAAGTACAGACATTGCCAACATAATTATAAGTTATATTGACTTCAAATGCTTAAATGTTATTGTTGGTTGTATTAATGTTCAAATATTAAATAATAAAACTATTAAATTAAGTGTCTGAGAAACATTTCACACAGTGAATCCAAATTACATAATATTAGTTAATAAATTATGGTCAATTCAATATTAAATTTTTATTAATTGTTTTGCTAGAATTAAGTTGAAAGATATCTCTGCCTTGTTCTTGAAAAAGCACAACTGCTATTTGATTTTATGACAGCTCTGGGTTTCAATTTTTATGGTCTCATTTCACTGCTCATTTTCCAATTACAATAGATTGGAACCTACCTTCAAGGTGATCGAAACTAGCCTGTAGTCTCACGAGTTCTCGCTCGGCAGTTTCATTTCGTAATTCAGCCTAACCAATCAACAAATGAAATAGAACATGCAGCAATATTATTTTTAAATTTAGGGAATAACATTAATTTTTGTTTGTATAACAATTGTATCATGCTATTAGATCACACACTGGTCTGTCCTGTAAAACAAACATCAGATTAAAACATCTAATCTCTTCATGCAGTTTTTTCCTACAATTATTATTCTAATCAAAATCTCAACAGTTTTGGAAGGGTTAATTTAGGGGTCATGGTCACACAATCGTGCCAAGGTACCTTCCAGTCTGTCAACCTCCTTCTGTAATTTAGATACGGTTCTTTCAGCTTCAGTGGCACGGTTTTCAGCCTAGTGGGACAAGACGAATTCAGTTATAATATATTCAAACAATGTACAATATGAAATTTATATGAATTATTATATTTAATATCAATTTATTATACATTAATAACTTATTAGAATGATATCTATTAAGAAATTATTATGGTTGGTATACATACATCCTTTAGTCTGTTTGTAAGATCACGGATTGTCTCTTCGTAGCTGTCTTCTCTCTGAGAAGCCTATAGAAAGCAAACATTATATGGGTTAGACATCATTTAGCCATACTGCTAAATATTATAAAATATTTGAGACCTCTTCATCAAAACATGTTCTTGAACAGATATCAAACTGGGGCAATAATTTGATTTAATCTATTTACAGCATCAACATTACAATATCTAACACCAGTTACATGTAGAATAGTTTACAAAATAATATACCCAAACTGCGAAAAATAACTCAATAAATTAATTCAGATTGGAGCACAGAAATGAGGGTTATATTGATACTAATTTAGGATTCTTTTCAGTATAAATGGAATAACAAATGGAGATTTGGGATGAAAATTCAAAATTATAATAATTTGGTTAAACTGGTGTCAGACAAGGTAATATAAATAGGAAAAACAAATTGAAAGAAAAATAAACACCAATAAGAAAGCTATGCAGGTTTTGAAAATGAACAAGATATTAAAAATTTAAGGTAGAAAATGGGTTCATTTTTTTTATAAGATATGATAAATTTAATTGGACTTCACTCAAACAAATATAATATCAATCAACAAATAACTTCACAACATTACATTTTAAGAGGTAGAAATTTTGTTAATGACGTAATTTGAATAAATTAAGGGTTGTAATTTTTGATCAGACACCTGCAAAGCTCTCAGATTTTACAGTGGACAAGTCTTACAAGAGTGATATGCCACTCTGTTATGGCTGTTAAGACTTGTGGAATCCCAAATTATTACAAAAAAATGAATTCTTGTCAAATAAAACAAAGTTGAAAAATGTGAAGACGTGTTTTACCCTCTGTAAAATTTCTTTTGTTTTCATGATTTTTAATGTAAAATTACAGTATTGTAATAGATAATTTATCTATGAATTAATGGAATATATAAAGGCATTTACAGAGGGTGCCAATGAAATGAGAGAAAAAAAAAGTCATAAATATAAAAGAAAACAGACTTCAAAGACTCAAAACCTCAGTACAACAACTGGTTGAAAATAAATCACAAGAACAAAATTGATAATTATCAACAAAATAAATTAAAACAATTATCCAAAGAAATAATTAAAATATTAGTCGAACATAGTAAAAAGGTGTATTAAAATTTCAGTCATTAACTGCAAGTTTTCATTTAAAAAGACTGCAAAAAATGTCTGGTTTAATGGGGACTTTTTGAAATGTGTATATTGAAAAAAAATATCGAGGATATTTAGGGTATTAAGTGAGTACATGATTAACTTCAAAATCACTCTTGTTAAATAATTCACACAAATCATTATCAGAGAATATAATATATTAACATGCATTGTTAAAGTCAACGGCAGAATTCACACCCTTTAGTACTATTATTGTATACACATCTTCCTCAAAGTGATGATTTCAAGTGATTGCTTCAATGAGAATTTATGATTATTGAATTCAAGAAAAAAGTCGGGCATCCAAGCCAAATTCATGAAATGATTTGGTTGCAAATAAATGAGCAATATTATTTTTTTCTGTTTTAAAAATTTGAATTACCACAATATCATTCTGGAAATATGGGACATGCTGACAGCAAAAGTTAGTAAATGAATGATCAAGGATGAATCTTCACATATTCAAGATATATTTTTGAAATGGGAAACTTTCAATTCAGTTCACATTAGTGAAACTTCCCATTTCAAAATGATAGCAAACTCATGCTTTTTGAATGTACATAAGCAAGTATATGAAATTAAAGTTTCCAAATGGTCAATATTAGAGCAGATTGGAGTTTGCTATCTGAACAATATGATGAAACAGTTAAGTTAGGTTTTAAACATAATTTGGGATTCTACAGTGTCCTCTTCGTACTAAAGCTCCATTAATGCGAGCAGCCACTAGAAAACAAAGTCAGTGTTATTTGAAGTTGTAGTAAACTAGTTGATCATCATATTGCTGACCTATTCAGTAAAATACCACCCAAATTTCCCATCAGTTAGAATAATTCTAAATAAATATATATATATACATAGCCGAATCTTTTCTCTTGCAGTTAGAAAGCTCTTTTAGAATTAGGATTAATAGCATTATTTTTGAATTATTTACATCTAATTTGTGATGGGAAATTTGGGTTCACAGTACAACCTCTCATTGTATAAATACAGGTCCATACCATTTCAACTCTCACTGATTCATAACGAAACAGTAATGCTTCAATTACCAGTATTCAAATGAAAGGGGACACTGCTTTTTGTAGCGCTATTTTCCATAGATTTCAACTAGACCATTCTTATCACTCAAGGAGATGTACATATATATGACATGTGCATGTATTATTAAGGATTATCATAATATGGCTGTCTCATTAAGGTCAAAGGATGTATAGAATATATTGGGTTAGGTCGTACTAGTTAATCTACAACTACTTGTTCACATAAGTCATGAGAAGGGCGGGGTCTAAACTGATCAGTTTTAAGATTTTGTTTTTGTTTCCAGTGGGGCTCACACAATGGTTTCTACGTTCCAGGTGCCTAACGCTCTGTAGCGCAGTTAGACCATACTAGGATTCTGATTGGTTTTAGCATGCAAGAGGCAGGCGGACACCATGCAGATATGGTGATACCTCTTGCTCACTGATTTCCAGTGATTTCATATTGTTTCCCACAACCTTCAATTCTTCTTCCAACTCAAGGATTTTCCTGCAACAACAGATCGTAACTATGAATTTTTCAAGAAACAAACCGCGAAGCCCCTAGCTCCCCTTACCTCTGACACCTGGACTGTATAGGTTTTGAGATTGTTACCCAATACATGTAGCTCCTCATCAAGTTCATAAATCTTGCTGTAACGGATAAAAAAGAAGTAAATGTTACAGGGGCTGGTTAGCGAAACGTGAGTTGACGACAGAGGAAGGACGCATGTTCCAACATCCACATGCGACCAACTGTTCCAAAGAAAGGGGCACACAACGGGCAACACTCAAACCCAACCTTATCCAATCAAAGTGGTGAGCTAGGGTGAATCGCAGTTGGTTATCGAGCAAAAACATCAGTCCCATACATGTAACGGTTTGGTTTCCGAAAAAAATTGTATGCAGATATAAAAAATTGTTAGCAGCAGGATTACAGGGTAGGTGTTAGAAACATATAATCTTTGCATGTTAAAAGCCAAATAACATCTGCGGCTGAAAGAGAAACTGATTAAAAGTGAAAGCTATCTGCAGCTATACGATTGAAAACGGTACAGTATGGAGACTGGTGTCATTACACGACCAAACCTTATGCACAGTTTCACAAACCATACCAGAACCTTACCTTCTCTTCATAAACTTCTAAAGATCTAAGACTATTAGTAAGGGTAGTTACTTCATCTTCAAGGGCTTTGGCTCTACTGCAAAATGGCAAACAACACCACACACACAAAATTAAACATGCAATTAAAACAACAAACATGTCAAATGCCGAGAGAAAGTTAAAAACAAATTTTCTTTTATTTACTCTTTATTAATTTAAAATTAAATCATCTTTCTGTTTTTATAAATTGTAAAGTGATTTGCAAAAGCAGCAATTTAACTTTCTCTCTTCTATTCTATGGGTCTCAACACTATTGTAAATGAGTTTACATTCAATACTGATTGAAATTTAAAGCCAAAGTTTCCATGACTATTTTTCTTTTGGTTTAAAAATTTTAAATAAAGTTAATGGTATTAAAAGTGCAAAAACAGGTTCTTTTAATTTTTCACAATTTTAAATTTAATATATGTGAATTAATTTTATAATTTTATCACAAAACATGCATTTACATTTTGAGAGGAAAGGAACAGACATTCCTTTAATCTCTAAATGATTTTACTGGATTGAATACATCAAAATTCATTAATCCATTAGTAATCATCTTGTCATCAATAATAACTCCTGATTACAGATTTTCTCTTTTATACTTTAAAATATCCAACCCAGTATAATCAATAAATAGTAATGATTAGAACAAGGTTCTTGTTATTTACACAACAAGTAATACCCAAATTGATCAAATATATTTATATCATTTAATCTTTTTCAACAAAATCTAAAGTATTTTCTTCAAGTCAATAAACCTTGTTCTAATTTTTTTTTTTTTTTTTTTTAGTTTGAAGAAAAGAAAAACTTGTTAGTACTGATAATATAAACTTGTCTAGTAACTTCAGATGGTTTCATTTTACCAGTTCAGTCTATTAAATAGTTGGGAGATAATGGGTGTCAATTGATTGAAGGCAGGTTGCTTATTAAGAGTAGAAAGGACATAATAGCAAAAGATGTCTTTTGCATACAAGATTCCTCTCTATTATTCTTTGGTTCTAAAGTTTTGACCAATGTTTTTTGATGGAGCGTAATATTCAGTTTGCGAATATTTGTGTTGTATTTGAACAAACTACCAGTAGCAAGATAGAAACCATCTGAAATTGGCTCTATAATAATACTGTACTTTTGGGTTTTAAAACTCTGAATGCATCATGCACATTAGTTAGTAAATCATGTTTTTTTTGTTTGTTTTCATAATTCCCACGTTCATAAAACTCAGATGCACTATATAAATCAAAGCCTGAATACAGTCTGAAACATTACATATTATTCATATATAACACAAGATAACATGTAAATTAATTTAAAAAATATAATACATCCAGAGTAAAATATAATTTTGGTGGTGTCATGTGAAACATTGCTCCCTAATAGTGGATGAGAAGGTATCAGAGCCCAGAGCCATAAAAGAGTGGAGAAATAAAAGACATGTAGTCATTTAGAGTTAATATACAGTTCGACTTGACAAACCTTTCGGCAATATCTGCTCGTTGTTCTACTCTTTCTAGATCAGAATCATTTACCACCAATTTACGAACGCTCTGAGGGGAAAAAAAATCAAAATTTTCGTTGAAATCAATAATAAGATATCATTAAAAGATATAATAATACTCACGCTTCAGCAGCTTCAAGTCGAGTTTCAGCACGTTCCAAATCTACTTCAGTGATGGCCAGTTTACGAGCAGCCTATGATAAAAATCAGCCTCACGTTTAATTCCATGAATGTTCATTACATAATAATACAACAATAATATGAACACTGATGGAACTGATCAGTCGGTTAAGAAAGTAATAAATCATGCAAATTCTAAAATCTATGTTCCTGAACATTATAATAAAAGATTTTTTTCTTTTCATACACTAAATTTGTCGTATAATCTTAGGGTAAAAAAAACTATGAATTATTAATTGATAAGGTGAAAAATGTATTTTTGAATTTTTGATAATAATTTGGATAATTTTTGAAATTATTTTTTAAAATTCAAAACCATGCAAACAAACGAATACATCACGTAGAAGGTAGCTGATTTTCATTCAAGATTGTTAGTAAACTAACTATTTAAAAAAATATGATTAGTAGTCAGTGAAAGATAATCCAATGAATATCCTTGACAATAATCCATCTGCCGAATAACAATGGTATCTACATTAGCTAATCCTACAGGGTTTATGGTGGTTAGGAATAAGGATAATCCAAAATCTTTTGTAAACTCTTTGAAGACTGGATAAGCACATCTTTAAATATCAAATAACAAAATCACAATCATCATTTCCCAAATCAGTTTCTGTTTTCAAATTATCAAGAGATGAATATTGTTTCTAAATATTAAAATTTTAATTTAATTTTAAAACAAGCACTGAAACAAACAATGAATTTGGTAAATGCTTGCATCCACAAATGCTACAATGTTATAAGAGGCTTACATTGAGTACTTAATTTCTCTGATCAAGCACGTAACATGAGAAGCCGTCAGTTTATCAATAATCACTTAGGAAAGATTTCCAGTGGTATGCCAGCACTATCTGATGATTATGATTATATTATAAAGGGTATAGATTGGATATAATAGTCAAAATCTACATAATCTGTTAGCTGTTGTCAATAGGTACCATGAATTTCGGAATATTTATCAAATTAGATTGTGAGAACCAAGAACTACATAATGTGTATGGATTTGAACATAGAACTACATGTAGAGCTAAACCTACTCAAAGAGAATGAGATCTTGAAAACAAGGAATAATGTAGCACAATTTAAGAGTGGCTAATTATGACAACAGCTTACAGATAAAACACTCCATGCATCTGTAACAAGAAAAATATCAGGATTTAAATTCTGTATCAACCACATCATGCCACTGCCTCCAACAGAACATTTACAAGTTAATAGAACATTAGATGTCTTCCGAGATTGGACATAAAGTCAAGTTATTGCTTTTGTTCCTATTAAATCTTGTAATGATTTTGTGGGTTTATAAATTGTTAGCATGAACATTGATGTAACAGATAGTAGTAATTTGATTAATATAATAGTTTTAACACAAACAAATAACTTAATGATTCTGTCTTCTGATATAAGGCTGCTGAATAGAACTATTGATATTCCCACAATGGTCGATTGAAATTTTGAAAGCAAACCATGCTTACTGACTACTATAATAAATCGCGATATTGCATAACATAATCAATTGGCACATCTCACACAAAATCCTTGCATCACACTAGTGATAACAGATCGCGATTTCTATTCCTATGTCAAATAGCAAAAAACATCAAGACTAGGGTGTTTCGATTTTTTTTTTTTTTTAACTCTAGCACACCTCTTCATATTTACGGTCAACATCTTCAGCAATCACTTTGGCCTCCTCAAATTGTTTTTCCAAGATCTCAATACGTTCTTCATCAGACGAGCTTCTGTTCTCCAGTACTTTTCGCCCTCTAATGGCAGAAGACAGATTGAGTTAAGACAACACAGGTTGCATTACGTTTAGTATTAATTAGACATTTAAATAAAAGCTTGAACCAATATCTAGCAGGAATAAGTCTTTACAAATATATTCAAAGTTAAAGAACGAAATGATTTTAATATCACAGTGACATCTGCTAGATATTTTGATTCATAAATGATTGATAATCAAATTCAAACACAGATATGCAAATAAGCCTGCAACATTATATGATGCGGTTGTTTGTTCATATCAAGTAAATGATGAGCTTTTAGTCAATATGGTTAGCGCCACATATAAATTAACTGGAGGCATGTCATGCAGCCAGGCATGGACGGAATCGTCACCTCATCGTATTTGCGTTCAGCATCCTCAGCGATGTATTTAGCCTCCTTGAGTTGGGCCTCAAGTTGATCTATTCTTTCGTCATCTGATAAACTCCTACTTTCCAGCACTTTGCGCCCTCTATTGAGATAAAAAGGAACTAATTCTTTAGTATAAGGATTAATACACATTATAGAAACTTTATCAATAAAGATCTGAAAAGAAAACTGTTAAAAATTTCTGTAAAAAAAGGAAAAGTAATCATTAGTCAGATTCTAACATGCTAGGAAGTTGATAACATGCATAATAAATAAGTACTTAAGTAAAAATCTAATAAGAAATTCAATTGTCTGAATAATTGTTTTTATTCAGAACAATTATATAGACGTAATCTTTTTTTAAATGATCTATATACAGGGACTGTTATCATGATTTGCATATAAACTAGAATTATTATGTAACTATTTAACACTATTTGCATACATGTAATATCGTTATGTACGTTTGCTGCAAGTATAATCAATTTTATGGATTTTTTCTAGATGTACTCAGGATAACAGTCAACTGGATAGAAGTCATTGATCCGAGTGCGATAGCGGCAGGCGCCCTACCTCTTCATATCTAACTTCGGTATCTGTAGCATGTGCTTGTGCGGTTTTCAATCTTGTTTCATATTCGTCTAATCTTTCTTCAGCTGCAACTAACTTATTCTCTATTGTTCGTTTTTGTCTGTAAAACACACACCATGCAAAAATAACAATTTAACCACATGCTTTTAGTCATCAAACTAAGGAAGTGTTATGAGGAATTTGGAGTGGATTAAATGGTATATAATGATATGGAATATTTATCATCACAGCCAAATATTTTCATTTACAGGGTTAAAAGTTAGCATTCATTTTCGGCATTCAACAAAAATATTTTTCAATTGATAATAGTTTTCTTGTCCTTAACTGGAGAGGGAGGGAGTCTTTTTTTATTGTGAATAAAGCATACATTATTTATTGATGAATCTGGGGATATTTTGAATCAAGGGGTATTAACTTGAATAAAGAGCAAATAACCATGCAATCATTTCAACAGCAACACCATATCTGCTGAAATAAAACATTTCAGGACCAGCAAATCAACCCTTCTACAGAAAGCATTTTAATGAATATATCTGTCATCTGGGCTGAAAATTTAAGGGTAAACAACATGTTTTACATACAAGATGAAGATCTCATTTGAATAAAATGAAGAATTTGAATTTAACATTGAATTGGAGCTTTGAAATAAATTCCAACCTGTCATTGTCCATAAACATTGCTTATTGATTTTTACTCTTCATCTATGTATATTGAAAGATGTCATGTATGTAATATAATAAATAAATCAAATTCGTGCCAAAATCAACACATTGTTCTCTGTATAATCTGTCACCTTTTTAAAAGGCAAACTTTCAAGAGCCAAATCCACTCAAATTTGTAAGAGATGGATGACAGAATTCACAGAGTACACTGCAGTTAATGAAAGTAAAATTTTCAGAAATGAAAAGAGTGAACGATAAAATATACCTCTCACTCTCATCTGCAGCCTTAGAAGCTTCTTCGAGTTTGGACTGGGCGGATGTCAAACGTTCTTCCGACCTCTCCAAATCTTCTTCTAGGAGGGTAATACGACGTGAAAAACCAGCTGCTTCAGCTTCCAACTACAAAGACAAAAACATGGACACTTTAGTCAATAGGCCTGTGAGGATCAGAGTAAACAGTATGTAGTTGTGGATATTTAATATGACACAGGGTAAAAACTGTAGTAATTTATGTGGTTTTTGCTATCATAATTGTAAGGAAATTAACATACACTTATTGGTTTAAATGTTTCAAATCAAATGCACATAAATGATACTACTAAATACTAGCATGTTTATTAATCGGTTTAGGTGTAGACACTGCTTTCACACATCTTTACATATCATTGACTAGCTGCATGTCAACAATACATCATATTTATTATGCTAAGGATTAAGAGTGTTTAGACTGGCTATGCATAATTTAATTGTTGACTCTGTTAAACAAAGATATTCCTCAAAAAAAATAGACCAAGGTTAGCAATACCAGCAAACAGCTGTCGTTCAGTTAAATATAGTCTCAATAACAATTATCATTCTGTTGCATTCAAAGTCTATGTATGTGATTTAAGCGTCTGCTTTTGCAAGAGCTTTCTACCACAAAAAATTACAATAGCTGGAACAAAATAACAAAAATATTCATCATTGGTGCAATGCTGGTTTGTATTACAATCAAGTGGAAATGCCCCTAATGTTGGCCTTTTTGTTGTGCAATTGCATTGAAATGTTAAACATAGCTGCTAATGTACAATGCACATCAAGACGGTTGCTTTTAATATTGCGTGTGGTAACTGTATGTACAGGGTTCTAACTATTAAACAACATGTCAGGAAATGAATACTAAATGGTTAACATAGATTGTAGATTGCCTCCCTTCCTTTTCCTGACCTTTAGTAAATGGTAATAAAATCACATGAATATACCATCATGAGAAATGTTAAACAATCCTAGTTACATGTTCACTTGTGACAACTACATTTGTATTTTGTACCTTCATAAAAAATATTATAAAAAAGTTTGGAGCCCTTGTAAGATATAACTTTCCGCTGTGTAATTTTATATCCTCCTTTTCATTAGTGACTCCTTGAGTGGTTGGTTCCGCATTGTTGCTTACCGTAAAACACTACAAAAATTCTAGGCCACATCAAAAAAATTCAAAATTAATTGTACAAATGTGAGAATAAATTATTGTTACAAATAGGTATTTATGGAATGAGATGAATAAAAGACTACAACTGTATGACTCACTATAGTACATGTAGGTGACCTGAATGGACAATAAAAAGCTTAGCTGTGGTTATATTCAACATGACTGAATGAAGCTTTTCTTCTATACTCTCATTTCATTCACGGAAAAAGAGAACATGTTTCAATCTCATTCAATACATGTACCTTTCAATGTACATGTGTAACAGATATTGGGTAATGGGTATGTTACTTAGGAAATCTATAAAACATGAAATGGAAAGAACTAGGACAAATAGCTCATTACATCACTTGAGAGAGTTTCAACAACTATTCCATATATGGTCTGACTACAAATATAAGTGTTTCCTTTTAAAGGCCAACTCCAATATTTAGACACATGCTCATTGGGTGTGAACTTACAATGTATAACGGCACTATTTGTAACTATGTTATATTCAAGATTCAAGAATATCATAAAAACAGGATATAAATGGGATGATGTTTGTCTACGTATTATATTAGTGTATGATATGGGGAAAGGTGTGTCCTCAATAGGAATTCCAAGATAAATGAATTCCAAACAATGAGGTTAATATGAAAATATGGGCTTGAGTTTATATGCCAGTGGGATGAAAAGTATGTACAACACAATAAATTATAACATTGCAAACTTGTGTATAACCCATTTGATGAAATATACATGGTCATAGATACAGGGATGATGAATAAATTTCAATCACTATTCTTTTGAGGGAAATTGTTAACAAAAGAAAAGTCTATTCTCTAGCTTTACTCCCGATTAAAATGAAGAAATAACGAATTGACCTTTACATTTGAAATCCTTACTACACCTAGAGGTCTATTGAAGAAACCCCCCCTACAGAATGGCGCGAAATTGAGTATCTAAATAGGT
This sequence comes from Patella vulgata, assembly GCF_932274485.2. Lineage (NCBI taxonomy): Eukaryota > Metazoa > Mollusca > Gastropoda > Patellidae > Patella > Patella vulgata. Next base: position 50,860,708 of record NC_065882.2, on the reverse strand, counting down.
CATCTGTATTCAGAGTGTGAATAAATGGATACTTTTGAAAAGTAGATCTGTAAGCTAGTCTACTGTAGCATCATTTAGTTATTGTTTACTGACAGATTACAACCAAGTGATATCCTATAGAGTAGTAAAAGCTTAGACAATAATTACTAGTAACAATGTCAATGAACTAGCGTTGACATGTTCTAAAGGAATTTAGAGGTAGAATCTTATTTATACCTTATTTTACATTTACTACCCTACTATCATTACACTAATTTAAATGTGAGGGTATTATTACTATTATTGAGAAGAAAGGAATTTGGGTTAATCAAGCATGTGACATAAATGACTGGCCTGAAGCTGGTTAAAATAACTGGACATGAGAGATTTTTAAAATGACTGTTTCACCTTGGCAAGGTAACATACCGTGAACAGATTAAAAGCAACAATTTAGATGTTTAATGTGGTCATTAATTCATTAGACAGTTTTCTAAAACTAAAGAAATGAAATTTATCTGTTTGGACATGTTAAACTAAATGAATATGTAACTAAGCTGATTGGGTGGGAAATACAAATACATGTTAGCTTATATACAGCTTTGTTGGTTTTTTTGACAATCAGGTTATCTGAGATTTAATCTAAACATGGCCTCAAGGAATGCTGCCCTCTAGAATAGAGTATTGTTATTTATTAAAATACAACTTCAATACCTACATGTACCATAAGTACCTGTATATGGAATTTATGGAAAAGCTACATGCTAACACCTTGCTGCACTGATATAGATGGATTGGTAATTAGGCTTTAGATTTATAGTACTTAAAATACTATAAACTTATCTATGGTCTAACTTTAAATCAATAAAAACGCTTAATTCTTCTGGTTTATAATTGTATGGGAAAAAATTGGAATGGAATGGGGATACTGTTAAAAGGAAACAGACTATTTACATCTCCGACTACAGCAAAAGATGATGAAAGTGCCAAATAATGAAAACCCCAAGCTATTAGAATATTAAATGACACCGAGCTACCCTCCAGTCATGTGACATGCCGACAGTTTAGTAAAGGTAACATATTTCTGACAAGTGACCCCATTTTGTACCCTGGTCTCATTTCAAATACCTACTGCTTACTTTTAATTCATGTCAAGTATTTGATGAATCTGGTAAGAGAGAGAAAATTGTTTTTGCTTAATCCAAAATCAAGACAGGGGACTCATTTTTGACCGCATTTATACCCAGTACTGTTACTTATAATTGTTATATTATCTTTATTCAATTTAACTAAAACTAACATAATTAAAGTTAATAAAAAGATTTTTGTGTCAAGTATTTCCAACAATCTGGTATGATGCTGTAAAAATGTTATGGTTTTAGTAATGCTTTGAACCTTGGTTTTTAAAATAAACAAATCTTTCCACCAATGGCTTCCAAATGAAGACTAGAGCTTGCAATTTTGAAACATGTTCAACGTTCTACAAATGTATTATTATTGACATATTACGGTTCTTAACAAGCCCAGGTAAGCAATTAGCAAACTTAAAAGGTGGTCTACTCTGTCAGTCTGAGCAATCGTTTTCATAAATTTTAAAAAATATTTTTCCTTTTAAAATTTTGAGTTGAGACAGAAATAAGGATCAAATTGTGTTAAAGGAAATTTGACCTCGCCATCTTAAATCCGCTACTTATGGCCAGGAAATATGTTGACTTAAGATTTGCCTTGTTTTCCGTTGAACTGTTGTCATCAACTTTCAGTTGACAAACTGTTACTAATGTTAAAACTATTTTAGTTTTGACTGTTTTACTTTGAATAAAATAAGAAACTTAAGATTGGCTTTCAATATGCCAGCTACTACATGTACATTCAACATTATCTCTTTATTTCATCAGACCAGTGTCAGGTAACCCAGCCAAATTGAAAATGTTTAAGAATGATTTAATGATGACTAGATATGACTATGAGTAAACAGTTTCAGGACAGGTGCTATCAAATATAGAAAACACACACTGCTAGTTGATTTAAGGTTTTTACAAGACAATGACCATCTGTGGACAGGGCAAACAGCCACAGCATGTCATATAAACACCTAAAAGTCAAACATGGCAGTATGATCTCTATTCTGGCCAAAGGTTTTGACAAATGTTTGTACTTATATTATTTTATGGTCATGTGTGTAGGACCCACCAGACAAAAGTTCACATGAAGTGTGTAATAAGAACACTTGTAAGTCATTACCTACTCAGTATTGAAGCTTGGACAAGTAAACCTAACATAAATCTTACATGTAGTTTTGTGGGTGGAGAATCGGTAAATTGATTTAAATACTTAGTAACAGAAATTTACAATGATTACGTTAAATTCTGATCACTGAACAGTATGAAGTAAATGGGATGACCTTTTTATTTACTTTTAAGTTGATTTACCAAGTTTTGACTAAGAAAAAGGGTAAAAGTTTGACTTTTGGCTTGGTATTTGAGAAAGGGGAGGAGAAATTGGTGTTGACACAGAATGGCCATTAGATTTTGAAGTTCCAGCCAAAACATTGTAGACAAACTCGATGCAAACAAATTAAAGTGAAAATCAATTATCGCATTGAAAAAGAATGCTGGATTAAATTTGCATCTGTTGCTAACTAAGTTTAAACAAGCCAACAGTCTCGAAATCCTGAAATAAATAGATGACACATATTAATTAATTGCACATTTATCTTTTTCAAAAGTGTTGAACAATAAACTATGCACTAAGTTTCATATCAGATAGAATCAAAGTAAAAGAAATTGCTGGGCTCTGCTTAGCTTTAACAGGAAATGTTGATCATTGAACTCAGTCAAGACATTTTTCTAATAAACACCAACATCAAGTTTTAAACAGTCTGCCTCAATTAAAAGCAGAGTTATGTTCCAAACTATCCAAAGTCTTGACCAATCAAATTGCTTATCGCTCCTTAGTCTAAGCAGAAAATCCTCATCAAACTTAGTCAAGGTAATGATATAATGAATCTATACTCGGAGTTTCATAGCTCTCGCTTAATTATAACCAAAGTTATCGTGCCCAAAAGCATCAACCAATCAATTGCTTATCTCTGCTTACCGTAAGCAGACAATGTTCATCATCGAACTCCGTCAAGGCATTCACCTAATAGTAATGAACGCCTACACCAAGTTTGAACATTCCACCTCAGAAGGAGCGTTCTTGTGTTTCAAAGTCTCGACCAATCAAATTGTTTATCGCTCTGCTTACCCTGAGCAGAAAATATTCATTACCAAACTTAGTGAAGGTATTGATGTAATGAAACTAAACACCAAGTTTGATCACTATCACTTAATTAGAAGTAAAGTTATCCTGTCCCAAAGCATCAAACAATCAAATTGCTTATCTCTGTTACCCTAAGCAGAAAATGCTCATCTTTTGAACTCCATCAAGGCATTGACCTAATAAACACCTACACCAAGTGTTTGTACATTCTAGCTCAATTAGAAGCAGAGTTATTGCGCCCAAAATTCTCGACCAATCAAATTGCTTATAGCTCTGCTTACCCTGAGCAGAAAATGTTCATTATCTAACTTTACAGTAATGATGTACCATGAATCTTTACACCAAGTTTGATCACTCTAACTTAATCAGAACTAAAGTTCTTGTGTCCCAAAGCGTCAACCGATCAAATTGCTTATCTCTGCTTACACTAAACAGAAAATGCTCATCTTCGAACTCCATCAAGGCATCGACCTAATAAACACCTACACCAAGTTTGAAAATTCTAGCTCAATTAGAAGTAGAGTTATTGTGTCCCAAAAAGTGTGATGGACAGACAGACGGACAGACAGACAAACCCATTGTCTTCGAAAGGCTGGGGAGAATTATCAAAGTCTAAAGAAATTGAATGGTTAGTTTCTTATGAAGTTGTGCGGGTTGAAAAGGATGGTCAACCAAAGTGAACTACATTTCCTACTCAATTAACAAAGATGTTGTTTAAGCCATATATGGCATGCTAATTACATCTCATTTGCATGTCCTTTGCCATGTATATATTAAATTGGAAATACTTTCGTTTCTGAGACAGGAAGTTATATTATGTTTATCAAGAAATAATGTGGTTAACAGTTGGAACACTGAAAGTTTTGACAGTTTCATATTATTAATGAGATTTATATCCATATAAACAGGAAAAGTTAAATTACATATTAAATCATACTTCAGATAATCTGACATCATCATCATCATATGGGCAACTACATGCACCTACACAGCTTAGTGTCAATTACAACCCGAGGGTGAAAAGGTCAGGATTAGGGAGGACCTAAATGTACATGTATCAAACTATGAAGTAACATAACCATGTAATTTGACAAAATTTATGTTTTTATAAATACTAGACTTTCTCATGTCAGTAAATGTACACTAAATATAACTAACAAGTCATTAAATACTAATGACATTAATGATTATTTATATTAACAAGTTTCTTAAACATTCATTATGCAAGAGATAAATCTACCTATTGCAAGTCTGTCTTTGGGCCTGAAATGTTATATACCGGTCAACTATTAATTAGACATTATTAACATAAAAAGACCTCAATCAACTCTCGATGCCATCTTATGTGTCGGATTTTCACTGGATTTGAATTCGATTTGCTGCTCAATGATCATTGATGATTTAATCTAACAATGGATAATCGAGACTATGTTTTTTTTATTGTACTGACTTTAGTAATGAGGACGGAGGCTAGGCCTAAAATTCAAACATTAATATCTTGGTTCAGAGTGGACCAATTTGACTGAACTTTTCAGCATATTCCCTTTACATTATCTAGTTTTTAACTATTGTAGTAAGAACTGCCAGCTCTTTATCTAATCTGCCATAATGCCCCTTTAATAATAATATGAATAGTTTATTTATAGGTCACATTATTAATCAAATTTCTTTGATGATCATAGAGGATTAAGCCAAGGTTCTTGAAACATTTTCAATCCAAATATCGAAAATTCTCTATTTATTAAGTATTTCAAACAATTTCTTACTTTAATCTCTTATTGTAAATGTATATCACAATTTACACTTAGAAAAATTATCAACTACATGTTTTAGAACTTTAACATTGACTCAAAACAGATATTTCATTGTAATATTCTTTACATAGGCCTAATCTAACATTGACTCAAAATAGATATTTTATTGTAATATTATCTACATAATCTATTATCAACAACTACTCGAATTTGAACCTATCATAATGAACAGTGGTTTTCATGTATCTATCCACCAAGATCACATTTTATCTGCATCTCATTTCAATAACAAATTAAGCGACATATGATTGAGATAAGCATAAAATCATTAACCTACTAATGGTCTTACTTTACGTACTGTATTATACAAATTAATACACCTTTTGATTATTCAATTAGATATTTCAAATACATTGCCACTAGGTTGTTAAAGACCTCTAAAGTACTGTGTAATGAATTTTTTTAAATATTGGGCTGTGTAATTACTTGTACCCTCTGACATTTAAATTAAATGACGCTTATTTTAAAGCCAACCTTTTAGACACAGGCTTCTGGCTGTAAGTAATACCAGAATACTTTTATTCATCAAGTTTCTAGAAAGGAAAAATACACATTCTGCAGAAGAAATGCACCTACCAATAAGGAAAAAATGAATAACAATTTAGTACTACATATACATGTTGACATAAGTTTATGGGTCAAAACCATAAAATTAGCAGGCTTTAATTCTTCACATGGTTACACATCACTTATTTTTATTTTGTACTATGCTACACAATATACTTACTATTCAGAACAATAATATCAATAATCCCTGTTTCCTTACATCAATAGACCTTAACAGAACTTTCTATATACCAGTATATATTATGCCTAATCTTCATAATTTTGATGGCCCAAAGCCATAATCCAACAAATAAATATCAAATGTGTATTCCTAATGAGATGGTGTAGGGTGTGTAAATTAACACCTTCTGTTTTATGATTACAGGTACTTAACCAAAGATCAAAGGATGTCAATATACAAGAAGATTTAATTTACAATGATGAGCTGAAACAACATTAAACCTAGGATAATCTTTGAGCCCAGGATTATGATGGGATATATTTTGAAAATCCTACTTTTTTAAATACAGATCGATACAAGAATTTTACAAAACATGTTATTTGGACCTCTCGGTTTCTATGATAAAGCATGAGTAAGCATTTGAACAAAGAATTACTAATTCTGGTGCATATAGGCCTACTAATATAATTTTGTATTTGTATGGTGAGCAATGCCAATGTGTTGCATAAGTAATCTACTAATATTAGAAATAACCCAACATGAAATAATAACACTATTTGTACTGTGTTTTATCTTAATAAAATAATTCCTTATCTATTCCTAGAAATTTTGACAAACAAGGCCATCAACCCAGAAGTGAATATTACCGGCCAATAATTCACCAGGCATTGCATTCACCTTCACAATATTTGGATTGGAGTATTGAGATTATGAATTAAGTATGTGCAATAAATGAAAATCGGAGCATTTTTTATGGAACGGTAAACAGATCCTATGAATAATGGGATATAAATTGCTCAAATTTAGATAACACGTTCAATGTTAAAAGTAACATAAAAATTAATTCTCAAAACGACGCCATTTTACGACAGAGTGAGCATGCTCAGAAAGACCAACCCAAATCAGAAAATGCGATAAATGTCGGATATAATTGATGAATTGTCGCAGTTTTTATTTAAGAATAACCACAATAAATAAATACACTGACATGCTGTGTCACGTTTAATATTCACCAATAAATATGCACACATTGTTTTACACTGTGCAACATTGTATATTGCCCAAAACGTGACAAAACCTACCATTTCTATTCGCTTATCCCTCTGTTCTATTTCTCTTGACATTTGTATTTTTTCTTCTTTTAAGTCATCTATTTCACTTTTCAATGCTGACATCTTAGTTTTAATATTGCCAAGAACACCAGAGGTGTTATTATTTCCTATTAACGACATTTTGGAGCGGTTTTGATTTGATATACACTAATAGTTCACACACACAAAAATATCACGTCTTCAGTTGAGCTTTGACCAAACAACAGCTATACCGATAACCTTGCCTTGTGAAAAGAGTCCGCTAAATCTACTAACTACATGTAGTAACTAAAAAAATGTACTAATTAGTCACTTTAACAGTCGCGACAGTAAGTCCTATAACTATGTCCAAACGCTAATTGATATATGAATTTAAATGAAATTTTCTGAGTCATAGATTGTGGTCACAGGAAGTCTTGCAGTACCCGGCTTAGGTGTGTATGGTCACGTGATTACTGTCATCTCGAATGCGACCAATACCTGGCTGTGCCCAGTGAATAGTTCACTCCCTTGTTTTATTATTACCTTATTTGGAAGAGGGGGGGGGGGGGTAAATGCCCCCTGGAGACGGAGATCCCGGCCACAAACAAAATTTTAAAGAGTTAAATACAAAGTGTAATAATGCTGGTATTATAATAAAAATGTTAATTATGATAACGATCCATCGATATAGTCCCAATTTTGTTTCTGAAGTCGGAAAATTGCCTTCTGACTTCGGTTTAAATTTTTTGCAAGGTGAAACTAATACAGTGCGTAGTTTTACCTAATTATATATAGATAGCGTTAAAATATAAATCATGAATTAAAAAAGAATTAATAGTGATCAGCAAACTGTAATTATCGACTGAAGACAAGTTAGAGCTTTGCTTACGCAGGCCGCAATTTTTAGCTAGTAATACTTGAGGAGTTATCTCCCATAAATGCACACCAGCCTTATTTTAGACCCTGGTTGAAAATATCGATTGCATCAGGTTAGATGTAGAACAAAAACACATACTTATGGAAAACAGCTACTAGTGTATTTTAAGACGACGTTTCGAAGAGTATTCTCTCAACGTTAAGTGTTTTTATTAAAATGTTGATACGTTGGCTGAGATGTCCACTACTAAGAAAAAACAATACCACGTGAACATACATGTGTATACACAAAATATACACAGTATTTGCATGATACTATTATTATGGCGCAACAATTAAAATATAAGTTGTCATTGCTAAGAAAATATAATTTCTTTTATAAATAACGGGACCTTTTAAACGCCAAGATTCTCTATCTAACCAAATTTACCAAATTATCCCGGTCGGAGCAATAATTCGTGAAACGATGATTATAAATTTAATTTTTAGGTTTCATCCTGCAGAAACTCAACAACCCACATAATTTGACTTATAGCACTTACAGGTAAGAATAGACTCCGGTGAAATGTATCTTTAATAATGAAAGTCTACTTACGTTACCGGTACTGGAAACACGGAAAACTCTGGTGCCATCATCTTCCGATGAACTCCATTGCTTCACCACTTACCAGTATTAAATTTACCCCTAACTAATGCCACCCTCGCAGCTTAAATATTATTCCGTATTTAATCTTAATCATTCAATAGGAAACAGTTAAATTCATTTTTGTAACACTTTCATTGTATCGTTGATTATCTGATAACATTTTTTATTTTGAAATTAGTTCAAACCAACATTTTTTATTTTGAAATTAGTTCAAACCACAGACTGAGTCGGCCTATACAATTTTTTTACTTTTATATTTTCATATATCATATGATCAAAGATCAAGTTTTATGGTTTAATGCACTGGAATATAGTTAAACGTTTCTCAGTAATCTTTATCTATAGCTGGAATTCATAATTCACGCCTGACTGCTGTCACAACACGACTGATAGGTAAAGTAGATAAAACAAGTGTACGTAATTAGGCTATATTTTAAATCAGGGTTATCTATTTCATATTATTCAATCCCGGGTGATGGCTTATTCACTCAAAAGAACCCAAGGGCGCTTTAATGACCCTAAGGTATTTGCAACGATTTTGCTATTCGGGTGGATCATATTTCTTAATATAAGAAAAAGTAATTCTTAGTTGCAGCTTCATTACTTATATTTCCAATTAGATGAACAGCGGATACTTAAAATACTTTGTTTATTAAATCACAGATGGACTTCGTTTGATTTACGTTTTCTTTCCACTTCTCGTGTTCTTACGTTACCCGAACTTGACCCCTGTAAAGAATGTTATCAAGAATACCGGACAAAATATTCGCATCTTTCGAGAAACAGCTTGATTAACGGTCATAGTTATCAAGACTTTCTACCCAACTGTAAAAAAGGTGGTATTAAATTGCTGGATAAGCAAGATTTAATGGTATACTTCACATTCGCCATGATGTGGCGAGCAGACGTCTGGAACAGTGCCAGGATGCAGACGAGCTCAAAAAATACCTAGCATGATTACTATGGAGATTGATGCCAGGGTGTATACGTATCTTATAAGGTACACGTTATAAAAAGAGCCGTATCATATTCAAGACACACATGTTGGCAAAAACCAGTGAACTCAATTTGGTTTACGGTATTATCTTAACTTTATGAGTCACCTGGAATAAATTGAAGGTAGAGAATTTGCCAAAACTATTTAAAGTGGAAATATGCCATAAATACCTGCACTCTTTGATGGAAAACTTTTGACAAAAGTAAATTCTTGCCCTTAATGTTTTGCTTTAATGTTGCGTAAGATGAAACAATTTGTTAAGCACGTTTGGAATTCGACATAAAATTATTTTTGCTATTGATGACAAACAAAAAAAAATGCCTAAAGCCTAATATTATATTGAAATATTTACAAATTGACAACTCTAAAATAGTTTGACTTGAGGCGATTAAATACTTCGAGCAAAATAAATATGATAATAGTTTAATATTACCAATTGTCATCATGTGCTAAACTAGTCTGACTTGTTTGAAATGTCATAGGTCATGGGCTCATATCAGTACGGGTGTTTGCATATGATTGATAGCTCAACCCATATTCATGTACACTTATTCTAATATAGGATGCCGTATATCAATTTTGACATGCGGACAATTCTGAAGTCATCACGTATTATCTATCCATCACGCGTTCGGTTTTCATAGACATAATAAAACTGACGATAATAGTCAGACCTAGTGGTAATGACATAATTTCTAATTAAGAGCAATGTTATTCCATTATATGCAAGGCCGAGTATTGTTGAACGATGAAAAACGGAACAATTTTAAATTGATGAAACTTTCACGCCATTCAATTGCTCGGACCACTTTGAACACGTTTGCCGTTATTTGGATAATCATACAAACTTGCAGATGAAGATAAACCTCACACAATCAATGGTGAACAAACTTGAGCGAATAAAAACAAAAGAGAGGCAATCAACAACCTAACTGCACCTACGTGTTATTGAACTAGACAGACCGAATGCATCGAGTGGAATTCTTATTATGAAACTTCCCAAAAAAGTAAACTCTATTTTTAGTAGCTCGTTTGACAGATTGGTAATTGATAATATTTAAAAGGGGATCAACAAAAACAGCTGTGCTTTAAACATTGGGTGGAAATACTAGAAAAAAAAGATACAAGAATAACTTTGTAAAAAAGAGAAACACACATATGAAAACACAAACACACACACCCTACCCGTTTTAAAGAAATTCGAACCACATTCTGGAGTTCGGTTCCAATTATTGCAAATTTAATCATAGTATTTGAGTTTAGTCCTAGCTGTGAACACACGGGTATAAATATACCACCATTTTTACTTTGTCTTTGAGGTCGAGAAGACCGAGGTCGTTCTGGTCTCTCTTTTTGAACAGAGATTCCCTCGTCTGCAGATATGTCCACATCCGAAAATATTGGTTCGTCACTATAAATAATTCTATCGTACTCGTCCATGTTAGCCACAGAAGGGGGCGCTCCTTCGGGCTCGGGTCGTCTGCTAGTTCTAGATTTTTTTGATTCACTTTTGTCACTTTTTTCACCATCTTTACTTTTAGATTTTGATTTCTTCTTTTTCACTTTTTTACTACCTTGTCTCTTTTTTGTTTTTATTCCATCTGAAAGCGGCACTGAGTCTACAGAGCCTTGCGATAAGTCTGGTGCCGATAATTGCGAATCTTGAGAAAGTTCCACATTTTCAGCATAATCGGGTTCGGGAACACTTAATAAGTTTTCACCCATCTCATCACATCCAATTAACATTGAAGTTGCGTAACTTGTTTCATCTGCATCTTCAATATCCTAAAGTCAAAGTACACCAAGTCAGTTTGTTTACATTTTCACGTGGATCAGTCTAAGCAAAAGACCGTCCAGTTGGATGAACGGAAACCAGTTTCTAAAAATAACTACTCAATGCAGAGGGGGTAAGTACACCACAAGACAAAGCCAATGTTTTCCACAATACTCCCCGACTGTACAGCTTCGCAAACATTCCTTGCGTTGCATTCCATATATGGTGGTGATGACGTCAGAGACCGATAGTGAATCAGTCAATCGTTGAACAGGAGGCTCAACTTCGGGCTATCCCGGCGTATTTTCTATTAATAATACATGAGGGCGGGACGTTTCACAGAATGAATATTATAATTGTCAGCTAAATCCCACCCATTTCTCGTGAGTGACTTGATACTCGTTGAAGCGCGAAAAATAAACACTTGATTATGATATTAACATACACAATCAAAAGAATATAGGAACGGGTAAAACCTACCAAGAAAGAAGTTAAAATCAATCCAGAAATACAGGATATGAAACAGTGTTAGAAGAGAGGAAAGTTATATAAGAATACTGTTCAGGCAAAAGATACATACATATAGAGACAAGGAGGTCGAGGTTTTGGTAAATAGCCAAACTGTATAAGAAGGAAAGATTTCGAAGCTTTAGAAAACAGCTAGGTTTAGATTTTTGGAAAGGGTCACTATATAAATAAATGTTAGCTTACAAAAGTGTACATAGTTAGTGATAATAAGTTATAGCGACAGAAGCAGGGGTCAGGGTAATTGTAGGAATACCTGTCAACTCACCGTTTACAATTGCGGCAATTTTAAGATATCCTCCAGAGGTAAAACAAAAAAGACCGGAGCGCAAGATCTTTTCATCACACAATCTGGAACTTTTCCCCTCCAAATATACGTTTTCATTCCAATATTCTTCCGCGATTATAGAGTTGAATTGACAGACATAGCACGTCATTTAAATTTACAAATTATAATTTATGTACACACAACGAATATAATCAAGATGCACACTCTATAGTTAACATTATTATATTTCTAAAATTGATCGCAGCTAAACAATAATAACTAAAGACATAGATTCATAAGACTGAACACCTTAATAAATAATATCGTATAATACTAGACTCTCCATACATCATTTAAACTAACCACCTTAATTAGCATTTCTGTATTTTCAATAACCAAATAAATAATGGGGAAAAAAAAAGTATTAATAGGGTTGGAGTATCTATATGTGTGGACAATATGTATGTAATTATGTATATATGTGTGTAATTTGAGACCCACAATAGTAATAGGCTACATAGTGGTAACCGGATACGATGGTATTTTGGTAACTGACTTCTAAAGGCATTGCACCACGGTAACGCTAACAGTCTTACCTGTGTCGAAGCGCTGCATTATGGGTATGAAAACCCTGTGATAATCAGGTGAGAAGGGTATTGCGCTTAGTTGACTTACCTCGTTGGCTTTCTTTTCAGATGCTTCTAATTTTGTACTGGCTTCTGCTAGCTGTTCATTTGCGGAATCGAAATCGTTTTCCAGATTGGCATATTTCTTCTGAAGTGTGTTGAGATCCTCTTCAATCTGAAAGATATAAAGATTTAAACATTTAATGGCAAGGATCTTAAATGATAAATATACCTAGATTATTAATATCAGACTATGTTAATTTCCATGCCTATAATTAGTACATGTAGTTGTGCCATGCAAAGAATTACTTTTGAATCAAACGAGCTGCATAGTATTCATGCATTTCTACCAAAATGCTTCTTGGCCATCATGTTATCATTACTTTAATAAAGATTTAGAATCTGTAAAGGTTGAACAGATAATAATATTATTATCATAAATATTACACGTTATATTGAAGGTCAAATTATAACCTTTGTCATAAAATTTCTCGTTACTTTTTAGTAAGATTTATTATCTTGAAAGATGCATTAAACGTATTAAAATTATATTATATGGGAGTATTGCGCTTATTGGTTATTTAGATCTAAAACCTGTTAATATTTTAATGTCATTTGATAAGCAATAGTAATTCTTAGGAAATATTCAAATTTACTTTTTGATAAAAACTATGATATTTAATTCCAAATGAAATCATGTTAAAAAATGTCAAGAACTTTTACTTTTGGGTGCAGTTAAATGCCAAATAAAGTAGAACGCCTCTGCATGAGATCACCAAGTGAACCAAAATAGAAACCAAACGGCAGAATCATCCAGACGTCAAGATCGGATTTCAAAATGGCTGCCGCCTCTCAATGTCAAAGTTTAGAAACTTGTATATTCTTAAATGGAAGTTTTAGCAATAGTTTTTTAGTAGCCAGACTTCTAATTTACCCTTATAAATAGTTTCTTCCAATTTGTAACCAAGTTACATTTGGTAAAATATTAAATGAATGTAAGACACTATTGTCCAATTGTTACAATTGCAAAAGCTGAAAGTGGTCGTGGAAAGTAATCTCAAGCGGCCCAAGGGTAAATAAACGTTTAAATGTTATCAGAGAACTTAGTTTCATATATGATAATATTTGCTTTCAAATAGTCTTAAATGCTGATTTTCCAACATTTTGGATGAGTCATACATCTTCATGGGTTGCATGATGGTAAACACTAGAAACAGTGTATCAAACCTATATCGTAGTAATCCGTACTGGAAGAAATCTTACTCCCTTATTCCAATAATAATCGGTACTATTGCACTGCTAATATCAATAAAATAACACCAAAATCCTACTCACCTTTGACTTCTGCTCTTCGGTGTCTCGGAGTTTTTGTTCAAGTTGTTCTGACCTATCCAAGGCATTCTCCTTTTCCATTTTCATGGCTAACATCTTCTTCTTGATGGCGTCCATTGCGGCGGTTTGTGTGTATGAGTATCAAACGAAGATAAAAAAATAAAGGAGTCTTTCAAAAGCAGAAGGGAGATATACCCAATATATATGAACGCTGCAGACGAGAGTAATCTCACGACTGGCTTGCTACAGATCTATTCACGAGAAGACTGGGAAGAAACTAAACTGTATCAGTCAAGAGAAACTTCTGCCAAATCACTCGTAGTGCCAAAAGTGGTGGAATGCCTATGCTATCCTATCAGCGAACATAGGGGTAATTATATTAGTCGGCCAGTACACGCGGTTCCCTCCCCCAGATACGATTACCGCCTTGTTTGGCAAGGCAGATACTTACCATTAGAGATAGCGGCTATTATCTCTTCAGGGGTGTTAGGATCTCTAAGAAGATTTAGACATTTTTTAATTCGTTTTTCTTTCGTATTGTATCGTTTGATTAGTGAATTGCACGACACGAATAACAATTTGTATTTTTAAAATATTTATTTATGGTTTATTTCTAATAATTATTTGGAATCATACAAAGCATACCCTCCTTTTACAAGGAATGGGCTAGTCCGGGGGTTGATGGTTCCGAGAGACACCATGTGGCGGTAAGTTGAGCCACCACCAGCACAGCATCTTGATTGTTAAGATGGTATAACAACAGATAGGTTCCTATGACAACCATACCTACCCTCTCTATACATAGATGTGATCATATTATCGCTGAATAAGATCTAATTAATTTACTAGTTACTTTGTATAATTAAAAACTTCGATATATTTTTAAAATTTATATTATTTATGGGCTTTTCCATATGTTTCTATCACGCCCACTGTTAACCAATGTTATCTGTTGGTAATTTATGTGCTTTGTTTTTAAGATGCGTATTAAAATTTTAAAAAATTGTGAAATGGCAGCTTAAACTGATTTTATTCGTTTTATATTGCTGAATTTAAATAATGAAATGTTTTAAACAGGAACTGATGTAAGATGAAAACCGTTACCTAGCAACAGACTAGGGCAACATACAAAACTGTTTAGAGAGAAAGGTGTCTTTGATAGTATCACCCAATGTAATATTTACTTGGTAGAACTTGTAATCATATGTGTAACGGGATTTGGAAACCGAACCAAACACACCAACACGTGAAGGACAATGATAATAGGTTTTAAAGAGAAAACAACAGAATAACTTTTATCAAAGGGCCTAACTAAATATAGTCTATCTTTCTTTAAAACTGATATACATCAAGGGGAACCAATAGAATCAGTTGTTTTCTTTATTAAAAGTCAAATCAGAAAGAAATAATGTTTTCGCCTTCTGAAACCAACACCCGAAAAATGAAAGTCCATGCCAGGAAACGTTCAAATAACTAAAATAAAGTTCTTTTCTCCATTATTGGCCATAATGTTTATAAGAAATGTAGTATTAATAGTATTACCCGTTATTCCAAGATGTGCTTTCTAAATTTAGTGTAATTATGTTACATAACGTTCAGGTAATTAATGACACGTGCCACAGATTTTCTATACAGACTGTATCTTAATGTATATTTTACATTATACAACTTTTTAGAAAAAAAAAAGAATGAAACTAGGAAATAGTAATTATAGAATGTTTATAAGAAATGTAGTATTAATAGTATTACCCGTTATTCCAAGATGTGCTTTCTAAATTTAGTGTAATTATGTTACATAACGTTCAGGTAATTAATGACACGTGCCACAGATTTTCTATACAGACTGTATCTTAATGTATATTTTACATTATACAACTTTTTAGAAAAAAAAAAAGAATGAAACTAGGAAATAGTAATTATAGAATCTAAAAGATTGATAAACACCAAGCATCGAATACGCTATTTAAGGATTTTCCTATTTACCCTTTTTGCGAATGTTTATTCAACCTGTTTTGGGACTGCTCATATTCACTCTATTTTAGGTTAGTTTCATTGTTACCGTGTTACCACCAGCTTGGATTTCGTGGGGTGGGGGTGTAGGGTGCGAGTGGTTAAAGCGTGCGCGTTTGATCGTAAGGTCTGCCATTGAGTCAAGTGGCGTGGTTTCGATTCCATAACAAGGAGTAGGGTCGCCTGTCCAAAGTCATGGGTTTTCTCCGGGTCCTCTGCCCCCCCCCCCCCTCCTCCCCCCTCTCTCTCACCAACTTTCACACAAAAGGATTCCATCTGAGCAGCATCTTTTCACTTGATTTGATATATACGTTTGTTTATTGCTTGTCTGTCTGTGTAGTTTGCGAGTCTTTCATCTATTATAATTTATCAGTTAGTGTTTTAGTTGTTTAAATAATAGCGTAAAAAGGCCATTTTTCGATTCTTCAAACTTATGGTTTGATCCTTAAAATCGACTGTAACACTATAATATACAAGTTCCCTTTTACAATAACTTGTGTTGCCTTTTTGTATTTGTCCTTTGATAAAAAATTCTAACGGTATAAAAAATTTAAAGCAGTTGTGATGTGAAGAAAGTTGAGTTGAGAAGTTTATATA
Source organism: Patella vulgata (assembly GCF_932274485.2). Classification (NCBI taxonomy): domain Eukaryota; kingdom Metazoa; phylum Mollusca; class Gastropoda; family Patellidae; genus Patella; species Patella vulgata. The sequence goes on along the minus strand of NC_065882.2, from coordinate 50,844,206 downwards.
ACTAACATATTCTGTTGCAATGATAAAGTATCCCTTTGTTAGGTTAAGAATAAAAAACCAACTCTATTACATGATTCCAATATAACCCGGATCAAGAACAAGTATGACTAATGTTCGACATTAAGTAATTGAATTCGGACTCGTTGCATATGCGTCCAAGAAGAACCCCAAAACGACTGGGTTCCTCGGTAGTCGAACTTCAGGGGCACCAGGCTCTCGACTAGAACGTTCCGGGTTCGAATACCGGCGTGGGCCGATAGGAATCTCGGGATTTTCAATTCCGCCTCCATCCCCACTCTTTGTAAGGGCTAACGCTTGGGACAAAAAAAAAAAACAAACAAAAAACGAAGTCCATCCGTTTATACATTGACGTGCAAAAGAAACCGTCGAAGTTGGATTTTTGCAGTGATAATGTGTACCAGAAGAACCCTCAAACGATTGGTGAACTGAACGGAAATCCCCAAAGACGAACGTGTTCGAGTAATTGACAATTTTGCGCGACGTTTGCAAGTTTGCCTTCAACGGCGCCAAGGTCATTTGGAGCATATTCTGAAATGAAATGACTTTTATGCAGAGCGAACAAGATAACTGAAACTTTGGGGAATGATCGTACACAGATTGAAGTGTAAGTCGCCCAACAAATTTATTGGGGTCTGGTTTTATTTGGGTTACCCCGTATATTATTTTCAAAATTTGATTTATACATTGATATAATATTGCATTCTTTTCTTTTTTAATTTGACAGACTGAGCCGTCATATAAATATTCAGGGTCTGATTGACATCTTAGCTGAATTGGCATATATAATAATTTAACAACTAATTTGTTTTTCTTGAGCTAGCGAAATTAAAATCAGATACATGTCTTATCAGTAAGATTGTATTCCAATATTAGATAGCATTATGTTCTAGTAAGTAACGGAGTTTCACTGTACTGTTATGTTGCAACATTACATAAGGTATGATACGAAACACATTAACTCATTAGGGGGCATTAACGATTATCTTCTTTTCCCTTTCAATGCTTACAGTGATGATACATATCCTGATCTACCATCTTTAGATTACCACTAATTTATGTGTATCTAATGTAGGTAATTTGACTCACTAATTATATACCCCCACTATGGGCAGAGATTAAGATCTGCTACTAAAACGATGATCTAATAATCACTGATCAGATAAAACAATAAATAAAACAACTTTTACAATAGATAACGGCGTAGTCAGAAATAGTTTAATTTTTACAAAAATTTAAGTTATTCAAAACTCTTTTGCAGTGGGAAGAATCCGGATAATTCGTAGAAAACCGATGAAGTTAAGCCATCGACCTTACTGCCTCTTACTTTTCTCAATGGCAGACCTTATCATTTAAAACTTCCAATTTAGACAATTAGATCACCAAACAACCGTATCTCTCACAAGCACTCAAAAAATGAGAACCAAAATCCAAACCATGGTTTTAATTAGCTTTAATATTAGTGAAAGTTGCCATGCACGACGCAGAGCATAACCCAGGAAGACATAACGTCCGTCCTTATTTAGTATAAATATAAGTTTTTGCACAGCGTATATTTTTCTTTGCGTTTTACATTTGCAGATTATATATATTTGTATTTCCAGATCTGGATGTTTAAAATAGGTTTTAACTTTCATAATAACACACTGTCATTTAAGGATAGGTTTTAACTTCTATAAACCATAACCATGTTTTCATATATCGGGAATATTACCGTCTTCACTGGCCCGACTGGAGCAGAAAAATGGGACGTTAAACCCCGTTTCATTTCGTAAATATCAAATTTGTTAACCATAATGTGTAGATTTCTCAGTAATTTAAGCATAGATTATACAGTTTATTCCTAATTATTATTGTAGCATGTGGAGGTTGGCTTTTTTCGACTATGTTAAGGAAATGGAAAGGAATAGTGTGTAACGGAGTTTCCATGTACTGTTATGTTGCAACATTATATAAGGTATCGAACTCAATGCACTTAAGGAGGTGGATGGGCAACGACAGGAGAGTTTGGGTTCTATGGCGCATGCTAGAATTGATCTGACGTATATCTGAGCCATGACAAACCATACACTGGTTGAGGGATTAAGTCCTGAAGATCTGAACATGAACATTGTTAGCAACGTATTCAGTGAGTACTAGTTTAACAGTTTAAAATCATCTCACTGGTTGGTAGATTGCAATCTGTATTCAGTGGGTATTAGTTTAACAGTTTAAAATCAACTCAGTGTAGTTAATAGATCAATATTGGTATAACAGTTAAAATTCAACTCAGTATATATATAGTTAATAGATCAATAATGGTATAACAGTTTAAAATCAACTCAGTGCAGTTAATAGATCAGTCTGTATTCGTTGAGTCCAGTTTAAATCAACTCACTAGTAGTAGGCCAATCTGTATTCAGTGAGTACAATTATAACAGATTAAAATCCACCCAGTTTAGTAAAAGTGGTATTAGGTAAGATTAGATACAAGTAAAAAAAATAAATAATGAAAAGAGAATATGTTGTAAAATCATCTCAGTTTAGTTATAGACCAATTTGTACTCGATGAGTACTGGTATTACAGTTTAAGATCATCTCAGTAGTTAATGGATTAATCCGTAGTGGTATAGTACTAATTTAACAGTTTAGAATCAACCCAGTTTAGTTAATAGATCAATCTGTATTCTATGAGTACTAGTATAAGAGTTGGAATAAACCCAGTCTTGTTAATAGAATAATATGTATTCGGTTTACAAAATTCCCTGTTACATGCCTCGGTATGTACAGTTTTCAAAGTCCACACTATGCCCATGTGGGGGACCTAGGTTGTTTTATGAAAGACGGGGTATGTTATAGAGGATGATGGCTTATAGGGGTTCTAGAGTACAGGGCAATGTTGTGATGAAGGACGGTGCTGTTTTATGGAGGAGGTGGTTGTTTGGGAGGGGTCGATCATGCTTTATGGATGACAAACGTAATTTTATGAAGGACGTGGGTTGTTGTATAAATAACTGGGCACTTCGATGTGGGATACTTTAGGTTGCATGATATTCAAATATGCAAACTCAATTATTTGTTTATCCACAGATTTAGACAACGAAATCATGAGTTCCAGTTTCTATCTAAACCCACGGGAAAGTGCCCTAAATCTCATCTACTGTGATGTAATTTTCAAAATTTTCCAGGGGACGACCCTGAACCGCCCATCGTTGCACACTGATTAACGCACACCCTAATCGAAAAAGAAACTAGAGAAATACAAGCCACATTTACGCGATCACCAGAAACGTTGACTGGTTCCCTGTCCCACTGAGGATGAAAGCAAACCAGCAGCGAGGAGTGGTCGGTGGCCAATAGCGCATATACGTACATTGAGCGTGATTGCTTTTATTAGTGTCACAGGATCTGGTTGGAACAAGGGGATGGTAACAGGAAAAGGGGGTCAAATGTGACATTGTCGCGGACATTTCCATGAGTATTTGAGGTAATATCAGACGAGAGGGTACTTTTTCAGAATGGAGGGTACTATTTGAGAAGAGAGGGCATTTTTCAAAAAGGACGGCACTTTTCAGGGAGGGCACTTATTCGAAGGGAGTGGGGGTGGGGGCACAGCCACCCCACTCCCTATACCCTGATTAGAAAACTCGTCGAATTCGAGCGTTTTCAAACGTTTCCGGTTACTTTTCAGGTTTCTCAACAGAAGGACCAGTTCCCTACAGTCATTCAAGCGAAAATCCGTTGTCATAATGGTATCAAGTGAAGAAACAGCAGCGCCTATTTTAATATTCGCTCATTGCTGGTTCTCCTGTGAGTTAATATGTTTGTTATAAATTTGTTTCTTTAATTAAATGAAGAGCATGAGTTATAATGTCGGTCAGTCTAAAAGGTATTTTTGATAACGAGCTAGATGTTATTTGACATAGTATAATTCACTTGCAAGTGAGAAAAAGCATTGTCGAAATACCAGGGAAAGTTTGCTCGAACAGTGGCGTTTCTACTTACTCTTAATCGAATTCCAATCGCCATAATTTGCTCTTTTAAGTGCGCTCTAATGTGTTCACGGGACACCGTTCTATGTCATATCCGAACAACTAGATCTGCACAAACCTAATTTTCAATTCAATGTGATTTGATTAAAACTATTCAATTGTGCATTTTACTTCGAGGTAAATCTAGCAATCCATTGCGGAGAAACGTGCAGGGAGATGTAAAAGTTATCAGAGTAATATGTACCTGACCAGACATAATAATTGTGTAGCAATACATGTAATATTTTTAGTTAGCTGATAGTAGTGATAGTAAAAGATCTTCGATCAGTCAGGAGATAATTGGTAGTTGGCTATGGCGGTATATTAGATTCAAAATTCTAAAATGCTTTCGTCTAACTTCTAACTTCTGTTCATGTAATTTCTAACTTCTATTCATGTAATTTCTAACTTTTAAATTAAGACAATGTATAATCCAACTTTTTTATTTGTTCAGTGTAAATTTTAATTCTATTTCATCTTATTTCTATTATTTAGACGAAAAACGTCTTCTTCATTGATGCTTTACACGTTTAGCATCAAAATCAACGAATTTAGAATTTTTACATTCTACCTAGCAACCATCATTATGAAGTCGCTTGGTGTCGCCACTGCGTGCTCATTTGGTGATTGCGCACCTGGTCGGGACCATTGTGTTAATATAAACGACTCGTCCTTCGCCGGGTTGAAGGTTGGACAGGAGTGCTGAAATTTGCTGAGAGGGAGAGAGAGAGAGAGAGAGAGAGAGAGAGAGAGAGAGAGACGGGCTTGGTAAAGACGAGTGTATCCTCGTCGAAACGTCGCTTAGTATTAAACTCAGTAATTGTGTATCCATAAAATTGTACCCTGTGTTAATATAGACCGTACAGTATATATAAATATTAATTGGCTCAATTGTAAAAATAAAATAAAATAAAATTCTCCAAATCCTGCACTTGCTTTAAATAAAAAATTAGCAATTAATGCTGTTTAGCTTATATTTGAAATAGTATTTGTAAACCATATCACGTTCGGTGTTGTTTGGGGGGTTGGATGGCCGAGTTGTTAGTACGTGCGCGCTGTATCATAAGGTCTGTTATCGAGTCAACTGGTGTGGTTTCGATTTCCCGGTTGTACGTGCCAAGGAGTATGTTCGCCTGTCCAACCTCATGGGTTTTCTCCGAGTCCTCCAGGTTCCTCCCACTGCTAAAGACACTACGCGCAAGCGAATTATTGAAATAAAAATTGAGCCCATATGTTAGTCCCGAAATGACTTAGCTTGTGTCACGTGGACGTTAAACCCCATTTCTCTCTCTCTCTCTCTCTCTCTCGATGTATGGGGATCACGGGGCTAAGTGGGTAAGATGCTGGCTCGCTATCCTGGAGGTCTGGTGTTCGATCCCTGCATTGGCAGAGAAAGTTCATCCAGATTTTCCGGGGTGGTTCCCCCTTGTCAGTGATGCAGGACGGAGGGCCTGACAAGGACAGCTGTCTAGTCCTTCCGATGAGACGAAAAACAGAGGTCCCGTGTATACATTGGAATGCACGTAAAAGATCCCTTGGCAGTTGGAATTCGATATAAGAGTAGGCGATAGTGCCGCTGTCCGGGCAAAGTTTCCCTCATAGCACACTGTATGGCGTATGCCCGTCTTCATTAGCCCAGCATAGGAGCAGAACAGTGGGACGTTAACCCCCATTTCATTTCTCTCGATGTATTTAATTTTAACACTCTGTCAAACCATTCAACCTTACGAAGAGCGAGTCGTTTGTATCAACAGAATGGTCCAGATCAGGTGCTCAATCGCCAAATTGAGCACACGGTGGCGACACCAAACGTCGTCATAATGACGGTTGCTAGGTAAAAGTATCAAAATTCTAACATGTAAAGCGACAATGAAGTAGACATTTTTCGTCTTAATAATAGAAATAAGATGAAACAGAATTAAAATTTACATTGAACAAATAAAGAAGTTGGATTATACATTGTCTTTATTTAGAAATTACATGAATGGAAGTTAGAAATTACATGAATGGAAGTTAGAAATTACATGAATGGAAGTAAGAAATTAGACGATAGCATGTTAGAATTTTGAATGTAATATACCGCCATAGTTGGCTAGCTAACCGGATGTGGACAGTTTGTTTGTCACGGCTTATACTGAACGTGGGCGTGGCCTGTCTGTGTTTTTGTTACCCCTAAGCGATCGCCATGTTACTTCTACAAATTGAAAACAAGTAGGACGGTCGTTTAGGGCGTTACCTTTTTTTAAAAATTATTTCTGTAGTTTTGTAATCGGAGTTCAGCTTTAAAGAAGTATGATGCTGAGAGGACGAACCCTATCTATTTTCAATGCCCTCGTTCATGAGTTATTACCCTTTTCCCAAAAACCTTGTTAACGGGATAGAGGCTACAGTTTTTAACAAACAGATTTCAAAACTTGATGCGATGCATAAGGGTCATAAGAAGGCGAAACCCTATCTGTTTTAGCGCTTTGCAAAGTTAGGTTCCGAAGTTACCCCTCTTGTCCAAAAACCCCTTTGAACATATTAAGAAAAATAGTTGCATTGAAGCACTGAGATCGCGAGAGGATTAATCTTATCCAAATTCAGCGATCCGGAGCACCCTCCACCCTTCTCCGGAAACCTTGTTAACGCGTCAGGGGCTACAATTTTTAACGGATTTAATTGAAATTTGGTGTGCAGCAGTGGGCCCTATCGATATTGAGCGTTCTGTGACCTTCAGTTCCAGAGTTACATTAACCCCCTCGTCCGAAAACCTAGTTGTGCGATAGAGGCTACAATTTGTAACGGTTTTTTTCAAGTTTGTGATTAATGTGAACACGACAGTGTTTAGATCGCTGAAGATCCTTATCAAATTATGTGAACAACAATAATGTATAACATCTTTCGGATAATTTCGTTGTCGACTAATTTATGAATTTGAGTTGTCGAAAGTTATGAAATTAATAACAATATTGCTACTTTAATCTTAACGTTTATAATCGAAGAATTGATATATACACTAATGTATGCCCATGTCTGTCTAACGTTATGTATTCCTGCTCTCAAAACAAAATCTGTTGATCTGACCTATATGTTTATTTTAAGAAGTCTATTTTTATTGTCTCGGTTCTTAAAATAAAGTTAGTCTGAGATTTATGCCACTCCTACATGTACATAACATATATCACTTTAATGCTACTCTTTTATTTTTCTTATTGAATTTTAGAACGTAATAAAGTAATTTAAAACCTGATTTTTTTTGACATGTAAAGAGATCTATGATTTTTGTTATAAAACATGTGTTTCTAATTGTTGGTATTAAAGAAATGCTACTACTTTGACTTTTTAATTCTGTCTGCAAAACCACCATTTTCAATCCAATGTGATTTGATAAAAAGTATACAATTGTGCATATTATTTTGGGGCAAATCTAATAATCTATTTCGGAGAAACGTGCAGGGAGGTGCAAAGGTTATTGAAGTTATTTTCACATAGTTTATCGAACGTTTGGACCAAAATATTGGTTGTTCTAGTGACTTGATTTTTAGTTAACTAGGCGAGACTATGCCTTTGTTCATACCTATTATTTAAAGCTTGGATATTTTGCTACCGACATTTTCCAGCTACATTTAACATCCATTTTTTAAAAAAAAATCTTTAGGCTGTCGAGGTGTTTTCAGGAATCCTACAATTACCATGGGTCACATTGGAGTTTATAAAGGTTGCCATGCTCAGGTTGTTGCCTGGGAATAGAAAAATCAAGTGTATCTGGAATTGTCTAAGAATAAGGTTCCAGATAGACGATCGGTATAAATGGTTAAGGATCTTAGTTCAGTGGCCCCATTTAAATTTAAAAAATACTATTTTGAACAACAAAAATATCTATGCTATATCATAAGCTTAGTAAGACAATTTTAGACCAAGATTGCCGCTTGTTAGTGTATGCTCCAAGGCAAACCATGTTGCTCGGAATTTTTGCAAAAAGCGTAGTTCATTTAGTAATGATGAAGAACTATGTTGCATTTCTCAAATTTCGCAAAGTGTCTCCCCGTAACCGTGACACAGGACTCAATTTATGGTGGAATTAATATATTTACTGCAGGACGTTAAACCCCATTTCATTTCTAAAGAAAAACCCTTTCGAAATTCATCTTTGCCGTATATTGTGCAGATTAAATATGTTCAAATCTGGCTGGATAGTTCACCATTTACAGTTTGACATCAAAACCTTTCCGGTGATATGATTGAATATAATGGAATAACTCGTTAGAAATTCGTAATTGGTGATTAAGGAGTAAAATTCTCGATGGAAATTCGGAAAAATGAAATGGAATGGGGATTAACGCCTACTGTTCTGACCCGACTGGGCTAATGAAGACGGGCTTACGCTATACAGTGTGCTATGAGGGAAAGTTTGCCCGGCATACTCTTACATTGAATTCCAATTTCTAAGTGTTCTTGTACGTGAACGCCAATGTGTACACGGGACCTCAGTTTATCGTCCCATCCTAATGACTCATATGTTGTTACTTGCCAGGCCCGCTGTCCTGCATCAGTGACAAGGGGAAACCACGCCGGAATATCCTGATGAACTTTCTCGGCCAACACCTGGATCACACACGGGACCTCCAGGTTAGCGAACCAACTTGATTCCATTGAAATTTGGTGAAATGAAATGGGGTTTAACGTCCCACTGTTCTGCTCTGAATTCGGCTAATGAAGACGGGCATACGTCATGCATTGTGCTATGAGGGAAATTTTTCCCGGACAGCGGCACTACGGTCTACTCTTATATCGAATTTCAACTGTCAAGGGATCTTTTACGTGCACGCCAATGTTACACGGGACCTCGGTTTTTCGTCCCATCCGAACGACTAGACAGCTGTCCTTGTCAGACACCCCGTCCAGCATCAGTGCCAAGAGAGAACCACGCCGGAAAATCTGAATGAACTTTCTCGGCCAATGCAGGGATCGAACACCCGACCTCCAGCTAGGCTAGCGAGCCAGCGTTTTACCCATATAGCCACCGTGGTCCCTTGAAATTTGGTGGCCCAATAACTAAGGAAAGGTGGCTAAAAGGTTGAGATAATCTCGCGTGTTTGTTTTTATGTACGATTGGGACCTCTAAATTATTAGTCTCAGTTCTCCCAGTTACACAATCCTTTTATAGCCCCACCGCTACCCCCGCCCAATATTTATTGAGTGACCTGATAAACCGGACTATTCGATACCGTTCGTAAACTTTGCCATGAGTAGTTAAAGCGCATCAATTACTAGCTGTAAATGTGCTTACGTCGATAAAATCAGCAACTGAGAGCAACTGAATACCTGACAATTCAATAAAGTAATTGAATGTCATTAGATAAGAGAACACGAGAAAAATAGAAATAGTCCGTACATTCCCTCGTTTATATTCATTCTATACCTTATAAAAACATCTAGTGGCAGTCAATTCTTTTTATGAATTGTCAGATATCCTTTCACAGTCTCACACAACAACCTTTGGTCTTGGAAGGAATTATTAGTAAGCATAAATTCGCCCATGTATCTATTATCACTCGTCGCTTTAGTCAGTTATATAGAGGGATGCCCCGTGTTTTCCTTTGGCGTTCGTCACTTCCGATTCAGGAAACCTGTATTATTCAGCTATCGTAGCAATGATCTCTGTGTTAAAATTATATTTGGAACGTGTTTAATTAGTTCTATCACATATGTGATAATGACTGACACCAATATTGTCCTTTAACACGCGACTGTCAGTTTATTTATCACGTGATCAACAAAATGGTGAATCGTGTTCAAACGAAGAAAATATGGCCAGAGACATACTAATATTATTATCATGTCTATATGTTATTGGCCTGATGCAGTTCTATTATTACATTATTATCGACATCGTTGACACTTGAAAAATGGATGTATTTAGCTCCGTATTGCCTACTTGCTGTCACATGACTTATTTCTCTTACCACGTGATGTTTTAATGGAAACTGATTGAAGTCATTTGTAAGAGCGCTCATGTGGACAAAAAGTCAAAGACTCTGGCGCTAGTTAAAACAAGTTGCAAAAAGTTGAACATAGCCAGTTGACTTCCAGTGGATTTAGTTGCTTTGGTTGTAAAAGGCACCTAAGTCACCCCGTTTTCAGTTGCAGTCAGTTGAATACCGTTGATCTCAGTTGCCGAAACGTCGTATGGTCTTTGGGAGATGCTAATTGTATTTTTGGGAATACTAACCTTAACCATTTTAAGAGGGGTAAGAGCTATATTGGATCCAGGTTCGGTCTTATAAAAAGGGTTAGGGTTAGTTTTCCCCCAAATAGTCATTTATATAAAGTGGCCATTGTGGACAATTAGCATTTCCCATGGTCTTTCCTGTGGAAGACCAAGCAGCCCTTTATTCAGTGTTCTTAATTCTTAGTTCTTAATTCTTAGTCCGTAATTGTTATTTCGTCATTTAATGTCGTATTCCGACATTTGTACACTAAAATTAACATTTGTATCTTAAAATCAGTATTGTTTTACAAATCAGACATTTGTCATATCAGATTTGTAAATGGCATTTTTGTTTAATTTAATTGTATTTGTAAATTGTATTTTTGTTTAATTTAATTGTTGTTTAATATGAGCATTTATAAAAATAAATAAAGACGTTTGAATTGTTTGTAGGTAAAAATTATTTCCTATTTAGTGTAAATGGGTATTAAAATGACTAAAAGGCAGCATTCCGCCCGAAGCAGTAACGTCTTATGTAAACAATGAACGCGCCATTCAGCCAATGATTGACGCCGCGTGCTGTGACGGCACGTGTTAAGGCAGTCATCTTTGACAGAAATATTACTCGTAATTCTCCGTGAAACACATTGCTTCGTTGTATGTCTATGATAAAATGTAGGCTATTTTTTTTGATTTTGTAAAATAAATTTCATCTTTATATTAAAATACAATTAAATTAAACAAATACAAAAAAACCAAAACAATTTACAAATCTGACATGGTTTCACAATAGTCACAGTCATCGGGCGATTTTTCATATTGTATATATGCTTGCTCGATTCCCCATTATTGTGTGGTGACTTATTGTATGCCAGGTTAATTTCCGTTCATTTCGTCATAATGTTCCGGTTCGATGAATTTCGAGAAATGTTTTTGGAGAAATATTTTGCAAGATTTGTATTTGGAGATTTTATGTCTATGATAAAATGTAAATGTGGGCTATTTTTGTGATTTTCTAAAATAAATCTTATCTTTATATTAAAATACAATTAAACAAAAATACCATTTACAAATTTCATATGACAAATATCTGATTTGTAAAACAAATATTGAGTTTAAGATACAAAAGTTAATTTTAGTGTACAAATGTCGAAATACGACAACAAATGAAGAAATAAGAATTAAGGACTATGAATTAAGAACTGAATAAAGGGCTGTTTGTTCTCCATACTACAGGTGATGTACAAGTATATACATGGAGTCTAACTACTTGTGGTATGAATATAGACCTGGATGTCTTCTTGATTTAGCATCAGAAAAGGTGTTTGCGCACCAACACGATAACAATCTAAGCATATTTTCCTATAATTTGCACAGTATGCAGAACTACATAGAATGAAAAAACGAATGTAAACACGAAATGATACATTCATTAACCTTGAGACCGAATTTCATCAACGTAATAGTCGTAGGCCACTCTAGAATGAAATGTCTACCACTCTACATGTAAAAATATTTTCAGTCATGTTGATAAGAATGGTGTGGTACTGAAAGCTGAGAAACTAGCTGTATGTATGAGCTGTGTATATTATTCATTTACGATATTCAACGGTATCCACGGCAACGGATGTTATACGCCGCATCGTTTTCATCCAGTATACCTGTCCCGCATATGATGAATGTATTACCATTACTTGTACTTCACGTCGCTCAGTGAGTAAGCCGTTGGCTGGCTAACCTGGGGGTCTCTTGTTCGATCCCGGTGTTGGCCAAGAAAGTTCATGATTCCCCATTGTCAGTGGTGTAGGATGGAAGGCCTGGCAAGGGATAACGTATAATCTTTCGGATGGGACGAAAATCCAAGGTCCTGTTTACACATTATCGTGCACGTAAAGGAACCCTCGACAGTTGGGAATAGATATAAGAGTAGGCCGTAGCGCCGCTGTCCGGTCAAAATGTACGGCATAATATTATACTATACCTATCTTCATTAGCCCAATCAGAACAGAACAGTAGGACATTAAATCCCATTCATTTCATGCGAATTACTTTGTATGCGATATCAATTCAGTGGAAGCAGACGTTAGAGCACCGAGGTAGTAGTAGCAGTATGCGTAATAGTAATACTTATGTCTTAAACTGATCCGCAGTAAATATTCGCACAGCCTCAACAATCCATAGACCTACTGAGTCTATCTTACTATCACCGATAGAAATGGAATAGTCAGTGAGGCGTCACTAATTTAAAACTGTTTTATTTTCTATAATATTTACCTGTTGTATTGCTCATCAGCTACTACGAATGATAAAGGACTATATTATATCTGTGCCATAGAAACCAATGTTGTCGGTAAAATATTGGATCTGACGCCACTCGCGCAAACATATAGGTCAGGCTATCTTTTATATTGGTAACTAGCAGGATACCCGACTTCACCAGTGTCCCAATTCGCCCGGGCCCAAAATCGCCCAGGGACCATAATTTGCCCGGGCCTAAAACATTGACGGGATCATGCTGGTTAATTTGATACCACCTATGTGGGATACCACCTATGTGGTGGTGGAATGCGGCGACGAAGCGTGATAGGTGAACATACATACATCTTCAATTTTTATTGTCCCCCGCATGTCTGTCCGTCCGTCTGTCAAACATGGCGTGGGTGTTTATGTGGTCAATGCCTTGATGGAGTTCGAAGATGAGCATTTTCTGCTTAGGGTAAGCAGAGATAAGCAATTTGATGGGTTGATGCCTGGGGGATTGGTGTATAGTTTTATTACATCAATACCTTGACGAAGTTCGATAATGAGCATATTTTGGTCAGGGTAAGCGGAGCGATAAGCAATTTGATTGGTCGAGACTTTAGTTCTAATAACTTTAGTTCTAATTAAGTGAGAGTTATGAAATTTTGTGTACAGTTTTATTACATCAATACCTTGACTAAATTCGATAATGGGTATTTTCTGTTCAGGGTAAGCAGAGGGATAAGCACTTTGATTGGTCGATACTTTGGAACACAATAACCCTCCTTCTAATTGAGGTAGAATGTTCAAACTTGGTGTAGGCGTTATTAGGTGAATGCCACGATGGTAAACATTGTCTGCTTACGGTAAGCAGAGATAAGCAATCTGATCGGTTGATGCTTTGGGGCATGATAAATTTGGTTTTATTTAAGTGAGGGTGATCAAACTTCGAGTATAGATTCATTATATCATTACTTTGACTAAGTTCGATGATGAGAATTTTCTGCTTAGGCTAAGGAGCGATAAGCAATTTGATTGGTCAAGACTTTGGAACATAACAACTCTGCTTTTAATTTAGGTAGAATGTTTAAACTTGATGTAGATGTTCATTAGGTGAATGTCTTGACTCGAGTTCAATGATTAACATTTCGAGCTATAGCCAAGCAGAGCTAAGCAATTTCATTGGTCGATGCTTTGGGACAAGATAACTTTAATTCTATCTGATAGAGAGTGATGAAACGTAGTGTATAGTTGATAATCAGTTTGATTGCTTGATACTTTTGAAGAAAATAAATGTGCGATTTATTAAACATACATTATACAAGACCTAAATCTGCCTATTGCAGGTCTTTCTTTAGGCCTGAATTGTTTACTAAATTATTAATTAGACATTAATTAACTTTTTCAGGCCATTATCAATTTTCGATGGCATCGGATTTCTCCGATATTAAATAGATCAGAACAGTTCAGCCATATTTTGATTTAAGCTAAAAAATGAAGGAGCGAGACTTAGCTTCGAAGAACCAGTGCGGTGGTTGAAATTATTGCACACTGTTGGCTTGTTTATATAGATAGAGGGCTATCTATTCAGCAGCCCTTTTCTTCAAAATATTTCTAAAATAGTAACGACGAATATACGTGGTCTACCTTGTCACAATAATTATTAGATATAAGTGACAACCATAATAACACATTATATTGATGTCAGACTAAAATTATTGACGTCATAGCTTTTAAGTAAGCCTATATAATTGAAGCAGACGTTTATGTAGGATAGATGCGGGTGATTCCATACCAAGCATTCTAAGCATAGTTTCAATTAAAATTCATAAGCGTGTTTATTTTTATCATCTTGTCGTTAGGGAAAAGGCGACTATAATAAGCTCTAAATCAAGATGCTTTAACGAACAATTAAAGAGGAAACGAAATAGGATTTAACGTCTTACCGACTGGGCTAATGAAGACAGACATACGCCATACAGTGTGCTACAGAGGAAATTTACCCAGGCAGTGCCTGCGGCCTGTTATTTCGAATTGCAATTGTCAAGGGTTCCTTTTCGTGTTCGATTCCTCGGTTGTACGTGACAAGGAGTAGGGTCGCCTGTCCAACCTCGTGGATTTTCTCCGGGTCCTCCGGTTTCCTCCCACTGCTAAAGACCCCTACGCGCAAGCGAATTATGGAAATAAAATTGAACCATATGTTAGTCCCGAAATGACCAGTTTGTGTCGAGTGGACGTTAAACCCCATCTCTCTCTCTCTCTTCTCCTTTTCGTGTACATGGGACACGGGTTCGGGAGCGACCCAGGGAGAAGAAACTTTATTGCATAAAAAACCTTGCATAAAAACATACATATAATTATAGGTAGGCCCTACACAGAGATATAAAGTTACAATGACATTATAAATGACTGGTATACAAAAGTCCCTAACCATTTGACTATTTCTACATTTTTATTCTGCATCATCAGTATTTTAAAGCTACAATTTCATATTTTTAAGTTATATTGTTTAAAATGTATTAAAATAAAGCCTTAAAATCGATGCTATGTATAAACAGTCCTACCTTGATAAAGAATAATCCTATTAATCCTATAATTCACTATTGCCAGTTGAGAAATTGGCAAAAATATCATTTTTAACTTCAAATTCAAACGTTTGCAGATAGCTATTCCATGGTAGGGAATAGAAAAACAAGGGAGGTAATTAGGAGCTAATTGTGTTATTATTTCCGGTGTGAAATATTTTTGAGTGTGAGAATGATATCTATGATCATATATTAGTGAGTTGACAACCTATTGAGCAAAAGACATAGACATAATTATGTTTTGACTTTCTTAGAAAAATATGAAATTGTAGCTTTAAATTGTTGGGAATCGTTTAATTCATTGAAGTTGGTTCTAGAAATAAAATTAGTCTAAATAGATATTTTCTTCTCTCTCTGTGTTTTTGCAGTGTGTTAAAAAAAAATAAATTGCATCCTCTACCTCCCGGCATGCGTTACATAAACGATCGTTAACATCTAATGTGATATAGTTTCATGTTTCAATTCCCAATTCCATATGGCATATCGGAACATATTCTTTGATAGTGTCATTAATGAGCTTCTTGGACTTCGCTACAGAAAAACTTTTTTTAACATCGAAAAGCTGGATTAATTTCATGTAAGAATTCGCGGCATGATTATGTGTATCTGCTTAACAGTTAACAGCGAAAAGTTCAATTACGCAGGTACGAGTTATCTCCCTTCTATTAAAATTCAATTTGGAGAAACGATTTGAAAATGTGTCTTACAGAGTTAATTCCCATTTTCTGTAGCCAGCCATCAAAATCACGAATCACCCCTGTTCAATAAATATCGTCCACGATTCATTCAATACGGGGTCTTCTAAGTGACATCTTCCTGCCCAAATTTGAACTAGTATTTTCAATCACGATTCTGACAAGAATCGATGTCATTTTTTTCATTTCCCTGTACTGAAGGGAGGTGTGCCTGCCCTATGATCGTTTAAATGGGACAAAACACCGAGGCGCACGTATGTACACAATAGCGTACAGGTAAAACATCCCTTGAAAACTACAATTAGAAGAAAAGAATAATTGAACCTCTGATTTCCTGAAAAATATTTTAACCTGAAATCCGAACTTAGTGTCGCTTGATTCTTTTTGCATCAACCGTAGCAAACCTCTTTGTTTTTGAAATTATATTTGAGGAATGTTTAACCTAGAAATTATATTTCCAATGGAATAGGTCTAAGCATAAAAATTTCCATTTTTCTAAGAATCGTCTGAAAAATCAACTTTGTTCTCTCTCTCTCCCCCTTTCTCTCTCTCACACACACAACATTGTGGGCCATATTAGCGGATTCAATGAGTGGCAGTTTTATTTACTTCTAGATATATTGAGAATCTTGCGACAATATTTAAAATATGATAACCTCTAGCTATTTGATTGGTCTGACCGGGTATGTCAATAGCCGTGTTCAATGTGAAGGTTGCAGTTGTGATGCTTGTTATTTCTGCTATAACAATATCATATATCATTCGTATTTTGAATTATCGCCGACAACCCGCAATGTATTATTTCAGATATCTAATACTCTGTTCAGATTTATGTAATGGAACTGGGTTTAATACCATATCAAATTAAACCCCGTTGATTTACTTGCTGGCACAGGGCCGGCGGAAACAATTCTTGATTTTTTTGCGGGGGGCTACCATCCTAGATCCTAGGTGAGGGTCCAGGGGCCGCCTAGGACCCGAAAGCTCTTGGGGGCCTAGATCGTCGGAGACCCTTTCTGAGCGATTTCTGGCTAATAACATTATTCAGCAATGAAGTGAAATTGTATTTCTTTTCTAACTCCCTCACCATGAAAACACAATCTATGGTGGTTTAATCCTGTGATGCTGAACTTGACAAATATGTGCATAATAATACCAAGGCTTTGGACACTCTAGAGGTCACAATTTTTATCCTATTTTGATGAAACTTACAATGTATGTTTATTACCGAAAGATCTCGGTCCCTTTTGATATTAGCGCATACGGGACCGTCACATCCTGGATTATGGCCCCTGATTGTACGAACAATCACATTTTAGTTTGTGGATTGTACGAACAATCAAATTTTAGTTTGTGGACCCTGTAGAAGTAACGAAGTAACAGTTTTCATTTGATTGTAAAAACCGTTCAATTATATGAGGTCAAAATTTTTATCCGATATTGACGAAACTTGAAACATAGGTCTGTCTCCCAAAGGCCTCGGTTCCTTTCGAAACTGGCATATATGGAACCGTAACTTCATGGATTATGACCTCTGTACGAAAATCACGTTTTTAGCTCATGGACACTCTAGAGGTCACAATTTTCATCTAATTTTGATGAAACTTGAAATGTATGTTTGGTTCCTTTTCATATTCGTGCATATTGTATTGTAACTTCCTGGATCATAGCTCCTGAGTGTACGAAAAATCGTGAAGGTCACGAGATATTAACAGAGCTAGCGCCAATCCTAACCCACGACTAAGCCCTTACCCTAACCCACAATCCTCAGCAACAATCACGTGCCCTAACACTGTTTACATCTCGTGACTGACGAAATCTGCCGGTGACTTTAATATCCAGGTTGTAGAGCATCCATGGGATTCGACTTTTTTTTATCCAATTTCGATGAAACTTAAATGTATATTTATATCTCAAAGATCTGGGTTCCTTTCGATACTGGCGCGTATTGGACTGTTAACTTTCTGGATTATGACCCCCTGATTGTACGAAATATCACGTTTTTAGCTTATGGGCCCTCTAGAGGTCACAATTTGTATCTTATTTTCAAAACTGTTCAAATATATCACCGTTACACCATAATCATTTCCTCAAAATCGGACCGAAACTTCCCGGTCAAATAGCCACCCCTCTTTATAAAAATAGTATAATAAAAGCATGTGATACCCATTTCGTCGACGATATAGAGGTCACAATTTTATCCGATTTAGATGAAACTTGCATGTAAATCGACTATCACTAGTTCTTGTGTGAGTTGTTCAATTTTCATACGCATCTGCCCCGGTCTTTTACACAAAATATGAAATATGAATGAAGTATGTGGACCTTCAACGATGAAAGTTAAACTGCGTGTTAAGGATCAAAAGTTCTTGCATGAGTTCGACTTTGGTAGCATCAGACTTTACATTCTAGAGCTATAGCCCTGTTTTTCACGCAAAATTTGAAATATGTACGGATTTTGAGATCCTCCATTGGAGGCTACCATTGTTGTCCAATTCTGATATGTTAAGGATCAAAAGATATTGAATGAGAGGATAAGCTCTATTGATTTTGCCTCTTCCCCATCCATTTCTTGCAAAATGTGGGCATATCTTGCATGGCAACCGCTTGTTTTTACTGGTCATAACAGATAGCAGCGAATTATTTTATGGAACACAAGGAAAGAGAATAAATAAAACTCTATCCCGTCGTTTTTCTAATTACCTAATATGTCATAGATACAAAGGAAGTGAGATGGACTTGAAATAAAGATTGGTTGTTCAGTTATCTAATCGCAACTCTCGCAACCGTGAGTCTCTTAACCCAGGTATCAGTATAGAGCATAGCAGGGTTTTCTTCTTATGAAAGTCTACGTTCTACTCACTTCTATGTTAAAATCAAGCCTCTTTGTTTTTAATAGAATAACCCGGAGAAAAGAGTACTGGCGGCCAAGCCCCACCCCCACTACATCGGGCCTGGGGTAAAATTTACAAACTTATACATACGTGATTATATTGTAGAAGCTTCACATGAATGTAATGCACGTGCAGTGCTATAACGTTTGTCTGGAGAACTTCCGGTTAAGTGGCGAATTAATGGAATTTCCGTAAAAACTCCGGAATTCTGTTAATCAGGTGTAGTTTTTCGGGGGTTGGGGTATGTGTGAATGAAGCCCCGGGTGTTTAACCATTCCACTGACCGAGCTAAACAAACCATTGAAGAGGTCCCTTTATAATTGTGGCTCCCGGACCGACGGGATAAGTAACGGAATCCGTGCAACTGAACCCCCAATTAAAATTTCGAAAATATTTCATCATAATTGTGATTTTAAAATCTTAAAAGATTTTGTAAATCAAGGGTAATAAGTCTTGGAGGAATTGTTGGAAATCGCCGTCAATACGCAGAACAGTATAGGGTCTAATACTCAGTAATATGCAAAAGGAAGACATTTGAAATTGTAAAAATAAAACTGTGCTCTGTCGTGTTTACAAGCTTGAAACCATCTGTTAAAAACTGGAACGAAAAGGCAGAGAATGCTGAATATCGATAGGATAGTTCCTATCATAATCACAGTGCTTTACATCAGATTTAAAGCAAATTCATTAAGGACCGTAGCCTCTATCATGTCCACAAGGTCTTTGAAAAAAGGACCGTAAATCGATATGGTTCGTCCTCTGATGACTCCAAAACGTGAAATAAATGTATAGAACTCTAGCCTATCTCCCTGAATATTAATGAAGTTGTCCTCTTTTGGCCACAATGCTTTACACTTGAAATCGAAGTCAAGAGGTGTCTCTCTCTACCCATGTGTTGAACTTAAAATAATGTTTAAACCAACTTTCGCTGCCAACACCGGGATTGAGCCAACGCCTTACTCATGCATATTTTTGATATTTCCAATGTTCAACTTGTTGCGGTGGGGGCGTGTCAAGATTCACCTATCTGTCAGGGCTTCTCCCCTCTTGCTCGAATAAAGGCGCGGATGCACATTGATCTCGAGGCAGTTATCAAAATCTTCGAAAATCAGTAAGCTAGAAATTATGTAAAAAAATGTGTTATGTCTTCATCGTCGGTCCCATAATTATTGATGTTAACAATATGCACGGTAGGGGTGTCAAAATTTAACTTTTTTAAACCTTGAATATAGCGATGGAATAGGGTAAAGGATTCTATGATCTTCGAAGTGTAATAATAACTATCACCTTAACATGTCATCATGTAATATCGAGTCATTTCACATGTCATGTCACGCCATGTCCCATCTTATCACGTTAGGTCACGACAACAGTCAAGTTACAAATGGGCTAATGAAGACGGCCATACGCCATACAGTGTGCTATGAGGGAAATTTTGCCCGGACAGCGGCACTACGGCCTACTCTTATATCGAATTCCAACTGCCAAGGGATATTTTACGTGCACGCCAATGTGTACACGGGACCTCGGTTTTTCGTCCCATCCGAACGACTAGACAGCTTTCCTTGTCAGACCCTCCGTCCTGCATCACTGCATCACTGACAAGGGAGAACCACGCCGGAAAATCTGGATGAACTTTCTCGGCCAATGCAGGGATCGAACACCCGACCTCCAGGCTAGCGAGCTAGCGTCTTACCCGCTTAGCCACGTGATCCCCCAGTCAAGTTACACCATGCAGTATCGAATAAAGTCACATCAAATAACTATTAACGTCGAAAAGACCCAATGCTAGTTTTTAGTCAGGTTGACCGAACAATCGGGTGGAAAACTGGAAACGGAAGTAAAGAAAATACAAAAAAAAAAAAAAGAACTTTTGAGATCTGTGAAACGTTTTTATAAAATCCAATATGGCTGCCAAAAGGTTGAAAATGTTATTGAATGGAGTCCCTGAAAATAATGAAAGATACCATCTTGGACTAACACTACAATAATATATCATTTTTACTCTATTTTCTATAGATAGGTTTTAAAAGCGGGTTTAAAAGAGTTCCGATTGTCAAGAAATATTTATAACCCCGTAACCTGCGATAAAGTGGGTTTCATATATACACATTTGCCACACGAAAAGTGTCAGATTCTTTAAGTACAACCTAGATCTAAACATACTTAGGTGATCTAAATCTCATCCAAATTCAAGGCTACCTAATTTTCACAATTTAATAAGGATCGGTAGGGTCATAATAATATGTTGGTAAGTCCCCTGCCATCTGCCATCTTCTGTTTTTACGTTGTAGCTGTCCATATCCATATAAGTTACAAATTTCAATGTCACTACCTCATGTTTTTATGAGAATCCCCATTTCAGGCTTAGGAACAAGACTGTGGGGACGTTATCTTCACCTTAAAGTTCCTTGATGTAAGATTATGTTTGAACATGTTATTTGTATCTATATCAACGTAAACTAAATCATAGTAAACATTTAACAAATATATTTGCTTGTGTGTCTATGTCACACTGACGCATTATCGATTTTTTTAGAATGCCATACGAACTGGTGACTTTTCTCATTGGATAATTTACACCTTATTGGCACCGCCTCGAATGTCTTCAAGAATGCTTTCTATTGATTGTATTTTTGAAATATTTATGACACAATTCTCTTGTATATAAACCCAAACCTGACCAAGATATAAACAGTATTGTTGAATTGTGCTTCTTGAGAAATAATAAGTCATTATGGTTACCAGCTACAACGTCGTGGTTTTAGGACCCGAAAAGGTTGGAAAATCGGCTTTAGTGCATCAATTTTTGAAAAAGGATTTTGTTAGCACATATGAACCCACAGTGGAGGAAAGCTATAAATATGTAGCTAAAATGTCAGGTAGGAATAACTGTAAACTTAATTTCAATATTTTAGTCGATGTTGATGGGTAATTACGAGTCACAAAATGGTTGTTTCTCAAGACTTTGCAACTAGTTTTTCCACGAAAACATGGCTTTTTGTTTAGTATTTTAATATGCGCGTGTCCGGGCGGGGGGGGGGGGGGGTACTCTGCTCACGCGGTATTTATACAAGAGAGAGCCTGTACATTTGAAAGGGTAAATTCCTCAGAAGCAAGGAAATCGACATTCAAAGATTTCTTAGGCTCTGCGATCATTCACGCCGGAACAGCAGCCCCCCTCCCCTTTGATCATTTTTCTGCACACTTCCCTGTTTTAGTGTGATTAATGTATAAGATGTCCCGTGTTAGATTGTTAGTATTTTTTGTCATCTTTCGGTTCAGCGTTAAACATATCAGTGGATCCCAACCTTTTGTTGGTTGCGACCCTATTCCAGAAACCAGCATTTGATGACGACCCCTCGAAGAACAAAGCCACCTTTCACTATGAAACACCATCTTTATTAACATTTATTATTGTTTTACTTATTTGACAATTTATTAAAATGAGAGACTGGGGAAACAAATCGTGGGCGTGAGAAAGACGATTGGCAATGTGGCAAAAGCTGTATAGATCAAAAATGTATATGCTTTTCATGACCCAGAGGTTGGGAACCCAGGCATTATATTCACACGGCGTAGCATCGCCACTTATTAATACACAAAGGAATTGAACAAATTTTAGACAAAATTTTCCTTCAGAGATTCAACTTTCACAAAACAAATCACCTCAAATGATAATCAGAGCCTTTAAGACTTTACAAAGTACTTAATGTTGAATAATATATTTTTTAATTAATATAAGTGTGTTTATCATAAAAAGACATAATTTGATCAGATAAAGACTTTACATGATCGAAGGCTTACTATAAATTTTAATTCGTTCATGATTTAATACCAAAAGTACACAATTAAGTTCAAAAGAGGACTGAAGTATGCAAGCTAACCTTATGTAATGGAAAATGCGGATTTAGAATGAAACTTTAGAAAAATTTAGATATAATACATGCATGTGCAATATTTATATATGTGCATAATACCTTTCAAAATAGTTAGGGCGTGATCCTTTGATCTTTTAATCCATTATAATAACTGGGTATTTATATTTGCTTATGGATGACTTATTTATTTTCATTTCAGACGGTGTCTTTAAATCTGTCGACATCTTAGATACAGCTGGATCTGATGATTTCCCGGTAATGAGAAAACTGAGAATAAAACGAGGAGATGCCTTCGTCATCGTCTACTCGGTCGATGACATGAATTCATTCGTCAACATCAAACGTTATTACGAACAAATCAGTCAGGAGAAAGGTGAATATTTTTTTTTTAAATGCTAACCATATTAATTTATATTCCCTTTAAGATTCTATGATATTTGATAATGTTGAATTAATTTTACACTTAACATTATAATTGAATTAAAAAGATTAGGAACGTCACACTACGTCATACGTATATCACTATAATAAATTGGCCAATTTTCAATTTTCAGGAACAACAGTAGTGCCAATCATTTTAGTGGGAAATAAAATGGACACAACCAGCCGCCAAGTTTCAACTGAAATGGCTACCAGACTCGCCAAGGAGGACCTTAAGTGTTTTTATCTAGAAACCAGTGCTAAATGTAACCTGAATGTTGAAAATATGTTCAACATACTATTTTTGAAAGCAATAGTCGCTCCAGTGGAGCTTTCAAAAACCAAACACTCTGGAAAAAGACAAAGGAAACGTTCTTTAAATTTTTTCATTAGGCATAATTCAAAGAATGGGCAATCGCGAAAAACCGAAGATGTGTCCAAATCGACCTTAAATAAGGACAAAGTTCAAACAAGAAGACACTCAATTCATACGTTTCTTGACATTGCAGACACAAAAAACATCGAAACGATTCCCAGACGTATTAGTTTTAACGTCTAATTGGTGCGAGAACAATCAGATCGGCATTTCGAGATATATTATATTATATTTGCGCAAGTATTGTTTACAGACGTTATATATATAAAAATATATATTTATGTCAGTGAGGGAGAACATACAAGTCAAATGACTCTAAAAAAAATAAACAAACAGCAAATTCTATCTAACAGTTGATCGATTTAACTAACTACAAGGGTATCTTATGTATTGTTATTAATTATATTATTATATTTTTATAAATGAATTAAAGGTTTTAAAGTAGATAAGTGTTGTGAATAAATGTTTAGCTTAAAGGGGAAATCCGATGCACTCGGTAGTCGAACCTCCCATTACCTAAGTATCCCTTGTTCAATGCACGGTATCGGCCGAGACTTCTCGAACCTTGGTGTTGATATTTATCAGAGAGAGAGAGAGAGAGAGAAATGGGGTTTAACGTCCACTCGACACAAACTAGGTCATTTCGGGACTAACATATGGTTCAATTTTATTTCTATAATTCGCTTGCGCGTAGGGGTCTTTAGCTGTGGGAGGAAACCACGAGGTTGGACAGGCAACCCTACTCCTTGTCACGTACAACCGGGGATTCGAAACCCCACCAGTTGACTCAATGACAGACCGTATGATACAGCGCTAACCATTCGGCCATCCAACCCCCCTGATATTTATCATAAAAAAAACCCACTTTGCCCGGTTTGGTGTTGACATATCATAAAAAAAACCATTTTTCCCCGTTCGGTGTCGACATACCCTAAAACACCATTTTGCCCGGCGTTGTACAGAATAGTAAAGAGTTGTTTTACGTACATGCCAATGTGTACACGAGACCATCCCATTCGAACAACTATACATTGTCCCCTGCCAGACCCCGTCCAACACCACTGACAAGGGGAACCAGGCCGGAAAATCCAGATGAGCTTTCCTGGCCAACGCCGGGATGGTTGTGCAATAGCTCAGTGTTCGAGCGCTGGACCGGCAACTGCGAGGCGTTGGGTGCCATCATGGGTTCGATTCACGTAAGGGTTAGGAAACGTTAGACCCACGACCCGTGCTTTCTTTTGGGTGATCTGTAAAAAGAACCCTCACCTCCTGATTACCCTAACCTACAATCACGTGTCCTAACCTTATTTACATCCCATCGCCCTTGAAAAAAATTGAGTTTGCCTTAACAAATAGATCTAACCGTGGTGGAATATAAGTAAGTCAATTAGTTATCAATATACTGTACATATTGGTGTTTTTAACATACATATGTTACATTACCGAATCACTACCCAGTGATCCTGCGTCACGGCAACCAAGTTAACATTTTAGCACTATGGCTCGTGCATTTGTCCATTCTGGGGATTGACTGGAACGTACAAACCTTCTTTAGCTACAGAGCATGTTCTTAACGTTAGGCACACCCGTAGGCGTAAATGTCTAACAAACTATCTACATTTATTAGTAGCGCCCCCTATCATCCTGTATCACTGTGCCATTATGGCTTCCGGGGCTCAACGAAACATACCACCTGCTGGACATCCCACCAAACCGTTTGGGGTCATTTAACGGAAGCGGGATTTCTAGTTTTATTTCAGTTTTATGGCTATGTTCTTGACCGTTGTAGCTATAAATGACATCCTCCCTTTCTTCCGGTATGCAATGATTTCTACAGGGATTCCTATTGATTTTGAACTATTTCCGGCATATCTGTCCAGAGCCACTTCCTAGAGCATCTCATCGTCACCGGTTAACATTACATATGCCACAATTATTATGGAGTCTTAAAATGCATGTGTGACGTCATCATGTTGGTGTACAATTATTTCAAATAATGGTACGGACAACGTGCCAATCGTACATTATTTATACTAGATGAAATATTCTATTCTATTGACGACTTCATTGAAATGCATGTAGTATAAGGTCCTGTATAGGGACGCAGTGCGTGACCCCATGACCTTTTGCACGTGTGTGACCTAGTTCGTCATGACCTGGTGATGACCCCGTGACCTAGAAAGAAAGACAGAATGAAGAAAAGGGCAGAGGGGGGTGAAGAGGAAATACAAAAACTCTTTTTGTATTGAATATGTTGGCCCTGATGAGGACCGTTGTCCTCATTAGAATGAGCGGATGTGGTGCACTTTATGTCGGTTGCGTCTAATTTCCTCCACTAATTTGGGAGGGGGTCTTTTCATGGGAGGTGTTTTTAATACCTCATCAGGTAAGGCGAAGATATCGTCGGGGTAATCACGGCAAGAGTATTACCTCTGAGGTAAACAAAAGTGTCCACGTTGCGGTTTTCTTCGATGCGTAAGATCGGAGCACCGTCAACCATTCTGATAATGAGAGACGGATGATGTTTTGTTATATAACCGTAAGTGGCGTAAGGACGAATCCATTTGAGAAATGGGGTATAACGTGACGTCACAACACTTAGGATAAAGTTATGCAACTTTATACAACGTAATTGGAGGCCAAAAAATGAAACCTCGTATTTCATTGGTGGTCTAAAGTATTACTTCCAAAATATCGTATGTCAACAAAGAGAACCAACGTGCGTCGTCTGCTAAAAAATAACCACGCAAACGTCTGATTTTATTGATGGTAAGTAATTCTAATGCAATTTACACTTACATATTATAAAAACTATTGCTACCAAGGTCTCAAGACAACAAATATCAAGATAAAACAGTTCTTTTATATAAAAATGCAACTATCACGTTACAGCACGTGGTTGAGGACGTAATCACATATGCCTATTTCGTTCATAAATTATAAATAATTTCCCGCTCTGTGTAACAAAACTACAAAATGTCTTATGAATTCTTTAATATACAAAATAACACACCAAGTGATTGTAATCTCCAATTTTTC
This sequence comes from Patella vulgata, assembly GCF_932274485.2. Lineage (NCBI taxonomy): Eukaryota > Metazoa > Mollusca > Gastropoda > Patellidae > Patella > Patella vulgata. Next base: position 50,817,854 of record NC_065882.2, on the reverse strand, counting down.
CTGAAAATTTGACTTTCGAGAATTTGGAAAAAATCACACTTCGTAACATTTGTGTTGAATTTATGTCGACATAAGACATTTAGTCGCTAATTATTCATTTACTTTAGGGGAACGACAGTGGCACAGTAAGACGTGCAAGACAGGGGTACTGGTAAGGGACAACGTATAGTTGTTCGGATGGTGCGGAAAACTGAGGTAACATGTACACATTGGGGTGCACGTTAAAGATCCCGTCGCAATTGGAATTCGATATAGCGTCTTTGTCTGGGCAAAATGTACCCCATAGTACATTGCATGGCGTAGGCTTATGCCCGTCTTCGAAAGCCCAGTCGGAGCCGAACAGTAGTAGGTTAAACCCCATATTTTATTTCATTCGATTTGATTTACTTCAGGTTAAAGTAGTATGAGCAAGAGGGAATTATTTCGAACTAGGGGAGATTTTTAGTGCATCTTGCCAGAAATAACAATGGTAGTAAGCCCACGCCTTCTCCTGTCCTGCATAACACCAAAACCGCGCATCAAACATGTCGTCGAAAGATCGATTATGATAAAGATGTCAATAAATATACGATCAAAAAATGTAAACTCGGCGATATCCCTGAAATGAAGAATTATCCCACCACGATCATATCCTACACCTAAACGCATCCAATGAAAAGCAACACATGCCCAACGACATCGCTAGCAATCAGCCAACCAAGGAACTCACACCTACATTGATAGATCTCACACACGTACAGGTAATCAAGGAAATCATACAACCGTCATTTAAGGAGATCAAACTATTAGCATCCCAAGAAATCACCCAAATACTAACTCCAACGGGAGTAACACATCAGTCATTTAAGGAAATCTCCCAATAGTCAACCGGGCATATTCTATTTACAGACGAGGCCATACAACAGCCATCACAGAAGAACACACAGTCGAAATCTAAAGAGATCACCCAACATTCACCCAAGGGGATTACACAACTTGCATCAAAAGAGATCACACAACAGTCATCCAAGATACCCCGACAGTCATTTACGGATATCACAAACCAACAATCAACAAACGCAGCTACACAGCAGTCATCATACAAACAGATCACACAACTATCATCAAAAGTAATACCACCCAACTTCAGTCAATCAAAGATATAACACATCAGTCATCAAAGCTAGAATCAATACAAATCACTCACCAGTCATCCTCACCCGTCATCCATTGAGATTACCCAGCACAAGATATCACACAACTGGCATCGAAAAGAATCACTAAACTGTCAACCAAAGAGATAACACACCAAGCCTCCAGTGCTGTCACGCTTTATGAATTCTTAAAAAATCGGATGCCTGATATACAGTCATCCTCTGATTGTTTTACCGATGGTTTGAGGTTTCTCTTTTAGAAGAGCTGATTATACCGACTGAAGAAACCGAAGAAGACTTTTTGCTAGAAATTATACCAACAAACATAATATTTGTACCACATCGGCCAGCTTGTACGGATGTTGCCGAAAATGTTCAACGGGATTTCCCATATGCCCCCCCCCCCTTGTCCGTGATGCAAGGGACAACGTATAGCCGTTTGGGTGGAACGAAAAACCGGGATCCCGTTTACATATTGGCGTGCACGTGACATAACCCTTGGTAGTTGCGATTCGATATAAGAGTAGGCCGTAGCGCCGCTGCCTGGACAAAATTTCCACAACAGTAGGACGTTAAGTCCCGTATTTTCATTTCGTGTTTTCCAATCATATATACTATTATCTTCCCACTTTTACTTCCCTACTTCCATGGAACTAGATGCAATAAAACTTTTAAGAATTGTAGAAATAAAGCTGGTTTTACTGGACAAGAGCGTTACGTAAATTGGAATATACGGAGCCCGGAAAACTTGAATATAAACAACGAACACCCTAATGTGCGAAGCCAGAAGCCCTAATGTATGGACAGAAATTTATTAAGTTTGTGCTGTTCATTCGATGGTAAACTTGATACGAACCACCTTTAATTTGCATTTACGGGAGACGCGCTATAGATGGGATGCAGAAAGCAGTAAAAGTACCACCTATCTCATTTATATATACGTGTCTTTGGGCAATTTTGCAGTTTTCTGCGTTTCGCACACTGCTACCTACGTGTCCTGTAAACAAAGTATTTTAAGCTAAAAGGTCGTATCTCTACTATCGTTTCTAATTACTATAAAAGTTACAAATCTAAAATATCGTATGTACAATGAAAGGAAGTATGTAAAAAAAATCCACTATTCCATAATGACAATTACACGCAATAAAAATAAATTAAGCAAGAGGGTCACGGTCTTTACATATATCGTTGATTACCTATAAATTAAGGACACTGTAAAGAAACTAGCCATCTCTGCTTATTGTGTGGGGTTTTATTAAGTTTTTACTTCCTCCTGAAAAATCACGGTTTTCGAGATACGAGGTTTTAGAATCCCACCAACGACAATGCAACGTAAATATGGTGTAAGTTGGAGGCTAAATAAAGACGTATAATATATTATGCAACGTTATGCCACGTATGTTGTGTGAGGCTCAATACCTATCCAACCTTCCATGTACGTTCAATGAATATGACGTCACGAAATGAGAGGGATAAAAGGAACGCGACGCGAAAGGTTTGAACACTTTTACGCTATTTTAGAGGTGTAAATTCTCTCTTCGGATATAACAGACTTCGAATGATTCTTCAATTCTTTAATATACCGGAACATAAATATACATATATCGTCATACAGTACTGACAGGCCAGTTACTGCACTTAGTACGGGATCTTAAATAGTGACTGCCTTCAATGTACACATTTTGAAATATTTAAGGAAAATCAAATAAAAAGATAAATGTAATTAAAACTGACATGTCGATAGATGAGCAATGCATAAAAGATTAAACAATATAATAAATCAACAAAAACAATAGATGGGATTAACGTCGTTACCAATGACGGCTTGAAAAGTGGTGACAGGTTAACGACTTACTAGGAAGTTGACCTTAAAGTGGTTAATTTAATAAGCATTAATTATATTAGCGATAGCAGATTATCACACCATTATACTATCACCGCGCAGAGCAAGATGAGTTTTTCTCTACGACCCGTCGACAGAAGATGCAGTAGACAGTTTAGGACCGAATCGCCGTGCGTAGAAACAGACTTTCTTGAGGATTGGACCCACGTCCCGGCCATGGATGTGCCACAACGAGTATTTAAAGAAAAAGAGATGTCTCGTCACCATCAAGAATGCCGACGAATTTGTGTTTTCCAGTGAGCCAATATCGTCCGTCGCTCGTCACTATGCGAACAAACAGTACACGCCTGAATGGGAAAGAGAGAAGAACAGACTACAGAGCAGGGCAGGACCCCAATCGTGGCAGGCGAGGAAAACGTTAGCTCTCATCGAGGCCGTCGGTTGAACAAGACAATCCTGCACGGGTATTGAAACGTGGGAATTGTACGCCAAATATTTGGTAGAACAAGGTTACCAACTGAACGTTGTTTCCCGGGCCATCTTCCGTAAGGCGATATATCGCGGAAAGTTTTTTTTAAAGTGTTTTTTTTCTCGTTTGATTGCTTTTGTAATTTTATGGTAATCATACTTTTTCAATAAAATGCTTTGTCAGCAAAATATCATGTCTGTTTTTTGACATCATGTGTTTCGTGACGCCATGCTATTCTGATTGATGGAAAATGGTATCGTCCCAACAAATTAGACCCGTCCCGTGACGAGCCATAAATAGGAGTGTGTGTGCGTGCGCCCTCTTTCTCTCTTAATTAGGTCACGGGTTCATCGCCAGGTCACGACGAACTAGGTCATACGGTCATCCAGTACAAGGTCACGCACGTGCATCCCTCTATAGGCCCTTATACTACAATTCACGTGCAGTATCAATATATTACTCTTGACCACTAAGCCACACTTATTTAAAATGTAATAGTTATTTGGTTTATAGAGACGTGATGTCTATAGAACAATTCTTCCCAGAGATGTTCCATTTCAGTTATGATAAACTGCTTACACTCTTAGAACTCACAATTATTATAGGATCTTTTAGAAATGTTAATCAAAAGTTACATAATACACTTTCCTTCAGCAAAAGTTCATAGGGGTTTTCCGGTGTGGTACCCCCTTATCAGTGATATGAGACGGAGGGTTTGGCAATGACAGCGGGTCTAGCCCAGTGACATCGCCTAGTTGTTCGAAAAACCGAGGATTCGTGCACGCAAAAGAACCCTTGACAGGTGGATTTTACGTGTTGCCGAGCGAATTATCCTAAATAGCACACTGTATGACGTATGCCCGTCTTCGTGATCCCGGTAGGTGAAGAAAAATAAGACTTATATAGAATTCGCCGACAACCCGCAATGTATTATATCAGATGTCGAATACTCTGCTCAGAATAATTAATATTGACACTGGGTTTAATAGCACGTCAGCACCAAAATGTATGTGCAATACCATCTAAAATTAAATCCATTAATATGAACCCGTTGATTTAATTGCTGGTAAAAACAGATGAAATACACCAAAGTTAACAGCTGTAATTGAAGATTTCAAAAATTTTAAAATTTAATTTCACTCCTCTCTCCCCAACAAATGTGTGTAATACCATCAAAAATTAAATCCATTAATAGGAACCCGTTGATTTACTTGCTGGTCAAAACAGATGAAATACACCAGTTAATAGCCTAGCTGTAATTTAAGATTTCAAACCTACAGAAACTATGTAGGTTTTTGGAGTTCAGGACTTTGTATGCAAAGAACGTAAGAGATTTTTATCTGCTGAGACGAGATAAGGCCTTATTTAAATTGATATGCCACACGGGACCTCGCGGAATTGCGAACTGAGCAAGTTAAAAGATTAGATAAAGATGGGCCTTTGATACAGATGACAAGGGGAAAAACAATAAAAGCAGAACCTCGTGTGTATGTGGTAGCACAGAACGACGTTAAGTCACTATGTCCTTTAACAGAGATATTGGGTTATATATCCGTTAGCTACCCCAAAAAAAACTTGATGTGAGGACAGGTCATTTATTTAGAGCGTGTCGGTCTATCAAGGGGTTCGATTCTGACAGGGGGGTTTCGTCGTCTTGTATGAACAGTCGTCTGAAAAAGCATCTGATTGCAGCAGGCTTATGGGAGGGTGAGACTCCTCACGGGGCAAGGTCTGGATGCGCTATTACCCTTAAAATGTTTGGTGTGTCAGACGAGATTATGAAACCTCTGAGTTGGAAGTCCAAAGGCATGCTTGAACGTTATATCCGTTTGTGGAATGTGTCCAGGTCGCGTACGAAATCTGAATCACTTACGAATAAATGTGTGCACGAGAAAGACTACACGCAGATAACAAAGATATGTCAATGCATATTTAGCTGGGCTGCTTTGAAAAGTTTGTAGGTTGTCTAAATGAATATTACAGTTATTTCGGGAGAAATCTTTAGAGCAAGAAGTAAAAGAGCCGAAGAAGTTGGTCGCAGATCAACAGAAGGGTATAACAGAGGTATCGATAGAAGTCGCGCTTGCGCAGGTAAAAGAATATGGTTGCCGATCATATGACTTTAACCCTGATGTACTTGTACAAAAGCTTTTGATAATGGAACAACGTGCCAGGAAGTCGTCTCATCCGGAAGCAGATTCGTATTCATTCATCATCCAGAGGTTCCATCATTTAAAATATAGTCCGCATGTTAGAAGTATGGTAGCGGCAATGCTTTCCACCGCGAGTTTCGCCTCGGAAGCTGTTGTAGTCTCAATTTACCAGGTCACATTTGAATACGTGCAATCAGGGCTCATTTTTTCCGCCAAAATGGATAACAATTTTTATTTAAAAAAGTTATTCATATTTTCTCTTCGCCAACTGGAATATTTTATCTGCCAAAAATGTCTGATAAAAAAACCAAAAACTAACAACAATTTAATTTATTATGTAGGCCTATTATAAAACAATTATCCCGTGCCGGTATATATACAATATACAACTTATAAAATGCGTCTTACATGGGGGTTGGGTGATCTAGTGGTTTAACGCGTGCGATCACAAAATCTGTCATTGATTCAAATGGCGTGGCTTCGATTCCCCACATACACAAGGGAGTAGGGTCGCTTGTCCAACTTTGTGGGTTTTCGCTTGGCATCCGAGTTTCTTCCCACTGCTAAAGACCCCTAGGTGCCAGAGAGAGGGAAGGAGAAATGGAGTTTAACGTCCACTCGACACAAACTAGGTCATTTCGGGAATAACATATGGTCCAATTTTATTTCAAAAATTCGCTTCTGCGTAGGGGTCTTTAGCAGTGGGAGGAAACTGGAGGACCCGGAGAAAACCCACGAGGTTAGACCGGCGACCCCCCCCCCCCCAAACACACATGCAAGCGAATTATTGAAATAGTTATTGAATCACGTGTTAGTCTCGAAATGATTTAGTAGGCGTCGATTGGACGTTAAACACACACACACACTCCCCCTCTCTTTAAATTTACGTTTTACATATAAATAGGCCTATTTGTTAATTGCAGGTACTGTTCTTACGTTTCCTACCTATGATATAATTTGAAATAAAATAGTAATATCCAATCGGGAAAATAAAATTAATTATCAATGGGCATATTCAAATGTGACCTTGAAAGTAGCGACTACATCAACTTCTGAGGCGAAAAGTCGACAGCAAGCCAAAATCAATGGTCGCTAATATCGCGAATTGCATGTATTCAAATGTGACCTGGAATTCAGAGACTACAACAACTTCCTACGCGAAACTCGAAAAGTCGACAGTACGACAGCAAGCCAAAATGATAGGTCGCTCGCGTGTTTTTTTATTTCCTAATTTCTACTTTTCGAGTTGCATTATGGCTTGGCGTGCGTGTTGTCGCCTTCTTACTGACATCAATAAAAATAAAAATATGACTAAGACGATACACAAGCCAAAATGCATGTCGAAAATAAGAAATTAGGAAAAAACGAGGGGCGCTATTATCGCAGTTTGTTATTTTTAATTTCCTATTTTCGAGTTCATTTTGGCTTGTATAGCGTGCTGTCGCCTCACATTTTGTCGTAACTTTTCGCTCCTTCAAAACACGAAAGTCGAAAAGTAGAAATTATGAATGGTAGTTATAGGCTTCCATAGTATGGCCATATAGCGAGGTTTTGCCCCAAGAATGACGAATAGTTTGTTTGACTTCGATTCAAACCGCGTAGTGATATTTGTTTTGTTCTGTGAATAATTGATATTTGTTCATTCCTGTTAGGGATTGTTACCGAACTATGGGTGTGTGCTTGATATTAAAGAACATTGGGTCTCCGTCGGGGGTTTTGTGAAAGATGTGACTTGCCCACCATCTGCTTAGAATGTACTTAAAGGTACACACACGCCAGGCATTCATTACTTGTCATTTAGGGATCCAAATCACTTTCGTGCAGGTAGGCTACATAATTATGTTGACGAATGACATAGGAGTTTACATGACCTAACAGATAACTATGAGTTACAGGAGTGACATATAATTCTGTTAAGCCATCGCCTATTCAACTACCAAATTCAAAATCATGTGACAGTATTGCGGAATTTATTGACTCTGAGAACAAAACAGACTTGTATCTGGGGCGATAGCAGAAGTGGAGAGAAAGCCATGTGTAGTTTAACCGTCCAAAACCAAGACCAAACCAAGATTATGTATTGATCTTAGGCTGTTAAATTATTGAATGATCGCTTCGCCGTTTTCTCTTGATTCTTTTAAAAATTCATTTATGTCGAAATTAGACAAGTCTGGATACGACCACGTGTTTGTAAATGAAATATCAAGACAGTATTTTGGGTTCTCATGGAAAGGTTAATTTTATGTATGCAACACATTACCGTTTGGGTGGAAAAATTCCGCTTATATATCATTCATTAAATCTGTCTGTTGACTCATATTTACGGTTCTTGAATATTTGTAATTTGATTCATATTAATGATCAGCTAATTGGGGAAGCAGTAGAGTATCCCAGGAATGATCGTTTGTTAAAATCAACTGTGACGCTGGACGCGAACTGGTCAGGTAGTGATTAGATTAGGCTACTGTATTGGTTTGGGTAAATCTAAATTGCAACCATCCACTTCTCTGGTATATTTGGGTTTCATAACAAGCTTTTATATTGCCACAAAAGAAAAGCGATAAGTTCGTAAGTTTGAGGGAAAATATCCTGGCCAGTTCCAGCTGTACTATTGTTGATCTTCAAAAATTCCTAGGAATTTGCATATCTTTTATGCTGGCAGTTCCGGGGGCCAAATTATTTACTACTGTGTGTTCGGTCGCAATTTCATCGTGTTTTAAATCTGGTTGTAATGTTTGTAAAGTTCATGGAGAGTTAGTGGAAGAATTAGAATTTTGCCGTTTTCTTTACTTTTGAGAGGGTTTTCTGCCTTGGAAGGAAGAAAACCACACATTATTGAATATGTACACGGATTCATCACAATTTAAGTGGGCTTGTAATATAAGGTCGGGACGTGTTACTAAACATTTTGGAGATTACTGGAAAGATGAAGAAATAGGGTTACCTATAATCCTGAATGAAGCTAAGGCTGTTTTGTTTTCGCTGAAATCATTAGATATACACTTCGTTTGGATTCAAGACTTACAGTAAATTCTGATTCTGAATCATTTATTTTTGCATGGAACAAACAAGGGTCAAGATCGGCTGCGTTAAAAATCATCTTGAAAGATAATATTTGTCTTTATCAGAGATCATCGTGTGCAGTTAACATTTCAATATGTCCAGTCTAAACTAAATACTGCAGATAGTTACTCACGGGTATTCAGCAAAGATGTTATGCTTTCGGAAATAGCTTGGTTTAGAGTTCAGCATAGTAGGCAAACTAACACGGTTGATTTGATGGTACTTGATTCAAATGCCTTGGTAGCGCGCCATTTTACTCCTTTTGTAACCCCTAACACTTCAGGTGTTGACATGTTTTCGCAAAATATTTCTAGAGATGAAGTTTGTTACATCTCCCCCCCCTCCCCATTTTTGTATGATCCCATTTTTGAACAAGAGTACTTGATAGGTTCAGTGATTTTGCCAGTGTTCTTCCCGAGGCCGTGTTGGTGGCCAAAACACATCGCTTTGTGTAGTAGTATATTCTTATTGGGGGTTCATGACGATACATTTATTTTAAAGTATCCCTCGAAAAAGGGATTTCTGCGTGACAAAAGAGGTTTACCGCAGGACTTCGTAGAATGCCATATTGGGCCTAAATGTTTAAAGTCTTTCGCATATAATTATGACCGTTCCGTGACAATATTAGGAGACTCAATTATTCGTGGCTTAGATGAGGTAGTGTTAGACAAATTTAAAGTGCTCTCTTACAGTGGTATACGGATTTCAGGTTTAGCTGAGAAATTGCATAATCTTTTGTCGTCACATGGAATACCAATTTACCTTTTTGTCCATGTTGGTATGGAGGCAATATACGTCCAGGGTTCACAATCTTCGTATTACATACTTTTACAAAATTTGCGTACAAAGATATATTTAATGGTGATATATTTAAACAGTTTTTAAATTCGGATAAAAATTGTGACCTCTGGGGAATTCACAAGCTAATAATCATGGAAGTGACAGTCTGATATGTGCGAATATCGAAAGGAACCAAGATCTTTGGATTATAAACATACATTTAAAGTTTCATCAAAATCGGATAAAAATTGTGACTTGTAGTGGGTCCACAACCTTGGTATTTGTCCAGCAGTTTCGGTCCGATTTTCCCGAAATTCGAACTCAATTGGCATTATGGTGTAACGGTGATATATTCGAATGTTGTAAATCGGATGACAATTGTGACCGCAGTGGGACCACAAGCTAAAAACGCGATCTTTCGTACAATCAGGGACCATAATTCAGGAAGTTATGCACGAATATCGAAAAGAAGCAAGACGTCTGGGTTATAAACACGGATTTCAAGTTTCATCAAAATCGGATGAAAATTGTGCCCACTAGAGGGTCCCCACAACCTTGTTGTCCGTAGTTTACAGTAGTTTGCGTACACGGAGCGGCAATTTTGGTCCGATTTTCACGAAATTTGAACTCAACCTTATGGTTAACAGGCATTAAACAAGGGATACTTAGGGAGGCTCGACTTCCGAGTGCATCGGATTTTCCTTTTAAGTTAAACATTTATGCACAACACTTATCTACTTAAAAAACTTTAATTCATTTATAAAAATATAATAATTTAATTAATAACAATACATAAGACACTCTTGTAGTTAGTTAAATCGATCAACTGTTAGATAGCATTTTTTGTTTATTTTTTTAGTCATTTGACTTACATGTTCTCCTTCACTGACGTACATGCATAACCTTTGTAAACAATACTTGCACAAATACATAGGCACACTTAAGCCAGTGATTCTCATCCAGTGTGCCGCCTCACACAGGTGTGTCACAAGATCTTCTTAAGTGTGCCGCAAAATTTTGAACGGCACACTAAGAAAATGCGAAAAACCATACTATCTGGTAACTTCAAAGCTGTATTTTGTTTTTAGTTTGAGTCACTCTATGTGTCTATGACTGTCTACGGTTGTATGCCGTCCATGACTTGCCATGTTTTTATTTTGCAGAATTCAAATATTTTTCGTATATATTTAGCCAGGTGTGCCGTTGGCAAAAACAGGCTGAGAACCACTGCTTTTAGCAGTATATTTATAAAATAATATCTCGAAATGTCTATCTTTTTTTTCTCGCAGCATGGTAAAATCATTTCCTATAGTGTTAATATAATGACACCCCATTCAGGAAATGATGACTAGCGTCATAAACTTTTTTTAATCGCTTATATATACATATATATATATATATTTAATTGCGAAACAATAAGACGTTAAATCTAACACGCCTGGGAATTGTTTTAATGTTTTTTGTATCTGTAATGCTAAGAAACGTATGAATTGAGTGTCTTCTTGTTTGAACTTTGTCCTTATTTAAAGTCGATTTGGACACATCTTCGGTTTTTCGCGATTGCCCATTCTTTGAATTATGCCTAATGAAAAAAATTAAAGAACGTTTCCTTTTTCTTTTTCCAGAGTGTTTGGTTTTTGAAAACTCCACTGGAGCGGCTATTGCTTTCAAAAATAGTATGTTGAACATGTTTTCAACATTCAGGTTACATTTAGCACTGGTTTCAAGATGGAAACACTTAAGGTCCTCTTTGGCGAGTCTGGTAGCCATTTCAGTTGAAACTTGGCGACTGGTTGTGTCCATTTTATTTCCCACTAAAATGATTGGCACTACTGTGGTTCCTAAGAATTGAAAAATATCGTTATGAGTTAAATTGGACAATGTATTATAGTGTTATATGTATGACGTAGTGTGACGTTCATAAACTTTTTAATTCACTTGTAATGTCAAGTGTAAAATTAATTCAGCATTATCAAATATCATGGATTCTTAAAGATTTTAAAGGGATTAGGATTATAAATTTATATGGTTATCATTAAATAAGTAATCACCTTTCTCCTGACTGATTTGTTCGTAATAGCTTTTGATGTTGACGAATGAATTCATGTCATCGACTGAGTAGACGATGACGAAGGCATCTCCTCGTTTTATTCTCAGTTTTCTCATTACCGGGAAATCATCACATCCAGCTGTATCTAAGATGTCGACAGATTTAAAGACACCGTCTGAAAATAAAATAAAATAAAATAGATAAATATAACCTTAAACACAAAGTTTACAGATATAACTATATTGTTGTACATTATATTTCAAATAATTCGGTCTTTATTCTAATGGATTAAAAGATCAAAGGATGACGTCATAACTATGGTGTGAGGTATTGTACATATATACTGTACATCAAATATTATGCATGTATGTAAATTGGTCTAAAGATTTATTCTAAAGTAATTATGTTCTTTTGCTATTAAATCGTTGCAAGGCAGAATACAATCTGATACAGATTTATATTTCGATGGCCTACTCTACATGAAGATCGACCAATTGTAGTGAGGGGTCATGTCAGCTCGAGCAGCTTTTGACCCTATGACACCAGACATTGATTAATCAACCAGTGTTAACGTTTCTAGTGGTTTACCAATAGTTCCGTAGCATTGCACGCCAAGAATTCGCCGTAAAAGACCGTTTCATTGACTAATCCTTCACACCACCAGAACTTGGCTTATATGACAACTCTTCCAGATCCCAGTGTTCATGAAGACAAGTAAAACAAAATTTTAAACTATAAAAAACGAAACGAAATAGGATCTGTGTTTTAAACAGATTGTCATTTAATATCTTTATCGGATTAAATTATATCTTTTGTTATGATAAAACACACTTATATTAGTTAATTAAATATAATTAAGCATACGTACTTAGCAAAGTATTAAAGTCTCTGATTGTCATTTAAGGGGATTTGTATTGTGAGAGTTGAATCTCTGAAATTAACATCTGTTATTTGTTCAATCTGAATGCGAATAATTAAAGTTAATTGAAACTTCGGGATATGGTAATGGTACACCGCGTGAATATAATGTGTCACGTTGGACCCCAAGATGATAATACCAACGATCTAACACGAAACATCTTAAATATAAATAAAAGTTTAGAGCTATACATACCTGACATTTTAGCTACATATTTATAGCTTTCCTCCACTGTAGGTTCATACGTACTAACAAAATCCTTTTTCAAAAATTGATGCACTAAAGCCGATTTTCCAACCTTTTCGGGTCCTAAAACCACGATGTTGTAGCTGCTAACCATAACGACTTATTATTTGTCAAGCAGCACAATTCAAGAATACTGTTGGTATGTTGGCCAGATATCTTTTATATACAAGAGAATTGTGTCATAAACATTTGATGAGTAATTACCAGTAGAAACCTTACTAGAAGACATTCAAGGCGGTGCCAATAACGAGTACATTATCCAATAAGAAAAGACAGCAGTTCAAACAGCATTCTAAAAATAAAAAATCGATAATGATGTGGCATGCAAGCAAACGTATTTATTAAACTAATTACCATAATATAGTTTAAGTTGATATAGATACAAATAACATGTACGGTATAGCTTACTAGCATCATTAATAAAGAAAACATAATCTGACATAAGGAAGTTTTCTGTTTAAGGTGAAGATAACGTCCACACAATCTTGCTCTAGGCCTGAAATGGGGATTCTCATAAAAACATGACGCAGTGACATTGAATTTTTTTTAACTTCTTTGGATATTAATTAAATGGCAGATGGATTAAGGAACTTAAACATGCATTATGCAAGAGCTAAATCTGCCTATTGCAGGTCTTTCTTTAGGCCTGAAATGTTTTCTAACATTAATTAACTGATCCAGGAAATGAAATGAAATGAAATGGGGTTTAACGTCCTACTGTTCTGCTCCTATACTGGGCTAATGAAGACGGGCCTTAATCAACTCTCGATGGCATCCGATTTCTCCGATATTAAATAGATTAGACTGGTTCAGCGATACTTTGATTTAATCAAATATGGGGGACCGAGACCTAGCTTCGATCAACCAGTACGGTGGTTGAAATTATTGCACACGTCTGTCAAACCTTCAAAAGCTAATATCTTCGCTTGCAATAGAGTAATTTGAATGAAATTTTCAAATTATTCATTTTACATCATCTACTTTCGAACTATTATAGCAAGAATGGCTAGTTCTTTATCTAAATCTTACATAATGTATCTTTAATGCCACAGGGGAGATTTTTCTGCTTAGGGTAAGCAGAGATAAGCAATTTGATTGGTTGATGCTTTGGGACACGATAACTTTAGTTCTAGAGTGATGACACTTGGTGTATAGTTTTATCACATCAATACCTTGACTAAATTCGATAATGAACATTTTCTGCTGAGGGTAAGCAGAGCGATAAGCAATTTGATTGGTCGAGACTTTGGAACACAATAACTCTCCTTCTAATTGAGGTAGAATGTTCAAACTTGGTGCCGGCGTTCATTAGGTAAATGCCTCGATGAAGTTCGATGATAAACATCGTCTGCTTACGGTAAGCAGAGATAAGCAATCTGATTGGTTGATGCTTTGGGGCATGATAACTTTGGTTTTAATTGAGAGTGATGAAACTCAGAGTATACATTCATTATATCATTACCTTGACTAAGTTCGATGATGAGAATTTTCTGCTTAGGCTAAGGAGCGATAAGCAATTTGATTGATCAAGACTTTGGAACATAACAACTCTGCTTTTAATGTAGATGTTCATTAGGTGAATGTCTTGACTGAGTTCAATGATTGACATTTCGAGCTAAAACTAAGCAATTTCATTGGTCGATGCTTTGGGACAATGTAACTTTGATGACAAGAGATTGATGAAACTTAGTATATAGTTGATAATCAGTTTGCTTGCTCGATACTTTTGAAAAAAAAAAAATGTGCAATTAATATGTGTCATCTATTTATTGCGGGATTTCTACGGGGGGCATCAGCCTCACTGTTGGCTTGCTTGTTAGATCTATCTACAAAGACCTGTGATTTCTTTGCAAAAATCTGAAGGAAAAATAAAGTCGACATCTAGATTGTATAATCCTTGAGGGGCATTTAGCAATTCATTTATGATGTAATACTAGAACACTTAATATGGATACAATCACTTGGTTTATTATACTGCAACGTTTCAATAAGATTTTTACATGTAAGGTCGACATCTAGATTGTATTTAAAGAATCTGACATTTGTTGTGTGGCAAAAGGGTATGCATGTAACCCACATGATAAATAGACTATTTTTTTTTATCTCAGGTTACGGTGTTATAAACATTTTCAACCAATCAGAACTCTATTAAACCCGCTTTTAAAACTTTTCTATAGGAAATAGACTAAAAAGGATATATTGTGGTGTTAATCCAAGATAACATCTTTCATTTTTAGAGACCCCGTTCAATAATATTTTCAACCATTTGGCAGCCATATTGGGTTTAAAAAAAAACGTTTCACATATCGCACACGTTTTGTATTATTTTAACAAAATGACAACAAACCTCCGGTATTTTCTTTACTTCCGGTTCCAGTTTTCCCCGTCTGCTAATCGGATCCTACTAACCCACTTATCTGGTGACCTGATTGTTCAGTCACCGTGACCTCTACTAAAAACTAACTTTAGGTTTTTCGACGTTAATAGTTATTTTTTGATGTGACTATATTCGATACTGCATGTTTGGCGTATTGGTTGTTGACATGATCTAACGTGACAAGATGTGGCATGACACGTGAAATGACATCTGGCATGATGACGTGATACAGTGACGTATTTTGATATTGTTAGAGTAATATATCGATATTTTTTGACACTCACGTTGACCCATATCACCGAAGCACGCCATTATTATTATTCAAGGTTGACTCAAGATAAATTTTGACACCCGTAGCATCCATGGATTCACCCGAAACTATTACATATTGTTATCATCAATAATTATGGGACCGAATGATGAAGTACATAGTGCATAGTTTCTAGCTTTCTGATTTTCGAAGATTTTGATAAACTCTCGACCGCCCCACCCCACCCGACTGTAATTAGTCACAATGAAGAAAATCTTGACCCCAGCCACCATCCCCTACTGCACATAGTCACCATTATACATATAATAATTAAGAGTCATAATCCGCTACCAGAACATTTGAAATATCAATATTCTTCAAAAATATGCATGAAACATCGTACTTTCTAAGATTCGGCATTGGCTTCCTAACCGGGAGGTACCGGCTTCAAAGCTGTTGTTGGCAGCGAAAGTTCTTTGAGGTTTTCAAGCGAGATTCCCCCCCCCCCTCCCACTTGTCACTGATGCAGTGACGTCATAGGGTCTAGCAGTGGTGTCGCCTAGTTTTTCCGATGAAACCAAAAACCGACGTTCCGTGTACACGTTGGAATGCACGCGAGAGAACTTTTGACAGTTAGAATTTAAATGTCATTATTCCGGTGTGTGCAAAAAAAGTAGGACGTTAAACCCAAGAAACTCGACACAAACCAGGTCATTTCCGGTCTAACATATAGTTCAATTTTATTTCAATAATTCCCTTGCGCGTAAAGTGTCTTTAGCAGTGGAAGGACACCGGAGAAAACCCACGTGGTTGCACGGGCGAGCTAGCTTCTTGTCACGCACAAGTGGGGAATCAAAACCACGCCATGGATTGGCGAAAAGTCTACTACATTTATTAACAGGCTAGACTCGATTGTCTAACAATAGCAGTGGCCGTACACAGATTTTTAATCAAAAATTTATATTTTTTATGAAAGATTCTAGTGGAATTTCATGATTTTTACATCATATTTTATATTTTATAATGATCAAATATTATGATTTTTCTTTTATATAATTGCACTGACAGTAAATAACTTATCTTCGGTTCAGCGAGTGTTATGCGGATAAGAACCTCCCACCAGTAGCACTGATGATATTAATATACCCACACAACGTTGACTGAACACTGTCAACAGAGGCGCAACACATGGGGGTGGGTGGGGGTATAGTATACTTAAGCCAGGCTGACACTTGCACGACTTTTGGCCACGATTTTGTCGTGGCAAGTCGTGCCATTTTGGCAAAGGCTGGAAGAGGCAGAAGAGCAAGAAAAGGCAACCCCACCTCGAAAGAAAGACACAAAGGAAAGTGTGGGTCAGGGAATGGTTGACCAGAAGGCAAGAGTTTGGACAGTATGACAGTTTACTGACTAAACTCCAACAGGAAGATCAAAGGGGGTACAAAAATTACCTCAGAATCACACCTGACCTGTTCCAAGAAATGGTTGAGAAGTTAACCCCTCGCCTCCAGAAGCAGTCCACCTTCATGAGGGAACCGCTTCAAGTTGGACTCAAGCTAGCTGTCACCCCCGCTTCCTAGCCACTGGAAATTCCTATCCAAGTCTGCAGTACAGCTTCAGGGTTGAAGCAAGTACCATCTGCAAGTTCATACCCGAGGTGTGTAAAACCATCATCGTGGTCTACAAGGACGAAGTGGTGCGCTGCCCCAACACTGAATAGGAGTGGAAGGAAGTTACTGCCAGGTTCAGCTCCAGAAGGATCTACCACAACTGTCTGGGGGCTGTGGACGGCAAGCACATCGCCATGAAGAAGCGTCGGATGGAGGAACATGTAGTAACTGTTCCCTGCATGATGCTGTAGAAGAGAACAGAGCTGGAGTGCCTCAACCAGAACCACTCCCTAATGATGACCAGCCCTATATATACACCTGCACCGACGCGAACGCCACTGTCGCGCAGTAGTCGTGAACTATTCGTGGCAGTTCGTGGCATGGCGCGCACTGGCACGCATCGTCCCGACGAGTTCACGAACAGTTTGCGCATAGTTCACGACCCGGTCGCTAAATTTTGTAGAGACCAAAATTTGAACATTTCAAAATTCTCGTCCCGACATGGCACGCAGTCACGACGGGTTTACGCACACTTCACGCCAGTTTACGACTAGTTTGCGCACTACTCGAGTCGTGCCAATGCGTGCCACGGAATCGTATAAGTGTCAGCCTTGCTTAACGCTGCCTGTCTACAATTAGCTCCGCCTGGGAACATAAGACCCGCGTGAGAACAAACAGTTAGCTAATTGACCGACAGTTATTTCTCATTTGAAATTTACTTTTAACAGAAGTCTTCCAAAAAGTGATCGTCATAGTTATCTTTGTTATTCTTATAATATAATTCGCATTTTAAATTGACCGGAGGCGTACACAAATTGAATGGCATAGATGTTATTATTAACCGACCTTGACCGAATGCATGTGGCGTATTACAGTCGTTTCACTTGTTTTGTAACCCAGTTCGGAATATAAAATGAGGGCGATAAACGCTTACTATCATGTAAG
This sequence comes from Patella vulgata, assembly GCF_932274485.2. Classification (NCBI taxonomy): domain Eukaryota; kingdom Metazoa; phylum Mollusca; class Gastropoda; family Patellidae; genus Patella; species Patella vulgata. The sequence continues at coordinate 50,800,016 of NC_065882.2, read as the reverse complement.
ACAGCACCAAGGTTCCAGAGTCAGTTGCTCAAGTTTATTGAAAATCTCTGACATGTACAGGGGATCACGGTGGGTAAGACGCTGGCTCGCTAGCCTGGAGGTCGGGTATTCGACCCCTGCATTGGCCGAGAAAGTTCGTCCATATTTTCCGGCGTGATTCCCCCTTGTCAGTGATGCAGGACGGGGTGGGGGGCTGACAAGGACAGCTGTCTAGTCGTTCGGATGGGACGAAAAACGGAGATCCCAAGTACACATTGGTGTGCACGTAAAAGATCCCTTGGCAGTTGAAATTTGATATAAGAGTAGGCCGTAGTGCCGCTGTCCGGGCAAAATTTCCCTCATAGCACACTGTATGGCGTATGCCGGTCTTCATTAGCACAGTTTGGGGCAGAACAGTAGGACGTTCAACACCATTCCATTTCATTTTGCAACACAATAACTCTCCTAATTGAGATAGAATATTCGAACTTGGTGTAGGCGTCTATTAGTTGCCTTTTCAACTAAGGCTAAGCAGAGATAAGCAATTTGATTGGTTGAGACTTTGGAACACGATAACTTTGGTTGGGACACGATAACTTTGGTTCTAGTTGGGTGAGAGCGATGACACTCCCGAGTATAGATTCATTGTAGCAATACCTTGACAGAGTTCGATGAAAAGAATTGTGTGCTTAGGCTTAGTAGCGATAAGAAGTTTGGTTGGTCAAGACTATGGAAAATAAACCCTCTGCTTTTAATTGAAGTAGAATGTTTAAACTTGATGTAGATATTCATTAGGTGAATGTCTTGACGGAGTTCAATGATTAACATTTCCCGCAAAATCTTAGCGCAGCTAAGCAATTTCGTTGGTCGATAGGACAAGATAACTTTGATTCTAACTGATGGAGCGTGGTGAAGTTTAGTGTATTGTTTCACAACCAGGTACTTCAAAACCTTGACTGAGTTTGATCGTGAATATTTCATGGTTAGACTAAGTATGGGTAATCAGTTTTGATTGCCCGATACTTTTTAAAAAAGAAAAACACGCAATTAATTAATATGTGTCATCTATTTTTTTGGCATTTCGGCGGAGGACATTAGACTCGCTGTTGGCTTGTTTACACCTATAATCATTCCCACATCCGACTTACTGCGTTTGATATTCCTGTTAGGCCGTGGTGTGAAATTTCTAGCTCGTCTGCTTCTGTTTTTCCGTGCCGGCAAGTTTCAGGTGAAAAAAAAAGTACATCATCTAATTCCTCTAGTATTACTTTGTATTGCCAAACAACTTTTCTGTTATCCATTCTTTGACGTTTGGCAGAAAACGTAAAATAAATACGGGCTTAATTATCAATGTGCGATGGTATTTGAATTTCGCGGTGATTTGGTTTTAACAGATCACATGACATAGCTTGCCAATCAGACACCCACGACGAAAAGTTCAACAGGTCGTGTGGTGAAAGGTCACCTGCACTTTGTTTACGTAGGTCTGGTTTATGTGTTAAGGAGATCATATCTTAACATTTTCCCATTTTCTTGCAAATGCAATTAAGCTGATGAAGATTATATTCCCCTAAATCCATGACAACCTAGACCAAGGACTACTCGGCGCAAGACCACTCAATAGAAGTTCACTCAGTCAAAAACAGAAGACCACTATGGTAAAGATTGTGTCACCATTGAGGCGAAATACAATGTGCAGTACTCATACCCAAGCTGTTATGGAGAAAATTAGAACCGAAATAGATGAGTTGGTACAAGTGCACTTACTTTTTTAGAAAAAAATATGTATGAATTATTCCTGCACCTGACTGAACTTGCATGAGTCTCCTGGCTGAAAATGTCTCTGCGGCCCTTGCATCACCAGTCAAAAAGGGGGCATATTCTGGCGCATTTCTCCCTGGTTTCCTTACTGTAGCTGCGGAAATTTAAACCCCTCTTGTTAAACTCTATTGAACAAATGACAGGGTTATGATGACTAGAGATCAATTAAGCACCAAACAAAATTTTCATTGTGAATGTAAATCAAGCTGCACTACAGATATATGTACTTGTTACAAGTGAAAACTTTCTTGTATGGAGTGACAGCCAAACATATGCTGACAGTTACACTGATTTTAATAGTGATGATGATATTGATGAAATTATGTGAGTTTTTATGAGTAGGCTTACACCTGTATACATGTATTTTTGTAAGCGGTTTTTAAATATTATATATTTTAAAAATGTTTTACTTAAATGTACTGTACATGTCAATACATTTTCATATTATATTTTGTCACTTTATGCTTACTGTATGTTTTTATTTTACTTTTTTTTAATTCTAATTCATTTCCAACGGTTTCCCCTTGTCAGTGGTGCAGGCGGAGGGGCTGACAAGGCACAATGACAGCAGTCTAGTCGAGGTCCCGTGTATACATTGGTGTGCACGTAAAAAGATCCCTTAGTAGTTGGAATTCGATATAAGCGTAGGCCATAGTGCTGTCCCCGGGAAAAATTTCCCTCATAGCACACTGTATGGCATATGCCCAGTACATGTATAGGAGCAGAACAGTAGGACGTTAAACCCCATTTCATTTCTAATTCATTTTACTTGGGTAACTGTTTGTTTTTCTCTTATATGTACTTTTATTAACTGGTTGCCAACCAGTGGTTGGTATATATCTTTTAATTTGGTACAGGGTATATGGCCACAAGACCTGATCTGTGTGTAAATACATGTATTCTGTGAATATAAGAACCTGAACAGCACACTAGAAACCGTTCTCCAGTGTTAATACACTTTATAAATGATGATGTTATTATTATTACATACAGTGGTGTATGGTATTGTTGTGTACGTGGAAATTTATGTAATTGCATTTGTTTATTTTTTTTATGTACATATCTTATACTCTCTTATATGGGGGTTGGGTAGCCGATTCGGTAGCATGTGCGAGCTGTATCATAAGGTCTGTCATTGAGTCCATTGGCGTGGTTTAGATTCCACGGTTGTACGTGACAAGGAGAAGGGTCGCCTGTCCAACCTCATGAGTTTTCTCTGGCTCCCCCGGTTTCCTCCCACTGCTAAAGACCACTACACGCAAGCGAATTATTGGAATAAAATTGAACCATGTGTTCGTCCCGAAATTACCTAGTAGTGTCGAATGGAAGTTAGACCCCATCTCTCTCTCTCTCTTTCTATAGTCTATACTCTTATAAAAAGTCTATTGTTTTCTTTTTTTTTTTTTTTAAAAATGGGGGGTTGGATGGCTGAATGGTTAGCGTGCGCGCGCTGTATCATAAAGTCTGTCATTGAGTCGACTGGCGTGGTTTCGAATCCCCGGTTGTACGTGACAAGGAGTAGGATCGCTTGTCCAACCTCGTGGGTTTTCTCCCTGTCCTCCGGTTTCCCCCCACTGCTAAAGACCCCTACGCGCAAGCGAATTATTGAAATGAAATTAAAACCATATGTTAGTCCCGAAATGACCTAATTTGTGTCGAGTGGACGTTAAACCCCACTTCTCTCTCTCTCTTTGAAAAAAAATTAGTATAATTGATGAAGGTGAATTATTATTAATTGTATCGTTCAGATCACATGGTATTATTACTTTTTTTTTTCTTAATATTATATATAATTATAAGACCGAACCAGTATTTCAATCATGCCAAAATCGTTTTCATCTATATTAAGTATACATTTCTCTTGGATATTGTTTCACTAAAATAGTTTTGAAAAATACTTGTTTCCAGAAAATAACAGATTCATTCAATCATTGGTGCTATTTCCCTATTATTGGCCATATTTATCCCACAGAGGTGTTAGTCGTCTTCACCGTGTCAATGCAATTAACAGGTGGTATTATCCAGTAATCGCGGCATATTTGCAGAGAAATCCTCTCTGACAAATGTAAACAAGCCAACGTGTTCCGTCTCGTAAAAGGTATTCCCTGGTCTATTTATGGCTATTGACCCGTGACCCTATGACGATCTTTGCTTTTTATGGTTTCTGATTGGCTTAGAATTTGATTTTTTCACCCGATTATGGCTACAGAAGGTTGAACAAGAAGCGATTTAACTTTGGCCAAGGCAGCTTCGTGTTCTTCTGTCCAGATGAGTACTGACCTTTTGTTAGAGATTTTGCGTAATGGTGATAGAACTAACTGTAATTGTAGATGAAAATTAGAAACGTAATTAACGGCACCAATAAACCTACGTAGCCTACATCTTTTGTAGTCTTAGGACGTGTGAGATTACGAATAGAACTACATCTGTTTGCTAGTGGTTGGATCGATATCAAACCATCGCTTCTAATAACAATCTGATGTCCCATATAGACCGTTTTACCGTACTTGGGCAATCCGTGCGCATGCGTAAGTCAAGAAAACGATTTGACCTACATTGCCACTTCCTTTGAAAAGCGTCAACGAAATGCACATGGTTCAAACGTGAGATTCTTTAGAATACCTAAATACCAATATGTTCAGACGAAGTGGATTGTAGCAATAAGAAGGGAAAATTGGACACCAAACGAACACAGTCGAATTTGCAGTGAACACTTTATTCAAGGTAGGTCCATAAAGAATGTGTCGTCTGCTTCTTTGAATTTGATTTGGTCTTTTATTTCTTTTAATTAATGAATTTAGAGAACTATATATTTCTAGTATTTAATCATTATAATTTTGTCCAACATCTTACAAAGGCTATCAGATATCCTGAATAAAAATAATGTTTAATTAAGCTTATAATATTTTTTTTTTTAAAAAAAGGGTCTACACCAGCCACTAGACCTATTGAATTTGTAGTGGGCCTAAACTAGTAATATAATCAATATATTTTATATTGCCCATTAGATAAGGTACCTCATCTCTCAACCCACCATGTCTCGAGATATGGACGTTAGGCCTATCTGGAGAAAAACTATCAACTAGGCTTAGGCTATTTTTTTTCTAAAAAGATTGATGTTTTTGTCGTTTATTGTTTTCTTGTCGTTTATTACTTTGAGCATATATAATCCTATTCCAACCTGACATAGGCGCAAATGACCTGATATCAATCAAAGTGGACGAGGCATAGAGTTTCATTTCGACTTGGAAATCTTAAAAAAGAAAAGATTTATCTCAATGTTTTAGTGACATTCTTGACCTTTTGTATCTAGCTGCCCCAAGCCTTGAATTTTTTGTCAACGTTCTTTAATATCGATATTAATTTTTTAATCGATTGCATTATCCTTTAAAAGACCTAAACAACCCTTATTTTGTACCGCCAGTTTTCAGCTACACTTCTGATATAGAGAGACACTCCAGATACAGAACAAGGCAAGAAAACAGTGAACAGGCAATTACCGCTAGTGACCTTTTAGACGTTAACAACGACAACGAAAATAGGCCTAATTGTCCCAATTCTCCTGGAACATGGACTCAAACTGAAAGATAACTATTATTTGATGATTCTGTACAGACAGACATTCATTGTATTCTTTTACAAAATATTTTATACACAAACCAATATTTGAAAAATTCTGTAGATCAGAAAAGTTTTGAATGTGAAGATATAAATAAGCAAGCTTATTAAAAGATAATTAGGTTGAATTAAAGACTCAAGTACAAAACTTAAAAGACCAAAATTGTCAGCTTATACAGAAAAACAGTTCCCAAGTTTTGGCTTTTGAAAATATCAAAAATACAATTGTATATAGGACTGCCTAATATTTCAACATTCAATGCCATTTTTGAAACTATTAAGAATGATTCCCTTCCAAAGAAAAGAGGACTTAGTGAACAAAATGAGCTTTTTTAAAAACGATTATTCGTATAAAGAGAAATTTAACTGTGTCTGACTTAGGATAGATATTTGGTGTAAGCCCTTCATTTGTGCCCCGAGTATTTCATAAATGGCTGGATTTAATGTATATACATTTAGGAGGACTTGTCATGTGGCCAGAATCCGATGTTATGCATACTCCTCGCAGTGTTTCGTTTTATTAGAGCTAATCCCACTACTCACTGCTGTAAAGAAAGCAAATTCTTTTTCTAAATTATGACTGGTCAATAGTCCGATTAACAACCAATTAGCTAACTGCGTAACAATACCAAACAGAGCTCCAAATTATGTTTACATAACGTTACGTCATGACTCACGATTTTATTATGCCCCATTAATCAGTGCATAGCAAAATATTGCAGAAAAACTAATTGTGTGACAAACAATAATGTTTACAAACAATATTATTTTGAGACGAACAGCACTTTCACCGTTTATAATACCTTAAATCACTGTCCAAAGTTTTAGGAAAGGCCCCTGATTAAAAGAAGGGCTGCCATGTTGCTGTGTTTGGGGATAGATTTGATTGAACCGGAAGAATAGACACACTCCCTCAAAAGCGCAAGTATCAGAAGCTAATCCAGCAATGGCCAGAGAGGGATTTCTCGGGCTTTTGCTTCAGGAATATGATGTTATGGAACTACCGGATAATTGATTGCTCTGAAATATTTATGGACAGACCAACAGGGTTGAAGCCTCGTGCTCAGACTTTTTCAAATTACAAATGACACAACACCGTCAAGTTTTCAGTTGGAATTAGCCCAACTGGTGCCATTATATTTTTATCCAAATGTTATGGAGGTAGAGCCAGCGATAAGCAAGTTACAATGGAATCCGGTTTTCTTGATAACTTACTTCCTGGTGATGTAGTTCTAGCCCGTCGCGGCTTCACCATGGTGGAAGAATTTGCTTTTCGTCAGACGAAACTAGAATTTCATCATTTCACTTAGGTGACAAAACAAAAACTTGCTAATGCCCTATCATGCAAAATCCTCATTTGGTGAAAGATCTTTTAGTTTTGCTGCTTTTAAACTATGGAATAACTTACCGTCTGAAGATGAAGATCCCCCTTCCTTGCCTGTTTTTAAGAAAAAGTTAAAGACCCACCTTTTTAAAAGCCATTTTAATTGTTAAATGCTTAAACGTTTCCAGAGTTTACTTTTTATTATTGCATACCATATTTTATTCCAATTGTGCAATTTTTTTTCCAAATCTTATTCTTGAGATGTTTTATATTTGATACTTTTACCATAATGTAATAGCGCCATAGAGCAATCAAAATATTGGATTATAGGTGCTCTAAAAATAAATTTTTATTATTAATTATTATTAACATACACTGGTTACCTCTAAAAAAAAACAGCAGTGATTTCCGCAGTTTTGTATTGTTTCTGAATATCCCCTACTTTTTTTGAAGAGTATATATAGAGGTTTACCATTCTTTAAAGTACCCTCACAATAATTTCGAGAATTATGTTGAATGCGCACTAGAGAATCTGGATTCAGATTAGGGAATATTTGAAGAGCATTGGCAATTGTTCCCTCATCCAAAAATCCTGATGTGAGTTATGTGGTCTCTCATATTGGCGTGTAGGTCCATAATATAGCCGACGTTTCCGAATTTCTCGTTGACGTTGAAACAATGATCCCAGGTATGACCTGGTTTAAGACAGTACTCGCAGAAGTATCGGCGCTTTACCTGGATTTGAAGCAGTATCTTGTCCTCTCGGTCTACGTGAATAACCTCGACTACTTGATCTGTTAAGAGAATCTCGAAAAGATTTCTTTCTACCTCTCCTATCATGTATAGATGTGTGTTTTTCTGTATTTTCAAATTTAAAATTGTCAAACTCTTTTCTAAGAAGATGTAAATCATCCGTATGTTCTAAATTGAAAGAAACATCTTTGATAGCAGAGGCATGGCTACTGACATTAAAATAACACTGAGCTTTTGTAGCTAGCTTACCAACAGGGGCATTGTCAGTACTCGACATAATAACGGCTTCCTCTGGCATCGTTTAGGAAGAATAGATATAAATTTATCCTTCAAATGTTGGTTATGTAATTTTTCTCAATTATCTGATGGATTAATTGTCTCATTATATGCAAACTGGGTTTAATTATTGTATAATCCCAGCTGTGTTTTGGTTTCTGAGAACCGTTCTAAAAAAGATTCTTTCAGATTTCGGAAAGATCTGATTGGAATTCCTTCGATCCACAATCTAGCCTTCCCCTTTAAGGATTGCTTAAAAATGTGAGGATTTTTTCAAATTCGGTTTCAATATTGATATTATGTTGCTCTAAATAATCTTGAAAGGATAAAAAGTGGGCAAGGACAAGGTCTCTGTTGATGTTTAAACCATCAATTCGATCTATTATTTGGTCCATTATTGGAGTTCACATAAATAGTTGAAAATAAAGAAAAAAAATATTTGTGAAGACAAACAGACATACACAATTCATGACGCATGTAGTAAAAAAATAATTAAACATATCAATTAAGAAAAGAAAAGGGATCACGGTGGCTAAGTGGGTGAGACGCTGGATCACTGTCCTGGAGATCGGGTGTTTGATCCCTGCATTGGCCGAGAAATTTCATCGAGATTTTCCGGCGTGGTTTTCCCCTTGTCAGTGATGCAGGAAGGAGGGCCTGACAAGGACAACTGTCTAGTCGTTCGGATGGGACGAAAAACCGAGGTCCCGTGTACACATTGGCGTGCACGTAAAAGATCCCTTGGCAGTTGGTTTAGGTCAAAGAATGTGGCACTGCCTGATAACATTGTAACAGTGGAAGCGCGTGACTATTCTATTGCCATATTTTTCTCAAACGTCTCCAAAGCTTAGAAAACGACACTTCCACATTATTGTTTTCTTCTTGAGGATAAAATTTGAAAGTATTTATTAAAAGTGGATAGCATATCACTATTACTTACTTTGTGCTGTACAGCATGCAATCAGTGGTGTATTATACACCAAGGTCATCAAATCTGGAAATATCAGATTAACGATGATTATTAGTACACATGGAACAAATTTAAAATATCTGGGCGGATGCTGAAACATTGACATTTTACATTTGATGACAGAAACGCTAATTTATAAGTAATAATATCAAATAAGAAAACTAAAATACAAACCTTCTTGTAGAAAATTACAGTTTTGTAATAAGCCCTTTAGTCAAATATGACATAGTAAATCTTTTCTATGTCAAGGATAGAACGCTTCCATTTATTGGCTTGAAGCTCACTCCTATATACACCCCCAGTAAACTACTACAGTTGATTATCTAGAATAAAGTCCATGAAAAGCATCAAAATAGATTTACATTGGTTATCCGTTCCTGTTAGAATTGGTTATAAGATTTTCATATAGCTGGTGAGTGTTATAATGCCAGGAGGTACACATGTAATACAAATTTCTAACTTCTGTTATTCCACCCGTAAGGTTTTCGATACTATGTACCGTCCTCGTTCCGGGGACCGTTTTCATAGCTCTGGATGGTCAGTCTCTGTTTAACATCATCAAAGGGAATGGAAAAAAAACCCAGGGTAAACAGCAGGCGTCGTCTTGTTCTTTGCTCATAGTAACATGAACAAAATCATAATGGGCTTTAGGTGTGTTGATTACTGTTTCCCGATTGATACTTTCCGTTTCGCAAATCCACCCTCTTCACCACAGGCTCCTTCTCCATGAAGAGTACTTCTGTAATTATGAACTATATGAAATCCAAAATATTCTTTGGCGTAGCGGATATCCGATATGGGTCAGTTACTATTGCACTGGCTGGAGCATCCATCGGAAAATCTATAAAATCTAGCTAGAATTAGCGACCTGGTTGTGGTCAGATGATTGAAACAACTTCTTGAAACTTGTGAACTTAGAGAAAATCAGAATTCAAAGCATGATGCAGCGTTCAGTCACAAGTATTTGGCATTGCGTACAGTGATAATAAACTACTATTAGGTGGATTATGGTTGAATCATGTGCACCCAGTACTCCACCCCGTAGGTAGCTGCAGTTAAAGTTTTAAGTATAACCCAAAACACCCAAGAATTCATCTAATTCTAGGTTATTACTGAGTTGTTTTTTCTTGTTAATGCTGCTAATCTTTATTACAAATATTCTTAGAAAATGGTTGTAGTGTTAGAAAAGATCACTTTTTATACGCCCACATTTTCATGTGGACGTAAATTGTCGTCATATTGTCGGTCCACGATAGGTTCATCTCCAAATGATCTCGGTTCCTTTCCATATCGGCATCTATCGGATCGAAACTTCATGGTTTATGGCACCTGATTGCACGAATAATCACGTTTTTAGCTTGTGGACACTCTAGAGGTCACAATTTTCATCCGATTTTGATAAAACTTGAAATGCATTTTGATAACCCAAAGAGCTTGGTTACTGTCAATATTCGCTAATATCGGATCGTCACTTCCTAAATTATGACCCCTGATTGTACGAAAAATCGTTGGGTTTTTTTAGCTTGTAGTCCCTCTAAGGATCACAATTATTATCCAATTTGAACAAAAATAAATATGGTACATCAAGTTTGTGGATCCTATAGAGGTCACAATTGTGATCCGATACATGTTTAGAACCCCAAGATCTTGGTGTTTCTTTCGATATTTGCGCATATCGGATCGTAACTTTCTGAATTGATTGTACGAAAATCGCGTTTTTCGCTTGTGGCCCTAGAGGTCAAAATTATTATCCGATTCAAAACGACGTTCGAATATATCACCGTTACGTCCTAATGATGGTTGGTTCCTTTCGATAATCGCGCATATCCCAACTTAACTTCCTGGGCCCTGTTTCACAAAAACTTAAACTAAAATCAAACTGAAATTTTAAATTTTATGCATTTCACGAAGATCGATTGTAACTTAAAATGCAATTTTAATAGATTTTAGTTAAAAGTGCTTGCGCTAGCGCAGTGTAAATTCCGGCGAGGGCACTTAGCGTGTATACTTTATAAACGCTTCGGAACTGAAAACTTTTACCAGGTTGAACTAACCGTTACAATACCAATGAGGAGGGTTTCATACGTTGTAACAATGTCTGCACATGGCCAGACAGTCGTAGAGAGATGGAATAAATAAGTTAATTGCGTGTTATTAGTTGGTTGGCCTTGAACTTGCATGTCACTTTCGTGACCCTGGCATATGATTTACCCACAGGCTTCAATAGAAATAATGCGTATCGCTATACTAATTTTGTGGTATTTTGGATAACAGAAACTTGAGAAATTGTCACAAACGTGATATTTCTGACTCAAACGATTAATCTAGACTAAATTATTGTCGATTTTTAAAAGTATTTAATAACTTTTAAACTAATACACGAAATAACCAATGTTCCAATGCCTAGATTTGAAATGCCAGTCCCATAGACCCTTTCAATCTTAATTTGAAAATTTCAAAGTGCCACACTCCTTATTGGATAATGCCTATCTATCTTACTAAATTAAAATGATTTTCCCCAATATAAAATACCCTTGGATCCTATATAAATCATCACAACCCCAAAACCATAAATACTTTTCATATGGTGTATCTAGTATTATAGGACTGGGTTTTCTCCGGGTCCTCCCTCTACTAAAGATCCCTACCCGCAAGCGAATTATTGAAATAAAATTGAACCATGTGTTAGTCCCAAAATGACCTAGTTTGTGTCTAGTGGACGTTACGCCCCCCCCCCTCTCATTTTAAACAATTATAGGCCTACAAAGATATTTTTTTAGACATTAGATATGAAGTGGATTTAGATTTTTTTTTTTTAGGGTTTTATTTTTTGGGGGCCTATTAATTATTTGAAAATATAATGTATACTTGAATCATGGTAATATATAAAATAGTATCTCCGTGCTAGTCGGCCATGCAACGTTCACTTATCTCTACAGTCGGAGGTAACGAGGAAATGGTCGGATGGAAGGTAGGCCTTTCTTGTTTTACTTCCAATTCCCGAATAACGTACTGTCTCGTCATTCGGGATTCGACAATAAAACAGGTGAGTACAGGAGAGGACTGCCTAGTGCACGCCAGCAAACCAGTTAACACCCTATTTGCTCTACCAGATCCCGTCGAGAAAAATTCTGTTGCAATTTGTTCTAGGTATCACAAACAGTCGTCTCCTTGGTAGTCAGTCACCAAACGTTCACTTACTGCCCCGTGCACTCCCAACAAACCAGTCAGCACCCTACTCGCTTGAGAAGCTGCCGCCTCCGTACTAGTCTGCCACCCGACGTTCACTTACCCCTAGGGTCGGACGTAGCGAGGAAATGGTCGGATTGAAGGTAGACCGGTCTGTTTTAGTGGCGAATCCCGAATAACATGCTGTTTCGTTATTCGTTATTGGCAAATCTCGAATAACGTGCCAACTTCACGTTGCCCCTCTTTAAGCGCTAACGTCTTCTTTGTCGAACCCTTGTTAACTACAATTAACACTGTTTAACCTTCTATTCAGTAGTGCTTTTCTAGCCATGTGTAATGCCTTTTGTCTGGATCCATATGCACGCTTGTCAATACCTTCACATGCAGTGTCTCCACTATCTGCATGCACTATGTCACCAATCTCTAACCACAGTACTGGTAACCTTTTTTACCTTTCATCTTTACCCCTTTCTTTTAGTGCAGCGTTCTGCAGAAAATAATAATGTTTTCTGTGAGTACAACTGTCTTCATTATTACCATCCCGTATTCTTGAACTTGTATGTAGGCGATTGAATTCTGTATAAAAGAATAAAATAGGTTAATAAATTAATAACATTTCATCATGTCGACAACGAGAAATACTTAAACATACATTATGCAAGAGCTAAATCGGTCTATTTCAGGTCTTTCTTTAGGCCTAAAATGTTATCTAAATTATTAATTTTACATTAATTAACCTATCCAGACCATAATCAACTCTCGATGGCATCGCTAGCCCGCGATCTTTATTGGATTATGAGCCGATTTACTGCATAACTTTCCTTCACGATTTAATGATTAAATGGATAATCGAGACTATGCTGCTTATCGTACTGACTTTAGTAATGATGATCTAGGCTAGGCGGAAATTTCAATCGCTTAATTCTCGGTTCATAGTGGATTAATTTGAATGAAATTTTCAGCAAATTGCCTTTACATTATCTAGTTGTTAACTATTATAGTGAGAACTGCCAACTCGTTATCTAATCTCCTATAATATATCTTTAATAGACTGTCTACCTGGGCTTTAAAATTAATGGTGGACGTATAAAGATACCTCAAAAGAAATATAATATTAAACTCGTTAATGAAATGACAAGTACTGTTCTGCTACGACTGGGCTAATGAAGACGGACAGTGTGCTATAAAGGAATTTTTGTCCGGACTGGGCTAATGAAGTGTGCTATGAACGCTACGGACTACTCTTATAACGAATCAATGAATCTTTTAAGCGCACACCAGTGTGTACACAAGACCTCGCTGACCCTTCGTCCTTCACCACTGTCAAGGGGAAACCATGCCGGAAAATCTCGATTACCTCGTCAACACTCGAGAGCTGAATTTGGGACAGATCAAAGGTGTAAATGAAGACAGTCAATAACCAGCTAAAGGAACATCAAACTCGTTAACATGCAGGAAGTGGTGTAAACAAGCCAACAGTGAATCTGATGTCCTCCGCCTAAATGCCCCAAGCAATAGATGACACATATTAATTAATTGCGCAATTATCTATTTTTCAAAAGTACCAGGCAATCTAACTGATTATCTATATTTAAATAAAATGTTCACGATCCAACTCAGTCAAGGTTTTGAAGTACCTGGTTGTGAAACCATACACTAAGCTTCACCACGCTCCATCAGTTAGAATCAAAGTTATCTTGTCCCATCGACCAATGAAATTGTTTAGCTCTGCTTAGATTTAGCGGGAAATGTTAATCATTGAACTCGTTCAAGACATTCACCTAATGAACATATACATCAAGTTTAAACATTCTACCTCAATTAAAAGCAGAGTTGTTATTTTCCATAGTCTTGACCAAACAAACTGATTATCGCTTCTAGGCCTAAGCACAAAATTCTTATCATCGAACTCTGTCAAGGTATTGATACAATCAATCTATTCTCGGAGTTTCATCGCTCCCACCCTACTAGAACCAAGGTTATCGTCTCCCAACCAAAGTTATCGTGTTCAAAAGTCTCAACCAATCAAATTGCTTATCTCTGCTTAGTCTTAGTTGAAAAGGCAACTAATAAACGCCTACACCCTGTTCGAATATTCTACCTCAACTAGAAGGAGAGTTATTGTGTTGCAAAGTCTCGACCAATCGGATTGAGGTCTTTACTTGTAATGGAACTATACACAGTTTCACCACCATCACCCAATTAGAATGAACGTTATCAAACTCCAAAGTCTCGACAAATCAAGGTATTGATAAGATGAAACTATACACCAAGTTTCAGCACTCTCACTTAATCAGAACCAAAGTGACCGATCCCTAAAGCATCAACTAATCAAATTGTTTATCTCTGCTTACCCTAAGCAGAAAATATATCAGCAGCCTAGAGCATTTTGGTAAAACTACTAAAACGAACAAGGTACGAATATCCGAGTACCGTAGCGTTTTCTGTGTAACTTAACACATTTAGATATGGATGTCTGTCGGGGTCTGGTTGCTGCGTGTAGGCCCAAGGGCCCCAAATGACCTGGATCATACTTTGGGATACCACATGGAACCAAATTAAAATAAACAGGTACACCCCATTGATTACAAAACAGGCCCTGCCAGACAAATTCTTCTCTGTATAGGGCACGACATACTGGCTAGACATATAATTGTCACGCGTTCGTACTTTGTAACTATAAGATGGCAAGCGAATACTCAATCACTTCCTAGAATAGTAATTTGCGTTTCAAGAGGTATAGGACCAGAGGAATATCTTTCAAGAGAATTCGTGTGCTTTATTTCTTATGTATAGCATTGAATGCAACATAACGGATCAGTTTTATATTTTGTCATGCGACTACACTCTAGAGGTCACAATTTTCATTTAATTTTGATGGACCTTGATATGCATGTTTATAACCCAAAGATCTTGGTTCCGTTCGATATTCGTTCATATCGGATCGCAAATTCCTGAACTATGGCCCCTGATTGTACGAAAAATCGTGTTTTTTTAGCTTGTGGACTCTCTAATGGTTACAATTTTTATCTGATTTTAAAAACCGTTTAAATATATCACCATAATGAAGGTGTACTTATTCTAAGTACTAGATGTGTTAGTGTCCTACCTGTTGTGTAAATTATCCATTAAATCCTATTTTAGTTGTCCAGAGGGTTCAAAGATATTTTTAAATCCAAGTCACATTTGAAAAGCTTTACGTCAGGCTTTTCAAATCATTTAGTTGAATTTTTCCAATTGTTTAAAATAGGTGTGTTATGATGAAATTTGTATCATCAATTAATTGGAATATTGTAAAATAGAACAATTTGTTGACCAGAATAAAGTTTGGGACATATTATTCAATACAACAAGAGTGGTATTGAGCCTTTAAAGATATGAATTACGAAGGTTGTGGACCCTCTAGAGGTCAAAAGGTTTAACCGATTTTGATGAAACTTTAAATATATTTTTTCAAAACGATCTCAAGTCCTTTTCGATATTCGCGAATATCTGTCCATAACTTTCTGGATTGTGGTCCCTGATTGCTTTTAGTTTGTCCTCTATCTATCTCTTGGAAATGTGGGTGTATCTTGCCTGGCGACCGCTGGTTTTGCGATTTTGATGAAACTTGAAATGTATGTTTATAACGCAAATATCTTGGTTCATATGAATATTCGAGCATATCGGACCGTAAATACCTGGATAATGGCCCCTGATTGTACGAAAAATCGCGTTTATTAGCTTGCGGAACCTCTAGTGGTAAGAATTTTTATCCGATTTTAAACAACGTTTAAATATATTACCGTTACACCCTGGTAATGGTTAAGTTCGAATTTGGTGAAAATCGGACCGAAACTGTTCGACAAAATGTCTGATACTTGTACGCAAATAGTGTAAAAGTATGTTCTACCAAGATTGTGGGCCTTCTAAAGGTCACAGTATTCATCCGATTTTGATGAAACTTTAAATATATGTTTATATCCAAAAAGATCTCGGTTCCTGTCGGTATTCGTGCATATCGGACTGTAACTTCCAGGATTATGTACAAAAAATCGCATTTTCTTTTGGCTCGATCTCTAACCATCTCTTGCAAACTGTGGTCGTATCTTGCCTGGTAACCGCTGTTCTATAAATACGCAAATGGATCTACATTAAATACCCAAGTTGACCAGAAAGCTGGTTATTGATCATTTGGTTAGTCACGGCCAATCGGCATTCGAAATATCTTCATGAAAAGAAATGGAATGGGGTTTAACGTTATACTGTTCTGCTCTAAACTGGGCTAATGAAGACGAGCATACGCCATACAGTGTGCCATGAGGAAAATTTTGCCTGGACATCGGCCCTACGGCCTACTCTCATATCGAATTCCAACTGTCAAGGGATCTTTTACGTACACGCATATATGTACACGGGACCTCGGTTTTTCGTCCCATACGAACGACTAGGCAGCTGTCCTTGTCAGGCCCTCCGACCTGCATCACTGACAAGGGGGAACCACGCTGGAAAATCTAGATGAACTTTCTCGGCCAATACAGGGATCGAAGAAATATCTTCATTACATTAAAATATTCCGAACATCCGAATGTTAATTGGCTTAAGAGAAATGTATTACGTGAATGAAATGAAAAACATTACGTATTGTCCTCCATATATACCAGTAAAATCTGACAGTGCGGCACGTAACAGGCCTTAATGAAAAATATGAATTCCACAACAGCTGGCAAGTTATTGGCTAGAGGTGAATGTTTATATTTCGATGAGGCAGAATGCACGACAGTTGGGTCACCAACTCGACCATAGCCGATTATTGTAATAACATCAACAGACTTATGACTTGCATGGTGCTGAAAATGTCGCCATCGGGACATGGCGAAAAATGAGAATAGCTTACTCTTGCTCATGATGAATAAAATAAAACCAAGTATGAACAATCCAAACCATTAGACAAAATTCGAAGTCCTAAAAAAACGGTATGGGCAAAATAGTGTAATCAGGCTAAATAGTGTAATCAGCATATGGACTGTTCACCGTGTACAAAATACACGACAAACAGGGGTATCAGGTGTCCGGAAGAATAAGCTTACCCTGCCTGGCGCCACACCCGCCATAGCTGCATCCAAACTATTAGGCGAAATCTCGGTAAAATAGCGTGATTGGCCAATGGACTATCGGTATGCAAAATGCACGTGATAAACAGTGTTAACGATGTAGTAGACAGACATTATCAGGGAGATAGTATACGCGTCAATTAAATATATCTAGAATAATAGCCGAATAGGTGAGAGAGACATGGTATATTTACTAATCATGTCAATATGACGGCCATAAAACTTTTTAAAGGTTTTAATAAGGTTTAGTTCGCAAGTATCCCTGTAGTTGAAGCTTAGATGACAAATGCCTCGATCTACTTAAAAAATCAGAATAAAATGAACAAGCTCTCGCGTAACGAATTTGCTGAGACACAAACACTCCATAACCTGGTGATATCGGAATGTTACTACTAATAAATGGAAAGTTAACAATCGGAAAGTCAAAGTCATCACGTTTATCGTACAATTTAACACTAAGTTTATGGCAATTGTCAAACTCGAGACGCAGATCCAAGTAGGAAGCGTAATTGTCACTGTCAGTAGTGTTTTTAATTTTGAGCTCATCAGGATATATGAATTCTACATAATCACTAAATTTTGGATTATTCAGTGATAGAACATCATCGATATTATCGATAAATGAAATTAAAATGTCTGACTAATCGTTTATTTGATTTTACGAGTGAACCTAGCATATTATGTACAGAGAACATCCTTGAACAGGCTCTTTTCAGTGGCGACTCTCTCTTGTAATGTTGTGGTCTTTTATCTGACCGTAAGCTTCCACTGGCAACTGTACGAAATATATATCCTGGACAGGGTTGTAGTGCCCCACTTTGACAACCACTCTCTTCTCACAAGGTCAATCTTTATTAAAGATACTTCCCATGTACAAACTGGGTGCTTTGATAATATATTTGGACTACAAACATATTCAAACTGATTAATCTATCGAAATTTTGCTTCAAATCCTTCTCAAAACATTGCATTCGCTAGGAATACCTCTGCTATAAAAACATATATTAATAGAAGTCACGGTTGTGTCACGTGACCTGGCTGCCGTGGTACCTAGCAACGGGTGCGAAGCCGGAGGAGAATTTATTGCATATACAAGACCATGCTGTCTTTAATCGCTGTCCATTTTTATACGTCCACATTCATAATGTGTGTATGTATGTATGTATGTATGTGTGTGTGTCTGGGTCGGCTACCGGGCGCAGTTCTTAATGGATTCTCTTGGAACTTTGTATACTTATTCCCTGTACCCTAAGGATGATCCCTATTATTTTTGGTGTATGTCCGGCCCCCATTTCCGGATCATCTTGAAACTTATTCCTTATACCCGAAGAATCACCCCTATTGTTTTTTGTGCCACGTCCAATTTGTCTCTATGTGTCGCCTTCAGGCCGCAATTCTTAGTACCTATTCCTTATACCTATTGTTTTTGGTGAATGCCCGACCCGCAGGGGTTGAGCCACACCCATTTTTTCTTGTCTTTATGTGTGTTGCCTACAGGCCACAATTGTTAATGGATTGTCTTGGAACTTGGTATAAGTATTCTATGTAGCATAAGGACCGCAACTGTTGATTTTGGTGCATGTCCCGACTCCCAGGGACAGCGCCACGCCCAATTTTTGTGTTTATCGTATACTAGCCGCAGTTCTGAATAGTTCATCTTTAAACTGCGCATACGTATTTGTTATAGCCTAACGGCGTCAACTAATTATTTAGATGAATGCCCCGACACCCACTTTTTGTTAATATTTAGTCTGTAAATTTGGCAAAATAAACCCAACGCTTATAGCCTACTTTGCCTGTTGTCATATTATAGTCATTGCAACCATTTCATATTCCATGCTGTTCATTTTGAAAAGTACCATATCAATCAAAACAGGAATGTGGACGTATATTGCAGCGGTAGCGATGCTATTGTTTATAAATATCGAAGCCTAATTAAATTCTCGGATTATCCACTACCCACGTCTTTTTCCTTGTTTTTTTTTCCTAGAAACTCACCATCAAGTTTATCAACATACGAAGCGCTCACTAACGCTGGAGATCAGACAATCTGAGCGTGCAACCTTTGATGCCACTCGAGCAAACATCCCTAATTGTCGGGTGGTCGGTTAGCACATCCTTACATTTTTGTCCTGCATGCGCTCCATGGGTGAGTCCAGTAAGATTGGGTGTCTCTACTTTCCATATATACCAAAATTGGAAATTGCAACCCGATATATACTTTTGTGGGAAAGTATCTTTAACGATAACTCTTGATCATACCGTGTGCGTGCAATTGTTGACTTGACTGTCAGGAAGCGGACGCTACACTACTGGTTTCCATGAAATCAAAACCTAATATAAGCCTCACCACAATATTATAACATAGTTTGGGTTAACAGAAATAAAAGATGATCGGGATTTAACATTTTATTATAACATATACAATAGTATAAAAATACTAAATATATGAGAAAGCCTTCTCTGATGAGAAACCAAAGCTCGTCTGGTCTATATCCAGTTAGTTAGTGTTAGTTGTATTTTACGTCCGCTTCCACCGAGGTGATATCGCAGACAAGTCTATATCCAAAAACCTAACACAATTTATACTAAATATGGTGAATGATAATAGTACATTCATTAATGATACTGAACAAAAGAACTTTAGATTATCTCACGATAATCGCATAGCAGGTTACAGAACAATGATGTTTGACAATTGAACACATTGTAGTAAACGCAACTAGCTGGGCCTTTATTAAATTAAACAATAGTATTATCAATTAAAGGGCATCGGAGATTGTATCACACAAGCTGCCATATGATGATTATAATCTTTTACCTATCACATTATGTAACAATTCCTCCATTGCCAACAGTTTGGGAAACAAATAAAAATATAATCACCCAATCCTTGAAAAATATATAAAACATATAATATGAGAGAGAAATGGGGTTTAACGTCCACTCGACACAAACTAGGTCATTTGGGACTAACATATGGTATTAATTTTATTTCAATAATTTGCTTGTGCATAGGGGTCTTTAGCAGTGGGTTGGACAGGCGATCCTACTCCTTGTCACGTACAACCGGGGATTCAAAACCACGCCAGTTGACTCAATGACAGGCCTTATGATACAGCGCACGCGTGCTAACCATTCGGCCATCCAACCCAACATATTTAATATGAACAAGACGTATTTGAAAAGTTCTTCTAATAAATTGTCATAATGTTGATCCAATTTTAACACATTAATAGTTCACAATACACATGTCAACACTTATCTTATGTACACTTCTCAGTTGATTGACTAAATCTTTAATAGGAATATTTTCAAGTTTAGACGGCATTTTGGGAATTGAGACGTTATGAAATACTACTGTTAAATGGTTTCCATAATTTAATACTTGAAAGATTGAAATGCAGATGTATATTTCGAATGGAATTTTTAACGACATAATTACTTTGCTTTGTATAATATGGTAGTAACGAGAGATATTCATTAGATGCAGAGCAAGACATATTCAATTTTATAATATCAATGGGAGGATGTGCAACTAAATTTTGTCAAAAATTCGAATGTTTACCATAAAAACAGAGGAGATATAACCCAATAATCACCTGTCAAATAGTCAGCAAATGGTAGAATTATTCTAGGTTTAATATTAACATTACAAACTTGTTTTACTAATTTAGAATTTTGCATAAACAAAGATATTATACATAGTTTACTTAAATTTCTTGGATATAGAGGACTTTTAATGGGACAGAATATCCG
Source organism: Patella vulgata (assembly GCF_932274485.2). Lineage (NCBI taxonomy): Eukaryota > Metazoa > Mollusca > Gastropoda > Patellidae > Patella > Patella vulgata. Next base: position 50,779,234 of record NC_065882.2, on the reverse strand, counting down.
AATCTTCAGAAGAGTCATCAGGTGGAACTACATAATTAGTTGGACGTAATTTTGGAATTTCGTCGTCTGGTATCTCCCAATCTAAAATAGCTAAACGTAAATGTTCGGCTTGAGATTTTGTAGTTGAACCATCTAACTGATTTTTTACAATAAAAGAAACTGATGATGTTTGCTCAATTATTCGATAATAAGGCCCCCATTTTGATTGGAGTTTATTTTTTGCGTAAATGATTTTTAATATATACGGGATCGCCAACTTGAAGTTGTATAGTCTTACTATTTTTATCAGCATAATGAGCTTGTCGACGTTTTGCTTTTTTTTTTAAAATTTTTATGGACAAGTAAAAAAGATTTCTGTTGATTTTCAAGAGCAATTTTGCGAAATTCTTCGCCTAAATATTTTCGACGCGGTTTTATTATGTTGCCAATTGGTAATACTACATCCCTATTGTATACTAAAAAGAAAGGTGAAAATTTAGACGATTCATTAATATTAAACCTAACTGCTGCTAACGTTTGATTAAGATACAAATCCCAAGTATCGTCCAACCTTTTGGAAAGAACATCATGAAGTGTTCGATGAAATCTCTCTACTTTAGCATTGCTCTGGGGATGGTAAAAAGAAGTTGTAACATGGGTTATATTCAATGCCGCTAGAGTCTCATTCATGGCTCTATTTTCATTTTTCGTACCGTTGTCAGTTACCAACTGTAAAGGATTACCATATCTTGGGAAGATTTCATCAATGAATAAATGAGCAACATTATCTACACTTTTATCTTTAACGACAAAAGCCCCTGGCCAACAACTATACCAGTCAACAAATGAAAGAATATATTTATTACCAGATAATGGGTATGGTCCTCATAAATCAAGAGAAATTTTCACAAAAGGATAAGGCGGAATATCCATTTCTTGGCGTGGTGGTTTAATTTTAGTTAAATAACGTTTTTGACATGTAATACAATTTTGACATGATATATTTGCTTATATAAAATTGGCCAATAGTATTTCTGTGATATGAACCAAAACGTTTTGTCAATTCCCAAATGAAACATATCATATTCTTTAATAACATCGGATCTAAGGTGAACTGGAATAAATAACCTAGTGTTTGGTTCATCATTAACTTTAGACATTTAATATAACACATCCTCAATTAACAGGTATTTATTCAAACTTAAAGTAGTTTTACCACTTTTGACTTGTGAAATTAAAGTAACAATATCATTATCTTTTGCCTGTTCATCAATCATATTATAACTTTGCACAATATCTAATTCTTGGGTAAAATCGGTTTGGATGTTAACCTGAGAATCATATTCACATTTAGAATAATCTTAAGGTTCAAATTTATTGGAATTTAAAGCATTAATCTTAAAGGTGTTATCATTTATATCAGGATCGTGCACCTCAAGCTCTTTTTGTTTTGTAGACATTCGACTCAAAAAACCTGGTGAAGTTTTGTTTATCAGACAAATATTCTATATAACAATTATACGCACTTGTCGTTAAAGCCCACACTTCTGACTTTTTATTATTCATTGGCGAGTGTAGTAAATATTTTAAAGGTTTGTGGTCTGTACGAATGTGAATTGTGCATCATGTAGATATAAATCAAATTTGTTTAAAGCACAGTGAATAGCGTCACAATCTTTTTCAATCGTTGACCGACGACTTTTTGTATTACTGAGTTTATGCGATAGTAAATAAATTGGCATTTCTTCCTCAATGCCCCTTGCATTTAATTTGTTTTGATCCAAAAAGGCCCCCGCCAAAGACCCACTGGCATCAGTGTATAAAATATGTGGTTTATTATGATCAGGATAATTTAACATTGGAATTTCTGACAGGGTATTTGTTAAAGCTATGAAATAATTTTCACATTGAACTGTCCACTCAAATTTGGCATTTTTGCGTGTCAATGCAATTAAAGGTTCTGACAATTTAGAATAATTAGGAAAATAACGTCTATAGTATGAACACATACCAATCATTGAACGAACTTGTTTAACAGTGACGGGATTACTCATGTTTTGTATTACTTTTAATTTATTTACGTCAAGGTTAATGCCATTGGGCGTTATGATAAATACTAAATAATTAATTTCAGTTTGTAAAAAAAACCTACATTTCTTTAATTTTAAATAAGCAATAGCAAAACCTTGCATATCGCTTAGAACATTAGCCGTTTAATTTTGAAATAAGCATGGGGCGTTGACTATTCGATGCATTGATATTTGCCAATAATTTGATTTCATGTCCAGTTTACTGAAATATTTTTTACATTTAATTGAGCAAGAATGTCGTCAATTAATGGCGATGGGTATGCATTTAAATTTGGTTATTTTATTTAATTTTCGAAAATCAATACAAAACCTATTTGAACCATATTTGTTTTTTGAAAAAATGACAATTGGAAAACACCAAGAAGATGGTGAGGGCCTAATAATGTTTGCTATGAGCATATCACCAATAGCTTGTTCAACAACTGGGCATTTATTTAAAGGTGTTCGATAAGGTGGAAGCTTAATTGGAGCATGTGAACCCGTGTCAATTTTCATCTGCACAGTATTAGTTTGAGTAAGTTCCAAATCAGAAGCCTTAAATAAATCATCATTACGTTTAATAAAATTATGTAACATATCTTTATGTTCCAACGGTACGTCAATTTTATTAAAATCGTCTGTAGGACTGTCATCCGTTGAAGGGGGAATATCGGTCAAAGCAATTTACTTGTCGGAATCAATATTTTCGATTTTACCAACTATGCAACCTCTCTTTAATTTGAAAGTTCTATTGGTGCTATTCGTGATCATGATTGGAAATCTACGTTGTTTATTTACACGCCCTACACTAGTCATAACTAATAGTCTTGGCTTATTACTAATGAATCCGCATTCTATAGGCGATATAATAAAAGACTCCTTTTCTATAAGATTAGCAAATTGTTTAGCACGCACTAAACAAACTGTTGACGTTTGTGGTTTGATAATTACCTGATTAGCTATTCGTACTATAGACGAAATATGTATATCTTGTAATAAAGGTATATACTCCTCCTTAAGTCTTAAACAACCTAAATCATAATAATATAGCCTTACTACATGATTAACAAGCCAATCACGTCCCAATATAAAATTTCTATTAATAATGGATACCACATAAAATTTATGTCGAATTTGACTGTGTCATAATATAGCCTTACTCCATGATAAACAAGCCAGTCACGTCGCAATATAAAATTTCTATTTATATTGGATACCACATAAAATTAAAGTTGAATTTGACTGTGTCCTATTTTAAATGTAAAATTTACACATCCATAAATAATAAGAGCATCCCCGTTAACAGATTGTAGTTTGACCCGTTCTTTAATTATTTCAGGTTCAAATTTTAATGTTTGATAAACACCATAATTCATTATGCTTCCTTCTGCGCCGCTATCAACTAAGGACCTAAAACATGGTTTACCTACTGTTATTAAACACGAAATTGGATTTTTTGAAATATACTATTCAAAAAAAGTAGGGGATATTTGATTTTGGGGGCATAATACTAAAATATGCAAATGACTACGAAAAAAGTCACTATAGAACCTAACAGAAGAAACATTTCCAGTTACATGTGACGCCCAAACGCACCAATAGCTACCGCATGGAATGCAGGTGATGCTTGGGATCATCATGGGGGTCCAACCCAAGATTTGCACGACTCTGACTTTGAATGTTACAGTCATTGTGGCATTGAATTCCAGGGTGGAAACATCAGTTTAATTGTTTTAGTGACCAGAAAACAAATTTTGATATGCGTCGGCTTACCAAAAATGAAAGGTTACGTGCCCTTGGCATGCTACAGATCGGCACAACACAGGCGGTTGTGGCGCGGACGATGAATGTTTCTCAGTCTGTCATAAGCAGGCTATGGTCCAGATACCGTGATACACAATCTGTACAGGACAGACCACGCTCAGGTCGACAACTCAAGCCCAGGATCGATTTATCCGTACCTTGGCCTTGAAAAATCGTGTCATCACAGTAAATCAGATCAGCGCTCGTCTTCAAACAGACACTGGTGTGAGAGTGAGTGGCCAGACGATTCGGAATCGACTGCATAGGGGTCACCTTCGCGCCCGACGTCCTCGCGTGATCCCTTGTTTGAGAGATCATCACATTCAGGCAAGACGTCGTTGGTGTAGGGATCGTCAACACTGTGATAATCGACGCTGGAGCAATGTGATGTTTTCAGATGAGTCAAGGTTCACTGTTGATTTTTTGGACAGACGTAGGAGGGTGTGGCGTCGTCGAAACGAGCGCTTCCAAGACGTTAACGTCATCAGACATGATCGATTTGGGGGTGGTTCTGTTATGGTGTGGGGAGGCATCACTGTTGCTGGAAGAACGGCTTTACATGTTGTTGCAGGGCGTGTTACAGGCCAGTACTACCGGGACAACATCTTGGCAGTCCATGTTGTGCCGTTCGCACGACGTCATGGCCGCCGTTTCATCTTCCAGGATGACAACGCAAGATGTCACAGGGCCAGGATCGTTACAGGTTACCTCCAACAACAGAACATCACCACATTACCTTGGCCAGCACTGAGTTCCGACCTCTCCCCCATCGAGCATGTCTGGGACATGCTTGGACAGAGGTTACGTCAACGTCAACAACGTCCTGCCAATGTCCAAGAACTTGCTGCTGCGTTGCAACAGGAATGGGACAATCTGGACCAAAATGACCGTAGACGTCTCATTAGGAGTATGCCACGTCGGATCAATGCTTGTTTGGCAAACAGAGGAGGATTTACCCGTTACTGACTTGGTTGTGATGCTGTGGTAACTTTGCTGTTTGACCCCGGGTATCATTTTACCCTTATAATGGTCAGTCTGTGCCTTACTTAGTCTAACGATCATTTGGAATAAATCGATGAATGTGAATTTCATTTCATTTTGTCATTTGTTTCTTCGTCAGTTTCATTAGGTGACTTTAATAACACTTAAAAATCAAATATCCCCTCCTTTTTTTGAATAGTATATTTAAATAAAATAAAGGCATGTTTAGTGAACTCTTTTCATAAGCTTCAACATGAAAAGAGCCCTTTAGTTTAAATGTTGTGTTCGGGTTTACCTACCTTGATGTCTTGTTGCTTTATTCATAAATCTTGATTGATTTGGATAATATGCAGGTTTATATTGACAAAAACGACTTATATGACCTGGTTGATTACAATTCCAACAAATTATATGTGATTTTGAATTGTAACGAGATATTAGAATTGAACCTAAATTGATTTGATTGGCTATTAAATTTGACCTGACTTTACTTTGTCATACTTTCTTTTATTATAGACCGTATTAATAATCGCTGCAGAACGACTTTCGTGTGTTTTATGACCATGTTTATTACATTTTAAACATTTTAGCAAGGTCTTAAATGATATACTTCCATGGGTGCATGGTATATCAAGGTTGTGGACCCTATAAAGGTCACAATTTTTATCCGATTTTGTTGAAACTTGAAATATAAGTTTATAACCCAAAGATCTTGGTTCTTCTCGATATTCGCGCATATCGAATTGTAATTTCCTGAATTATGGCCTTTGATTGTAGGGAAAATCACTTTCTTTTAGCTTGTTCTCTATCCATCTCTCGAAAATGTGGGCGTATCCTGCCTGGCAGCCGCTGGTTACGAAAAATAACAAATAACAAAACAAACTACCTTTTCTGACGTCGACTGGTTCTGTAGTTAGTTCAAACTGGAGAGAATTCGGCTGCCACTACTCCATTCTGTGTCTTTTCATACAACACAGTTGTTCGCTGGACACGGTCGCCAATTTATGATTATAACGTATGTAGTTTGGGTTAACAGAAATAAAAGATGATCGGGATTCAACATTTTATTATAATATATACAATAGTATCAAAATACTAAATATACGAGAACCCCTTCTCTGGTGAGCAACCAAAGCTCGTCTGGTCTATATCCAAAAACCTAACACAATGTATACCAAATATGGTGAATGATAATAGTACATTCATTAATGATACGGAACAAAAGAACTTTAGATTATCTCACGATAATCACATAGCAGGTTACAGAACAATGATGTGTGACAATTGAACACATTGTAGTAAACGCAACTAGCGGTCAGCGTCTTATCTAACTTGACCATGATTATCTAACTTGGCCAGTATACCTATGGCAGCAGCTGGGCCTTTGTTAAATTAAACTATAGTATGGTCAATTAAAGGACATAGGCGATTAGATCACACAAGCTGACATATGACATGAAATGAAGTGTGGTTTTATGGCACGCCAGCTCCAATCGGGCTATATTGCGCCAAGCATATGGTGAATCTAACGAGAGCGACACAAAACAACATCCCTCCTGTTGGTTCTATAGGAGTTGGGCCAATCTTCTAGGAGAGGCTTAATGTGATGAAGTTTATTTGTGCTTGCAAGATCCCAAGACCGTTGCCAGTGGTCATAAATAAAATGATTTATACATGATTTAAAATCTTTATATGGTATTAAAAAGGGTGATTGTGGAAGATCTAAAGCAGCTTTGGCAGCAAAACCTGCTTGATCATTCCCCCTTATATCAACGTGATTGGGGAGCCAGCAAAAGACAACGTTTATTGTTAATTGCTTGAAGCGAGGACAGAGAATCAGTAAAGATGACATGCTTTAAAGATGAAGAGGATTGTATGAACTCCAAGGCCTGAAGAATGGCCTGGAGCTCAGCTGTAAATATTGAAGCAGCAGATGGAAGACACACAGAAATGGTCTCAGATGGTGTCACGGTAGCCGAAGCCACTCGGTCGCCATCTTTAGAACCATCTGTGTAAATAGGAGCATAATCACCATACTTAGACATTAACTCTCTAAGATTGGAACACCGTAGAGCTAGTATCTCTCTTTTTATGTTGAGTAAGATCGAAATGGATCTTTGGGGGAGATATAGCCCACGGTGGAGTCCTAACGACAGGGGTATTCGCAATACTGTCAAGGCTGATACCAGCCTCAGACAAAAGGGGTTGTATGCGAATACCGAATGATGGAATAACATTAGTCTTCACCAGATACAAATGCTCATGAATAGGTCTAAATATGGTGTTAAATGAAATGTGATTCGGAAGTGATGCTATTTTCGTAGCATACTGCAGGGCCAGTTTATCACGTCTGTTGTGCAGTGAAGGCTCATGCGCCTCGACGTATAAACTGTCCACTGGAGATGTACGAAATGCTCCTAAACTGATTCTAAGTCCCTGGTTGTGTATGGTGTCGAGCTCTTTGAGATAAGACTTGCGGGCAGACCCATACACAATACACCCATAATCGAGTTTTGATCGAATTAATGCTCGACGATTCTAATCTTTTACCTATCACTGTCGCTCACATTATGTAACAATATCTACAGCTTTCAATCTGTGTATCGTCTGCCATTTGTCTATACGTTGGTTTTGATCTGGTCTGTTAAAAGTTGGCTCTTTGTTTTTGCAAAGCGTAAGTTTGTTCTTAGCAATTTTTGAAGTTTGTCTCGTTACACAAAATTAACATCCACTGATAACTACTGTTATTTTCCACAGATTTTGTGAATCTGTGCACTTCTTGGAGAATCTTTGAATCCTTACTTTGTACCCCCGGCCGTATTCATGATTGGAAGGAATGTGTGGTCTGGAATCGATGCACACATTCCTTAACTGGATTCTGGGGAGTTGGGTGGCCGACTGCTTAGCGCGCGCACGTTGTATCACAAGGTCTGTCATTGAGTCAACTGGCGTGGTTTCGATTCCACGGTTGTATGTGACAAGGGGTGGGGTTGCCTTCCCAACCTCGTGGGTTTTCTCCGGGTCCTCCGGTTTCCTCCCACTGCTAAAGGCCCCTACGAACAAGCGAATTATTTAAATAAAATAGAACCATATGTTAGTCCCGAAATGACCTAGTTTGTGTCAAGTGGGCGTTAAACCCCATTTCTCTCCCTCTTGATTGCATTCTGGCACTGATGGATCAAACGATGATTTGTTTCAAAACGTTCTTTTCAGTGCCTCCAAAAATGTCTGAAAAGAGTCAAATACATCTTTGCTCTTCCTTTAAGAGAAATTCCTAATAACAGTTTTTGGTTGTGTCCACTTACGTTTTCTTCATTAATTGAGGCTTTAAAACGTGCCCAAATGATCAACATTTTATCCTTTCTCGCCGTAAAATTTACCCGTGTAAAATGGCATTTGTGATTGCAGTATAGTTTGGTTTGTAACATTTGGTAATTCATTTTCCATTCTTGAGACACTTGGAGTACAACTGTTGTTGTTTGTAGTTTTGTTTTCTGCCATGTTGCCGTTTTGATTTCGTGTACAAAGAAAAACAGATAGTCTCGAACTCTCCTTTTGTCTTTACAAGAAGCATTCTGCACACAAAGAGATCCATGTAATATATTCCTCGAGAATAGATCTCTGCCCTGAATGGCCGCCATATCCAAAAATTAGTATACTGTTTTGTAATGCGTTTCTACTCCGTTTCATATCTGTCATACACACGAAGACTAAATAAATGGAAGCAGAATAGATACAAAATTCTTAAAGTATACTTAGTGTTTTCGACTAAAATCGTCGATTTAGGACTTAAAATGTCTGTCAACTATCTTAGTTTGTTCTCAAGTTTAATATGGACAAGAAGAGGTCCAGATTTTGTCTTTGGTTTGGGGTTGGCTACTCGCTTGGCTTGTTGAAGAAAGGTTTCCTGGATCCGTACCCTAATCTGCACCATATATAACCGGTAGGTACTTCATTAACTAATAAAGCTGGACTAGTTCTTCAACCTTTTAATTGCTGAAACTTATATCTTACAAATGACAATAATTCAATACATACAATTTACACCTACAGCACAATGGATGGCCGACGTAGATGCTACTAAGTCGGATGGCCTTATTACTTTCCTATTGAAATACATTAGCCTTTATTTTAACAATAAATGGATACGCTCAAGTGTTGCCATCAAAACATATACTATACAGGATTATCACTAGATAGATTAACACCAATAACAATAATGGATAGAATACTGAATAATTAGCTTCTTCCCTGATTGATATTAAACATGACGCATTAAATACTATTTAAAACTGACTGGTTTATTATGCCTAATCGTATGGTAATTAAAATAATGGAATTAATTTACAATTTTAATAGTCTATCAAGCTTGAGGGTTGATTAACGTCTATATTGAATGAACATGTGTGTTAATAAAATATATACAAAAATTTAAATACATAATATGTCACAATTAATGTTGTATCTACATGTAGACTTATAATTTACCATATCACTCTACCATGGCCAACGGGAGGCCCTGACCAGAATCCAATTGAGTTTGTTCCCTGCTTTTTTGAGGGCTCAATGGCAAACTTGAACATCAAATGAAATGAGCTAAACTCTAGGGTTTCCCAATGACCTGTTTGTATGGACTTGGTTTCACCCATGTCCGCTTCTATTTCTAAACTCGCTTTAAATCTTCTATTTAAACTTTAGTTTTTGTCTTTCTTTGTTGGATCAGTGTTTCATAGAGGCAGTTCATGATGATTGAATACCTCCCAGAACATAAAAGGTCTAACACATCTGATCAAACATTAGCACTATATTCAAATAGAGGTTGCGATACATTTTGTCTGTGTATATTGGAAAAAGAAAATGGGTTAAAAGGTTAAATGTTTAAATTTTTGGCTGTGTCGACATAAATTCAACATTTTCAAAGAGATGTAGCCATTTACCGATGTGACATTTAACAGGTTGCAAAATGATACAACGTGAATCAGCCAATCACTGTTTCGACCTAGAAAGATTAAACTTAAAAAATCCAGGCAGATAAAGCTATGGAGGTCGCACATGTTTCATTCAGGCCACCACCTCCTTGATAGAAATATGTTATTAGTAGCGTTAAAGGTTTTAAATATATGCATCCTTTTAGAATTAGTTGGATGTCAGAATATTTTCAAAGATGGTGATTTCGAAGACGGAAATCACAAGAACTGGATTTGCACATCAGGATGCACCATGGTCTCCATTACGGACGACAAAGTTAGTGGTAGTCGTGCTATTAAAATCACGGACAGGTAGGATTTATTCACATGATTTTACCTTTAAATCTTATGACTTTTAATATTTTGCTTTTAATGAAGGTACATGTTTCCTAATAATCAATTGTTATTTTACAATTTTAGTAGAGCGGTTATGGGGGAATTAAACAAGAATCGCCCACTTCTTGAGTCAAGCATGAAACTGTTAAAGCTGTTAAAATGACTCTCTAAATGGCCACCAAAATACAGATGAATGTCTTAACACGGCACTTGCCGGGCATGATTATACTCACCTGATGTCGCAAACGTTAGAAGCTTGTTTCTAGCTTTTATGATTTTTGAGATACAAATGAATGTCTGAAACGTTGTGGCCATCTTTAAATCCAATAGGGCGGGCTTTTGATCGAATTTCTGATACGGCCTTTGAGTTTCTTAGTATTGAAAATATGGATATATACACTTTATTTTCTGTCCAGAGTGCTGTAGAATTGGAGATATGGAGAAAATTAAGTTATTTTCGTGGGCATTTTGGAATTTAAGACGGCAGTCACTGCTTTAGTCAAGAATTGATAGCTTTTTAGTGCTTAGCTGCTCTACTATTTAGAACTAGACTGATTTAATCCAGTGTCTCCTTAAATCTCAAAAAATGTTGTACAAGCTTAATGTTATGTTATTGAATAGAGGCATACTATAATCTATGGGATATCAAAATATCGCTGACTGGATGGGGGAATATTGAAATTTTGATCATCGACAAACTTTGAAGACAAGTTTCTCGAAAAGTATAGTAGTCAAATGTGGGTTAGTCCAGTTTGGTTCTGACCAAATTTAAAACAAAGAAGTAATTTACCGAGTAAACATTATTCATTTCAGAACACATTCAAATCAAGGTCCGATGCAGGCTGTACATTTATCTCGGAATTCTCGTTATCATCTGGTATGGTCCATTAAGCAGCTAAACAAAAACCCTTCGAAGCTCTTCCAAGAGTTTAGAATAAGTGGAAACTTTGAGTTAAACCCAGGTATACATACTACCCAACTTTTACACAACGTTTACACCCTTATTTAACCAGCAACATTTTCTTTTATTAAATATATACTCTTAAAAAAACAGGGGATATTGAAATGGAAATACCTATGCAAGTTGTGATATGATAAAGTCATGGAAACTTGGCATGCTTTCAGAGTATTTTCACAGATGAAGAACTTATCGCCCCAACAGAACCACTGAGCTGCACATGCGACACTAGATAACAAACCTTATCTCTCAACCCTCCGTGTTTTGAGATAAGAGATGATGCTATTACCTTCAATGTAGCGACAGTAGATTGCTTTTTCCGATATTTTAAATTTACGTTGGTAACACATAAAGGCGGGGCCTCGTGTGCAATAGCCAATCAAAGTACCCATCTGATCAGAGTTGCGCAGTAGTAATACGGCGTAATTATGAACGTCCGAATCAATTTTGATAAAAACAACGCTTGATTTACTTTATTGTCAATATTTGCTGATAAATGAATGTTGTTTCAGTAGATTGGACTGCGTATGTGTAATAAGTACTAATAGTATAAAATTAACTTATTTTTAAGATGGTACATACATTAATAAAGAAATTGAGTTTGCCACTTGGAACTAAAGGCATCCAATCGTAGCTAAAAACAAGCACATCAGTATATATCTCAGCGTTTTTAGTTACGTTCCCGTAGCTAATGCGACACGCAATAGTGCCATACACGTGCGAGGGGTTCATTGTCAAATTTGACACTTCAAGGAAGGGTTGATGAAAACTGCCGCGTGCTGGTTTATCTATCCATGTTTGCTTTTCTATCGGTTCTTGCATAAGATTTGCTGTTTAGCCTATCTTTGCTTTAGTGTGTTGCGTTTAATTTGATCGGGAGACGTGTTCGTCGACGTCAACCAAAAACACTGCAAGAATTGGCCGTGGCACTGCAAGAGGAGTGGGTCAGATTGCCCCAAATCGTGATTGGACGGTTGATTAAGAGCATGCCAAGACGAATTGCTGAATGTCTGAGGATTGGTGGAGCAATTACTCATTATTAAGACAAAAATCAAAAACGTCCATTTTCACTTTTGACGGTGTATTTCTTTGCGAGTGAAATGGGGCCGTCAGATAAGCCGCCCATATAAACTGTTTATGTTCATGTGTAGGCAATTGGCCTGTTATTAACATACACTGGTTACCTCTAATAAAACCATCAGTGCATTTCCGCAGTTTTGTATTGTTTCTGAATATCCCCTACTTTTTTGGAATAGTATATAATACACTGGTCCTATGGCGTCTGCTCAAATCAGTAAATTTCATGAATTGCGACAGACAATTGTAAACTTGAAATTTATTCTACGTATATAAATACATATCTAAAATTATCTTCTCTAGGCCATATAGTTGAAACCAATCTTGTTCGAGATCAGAAAGTTCGACCTGAAAGAGGTTGGATTAAATTGGAAGGTTACATAATGACTCCAGATAAAGGTGGGTGTGGTCGATCAGCTGTCACATAAAAATGTAATCCTATTGATAACTTCACCCGTATTTTGCTTTGAACGCAATAGAATGGAGAATCTTTATTCTACACTGTTTTGACAGTGCGTAAATTGTATGCTCATGATTGATGTTTTTTGTATCACGATCATGTAAAACAATTAATTAGTCTAATTCAACCATTCATGTAGTCTACCGGGATAAGCAGTTCATAAACTGATAAGATTATTTTCATTATTCACACAAGTCTGAAACCAATGCTTCTGAATGAATATCTATCAACATTCAATTTAAATAGAGATTGTTCACTAGATATGATGAAATAATATAATACTGCAGATTAAGGTTATGAAAGCGTGGGATGAACTGTTTCAAAATAATAAGAAGCGCAAGGGGTCTAGCTGTTGATATATGAAACATTGAAAGAATATGGTTTTCATTCCCTGCACCCCTTTGTCCATTGCGTCATAACACATTTAACAACAATTTTTAAATACTAACACCAGCCCCCTCCATAATGAAATATATGCGGCACAGAGTCTTTCTACACTTCGGATGGGGGAACAGATTCGCCTCAAGTTTGACACACACTACAATATATTGGATGAACATTTTAAAAAATAATACCTTTATTTCTTGAAATCTTTATATATAAAAAATTATACTTTTTTTTAAAAAAAAAAACCGCCCAAAAACAAACAGATTTTACCAACAGCAGTATATTTATACAAATGGCTGATCCGGGAATAGAGTTTCTAGTTGATGCTGCAATACTGACAGCTATTCCGGAAGATAAAAATTGGAAGCAAAAGGCTGACGCACGAATTGAGAAATACAGAAAGAATAATATCAATGTTCGGTAAAATACATTCAAATAATTTACAGAGTATATTAGTTTCGATCTAAAGGCGTAGGGTCGCTGACTAACCTCCGGTTTTATGGACTAGGAACCGAGCGCAAAGCTAATCAAGTCAAGTTTCATGTCGACCGTACTTGAATTGCGCAAAACATATTAATATTGTTTCCCCTACATTCATTGAAATAACGCCTAAAAGACGAACTTGCTAAGGATTGTCGTTGTTATGGCCTCACTCCACTCTAATCCTATACTTGTATGCACCTTGATTAGTAGAAATATGACCTCAGGGCTTCAAATTTAAATATAATTATCCGGTAATCCTCCAGCCCGGACCCCGCTTTCCTTCTGTTCAAATTCCCGAATACGACTATAATTGGCATAGCCTTATTTTTTTTTTCAAAGAGCGTTATCCCCCAAATATATCCAGGTCCAAAAATGTGGAAGTTCGCGTTAAGAGATTGAAGTCTCTATTTTACTACCTCTCTGATAAAAGATACCTTCTCGCTAACAAACTAGGTGATTTGATGATACGTCTTGGGCTAAAACATATTGAAACGAATTAATCTATCAAAATTTTGCTTCAAATCCTTCTCAAAACATTGTTTTCGCGAGGAAATACCCAAAGCTATCAAAATTTATTGAAAGAAGTTATGTTTGTGTCACGCGACTTGGCTAACGCGGTACCTAGCAACGTGTGCAAGTCAGAGGAGAATTCATTGCATATACAAAATGATGTTGCCTTTAATCTCTGTGCATTTATCATAAATATCGAAGCCTAATTAAATTCTCGGATTATCCACTGCCCACGTCTTTTTCCGTGTTTTTTTTATCTCAGAAACTGAGAGATCAGACAATCTTCGCGTGCAACCTTTGGTGTCACTCGAGCAGACATCCCTAATCGTCGGGTTGCCGGTAAGGGAAAGCCTTACATTTTTTCTAATTTTTATTTATACCAAAATTGACATACTTTAATTGGAAAGAACCACCCGATAAATACTTCTGTTGGAAAGTATCTATAAACCTAAATCCCCGAATATATGATATTCTCCCTGTGCTGTAAACAAGTTGCTGTTATAACATGATGTATCTGGGCATTGTCTTTTTCAGAGTGAAGGTCCCATCACAGTCAAATGTACAAGATTATCAAGTTGAGGTAAACACGTTTTACCCAGTCCTTGCAATAATGCTGATATTCTAAATTTACATTTAAAAGTACCGTTGAGCACCTTTGGGATAGTTCATTGAGCTTTCAATCAAAATAGAGCATATTAAATTTTGTAAGTTGTAACAGTGGAGTAGATCACGATGTGCTGCATATGACTAGGGTGGATGCCAGTAGGTTGTTCGACTTATTGAAAGGAAGACAATTACTATTGATTTTTAACTAGTTCTGGCGATTACTCCAAGGGTTTTAAAACCTTGTTAACATACTCGAGGTCACATTTACTATAGGATCTTTTTGAAATTTAACAAAAAATGTTCACTTTATTAGGACATAGGATAACGAGGATGGGATTGCTGGGGGGATAAAGTAGATGTCGCTGACCGCCCCCAACCCACACATTTTATCCCCCAATCCATGCATCTGCTTATTCACATTAAATACGTATGTATATACATTAATTATTTTGCTTATATTTCAGATTAGGATGACCAGACATGCATTTCCTTTCGGCTCTAAAGTAACAGAAGAGATGATATTAAAACCAGAATACTCCCATTTCAGGGAGTTATTTTATTACATGTTCAATTATGCTACTATGGCTTCTTATTTTTGGGCGTGGTCATCTGGTCCCAAGGTTTGTAAATCCGATGGAGAATACATATTTCATTAGAGCAAGTTTATGAATGAATGGTAGCTAAGCTAAAACCCAAATTCCAAATGTTAGTACGCGACAGCACTAACTATGTTTTATAATCGCAGAGGAAATAGTCCAGCACAGTAAAGGGTCGCTTAAAATAACGCAATAGACGAAATATACAAATCTAAAACTTTAGAACATAATGCATGGCTAGATTATGCAGTACTCAAGTCATACATGCAATAACAACGTAACTACAACAAAAAATGCGAGGGACAGCCATTTTGTCCGACAGATTTGGTCCAAAATTCGAACTCAACCGACATATTTATGTGCAACGGTGATATATTTGAGCGGTTTTTAAATGTGACCTCTACAGGCACCCCAAGCTAAAAACGCCATTTTTCGAAATACAATCAGGGGCCATGATTCGGGAATTTACGATCCGATATGCCCTAATATCGACAGGAACCAAGATCGTTGGGCTATAAACTTGCATTTAACGTTTCATCAAATTCGGATGAAAATTGTGACCTCCATAGGGTCCACAACATTGATATACCATATTTTAAAAAATATTATTTGCGTACGACAGTCGGCCATTTTGTCCAGTAGTTTTGGTCCGATTTTCACGAAATTACATCTCAACTGACGATAATATGTAATGGTGATATATTGGAATGTTTTGTTTTTTTAAAATCAGATAAAAAGTATGACATCTAGAGGGACCACAAGCTAAAAACGCGATTTTTCGTAGAATTAGGGGCCATAATTCAGGAAGTTACGATCCGATATTGGGGAATATTGACAAGAAACCAAGGTCTTTGGGTTATAAGGATGCATTTCAAGTTTTATCAAAATCGGGTGAAAAAATGTGTCCAGAAGCTAAAGACGTAATCCATGAAGTTACGGTCCGATTTCGAAAGGTCCGAGATCTTTGGAAGATAAACCTATATTTTAAGTTTCGTCAGAATCGGATACAAATTGTGACCCGTAGTGTGTCCACAAACAAACTGTGGATGGACGGACGAACAGATGGACAGGGGCGACGACAATATACGTCCACATGAAAATGTGGGCGTATAAAAATATGACGATTAGCTGTGTGGACCTCCCATTGAAGTGGCATTAGTTCTCGGGAGAGACCATTTCCTGTTTAAAAAGATTCAAGCTAGACCACCTATGAAGAATTCGTTTGATCACTAATCATAGTATACTTGGTTTAGATTATCATGAAAGACATTGTTGGTGTTCCGTTAATTTCTTAAGGTGTGTTATCGAAATGAATTCGGTCACAGCATAATAACTGTTGTATTTTTCCGGCAAACTGTTAATCATGATAGTACATATTTATATTTACATCGAACATATATGCAAGCCAGCCATCTGTTGTATTTATGTTGTGTAATATTTTAATTTCAACTTCACACACACCCCGAGCAAACAAACACGCAACGACATAATAAAAGATCCAGTAATGCTTAAAGGGGGCATGACCCTATTCTTTGGAACCTTAATATAGACAAAAACTGCTCTAATGAATAGATAAAAATGATTTTAAAATGTTCATCGTGACTTAAATATTGGACATTAGGATCTTATATTTTCACAGCAAAATAACAACATTAATATTGATTGAAATAAATGGACTAATATTGAATTCTAATTCGTGTCTTTAATTTCGAATATTACGGAATACTTTGCGTTTGAGGCTTAGCTACTTTAATATATATATTTTTCTTATGTTTTACGTAAATAGGAAAGTCCTGATTACTCAGCCGCTAATACAGCTCTTGATATTTTAAAACAACATGGGTAAATATGAGATTAATATCTTTACTCTATAAAGAAAAAACACAAGTTTTATATGCTTTTTATTGTGGTGATTTTTATGATTTGCCTTCTGAACATAGTTGCCGAAACTAGTTTAAGATTAAGTTATGTTGGGAATAGAGCCCATTTTGGGAGAACACCAAATGTATTTACGATAATCACACCAGACAATATACACACACCAGACTTATACCGAAATATTGGTGGAAACAAGTTTCCGGTAGGAGACTGGAAAACTGTTTGAAACTAAAGTCTATAAATAAAAAATGTCATTAAATTCTACCGATCATACCGTTATTGCCATGAATTCCTTACTACCTCTTCTGTGGAGAATATACGAGGTAGAAAGCTATGATAGTTTACACAGTTCTTAAATTTACCGATCATACCGTTATTGGCATAAATTCCTTACTACCTCTTCTGTGGAGAATATACGAGGTAGAAAGCTATGATAGTTTACACAGTTCTTAAATTATAGTAATTACTGGTTATTTAAGTATTCCTGCCAGGGGGCATAATATATTCTGGAACGAATGGGTGTTTAATCCAAATTGGACTCGTTACATGCCACCAACTGATTCCAACAGAGAAGTTGAACACCGAATCGATTACATTATGAAATATACCAAAGGGAGGTTAGTATTTTATGTCATTTTATTTTCCCGTCCCTTGTTTACGAAAGATAATAACACTGCATCTGCAATGGAATAAGGAACATAATTTTTCGTTCTTTGAATTTCAAATTAAAGAAACATTAATCATTCAGAGTAAGATACTTAGACTCGCCTAATTAAGAACTTGCAAATTTAAGACGTTTAAACCTAAGTCTCCTTGAATGATCATTTAGAATCTCTACAAATCAGTTCAATGTAATAGAAACACCTGCAGGGGTATTATTATTATTAGTAGTAGTAGTACCAAACTTAGTTTCCTCTTGATGCAGACAACTAGTATTATCCGTAATTATTTTCAGGTACAATATGATTTTGATTCCGGGATTAAAACTCATAAGACTAGATTGAAGATTTTATTCTCGATCAAACTTATCTGATTTTTTATCGGAATAGCCACAAATAGAAACTCTGTTGTCCTCCCAAATATACTAATTGACCTCGCCTGTATGCGGTTTGTAAGAAATGATGAATTCAGGTTAGGAATAACAGTAATTCCATCTTTGAACAATAATTAATATTTTTGTTGACGAAAATCTTGTTCTGCCATATAAATCGTAGATAAACAAAACAATACACATACTCGTCCTTCATAATATTTATTGTATACTGATGTTTTCTGTATGTTTGCATTATATTTATTCTCTAACCGTAACAATATATTTAATAGTGTGTTTGTATTTACTTCTGATATCATGTATATTATGTTGTTTGATAAGTCAATATTAAGAATTGAATTGTAGTCCGGTGGCTGAATGGGGTGGGGTGGGGCGGAGTGGAGGTGGAATTGCCATCCGAGCTGTGAATTTATAACATCCAGTTTTGCTAGACCAGTTGTTTGCGTAGATTCCGAATCTGTGTGGTGATCTGGGGGAGTCGAGATATGGGGGTCCAATGTCTACAAGGGAGTGAGAATTATTAATGACCTTCTAAATGATAAAGGCATGGTCAAAACATTGACAACATAAAAGACGAATTTGGACTGAAAGGTTCATTTCTTCACTACGACGGATTGATAACATCTCTTCCCAAAACATGGAAAAATATGATATCAAACTATGTACATTCTCATTTGCAAAAACCATGCGCCTCGAGACCAACCCAGACCGTACTTAGCAAATCTAAGGGTTGTAAACATATATATAACTTCTTAACCAAATTGGACCCAAAGGAAAAAGAATGCAAAAATGAAATAAAATGGACGAATATCCATAACCTAAATCTGTCTCGAGGACAGTGGAGAAAAATATATGCTCTACCAAAAAAAGTGACTCTGGACACAAAGTTGCTAGAGTCAACTCAAAAAGCTGGACACAATGCTATGTTGTTGTTTTTTCTCAATATTGTGACGTATGCAAATGTTAAGAAAAAATCATGTTAAGAAGCTTATGCGAATACGATTAGTAAGTACCAAACTGGGCAAATCCATCAGTGGCTTGAATTATAGAAATTTCACGCCTCTACTAGAATCCAATCGGTATCGTCTCTGACACAACATCAGCGTGTATTTGTGTAAAATGTCAAAGCAAGCTTGTGTTGAAACTTAATATGAAATCAACAAATCATACTGTTTTAAACTTGACTACACCATTTTGTTCCCATTTTTGTGTTGCATTTCTCAATTCAGTTTCCCAATTCAGTATAGCCAATTTTTTTATGTAGCTGAGGATGGTGGGGGTGGGGGATTGGACGCACCCCCCCCCCCCTGGATCCGCCCCTGGTAATGTGGTTTGAATCCGTTTTACATCTGCCATACACAAAGAGACTAAATAGACATTTTCGATTTTATTAAATGGCAGCAGAATAAATACTTCCCCAAATTCTCGAAGTATGCTTTATTGTTTTCGAGCAAAATTGTCGATTTAGAAAATGTCGGCCGATTAGCTAATTGTAGACAGACAACGTAATTTTGGTATGTATTTGATAAATATTTGGTAGTATTGGGTTATTATTTGCTTGTTTTGGGTGATATAGGGAGGCAAATGGAACAGACAGACATCGGTATCGCATTTGAAGTACATTTCCCGCGGTATAACTCTCTATTTTTGAAAAAAATCAAATATGTTCATTTTGCATCATTATGTTGTAATATTTGGTAGTATGTGGTGATATTGAGATGGTATTGGGTAGTATTGGGTAAATCATCCCGCCGCCAAGCATCCACATTAACAAATGAACAGAGATGCGAAAGCGTTATATCTACATGCGTTGATCAGTAAGATAATCGTTCAATAAACCATGTGCTATAATCGCTACATTCGTAAATAAAGGCTTAGATAATTAAAATTATGCAACTAAAATAACATGATAATTAATAGATGGACATACACATTGCATGATTTTGTATTACACAGATCTTTGGCCTTATTTGGCCTTAGTAAATCCTTGTAAATACTCTAACCACAGACAGTAGCATTACTGTATATTATACGCTATCGGCAATATTAAAGAGAACACCGGGACATTTGATATTTTCAGGTGTAAATGAAACGCGAAGTTATATTTATTATACTTAATGACGTACTGGCATTAAAAGTGCCATTTCAGATCTCGCGAAGGACCATCATTGCCAAGCCGCCATATAACCGGAAGTTAAATTTCAACACCGATAATGTTACTATCAAAATTATAGTAATTGCAAGGTCATTACATATGCAAAGGCCATTGAATGATCAGGTTATACGACAGTAGGTTAGTCGAGTCTCCACACGTCGAACCGGGAGTAACAAGATCGAAATTAAAAAATCGCATTCTCACCCCCGGGAATTGTTGCCATTTTGTCTAGCTTCAAAACGAAACAAAAAGTTAGCAAAAATCTGATTGAAGGTGACTGAATACCAATTTGAAGCTTTTTTGCTGTAAAAACCAATATAGCGGCCAAATAGTTGCAAATGTTATGAAAGATAATATCTGGGGCTAACGTTTTGGTCTATTTTGAAAATGGAGAAAACTATTGTTTTCGAGCAAAATTGTCGATTTAGAAAATGTCGGCCGATTAGCTAATTGTAGACAGACAACGTAATTTTGGTATGTATTTGATAAATATTTGGTAGTATTGGGTTATTATTTGCTTGTTTTGGGTGATATAGGGAGGCAAATGGAACAGACAGACATCGGTATCGCATTTGAAGTACATTTCCCGCGGTATAACTCTCTATTTTTGAAAAAAATCAAATATGTTCATTTTGCATCATTATGTTGTAATATTTGGTAGTATGTGGTGATATTGAGATGGTATTGGGTAGTATTGGGTAAATCATCCCGCCGCCAAGCATCCACATTAACAAATGAACAGAGATGCGAAAGCGTTATATCTACATGCGTTGATCAGTAAGATAATCGTTCAATAAACCATGTGCTATAATCGCTACATTCGTAAATAAAGGCTTAGATAATTAAAATTATGCAACTAAAATAACATGATAATTAATAGATGGACATACACATTGCATGATTTTGTATTACACAGATCTTTGGCCTTATTTGGCCTTAGTAAATCCTTGTAAATACTCTAACCACAGACAGTAGCATTACTGTATATTATACGCTATCGGCAATATTAAAGAGAACACCGGGACATTTGATATTTTCAGGTGTAAATGAAACGCGAAGTTATATTTATTATACTTAATGACGTACTGGCATTAAAAGTGCCATTTCAGATCTCGCGAAGGACCATCATTGCCAAGCCGCCATATAACCGGAAGTTAAATTTCAACACCGATAATGTTACTATCAAAATTATAGTAATTGCAAGGTCATTACATATGCAAAGGCCATTGAATGATCAGGTTATACGACAGTAGGTTAGTCGAGTCTCCACACGTCGAACCGGGAGTAACAAGATCGAAATTAAAAAATCGCACCCTCACCCCCGGGAATTGTTGCCATTTTGTCTAGCTTCAAAACGAAACAAAAAGTTAGCAAAAATCTGATTGAAGGTGACTGAATACCAATTTGAAGCTTTTTTGCTGTAAAAACCAATATAGCGGCCAAATGGTTGCAAATGTTATGAAAGATAATATCTGGGGCTAACGTTTTGGTCTATTTTGAAAATGGAGAAAACTATTGATGCTTAGGAAAAAAAAGGAGATGCACCATCTTGAATCTTGAAAATATATAGGCTATATCACGTTTCCCAATATTTACAAAAGAGTGTGCGTAACTGCTGAATCGAATATGGCATACTATTGAAAATGAACATGTTTCGTTCTCCAATGATTCCAATGCCGCACACAAAATTTTAATTTGAAAAAAAAGTCTTCAAAAATTGTGGCTTCTATTACGCCCACAAGGTTTTCAGAAAAGAGAGCTTAACCCCAGAACGAAGGTCAAGGAATGCTAAAAATCGACGTGACCTCAATGTTTCCGCAACGCATTTGAAAAAGATAATCTGTTTAAAACTTGAGACACTGAAAATCGATAGAGTTTATTCGGCTTAATCTCCATAATGGTAAGGCACCCTTGCATAAGATTCCATTTTCTATACTGACCGACTTCTCTTGAAGAAAGTGAGGTTAACTTGACTTTTCTCTAATTAAACACATAAATCGACACGACTTTCTCTTTATAATGGGAATTTAGTTATTTTTGCCCTTGAAATTAAAAACGATATGGCGTTTGTTCTATCTAAGTTAATTGAGGTCCAGTGGATCGTTTTGAGCAAGAATTAGAGAACCAAACGATCATTATATAAAGTTAACTCAAAGGTTTTGTTGGGTTTTTTTTTTAAATTTCGCAATAACAAGTTGGAAGTGACGTCAATTGGACCTAATATATCTGTTTATCGTGGTTACAGGTTGACTGGTTGGGATGTGAATAATGAGATGCTACATGGACATTTTTTTGAAAATAAAATGAACGATCCTTACTATAGTCATAAGATGTACAATCTAGTTCACCAAGCAGATCCTACACCTAAACTTTTTCTTAATGATTATCAAATTGTTGTGAATGGCACCAGCACGTCGGTAAGATTGCAGTTTGTTTGATGGATGATAAAAGATAAGATAGTAATTATATATTTTAAAAATAAATGAACAAGGTCAAATTTATTTCCCATCTAACAGTGACAAAGAATTGATGGGAGGCGTGCGGAAAGATGTTTGGGTTAAAGCGTTGATTAATCTGTGGCAATAACGCCCTAACCATCTTTGTTTTCAGTAAATGGTTAACTTTGGTGGAAAGAAATATTTATTTATTTATATATTTTAGGCATATGTAGATCAAGCCAGAGAATTTAAGGCCGCCAACATACCAATTTATGGATTAGGAATACAGAGTCACTTTACATTTTATGAACCACCAGATCCAACAATTATTATGGTAAATATTATCGAGATTAATTCAAACTAACTGTTAGAAAGAAATGTGTGCATAAGCGAACCAAAAGACAGCCATTGTGAGTGTATACACAATATACACCAAACTGATCCGTGATATGGTTCTAATCAGACCGAATTAATGAGGCCTCGATTTTATTTTCTATAAATTTAATTCTTAAACAAGTTTTTGAATTGTTAAAAAAAGACATGAAGGTGTTTTAAATATATGTGTAAAACATATTTCATATTTGGTGTAAACTGAGTAAAAATGGACAGTTAAAATTGTTTTAAAAAGACATGGAGGTGTTTTAAATATATCTTGGTAAAACATATTTCGTATTTGGTGTAAACTGAGTGAAAATGGGCAGTTCTGTCAGGGTCACCTTGTATTTGTTCGATCTAAACAAAGCACGTGATATTTTTTTTAACAGTTTGTTTATTCTGAATGCACTTTTTTTACCATTAAGCTAAATGACCTCATCGAACTTATATTGAAACAACAAAAACAGAATGCATTATTAGTAAAGCCGTAAACATTAGGATATGACTTCGCGTAAAAGTACATTAGACGTCACCTTAAAGGTCATGTCTTCTGGTAAAAGAAGGCTTTCGCATTACCGCTGTATAACTGCTTGCGAATATATACTTCAAACATTGCACACAATTGCCAGTGAGCCAATCATTTGCATGCGATAGAGGGTTAAATTAATGTTTGGGGTAAGCTAACACCTGCGACCAATTTTTGCCTTAAATATGATGTTTTAGACGGTTGGAACTGGAACTTTTAGTGAGAGTCAGCTACTGTTCATATAATCTGCTATTGTACAAGCGAATCCTGATCAGACATTTTTTCGTTGAACAATAGCTAGCTGTTCAAACATCGGAAAAAGAATGTATGCCGATAAATTGAACTAATAATAGATATAATATATTAAAGCCACAATTTTTTGGCGACAAACTGCAAGATTAATTTTGGCCACAATGTATGTTTACTTTTTAAACATATCAATCGTATTACGAAATTAGAGATGCATCAGTTAGAAGCCGGATACCAAAAAATATATTCAGTGATAAACAATTTGATTTGTGGATGCTTTAGGACACGATAACTTTAATTCTAACCGGGAAGAGAGTCGTGAAATATATAGTTGATAGTTTCATTACATCAATACCTAGACTAAGTCAGATTGTTTGGTAAAAACTTCGGAACAAATCGAGTTGCAAATCGAGTGAGAGTCATAAAAGTTGGTTTATAGTTTCATTACATAAATACCTTGATAAAGTCAGAAAATGAGCCATAAGTAGTTTGATTGGTAGAGACTTTGGAAACTTTATTTCTCATTGAATGTAGCCCCCTTACATCAATACCTTGACTTACTTCGACAGTTTTCATATAGAAATTTAAGTTACAGTCTCGGAGGTCTATGTTAACCATGTTAAAGGATTAGCCCCCAGACGGCCCAATAAAGAATGTATTATTTCCAGACATGCTTGAACAAGTCGAACGAATTATCACATAATTGCACATATTATGTTTTATGCTGTATATTTGTATTTTTGTGTTCATTTTATGATTGCCAGTTGCAATTCTGTTATAGATCCATTTTAAGGGAGTGATTTTATATAAGCTGATAAAGCTTGTTATCGTATCCTGGTATTTATTATATAAATTCTGTAAATTTAATGAATAAAATATTGTTTAAATCAAAAAAGGACTACCATAACTGTCATGTGGTTTATAACATCAAATATATTTTGAGCTGATCAAATAAGCTCCGATGCTCAAACGTTTAATTTCTTTTAAAACTTCGATAACCATCACTATAATACATTATATACGTATTTAAATATACGTTCGGTGCTGAGCATTAAATTTATGCTTTTGTTGAAATGGTTTGGTTTGTCTGTCCGTCTATCATAATCTGCTTCTAATTGGGGTAAAATCATCAACTTGATGTAATTGTCATTAATTGACTTCCTTGATTGGATTCAATGATGTGCATCTTCTTCGGAAGATAAACTAAGCAACCTGATTGTTCGAGAAGTTTACAATAACTCGGCTTCTTATTGAGATAGAATGATCAAATGTAAATGTTCATTAGGCGAATGCCTTGACTATATTCGATGATAAATATTTCTTCGTCTCCTAAGCAGATATAAGCAATCTGATTTGCTGATGCTTTCCGGCACGATAACGTTTATTCTAATGGAATAAGAGTGATGAAACGTTGTGTATATATTGCGTAAATACCTTTACTAAGTTACAATGAACATGTTCTGTTCAGATTAACGGCGCTCAGGATTTTAATTTCTCGACGTTTATAACAAGATAAATTGATTTTGGGTCAAGGCTGTCTGGAAAGCAACGATCCCACCGTTGGCTTGGCGTAGGACTATTAAAATAAAACGACTAGCAGTGAAAAACAAAATTGACTTGGGTGACAGACATGTAACCTCACACTACACATTACAGATGTGTCATTCAGTGACAAATCATGGAAGTTATCCAACTTTTCACTTCACCTAGGACAAGAAAAGAGCAAACATTTGGGATGAATTTAATGAGATTATGACATAAGGTCAATAAAAAAATCGTTTTTGTTTACATTAAACAAAAAAGGGATCGAGAAATGATATTAAGTACATTAGAAAATTTAAAAAAAAACAACCCAGAACTATAGGTTAGATAATACCATGGCCTCGATCCAATGTTAATTAAATTAAAATCAAATATGTCTGACTGCCTTACAGTAGCATAAATGCGGTTAGATTAAATCAATAAATCAAATAATTAACTAATTCAGAAACGCCTAGATCAGATGGCAACTACTGGATACCCTTTATGGATAACAGAATTAGATGTTACAGCTCGTGATGAAAACGTCAGAAAAGACTGGTATGATAGAGTACTCAGAATATATTTCAGCCATCCATCTATAGAAGGAATTATTTTTTGGGGTTTCTGGGGACCAAAGCACTGGATTGGCGAAGATGCCGCCCTGGTCAGTGGAAATGACTACAGGGTAAGTCGATAAATATTAATTGCAATATCCCGCTGTATAGGTTTGACAATATGAAGTTATATCCTGTTTAGTAAGATATCTATTCCATCCTCCAGTCTAACGTGGTTTTAGTTCCATGTGCAGTACGATGGATGCGAATTCCAACTTCTATCTTTTGTCATATTAAATTTGTCCTGATGTTTAAGGTCCCATGTATCTGTAATTACGAAACCGGTTATGTGACGTATGTAAACTTTGCCAACAACAATAACCCGCAAATTCTATTTCTCGCCGAAAATAACAACACAAAACAAGAAAGAAAATATACCAGGAAATTGGTTTTGCTCATGCAACTCCACTGGATGTTGGTATTTCTTTGAAAACATGTCTGCTATATACATAAAGAATCTGTTTCATAAACTAAAAATATATTTGGGATTTCCCCTTTAGATTTAAAAACCAATTGAATTGTCGATGTTGTTACGACTGATATAAAATCATACGCAACAATACTGGATAGATAGTAGTAGTTGAACAGTTAACTTCTTTAGAGCACATACGTTTTTAGACAATGTACACTGACAATTGGTGAAGTGGTAGATGACCGTTAAAGTGTTTATTTCGACAGATACCGATTGTATGACCCCTGGTTGCTTGCCATGCGATAAGAAATCTAATTCACACTTTGCACATAATTTCTAGATAAATGCAGCCGGGCAACATTACATAGATCTACTGCACAAGGAATGGACTACACAAGTCTCAAGAAAAATATCTTCAGTTGATGAACATTTTTCTGTTCGTGGTTTCCATGGAGATTACCAAGCGGTTGTCAAATATAAGGGATCTGCTGTTCATTACCAGAAGTTTTCCCTTTCAAAGAATGATATCAATTTAGATGTAGTAGTTAATGATATACATAGTAGGTATTTCAAATGTATACGAGGCAGGATAGTCTTGCTTGTTCACGTGTTAATGCGGTGGGATATTGTCGCTTCAAACGACCCCCTCTTTACAGATATTATGGCGTGGGAGGAGATGGTTGGTGAGTGGGTGACAATATATATAATATATATATATAACAAGTATTGTCTTCGATCCCACGCTTGTGCGTGACAAGAAGCTGGCTCGCCTACAAGGTTCAGCCGAACAATCTGGTTTAATATGATATTAAATTATTAAACATGCATTATGCAAGAGCTAAATCTGATTATTGCAAGTCTTAATTTATGCTTCAGATGTTATAGAAATTATAAATTAGATCTTTATTTAAACAAGACCAAAATAAACTCTGTAGACCCACGGATGGCTCGGCTACAGCTCGGATTTAGATAGGATTTTACTAATTGATTAAATCAGATAAGGGGTAACCTGATGAAAATACGTCTGTTAGATCGTGGCTAAATGATAGAGCGTACTTAGCGAGGCCGCTGTAAAGCGTTTCCGTATGCCATTGAAAACTTTACTTGATAATCGAGATATGTAGGGTGAGTTAACGCCTGTCAATCAAACGATCAGCGAAGGTGTAGACACAATTCGCTACCATTTCTAGGCAAATATTACAACGATGATAATTATGTTCAGAATAAAGTAATTTGACTGAATTTTTCAATATATTCTTCTTTCATCATCTACTTTTGAACTGTTATAGCAAGAATGGCCAACTCTCTATAAAAATCTCCCATAATGTATCTTTAAGTAATAATGGAAATAAAACAAAATACAAATTGAAACTAGAATATTTCTGAACAAGGTCATATAAAGTACCATTTTATATGTGTAAATAGCCAATGGACTACTTATAATTATGAAATTAAATGCATATTAGAAATAATCTGCATTAAAAGATTAACTAGAGTTCATTCTGCCGTGAATTCCGCTGAAAAATAAATATATTGCTATTTTCCCTAGCCAAGTTATGAATGTTTGAAGTATTAATAATAACTTTTGTTATTAACAATAGCATTAACAATTGTCTCGATTGTCAAGTGTGATAATAAAGTTTCGATTTTCAGTCCTTCAATCTACCGTCTCGAGTGGCATCCATATTGACGTTTAACGAAGCTATAGATGGCATTGTGTAATCCGCTCAATATCTTAGCCATCCAATGTTCTAGTGGGTTGGTTATGGGCTTGTCATGTGAATTAATGTCTAAATAATAATTTATATAATGAAATGAAATGTTGTTTAACGTCCTTCTGTTCTGCTCCGAACTGGGCTAACGAAGACGGGCATACGCCATACAGTGTGCGATGTGGGAAATTTTTCCCGGACAGCGGCACTACGGCCTACTCTTATATCGAATTCCAACTGTCAAGGGATCTTTTACGCCAATGTGTACACGGGACCTCGGTTTTTCGTCCCATCCGAATGACTAGATAGTTGTTCTTGTTAGGCCCTCCGTTCTGATTCACTAACAAGGGAGAACCACGCCGGAAAATCTGGATGAACTTACCCACTTAACCACCGTGATCCCCAATAATAATTTATATAACAAAAAGCATGAAAAACGGCAGGCAGTATTCAGGTTTAGTGCTGGCATAATTCCTCTTTAATTAATTTACAGGGGAATTATGTAAGATTAGATAAAGAGCTGACAGTTCTCGCTATAATAGTTAGAAAAATAGACAATGAAAAGGGAATATGTTGAAAATTTCCGACAAATTACTTCATTCTGCTAACGTTGTTATGATAATAAACAATGTCTCGATTATCCATTTTTAAATTAAATAATTAAATGGCCGAACTGTTCTTATCTACTTCAAATAAGTGCCATCTGATGGCATCAGAAGTTGATTGTTAATTTATATAGAATTTAAGGCCCAAAGAAATAACTTCAATAGACAGATTTAGCTCTTGCATAATGCCTGTTTAAGTGTCATTCATTTACTTTAACTATTGTTGTATAAAATATCGGCTATACAAATAGTAACATATTGCTCTATGTACGTCAGTGACATATCCATTTAAAAAGCACATTAAGATATAACCAATTATTTCCACCCATATTAAGAGAGTTTTCCCGATATCGTTTCAGTGACCCCTTTCATCCTTTTTTTATAGACTGGGAGAATAAATCCGATAAATTTCAGTTTAGTCGATTATTGAAAAATAAATGTGATAAGCACGTTACAATTAGAAGACATTTGATTTTAGTATGATAACAGTCTCTAAAATACAAGAAAAATAACATTCTTATCCTTGACATGTTGCTTTAAAATTTTCTCTTTTAAAAAGTTATTGGCAGTGTGAATTGGGTATTTTTACTGGGTTAATGTATAAACTGTGTAAGAGTTAGTAAAGTTATCTAGATTACCCAGGCGTTTAGGTGCTGCTTATGTTAATAGAAATGAAATGGTTTAACGTCCTACTGTTCTGCTCCTATACTGGGCTAATGAAGACGGCTTATGTTAATAAATCATTTGTGTGGATTGTCTTCGGTCGAAATAACCATATAAAAACATGGCTGTAAAATCCCCTTATTGAGATGCTATTGAACCTGTTTTCTAGAATGTCGCGTTGAATAGTTGGATAATACGACAATGCCCTTATATTAGACGTTTCTTTTTTGATTTGTTTTAAACATCTAAACTACACATTTTTTTCAGCCCATGTCATCGTACCCACAACAGCATCCCCCCTGATTTATCATAAACCGACCTCGACCTCCAACAATCACAAAGTGGTTAATTATGGACAATATTTTAAAAGTATGGCCAATTCTGGATATTCAGCTTCCATGCATTGCATTAATCAATGGTCACAGTTCTCACAAGTTGGTGATGACATGTTTGTAGACGCCTACTGTCCACAAGGTTACGTAATGTCCGGATGTTCTGCCATGACGAAGGTAACATATTCCTGGCTAATTTTTGTTGGACGTTTGTTTGCACCATTCCGAATATTTCCAAATAAATACAACTATAATGTTCTGGGTGTAAGACAAGCTGTCTTTGTGTAGTTCTCTTAAGACCTCAAATGACATATACAATTCTAGGGCGCCATCCACAATCACACCCAAAATGAATGCCAACAAAATATGTAATAAAATGCACAAATTTGTACAAAAACTTTCTAAAAATATCGAATTAATATCGTTATCTTACCAGAACGGCGTTTTATTCGATTTGACTAAAAATTCATGTCATAATATTTTTGTTTGTTATTGAACAAACGCTTGAAACTGCCAAGTTTGTTATAAATTGCAATAATAGGTAACAAATGAAACTATTGTAATCCTGACCCTCAAAATTGAGGACTGCGCCGAAGGTTGAGGTCTCAGACAAAGACGACAGCCTAGTTGGAGTAATGTAGCAACAGTAAAACATATAAGAAAATTATTGTTTTTTACATTTTTAAATAATAGATATCCCCAACCCCTTTTAAAGGCCCAATACTAGTGAACAGAAATTCGCCCGTTTATCTGTTATCAATCGTCACTTCAGTCAGTTATATAGAAGTATAACTCGTGTTTTCCTTTTCCGTTCGTCACTTTCCTTTCTTGAAAGCTTCACAACGCATCTATCGTAGCAATGATCTCTGTATTAAAATTATATTTGGAACGTATTTAACCAGTTCTATCACATATGTGATACTGACTGACACCAATATTGTCCTTTAGTATTAGTAACTTCATTTCACAATAACTAGTACAGTTTAGTTTACTTGTGTTTGTATGGCGTTTTGTGATTTGTTTGTAATCTTTTATGTTCAAAAGGATTTAAGTGCGGGTGGAGATGGAACGTCTATAGAAACAGATCATGGAATAGCGTGTAGAGCCTGGGACGGTGGTAATACAGGTTCGTTTCGATGTTTGAATTTGGGGGTATGACATAATCCAGATTAAAGACAAGATAATCTATAGCTGCGTTCACACTAGAGGTTTAATCTGAATTGAATTCAGAATAAAGCCTTATTCCGGACTTTGGCGTCACACTCAATTCGATAAAAACCGAATTGAATCTGAATTAACGAATCCATATATTTTTCCGAATTCAACTTGGAACAATTAATCCGAATCGTGTTATTCGCAGTCAAGATTTGAGTGTGACACACTTGATTCAGATCAACAGTTTTACAGGAAACGATAACTTTGCGCGCATGATGGGGTGTAGCTTACATAGCTGCAGCCCCTCGTCACCGAAACAAATGCTGCATTAACATAACTAGCTAACAATAGGTTGTCAGACAACGAAACATACGCCCTCAGCAGCTAAGTCCTTTTGTTAGTAATGCAAACATTTACAACACACTAAATTCTGATTACGAGTTCTGTCCTATACTAACATTTAATATCATGGGCCATAACTCTGGCAGTAATTATCGTAAATCGTTCAAATTCAATTTGATTCTTCATCCATGATCTTAAACACTGTGCATAAATTTAAATTCAATCAGATATTATTCATTAGCCTCTAGCGCGTCGGGCGGGGGCGATGACAATATACGACCACATTTCAAATACAAAGATAGGTGTGTTCAGATCACAGCTGACCATTCACGGTCTAGACCTTGGGGGCAGGACAGATAAGCTTTACATTATGTATGTTTAGAGCTGAAAAGATTTGAATTATGAAATGGGAGCCACGATTGTTCATTGAGTATGAAGCTGGCTCCCTAGTCTGGTGGTCGAGGGTTCGCTCCCGGTGTTGACCGAAAACGTTCATCGTGATTTTCAGTGGCTGAAGGTCTAACAAGGACAGCTGTTTAGTCGTTCGGATGGGACGAAAGACAGAGTTCCCGTGTACACATTGACGTGGACGTAAAAAATCCTTGATAGTTGGAATTCGATAAAAGCGTAGGCCGTAGCGCCGCTGTCCTGGGAAAATGGTCTATGCCCGTCTTTATAAGCCCAGTCGGGCCAGAACAGTAGGAAGTTTAAACCCCATTTTATAAAATTTCAATTATGAAATGTAGCTTCGCTAGTACAGAGTCAAGAGCAAAGTACATGTACATACGTGTTGATGTATAGCAAACGCGACCAAAAGAGTAATCATCCTCATTCGCATTTGATTTTGGTGCCAACGAAATCGTGCCCGGCGCTGCACGGCAAGGTGTCGAAATATAGGACCCAGCGTCGCTGATGTAGCCTTGATTGCCTCAGGAAATTAAACATAAGCAAGACAAGATCACCAATACGAATGTCTGGCGCATCCATCTTGAATATGAATGACCTTCACTGCGCATTCAGTATGGCGCTTTTCATTCTGAATTCAATCCGAATAAACTGTAATGTGACGCACCGCTTTTAAACCGGGAAAAACAAATCCGAATTCCTTAGATCGGTCTCCGGAATTGGCATTGAAGGCACATGCAGTGTGAACGCAGCTTATGTTATCTTGATTCGGATAACTATTTAGATTCTATCTACCCTAATTATATCTTGAAGATGGCAAGTTCAAATGTGAATGAATGCACCCAAACAAAATAGAAAATGCGTTCGAAATTTGCAAATTAATTCTTATTTTTCAGGTACACCTGTTCACGCAATTGCTAGATGCTGTAAAGCAAGTGGTTTACACTGTGAATACAGAGCTTCATCAAAACCGTCAGCGCCAGAATATGATATCGTAGTAGAGACTACTTGTCCCGATAATATGTATGCAACAGGTCAGATTTTCTGTTATACCGACTTCTACATGGTTATATTATAAACGAGAGAGAGAGGGGGTTTAACATCTACACCGAAGGATCCGGGACAATCCCACGAGGATAGGCACGCAACGCCCCCCCCCCACTCCTCCCCCACCATGTTATAAATCCAATCAATATTCAGAATTTGCGCCTTAGATTCGTGGTATTTTTCATTTTAATACTACCCAAATTCACTTTCGGTCAGATTCGCTCCCATCATACACACTTTAACATTAACAACACAAGCTAGTTCATTCCGGTAATAATAAGTATTCCGGAATACTTTTGCGCTAATAATGCACCCGATTAGATTTTATTACATACTTCGAGAAGGTATTTGTTGAGTAATAAAACCTTCTAGTAGTTTATCGAGGGCTGGCCGTCCTTACCGCACGGTACAAATATTATCACCACTAGAAGCAACAAATTCCAGAACAAGCCAGAACTCGTACCAAAATGGCCGCTTTATACAAATGAGTATTTAGGGGAATACTAACCCGAACCCTAACCATAACCCTTTTAAGAGAAGTAAAAACTAAATTAGACCAAGTTCAGTCTTTTAAAAAGGGTTAGGGTTCGGGTTAGTTATCCCCAAAATTCTCATTTATATAAAGCGGCCATTTTGGACTCCGGAAGCACCCGAACCTCGATAAACTACTAGAAGGTTTTATTACTCAACAAATACCTTCTCGAAGTATGTAATAAAATCTAATCGGGTGAATAATTAGCGCAATGGGGGAAAACCAAGAACACGGTGCATCGACAGAAGACACTACTCCTTGTCCTGTAAAAAAAACACCGTTTCGGTTACTACCAAGTGTTGTACACGATGCATGGTATGCTTATATACGATACCACTTTTTGGGATAGTTCATATTAATAAGAATTTGTCATGGACATTTGTAATTTTAGAACATTTCTCTCCCGTTCATGTACAGGGATCGTCATAGAACTGGAAATTTACTGAATTACTTACAAAGATTGCAATGTTTTTAAATCCAATATATTTAGAGTGGCAATGATTAAATTACTGGCGTGTGTGATGGATTGGGAAGCTGTAAATGCAATTATAAAGTTGTTTTAATCTTTTTGTCTGATTTAAAGCCCAATGGGATTTTAATGCTAAAACAGCTCAATGAAAAATAATTAAGTTTAGATTATATACCACATAATTTAATTCTAGTAAAATATATTATCACGAAGCTAAACATTTTCATATGTAATTAAGGAAATTAAATTAATATGAAAAAAATCACGTTATCTTGAATTAATTACTTTACCTTCTAAATTTGTAAATCAGAACAATTAATGAAGTACGGTAAGGGTTACTGAAGTCAGATTATATACCACATAATTCTAGAAAAATGAATTATCGCGGGTTTTTTTTTACTGAACTGATTTATGTGGTGTAGACCAACAGAGATAAACGGTTTAAAAGATTTACGAAAATGAAAGCGAGTGCCAATAATTACTATTTACATGTTACAAATGGTTAATGCGCAGATAATTACACTGTTCATTGTTTCTGGAGTTACGCTTTGACATAATTCAGCATTGTAATGCAAATCAGTTGAAGCGTTACATACTTGGACGTTTCCCGGGAAGTCTTTTTTTTCAAAATAAACTTTACTGCAATGATGTCTTTCCATTTTTTGACCATAATTTATTAAAATCTCCAGGCATTCTTCCTTAACCAATGAATGCCATTTTTATTCCAGGTTGTGCTGCACATAATTATTTAAGGATTATGGATGGCCTTTATTCAACAACGCATTCATGCATGGCCCAAAACAAGGGGAATTTCGGGGGTATGATTTCGTTTTGAAATCTGTTATAAGTTTATTGCGTAAATGTCGATTTCTTTAGAAAATAATTATGTTCTTGTTTAATATTGCGCATAAATTATGTAACGTTAGGATTTTTCTCTGTAAGACTGTGG